>NC_090267.1:182117959-183327959 GCF_040414725.1 Anabrus simplex
AGACAAAGACTTCATACTCATTTTTGAGCGCGAAGATGTATAAATTTATGTATATAATGGTAAATTTGAGCTATGTGTAGATTATAAAGTGTATTATACAAGACGAAACCAAAGGAAATGCAAACAGGGCAATGTCATGTAAAGTAAAATATCGAGAGTTGGTAAGAGTGACGGTGGAGACACCTATGTATCGATAGGCATTGATATGTTCTTAAGACGAACTTTTGTACATCTAAGGTAATATACTTCTGTTCCATGTCTTTGTTCTAATGAGAAAGGCGTACTATAGATCTG
The DNA here is from genome assembly GCF_040414725.1 of Anabrus simplex. Lineage (NCBI taxonomy): Eukaryota > Metazoa > Arthropoda > Insecta > Orthoptera > Tettigoniidae > Anabrus > Anabrus simplex. The sequence goes on from NC_090267.1 coordinate 182,118,254, forward strand.
TGTCATTGTTGTTGGCTTGCTGTTGGCTTGTTGTCGGTGGATGTGACGCTTGAAAAGGTCGTTGTTAAAGCAAGCAGATTGTGAGAGAATATTGGTGGAAGTCTAAGTGTATACAGTCTTAGTCGTGTAAAGGTGTCGTGATATGCGACGTATATACACTAGCAGTTATACAGAGCCAAGCCATTTCCGACAAAAGAGTAGCGTTACAAAAATGTTGCAATGTTTGGGTTGGGAAGAAGTGAGAGAAAGAAGAAGAGCTGCTCGACTAAGTGGTATGTTCCGAGCTGTCAGCGGAGAGATGGCGTGGAATGACATTAGTAGACGAATAAGTGTGAATGGCGTTTATAAAAGTAGGAAAGACCACAATATGAAGATAAAGTTGGAATTCAAGAGGACAAACTGGGGCAAATATTCATTTATAGGAAGGGGAGTTAGGGATTGGAATAACTTACCAAGGGAGAAGTTCAATAAATTTCCAATTTCTTTGAAATCATTTAGGAAAAGGCTAGGAAAGCAACAGATAGGGAATCTGCCACCTGGGCGACTGCCCTAAATGCAGATCAGTATTGATTGAAACTTGAAATGCTGTACTTGAGAAGTTAATGTCGGTATCTTGTGAATAATTACTTATATTAAGGAGTGTATGCATTGTTGAATATAATAATGATTGTGTGTGAATTTGGTAAACTAATGCTAGATTGTTTCAGGTGTGATCTACTTAAGAATGTAATAATGATTTGGAAAATGAATCCAGGTAATAATAATATGGAGAGCTAAAATGCGAAAGCGGGTTCCAGCCGAGACAATGGTGTGGTTACGGGGAAGGATTACTTAGACCATGCGCTGCCAAACACCCTGGTCTGCAAGTCACATTTATAATGCATTTTCATGGTTGATTTTGTGACATTTCTTAGTCGCTATAATGTAAGATAGTAGTGTTAAGACATGTCCTGAAGTAGTTCGTTGAGACGTGAGAATAAATGCACAATAAGCGATTTGATACTGAAGTATTTGGCATGTAGCAATTTACGTACGCGTTTGGCGACATGATGTTATAAACTTCACGGTATTATGTGCGTGAGTGATTATTTATGGAAGGGAGTCGACGTCGGCGTTGTTTACATTATGTTATTTCATAATCAGTGGCGAAGTGTGAACTAAGTGAGGGGGTAGACAGAGATTTTTTATTTAAACTATTTTAATCATATTATTATATGGACTTTTGTTTTCGACGCATGCAGATCTGTATTCAATATTATATTAATGACTCAGAAACTAAGAAAAACCCTGTAACAACCTGTAACCCTACGTGCACTTGCTTTATTTTTAAATATAGACTAAATAGGCAGCGGGAGTTGTCAAATAACATATTTTTACAATAAAAAAAGCAATATATTTCATTGTTATGTAGATTTAATAAGAGAAATAAGAAATGAATAGTTTTTGGTGCATGTCACCTTAAGCAATATTCTTGTAAATGAGTTCAATCCGCCTGCCTTTCATTTCAGCAAATACTGTATATCTATTACTCTCGTCTTGAAGTCAGGCGTATAGCTAAGATTCCACAGCAGTTCCCAAGTTAGACAGTCTCTGGTTGGTCATCGAATTCCATAAGTACGTTTTAATTCGTTTGAAGGTGGTCATAGCGCGTTCACTAGAAACTGACCTTAGCGGAATATACAGCATCAAGTTAAGCAATTTTGTTATTTCCGTATGCATACTCTGGAGTTCGTTATTAAGAATGTAAGCCATAATTTTTTGGGGTTATAATACCGTAACTAATACTGGCGGGCAAGGAAATGCATGCACTTGATGCTGTCATTCATTTATTAGGTGCAAGTTTGCTATGCTTTGTATTTGAAAATTGTTATTTTATTCTTAGACGTGTCTTATAATAAAATAAATTGAAATTAATTACATTAAAGCCAAGCCTGAGATTGTAGCCAATAAGAGCACCTTTATAAGTAAGATCCAAATACTAGCCACTGAGAGCAAGAAGAGTTGCTGGTAGGTCTGTCTACTGAGCGGAGAACTCTCGCTCTAGTTAAGTCATAGCTGCGCGGTCAGCACCTACAATTAGCGTTAGTGTTGCTCTATCTGAAAGCTTTGAAAATCAAAGCGAAATTACACAGAACGGACAGCGTCTACTCCCGCCTACGTGCTTTGTGTAACTGACCTGAGCCCTAGCATTGCCGAAAGCCGAAAATAAGTAAAGAGGGGATACAATAATGTCACGAATGTGAAAATAATTAATGTTCTAAAAAAATAATTGAATTAACTAGACAATTTTTCGTTCACAAAATATTAAGGGTACACGCTGTCTACCCTATCTCCCCTGACGCTCCGCCTCTGATCATAATTACTGCGAGGTTTACGGGCTTATGCGAGCATATGTGACATGTGTTAAGGTATAATCTAGGCATATCTATAGTGTGAAGTAAATGCTGGCAACGCACGGGTAATGGAGATGTGATGTGTTGCGTATAACGTGATAGTGAACTCCGTGAATTCAAGGGCGAATTATCCGTCGAGTAATTGATCCCAGCATGTTTATTATTATTATGATAAGTAATAAACTACCGTATATCGTGGTATTAGAGAAGACACTATGCAGGTAAGTAATACAATTAGTGTGAAGTTACGAGTGATAATAATAATATGAGACGACGTGATATGAATAAATAAATAATGGTGTGCATGCCAAGTGAATATTAAGTGCCTGCAATGTTGATATTTATGGTAGTAATTAATAAGTCAGTGCTATATGATACTGTGATATTCTAACAAAGCTTGTGGTGAGCTCATGTGAACTTAAATGATTTTTATAGTGAAATGTGCTGTGTAATGAAAGTCATGGAATTAGTCTGAGATGTGGTATTGAGAATTCACCATGTAATCCGCCACGAAGAGCATGCCATTCAGCTGTGTTGTGTTTACTTTGGAATCAAACAATGTTAATGGATATGTATGTTTCATATGTAAGTGTATATTGAGATTGTAATGCTGATGATTACTAACTGCGAGGCTATGTCGACTATTATGATTCGATTTATTTTCACGACGTTATGATACCGTACTCGAGTTGTTGTTTTTTTTACGTCGCACCGACACAGATAGGTCTTACGGCGACGATGGGACAGGAAAGGGCTAGGAGTGGGAAGGAAGCGGCCGTGGCCTTAATTAAGATACAGCCCCAGCATTTGCCTGGTGTGAAAATGGGAAACCACGGAAAACCATTTTCAGGGCTGCAGACAGTGGGGTTCGAACCTACTATCTCCCGAATACTGGATACTGGCCGCACTTAAGCGACTGCAGCTATCGAGCTCGGTAATACCGTACTCGAGATTCACGTTTCGTTATTATGGTTTTCGGCCGATACGGTAGCGATATGCTTGCGGCATATAGGGAACTTACCACACACACGGCTACGAGGATGCGTACCATGATATCTGTTAGGTTAAGAGTAGCACTTCATGGACATAGTAATTAATTGTATGTAGTGTAGATATGTGATACTTTGATTTGATATATGAGTGAAAATATTTCTTGGTAATATATGTGTTGTCTCATCATCATCCATATCATCCATTATTGCTAGGTTAAAATGATCCTCGAAGGTGTGAGTATAGGCGTGCGGTTATTGTTACGTTAAGGCGAGCATCCTCAGGACAACGTAATTTAATTAGGATGTAGTAGTGATCATTTAATTGCAGTTTAGGTTAATCGACCCATGAAAAAGCATTATTGGCTGGACCCATTCGACGTAAATAAATGTAAAACTTCTTGCAAAAGTACGCCATGCATGGTATAAAATATGACACAAAGGTATCAAAGACAATGCAATTAAGCAAAGAGCATTATCAAGTAGGTTGCTTCATTCAGATAGAACATGCACAATGAGATCTCAAATGGTTATCAATCTCAAGGTTAATATTAATTAATTGGTATTGTGAACTTGTGTTCGTATTCACAACTAGCTTTTGGGAAATGAGAATTACATAAAACCGATATCACTACATTATGTTGAGGTAGAGACAGATCGATGATTAGTTTCGATTGCAATTATTACATGTGATGGAAGGTTAAATGCACGCTTTGATTTCGTCTTAGCTTAGATAGGGATATTTCATTGAATAGGAATCCAATCCAGAATATCTCCATTCTTTCATTAGTAATTCGCTGTAAACAACCTTACCTGTTTAAATTCCAACCTCGTCACAATGAATTATAAGATAGTTCCAACATTAGAAACAAGATCAGCTTCGTTGTAAGCGTCATACGAGTCATGATTAATAGGGAGTATAGGCAAGATAGCGATGGATTTGAAACCATATTACACGGGTACGTCAAGAAATCGGAAAGATACTCCACAAATTAGGCTTGAGAAACCTGGTCGCCCGATAGGATTCCCAACTCGACCTCCCGAAAACGACGCGATTCACCACCACTCAAGGTCAGGAACTCGATCCATCAAAATTACGTGCATATCCAAACATCCTAGCTAGCTGTGGCACCGCGACTCTCTGAAATAGCCCCACAACGATAAGAATCCGTCAAGACCAGAGCTCCGCGCAGGTGCAGTACATTTGACTCAAAACCAAAAACGGCAATGCCATGGTACGTTAATGTCAAGCCAGATCTTAAAGAACTGGGCATACAAGCAGAAGATGCACAAGACCGAAATCTTTTCAGAGCAGCCATCAAGACTTTTGGGACTTTCCGGGACGAAAAACAGGCAACTGGTGCGAAATGGACAGAAGAACATCGTGCTAAACACAGTGAGCTAATGAAGACGATGTGGATTAAGCGAAAAATGAACAAATGCCAGAATGTAAAATGAGGCTTATCGTAGCTCCTAGTTGGCTTATTAGCGAATTTGAATAATAATAATAATAATAATAATAATAATAATAATAATAATAATAATAATAATAATAATAATAATAATAATAATAATAATAATAATAATAATCAGTCTATGCATTTACGTACTTAATATTACTACATTTACTTAGTCCCAGTTAGACTGTTATTCCAATTATTATAACATTAGGACACACTTAAGTAGAATAATAATTATAGCTGTAAAATTCTATGTATTCAGTTTTAACTGCATTTCTATTATTTCCGGTAGCTTGTTGAAACCAAGACCCTCCTAAGTGCAGTTTAGAATTGTAGTGTAGTTATTTTATTAGATAGGGTAGTTTCTTGCTTGCATTTTACTGTTGTGTAATTCCCGTGCATTTCTTTTGATATTCAGTAAGTAACGGCAGTTTTCATTTTTGTTAGGGCGCAGTGGGATAACATAGTAATATAAATCGCCTAAGTAGTACTGTAATGTAGTTAAGTTTCCGTAATTCTTTCCTTTGTTTTTTTAATTCACAGAATACGTTTTATTTCATTTTTGTTGATTTTTCATTTTCCCTAAAGAATGGCTAAGGCATTCAGGTGTAGGAACGGTGTGTGTGAACGGGCATTACGAAGTATCAGGGAGGAGTGAGGGAAGTTTGAGGGAGATAATTAGGATTCTCATGGAGGTCAGGAAGGAGGATAGGCCTCCCTCAAACAATGTACAGGATGTGATAGGTGTACAAAAGGGATGGGAAGGAAAGGGGGAAGTTGTGGAAGACAGGTGAACTAATGTTTTAAGGGGAAGTAAAGGGATGGATAAAGGGCTCTATTCAGGGGCAGAATTCAGGACAAGTATTGGTGAGAAATCGGTATGAGTCACTGCAGGTAGAAGAGCAAAGGGGTGATGATTTACCGGGAACTCATGCAGAGGAGAGGGGAAGTAAGATGAAAAGAAAAGGTAGGAAGGGAAAATGTACAGCAGAGGATAGGAAAAGTGGTATGCGACAGAGTCGTGCGGAGGAGAAAGAAGGAAGTGGATTCTGCAGCCGTCAGCACAGGTAGAGGAGACGAGAACGGGAGGGGATCGAATGAGGTGGACGGGGTTGAGACTCTGGTCATTGAGGACTCAATTGTTAGACATGTGCAGAAGGTATGTGGAGGAAATGGAACCAAGGTACAGTGTTATTCAGGATTTAGGTTGAGGCAGATAGTGAGGAAAGTAGAAGAGAATGAGGAGGGTAAGGAGAAGGTGGAATTTTTTCACGTTGGTACCAACAACTTAAAGCAAGCAGGTACTGAACCCATAATTCTACGATGAAAAATAATTCCAAATATTTATTTCAGCTACAAACAACTTTTTTTGAGAGTAGCCATGTTTTTTATATCAAGAGCCTCGCTATCTCGCGGAACGCGCTCTCCGCAATAAGCGAGCCGCGAGCTCGTGAAATGCCGGGATAGTTCGGTTGACCTCGAGTATTGAATAATTTATCAATGTCGAAAAATCCTTCATAACGAGAGACTTTGGCGACATGGTAAATCCAGGAATAAAGTATCTAAATTATTAATAAACCTTACGTGAAGATAGAATCCCCAAGGTAAATATAAATGCAGTTAAGCCTGGAGGAAAGTTGTCGATCTACTCGCGGATTAGCGACACGTGCCAAGGACGATTGTTGAAGAAAGACCGCGAAATTACATGTCAGAAATAATTAATTACGCCCGTTGTAAGTATGGGAAAAATATAAAATTAACACCATAATGAATTATAAGTCTGTCTGAATTTATGGAATACATTTCAAGAAAATTGGTCCAGTGGATGTCGAATTAGCAGATTGCACAACCGAGCCTCGTGGAGAGGGTGGCGTCCCTCCCAGAGGGTATATAAGAAACCCCCTCCACCTATTTCACACACTCTGACTGAAGGTCTGGACGGTGAAACCCATGTCACTCGTCTGCACGAAAGTGCGGGGTTTAGTTCTCAAAATAACTTGTCATATATATTCGTGTCAATGGTTCAGGTAGAATATTAAATGGAATGTGATAGAAATTTTCCTGATGAAAACTGTGAACGCTTAGATAATATGTTTAAAATACGTAGCTGAGTTTCTCTCCGTATTACAATTGTGTGTGTTTCATTTTTGTCAAAGTGAGTCTGGAGGCTAACCGGTGAGACCGTTTTTTTTTTGTTATCTATTTGAAACACCTGGATAGCATTACAGTTAAGAAAGCAGAGTCCTGGGAAAACAATGGCAGTCGCCAGTTGAGAAGGGTGCTCGTTGCATGTTAAACGTGAAGAAGGTGCGGTATTTGCGGTGTTAATCGATACCCAGTGTAAAATCTGTGTAGCATAAGTTATATATATATACTAGCAAGATACCCGTGCTTCGCTACGGTATTATACTGAAATTTATAATTGAATGCTTATTGTTTTAGATATATAATCCGCCGAAATTTGTGATCTGACTCGTTTTCGGCGAGAATCCACCAAAATTCCCGATCTGACTCGTTTTCTATTAGATTACGGCGTGTCTCCTCCCATTTTTCAATCTTCCTTTCCAGCAATCGATTTTGTACTTTCCGGGCTAGGCTCAGGTATTCCTCCCGGTCAGTTGGGTCCGTAAATCTTTGCCATCTTTTCCTATAATCATTTTTAATATGGATAAAATCCTTCAGAAGATACGGCGTGGTGTCATATTGGGTGCCTTGGCGGCACTGAACACGCGGCCGGACTGCATTCTTAGTCATTAGCCGTCCAGGAGCCGTTTCCAGCGCGTCAGCACATTTGACGACGGTCCGGAACATTATTATTATTATTATTATTATTATTATTATTATTATTATTATTATTATTATTATTATTATTATTATTATTACTATTATGTGTAGCTGGAATGGTTGATGACAGGGAAAACCGGAGTATCCGGAGAAAAACCTGTCCCGCCTCCGTTTTGTCCAGCACGAATGTCACATGGAGTGACCGGGATTTGAACCACGGAACCCAGCTGTGAGAGGCCGGCGCGCTGCCGCCTGAGCCACGGAGGATCCTTATAAGTACATTAATAACAGTAAAATCAATTGGTCTCACCTCCTTCTACACCCCACCGCCGTTAAGTTTATTTACCGCACCCCCCCCCCCCAAAAAATTAAAAGAAGGCTTGTTTCTTTATGTTTAAGTAAGATTCCAAACACCAATGTTCACGTCTATTACCTTTAGTTTTGAGGTATAAGTATCCTCATAAAAGTAATTTACTTTTTTCATTTCATTTCACACTACTCCCCCCCCCCCCCCCTAAGTAAACTTTCCCGCAAAAATACTTGTTTCTTTAATAGTAAAGGATCTTCTAAATACCAATTATCACGACTCTAAATTCCTCAGTTTTTTATTTATGTGTCCTCATGAAAGGAAATCGACTCCTTTACACTCCCGCCCTCCAAGATGGTTTCCCGCCCAAAACGCGTTTTTCTTTGTTTTTAAAGGAGATCCAAATACGAATTTTCACGTCTGTAACAACTTTAGTTTTTATTAGATGTATGTATTCTCATACAATTAAGCCAATTAATTATTCAATTCTTTCATCCCCCCCCCCCCCGCTTCATTGGATTTTAAGAGAATACGTGTTTCATTACCTTTAAAGCAGATTGAAAATATCAAATTTCACGTCTGTAACATCTTCATTTTTGATATATCAGTAGCCTAAATAAAATAATTCAACACCATTTTCAGTCACTTTTACCGCCCCCCCCTCCGCCAAAGTGATATTTCCGAAAACTAAAAATACACGTTTCTTTATGTTTAATAGAGATAAAAAATACCATTTTTCACTTCTGTAACATGTTAAGTTTTTTTTAGATATACTGTAAAAATTCTCATTTTAAAATTTCACCCCTTTTGAATTCCCCTTAAGTGGAGTTTCCAAAAACAAATCACCTATGTTTCTTTACATTTACAGGAGATTACAAACACCCACTTTTTACGTCTGTAACATTTTACGTTTCCAAGATATTCTGTAGATATAGTCTTTCAAAAAATTCACCCCAATTTGTCACTCCTGTTTAACCGCCATTAATTGGATTTTCCAAAAACTAAAAAAATACGTGTTTCTTTATTTTTAAAGGAGATCCCATATACAAATTTTCAGTTCTGTAATATCTTTCGTTTCTGACATATATGTATCCTCATTAAAGGCATTCAACCCATTTTTCACCCTTTTACACCCCTCCTATTGGGATTTACAGGAAACAAAAAAATACGTGTTCCTTTATTTTTAGAGGAGATTCCAACTACCAATTTTTACATCTGTAAATTTTAAAGTTTTAAGATGTAGACACACTCATTTTAAAAAATTCACCCCCCCTTTTCACCCCCCAATACTTGGATTTTCAAAAAACGAAAAAATACGTGTTTCTTTACTTTTAAAGTAGATTACAAATACCAATTTTAAGGTCTGTAATATCTTCAGGTTCTGAAATATAAGTAGCCTCGTTAAAGGCATTCAACCCATTATTCACCCTTTTACACCCTTCTTATTGGGATTTTCCGAAAACAAAAGAATACGTGTTTCTTTATTTTTAAAGGAGATTCTAAATACCAATTTTTACATCTATAAACTTTAAATGTTTTGAGATATAGATACACAAATTTTTAAAAATCACCCCCTTTTCACCCCCCAATTAATTGGATTTTCCAAAAACAAAAAAATAAGTGTTTTTTTTTCAAAGGAGATCCCAAACACCAATTTTCATGTCTGTAATATGTTCAGGTTCTGAAATATAAGTAGACTCATGAAAGGCATTCGACCCCTTCTTCAACCTTTTCCACCCTTCCTATTAGGATTTTCCGAAAACAAAATATACGTGTTTCTTTATTTTTAAAGGAGATTCTAAATACCAATTTTCATATCTATAACGTTTAAAAGTTTTGAGATATAGATACACTCATTTTAAAATATTACCCCCTTTTCCCCCCTCCCTTAATTGGATTTTCCAGAAACAAAAAAATACGTGTTTCTTTATTTTTAAAGGAGATCCCAAACACCGATTTTCAGGTCTGTAATATCTTCAGTTTCTGAGATATAAGTAGCCTCATTAAAGGCATGCAACCCTTTTTCCACCCCTTTTCACTCCTCCTATTGCGATTTTCCGAAAACAAAAAAATACGTGTTTCTTTATTTTTAATGAAGATTCTAAATACCAGTTTTTACATCTGCAAACTTTAAAAGTTTGGAGATATAGATTCACTCATTTTAAAAATTCACCCCCTTTTCACCCTCCCATTAATTGGCTTTTGCAAAAACAAAAAAATACGTGTTCCTTTATTTTTAAAAGAGATCAAAAGTACCAATTTTCAGGTCTGTAATTTCTTCAGTTTCTGAGATATAAGTACCGGTATCCTGATTAAAGGCATTCAACCCCTTTTTCACCCCTTTTCACCGCTCCTATTGGGATTTTCTGAAAACTAAAAAATACGTGTTTCCTTATTTTCAAAGAAAATTCTAAATACCAATTTTTACATTTGTAAACTTTTAAAGTTTTGAGATATAGGTGCACTCATTTTAAAACACCCCCCCTTTTCACCCCCTTGGCAACGGAATATCCAAAAATCCTCTCTTAGCGAGCACCTACATCTTAATATGAATGTATCCCCAAAATTTCATTTCATTATGTAAAGTAGTTTTGGCTCGGCGATGATGAATCAGTCAGTCAGTCAGGACAAGCTATTTTATATATATACTAGCAAGGTACCCGTGCTTCGCTACGGTATTATACTGAAATTTATAATTGAATGCTTATTGTTTTAGATATATAATCCGCCGAAATTCGCGATCTGACTCGTTTTCAGCGAGAATCCACCAAAATTCCCGATCTGACTCGTTTTCTATTAGATTACGGCACGTTTCCTCCCATTTTTCAATCTTCCTTTCCAGCAATCGATTTCGTACTTCCCGGGCTAGGCTCAGATATTCTTCCCGGTCAGTTGGGTCTGTAAATCTTTGCCATACCGTATTTTCCTATAATCATTTTTAATCTAGATAAAATCCTTCAGGAGATCCGACGTGGTGTCATATTGGGTGCCTTGGCGGCACTGAACCCGCGGCCGGACTACATTCTTAGTCATTACCCGTCCAGGAGCAGTTTCCAGCGCGGTCCGCACATTTGACGACGGTCCGGAATATTATTATTATTATTATTATTATTATTATTATTATTATTATTATTATTATTATTATTATTATTATTATTATGTGTTGCTGGGATGAATGATGACAGGGAAAACCGGAGTATCCGGAGAAAAACCTGTCCCGCCTCCGTTTTGTCCAGCACGAATGTCACATGGAGTGACCGGGATTTGAACCACGAAACCCAGCTGTGAGAGGCCGGCGCGCTGCCGCCTGAGCAACGGAGGGTCCTTATAAGTACATTAAGAACACTAAAATAAATTGGTCTCACCTCCTTTTACACCCCACCGCCGTTAGTTTTTATTGCCAAACCCCCCCCCCCCAAAAAAAAATTAAAAGCAGGCGTGTTTCTTTATGTTTAAGGGAGATTCCAAACACCAATGTTCACGTCTATTACCTTCAGTTTTGAGATATAAGTATCCCCATAAATATAATTTACTTTTGTCACTTCATTTCAAACTACTCCCCCCCCCCCTAAGTGAAATTTCCCGCTAAAATACTTGTTTCTTTAATAGTAAAGAATCTTCTAAATACCAATTATCACGACTCTAACTTCTTCACTTTTTGATTTATGTGTCCTCATGAAAGGAATTCAACTCCTTTACACTCCCGCCCCCACCCCCCCAAGATGGTTTCCCCACCAAAACGCGTTTTTCTTTGTTTTTAAAGGAGATCCATATACGAATTTTCACGTCTGTAACAACTTTAGTTTCTATTAGATGTATATATTCTCATACAATTAAAGTCAATTAATTTTTCAATTCTTTCACCCCCTCCCTCCCACTTCATTGGATTTTCCGAGAATACGTATTTCTTTACTTTTAAAGCAGGTTGCAAATATGAAATTTCACGTCTGTAACATCTTCATTTTTAAGATATCAGTAGCCTAATTAAAAGAATTCAACATTTTCAGTCTCTTTCACCCCCCTCCATCCAAGTGGTATTTCCGAAAATTAAAAATACACGTTTCTTTATGTTTAATAGAGATAAAAATACCATTTTTCACTTCTGTAACATGTTAAGTTTTTTTAGTTATACTGTAAAAATTCTCATTTTAAAATTTCACCCCTTTTGGGTTCAACTTAAGTGGAGTTTCCAAAAACAAATCACCTATGTTTCTTTACATTTACAGGAGATTCCAAACACCCACTTTTTACGTCTGTAATATTTTACGTTTCCAAGATATTCTTTCAAAAAATTCACCCCAATTTGTCACTTCTGTTTAACCGCCATTAATAGGATTTTCCAAATCCTAAAAAATACGTGTTTCTTTATTTTTAAGGGAGATCCCAAATACAAATTTTCAGTTCTGTAATATCTTCCGTTTCTGAGATATATGTATCCTCATTAAAGGCATTCTACCCATTTTTCACCCTTTTACACCCCTCCTATTGGGAATTACAGGAAACCAAAAAATACGTGTTCCTTTATTTTTTGAGGAGATCCAACTACCAATTTTTACATCTGTAAATTTTAAAGTTTTAAGATGTAGACACATTCATTTTAAAAAATTCACCCCCCCCTTTTCACCCCCCCCAATATTTGGATTTTCCAAAAACGAAAAAATACGTGTTTCTTTACATTTAAAGTAGATCCCAAATACCAATTTTCAGGTCTGTAATATCTTCAGGTTCTGAAATATAAGTAGCCTCATGAAAGGCATTCAACCGAATATTCACCCTTTTACACCCTTCCTATTGGGATTTTCCAAAAACAAAGAATACGTGTTTCTTTACTTTTAAAGGAGATTATAAATACCAATTTTTACATCTATAAACTTTAACAGTTTTGAGATATAGATACACTCATTTTTAAAAATCACCCACTTTTCACCCCCCCCCCCCATTAATTGGATTTTCCAAAAACAAAAAAATACGTGTTTCTTTATTTTTAAGGGAGATCCCAAACACCAATTTTTAGGTCTGTAATATCTTCAGGTTCTGAAACATAAGTTGACTCATTAAAATCATTCGACAACATTTTCAACCTTTTTCCACCCTTCCTATTGGGATTTTCCGAAAACAAAATATGCGTGTTTTTTTATTGTTAACGGAGATTCTAAATACCAATTTTCACATCTATGAGCTTTAAAAGTTTTGAGATATAGATACACTCATTTTTAAATGTTACCCCCTTTTCACCCCCCCCCTTAACTGGATTTTCCAGAAACAAAAAACACGTGTTTCTTTATTTTTAAAGGAGATCCCAAACACCAATTTTCAGGTCTGTAATATCTTCAGTTTCTGAAATATAAGTAGCCTCATTAAAGGCATTCAACCCCGTTTTCACCCCTTCTCACCCCTCCTATTGCGATTTTCCGAAAACAAAAAAATACGTGTTTCTTTATGTTCAATGAAGATTCTAAATACCATTTTTTACATCTGCAAACTTTAAAAGTTTGGAGATATAGATTCACTCATTTTTAAAATTCACCCCCTTTTCACCCTCCGATTAATTGGATTTTCCAAAAACAAAAAAATACGTGTTCCTTTATTTTTAAAAGAGATCAAACGTACCAATTTTCAGGTCTGTAATATCTTCAGTTTCTGAGATATAAGTACTGGTATCCTGATTAAGGGCATTCAACCCATTTTCCCCATTTTCACCCCTTTTCACCCCTCCTATTGGGATTTTCTGAAAACAAAAAAATACGTGTTTCCTTATTTTTAAAGAAGATTCTAAATACCAATTTTTACATCTGTAAACTTTTAAAGTTTCGAGATATAGACACACTCATTTTAAAATTTCACCCCTCTTTTCACCCCCTTAGCGAAGGAATATAGAAAAATCCTCTCTTAGCGAGCACCTACATCTTAATATGAATATATCCCCAAAATTTCACTTCTTTACGTCCAGTAGTTTTGGCTCTGCGATGATGAATCAGTCAGTCAGTCAGGACAAGTTATTTTATATATATAGATAGATATATATAGGACTAGCTGATGTACCCATGTTTCACTACGGGATTTTCAGAAAGACTGTCTTTGTGGTTTACGTACCTGAAGTGGTCAGAAGGAATGTAGTGATTAAAAGCAATACTATATAAAATACTCGATCAAATTAATAAACCGCACATTTATCACTTTTAACGAACAGTACTACGGTGCCCATCTAACAGTCCAAAGTTCCAGTGCTGCAATGACCAGACCGCAGACAGCCGTGAACACTTCTCTGCCATTTTTCCGTCAAATATGCACACTGCTCATTCCAATCAGTGCCTCAGAGTAGGAATTGAATAGCTCGAATGCTATGATGAATCAGTTCGTGACGCATAAGTAGTACCAGAAATTTATCTAACTCCCCAACTACTTCCCGCCAATTTTCAGACAGGCTGTTATAATCAGTAAGACCGGGTGAGTTGGATGTGCGGTTAGGTTTGCATAGCTTTGAGCTTGGATCCGGGAGGTAGTGGGTTCGAACTCCAATGTCAACAGCCCTGAATATAGTTTTCCATGGTCTCCAATTTTCACACCAGGAAAATGCTGGGGCTGTAACGTAATTAACGTAGGGCCTGCTTCCTTCCCACTCCTAGCCCTTTCGTATCCCATCGTCGCCATGAGTCCTATCTGTGTCAGCGCGACGTAGAGCAAATTTTTTAAAAAACTCGGTATACAGCAGTAATTCCATCTATCGGTGATGAATGGCAACAGAGACACAAAGCAAATCACAACAAACAATGGTCAATGTAATGTTATTGTTGATCAATGTTATGAGCTTTCTGTATTGTAGGCCTTCACATTCAGTTTTCTTTCGACTCTGTAATATAAGGCCGTCTTATAAAATTAATTATAGCGTAGACTGTAGTTCCTTATTCCCCGAATTTACATACCGATTTTCATTAAATTCTGTTTACCCACTTTCTCGTGACGGCGCTGATATGATCTTAGCAACAAAAATCCATATTCATGAATATCTCCGTTATCATAGCCGGCACGGTCAAAATGTATAATACATAAATGGTCGGAAATTTAACACTATGTAACTTTATTTATATACTAAGTGTCAATAAGACCACTAATAACACAAATATTCGAGAATTAAATTTTGGGCCTTCCCCTAACTACCATTTCGCTCAGCGTGAATAAAGTTATTTATGGCCTAGATTGTAGCGACTTATTCCCCGACTTTGTATACCTATTTTATTTACGATGGGACAACTAATCACAAATATATGAGAATTAAATTTTGGGCCTTCCCCTAAACTACAATTTCTTTCAGAGTGAATAATATTATTTATGGTTTATATTGTAGCAACTTATTTTAGAACTTTACACACCGGTTTTCATTAAGATAGGACTACTAATGATATAAATATAACAGAATTAAATTTTAGGCCTTCCCCTAAACTACCATTTCTCTCAGCGTGAAAAAGATTATTTATGGCCTAGATTGTAGCGACTTATTCCCGGACTTTAAATACCGATTTTCATTAAATTCTCTTCAGCTGCGTGATGCGTGTACAGACAGACAGACAGACAGACAGACAGACAGACAGACAGACAGACAGACAGACAGACAGACAGACAGACATTACGGAAAATTAAAAAATGCATTTCCTTGTTACTATGGACATGACTGATACAGAAATACCATCCTTTTCAAATGTTGAGCAATGTACAGACAAAACTCTTATTTTATACATATAGATGATATCCATTGTAGCCATGAAAGGCTAAATAAGACGGCAGCTCTCTAAATGTGGCCAGAATCTCCAGGACGACTATGATTACAGGTCTGTGACTATATTTTCATTAATACTGTAGTATAGAATTTGTTTGTCCCAATAAATTTTTCAATGCGTGTGTCGAATTAATATTTAATAATGATCAGGCGAATGTGTTACATTTCTGGTCGTCGTGTGAAACTCTTCAGGGCAGTAAAATTCACGTCGAGAAACTATAAAATGAGAAGTTTAAATAATGTGTTCATATTCTTTGAGATAGTGTTCAAATTGAGTAAAGTTAGAAAGGTGACAACGATAAGGTAGTCGTGGTGAATGCCGTAATTGCGAATATCATCTGAGTTCAGAATTTTTTTGTCGAAATAATAATAATAATAATAATAATAATAATAATAATAATAATAATAATAATAATAATAATAATATTTACTGCGGGATAAAATTTTTCAAAGTTAAAAGTGTATTTAACAGATATGTTCAGTAAGATTTGCGCTTGTCTCGAAATCCAGTGAAATCTGATAAAGTTATGTTTTTTCGTGGGAAGGTAATTTTGTGACATCGTGTATGTCGGTGATATGGGAAATCACGGTCTGTTATTGTATTCTTGAGGTACGAAATTTGTAGTAAAAATAAAAATGAATGGAAAGGATTCTTATAACTGTGTTCGTCACGGGGGTACTGAGATGAAATGTTGTGAAACAGGAAGAAATGGATTGTGCCGGAATGATTTGTTGTGTTGAGAGAACAGTAGTATGGATGTTGAAGGCAGAGGAAGCCTGTATTTAATGAGTAATGCCGCCGTGATAGGCGATGAAGATGAATTTTGAGACAGGTTCTATTTTGTTGATGGCGAAGAATTTTTGAGACAGGCTGTGTATTAAATGTGATATTTCTGAGGCAGGCTGTAGTGAAATTCCGCTAACAATCCGGAACAGCTGACCGGGTGAAGGTTAGTTCGAAATGAGTACTTTGTGATGCACATTAAGATTTCAAGTCAAGATCTCCTAGTGAAAAACAATTCTGTAGAAGATTGTAGCTTTTGGCAGTTAAGTCCAAGTGACGATGTATGTAAAGTCAGCATAATGAATATTGTAGTAGGCGACCTCAAGGGTAGAAGAGCATTCTGAATACACGGTTGATGTTATTTGACCGTTATAACAAATTTCCATTCAGTAAATTTCATAAATTACGAGACGATAATTTATCCTTAAATCGGAAACATTGTGGGATGAGATATTGGACGTTATTAAAGCGATAGTTTGGCGGTGTAGATTCATTGAATTTCGCTTCACTGGATAGTTTATGGATATGAATGTTTGGAATAGTGAGATGGTAGGCGAAGTTTGGGCCTCACCCTAGAATTACAGTGTGGATTTTTGGGGTGGTGATGACTACTGTTTTGGCGATATCCACGTAATGTTAGACGTGTGCTGAAATTCATTATTATTTTTCCAAACTTTATTGCGTATGTCGAGATCGTGTTTGAGTTGTGGATTGCTTGCCACGCGTTATTCATTTTTCAATTTTACGTTTTATTGACAAGATAGGGACTTAGTTGCATTTCCCGACTTGCGTTCATTCAGAGGCAAGATTTGTTTCATTGTGTGCTATAGTTTCGACAAGGTTTCCAGCTAAAATACCTAAGAGTGTGTTTGAAGTTACGATTTCGCCTGACATTCTAGAGGAAGCGTAGACAACCCAGTTTCCGCTCGACAATAGATTTAGGACATCACACGGTATCATAGCAGTATACTGATGATAAGACGTCCCAGTTTACGCTCAACGATAGGTTTAGAAAGGTGTGTGTGTACATAGATGTTAGGGTTAGGGTGTGTAGACATTATGTAGGCCCGACGATAGGTTTTTGTTTTTTTGCTAGTTGCTTTACGTCGCACCGACACAGATAGGTCTTATGGCGACGATGGGACAAGGAAGGGCTAGGAGTAGGAAGGAAGCGGCCGTGGCCTTAATTAAGGTACAGTCCCAACATTTGCCTGGTGTGAAAATGGGAAACCACGGAAAACCATTTTCAGGGCTGCCGACAGTGGGATTCGAACCTACTATCTCCCGCATACTGGATACTGGCCGCACTTAAGCGACTGCAGCTGACGACGATAGGTTTTTTTTTTTTTTGCTAGTTGCTTTACGTCGCACCGACACAGATAGGTCTTATGGCGACGATGGGATAGGAAAGGCCTAGGAGTTGGAAGGAAGCGGCCGTGGCCTTAATTAAGGTACAGCCCCAGCATTTGCCTGGTGTGAAAATGGGAAACCACGGAAAACCATCTTCAGGGCTGCCGATAGTGGGATTCGAACCTACTATCTCCCGGATGCAAGCTCACAGCCGCGCGCCTCTACGCGCACGGCCAACTCGCCCGGTGACGATAGGTTTAGGGTGTCATCTGTGTATACTCAAGTCTTAGATTAGGTGTTTTTTGCCAAGTGACTTGAGCGATGGTAGTGTCTGCAGTAATGTATGCAATGCGAAGAGTGTTAGCGAAGTAATATTGAGGCCATGTCTCGACAGCCCTTACCAGCTGGAAGGTGTTTACCTAAGATTATGGAACAACTAGTGGCCTGAACGTGAGAGTTGTCCAATACTGGATACTGAGCTAACGGTGATTGAATATTTACTGCGGTTTGCCATGCGCGTTTGAGTTCATTGGACTTCAATATTTTATTTTAGTTACGGACTTAATTGTTTTGGTCGTTCAGACGTCCGATTGCTTTGCTAGTGTGCGTGTTGACACTTAGCTTATCTATGTGAGACTTGAGTTACGAATGCGGGTTCGATTCGTCAGCCGGGAATATCTTTTATTTTCATTTTTGTTGTTCATTCATTTTTTATAATAGTTGATTGTGGTCGATCCATAACTTTGTAGTTAGTTTGTTGGGACAACCAATAAGTAGATGGATCTGTGATGGTAGTCGTCGTTGTAAACTAAAGAATTCCTAGATTTGATTTGATTTTACCATGTGGACTTGTAATTTTTTTAAGCTTAACGTAACCGTTTATAACCTGAAAGTTGGTTTTATAATAACATTTTTCAAGTGATTTACCACTTTTTATTTAACTTCAGTGTTTGGCATTTCTACTAAATGCGTGATAAATGTTTCTTGCATTTCGCAGTTTTGTTCCTTCAGAACGACGTAACGTAAGATCCTCTCGGATCGAGTAGTTGTTGGTTTATTCTGAACAGCTATTTGGGTTCTGCACGTTTCAACATCGGGGTTATTCTATAACTTAAAGGTGTCACGATATGACGATACATGGTTGAATTTTATTTTTAATTATTAATGCTGCTGTTAACTTGTAGTGAACACCATGCTTTCCAGTATTATTTCACAACCTATCTAAAGCAACTGATAGACAATTTGGTTCGATTAAGGGTCCATTCGGCGGGTGTTACCATATCCGATAGGGTATTTGACTGGTGGATAACCTTAGTTAAGAGTAAATCTGGAATTCTACTTGTTGAAGTTATCGTTTGGATCAATAGGTGCCCGATTTTCAGGTTTTCTTTTCATTTTTCTCGTTTTCGCTGTCCACTAATCTGTGATATTTCTACTTTTCTCCGAAGAAAATTCTTCGATAGTGTAACTAATAAAACTAGCGCCATGCAATGTGACTGCGTTTGAAACATTAAATGAATAATTTTTTGATCAATGATTTTATATAAATACATTTTTGCATTTAATTGATTCAATAAAAGTTAGTAGGCACATATTTGCTCCTCATTTCAAGTAGCTAGGCTCTCTTCTGAACCCCTTCGTTTGATTAAGATCGTGACCGAAATATTCCCGCTACGACCCCAAGATTTAAGAGTTCGATATTGCTCTACTGGAGGAACTGTGGCAGACCAACGATGGAATGGTAAGTTCAAGGGTTCAGTACAAGTCCCAACATAGTGGGGGATGTGTGCGAACTGGTTAATGCAGCCAGGGAGAAGATTAAGGGAGAGTAGATTGTTATCAGTTGAATGCTGTTTAGGGGAGATATTGATTAGAAGGCGAATAGGGATTATAATGAGACTATGGAGTAAGTGTGATTTGTAGACTCTAACATGTGGAAAGGAGGAAGAGATCTGCGCTCAGATCTTTGGAAATTAGAGTTGATTTGTATTACTAATCCTGTTGATAGGAAAATAAATCTTGAATTGCAGTTGCAAGTTGATAAGCATTTTCAAGAGACTGTAATGGTAAATTGTGAAGGTCTATATCTGTACTCAGGTGGTCTGTGCTTGAATCACAGTGTTGCCTGTAAGTTAGGAGGTATTTTAGAAGAGTTCTAGGGAGGTACATTCAGGAAAACCGGCTTGGACTAGGGAGTGGTAAAAAGATTGCAGGGAGCTGGAAGTCAAGTGAGGATAGCATAAAATATTAGTAGTGAACTGTACAAGTATTGTAAAGAAAGGAACAGAATGAAGTAATATATATACCAGATATTGTAATAGGAATTGAATCATGGCTGAGAAGTGATATTATGGATGCGGAAATTTTCTCATGGAACTGGATTTTTCTCGTAGGGACAAAATAAGAACGGCAGGAGGTGGGGATGGGGGTATTCATAACGGTGAAAGAAGAATTTATATATTACGAAAAAAAGTTAACGATGAGAAACATGAACTTGATGTGTTTGAGGTGTAAGGACCTGGAAATGGTGGTGCTGGCGCAGATGTGGAAATATTTCATAAGATGTACGGAAAGGAATTTGATTGTAGCGGAGATCTCAATTTACCAAATGCCAATTGGAAGGTAATGCGAATGACAGAATGCATGACCAACAAATGGTAAATAAGTTCATCTGGGAAGGACAGCTGAATCAGAAAGTGATGGAACAAACTATAGGGAAGGATATTATTGACGTGGTGCTGATTAAACCATATGATCTCTACTGAATAACTGAAATAGTAGATGGTATAATAGATTAGGAAAATGTTTTCGTCGTAGTTAAAAATAAATGTTATAGAAAGGAAAGTTGTAAAAGTAGGACTACTAGGCAGTACCATATAGTTGCCAAGACAGGCAGGGAGAGTTTTTATAAAGTAATTGTGATCCGTGAAAAAAAAGGTAAATAAAAATGTAAACGGTCTGTGGGGATGGATTTAAAGTAATTGTTGAGTAATATGAGAACAGCTACGTACCTTTAAATATGGTAAGGAATGGTAAAAACCCGCTATGTTCTATCAGAGAAGTAAGGTGACTAAAACGGGGTTTCAGGCTGAAAACAATTAGAGTTAGGAATGCTTGCGGGACAAAGAAGACATTGAAGGAACTTATTAGGACATTCAATTTAGCAAAAATGTCAGCTAAGGATAACATGATGGCAAACATAACTGGCAGCCATACAAATTTTAAGGAAGAATGGAATGATATGTATAGATACTTTAATGCAGAAACAGGTTCCAGCAAGGGCATTCTTGGGATCGATAATGAACTAGAGGAGTGTGCATGGGAGAACTTACAGAAGGCAGAGGTATTCAGTCAGCAGCATATAAAGGTAGTTGGATACAAGGATAGTGTATTTATTTATGATAATAAAGACATTTAAAAAACAAGATGAGGGCCTCCGTGGCTCAGGCGGCGGCGTGCCGGCCTTTCACCGCTGGGTTCCGTGGTTCAAAACCCGGTCACTCCATGTGAGATTTGTGCTGGAGAAAGCGGAGGCGGGACAGGATTTTCTCCCGGTATTCCGGTTTAACCTCTTATCTTTCGTTTCAGAAACACTCGCCAATATAATTTCATTTCATCTAAAAGTTATTTATCATCGCCCCAGAGGAGTGCGACAGGCTTCGGCAGCTGCACAATTCCTATCCTCGCCGCTAGATGGACCCTCATTCATTCCATTCCTGACCCGGTCAAATGATTGGAAACAGGCTGTGGATTTTCATTTTCACAAGAAATGATATATATATTTGAAAGCTAGAGAAGCAGCTGGGATTTATAAGATTTGTGGCGATGTACTAAAGGCAATAGGTTGGGGCACAGTGCCACATCTGAAATAGTTATTTTATTACTGTTTGGATGAGGGAGTGATCCGAAATGAATGGAGAGTACAAGGGAAAGAGTGATAAACACAAAGTGGATAATTAAAGGCCAGTCAGCTTGTTAAGTGTTGTTTGTAAATATCCTCCTGTGTGAAAGATGTGACCTTGCCGCGGTGGTGAGGCTTGCGTGTCCCAATGAAGCAGGTGGCCGAGCCGTAGGTTCAACCATATCGGATGGGTATCTGTTCAGAGATCAGACTAACGAATGGTTCATCGAAAGGGGGGAAACAGTCCTACGGAAGTTACAAGGGCGGCAGTCTGGATGATTGACTGGTATGGTCTTGCAATAATACTTACCATGGCTTAGCTGATACTGCTCCACGCCTGAAAGCAACGGGAAAATACAGCCGTAACTAACTCTCGAGGACATGTAGCGCTCTCTGTATGAATGATGTACTGATGCTTGCTTCCTCGCGGGTAAAATATTCCGGAGGTAAAAATAGTCCCCCATTCGGATCTCCGGGTGGGGACTTCATGAGAGGGGGCAGTCATCACGAAGACGGATACTGACATTGTGCGAGTCGGAGCGTGGAATGTTAGAAGTTTGAATCGTCGTGGTAGGTTATAAAATCTGAAAAGGGAGATGGATAGACTAAAGATAGATGATGATGATGATGATGATGATGATGATGATGATGATGATGATGATGATTATTATTATTATTGTATAAAGAGGCACCGGCCTCACTAAAGTTAGATGTAGTTGGTATAAGTGAAGTACGTTGGCAGGAAGAGCAGGATTTCTGGTCATGTGACTACAGAATTATCAACACAAAATCAAACCGGGCAAATGCAGGAGTTGGTTTAATAATGAATAAGAAAATAGGGCAGTAGGTAAGTTACTACGACAAGCATAGTGAAAGGATTATTGTTGTCAAGAGAGACATCGAACCAATGCCCACTTCAATAGTGCAGCTCTATATGCCTACTCGTTCAGCAGATGATGAAGAAATCTTTAGAATATTATGAAGAGATACAAGATATAATACAACGTAAAAGGTGACGAGAACCCAATTCTGATGGGAAATTGGAATGCAGTTGTAGGCCAAGGAAGAGAATCTAATACAGTAGGAGGATTCGAATTAGAGCAAAGGAGTGTAAGAGGAAGCCGGCTGGATGAATTCTGTACCGATCATAATTTAGTCCTTGCTAACACTTGATTCAAACACCACAAATGACGGCTGTATACATGGACAAGACCTGGAGACACTGGGAGGTTTAAAATAGACTTCATTATGATTAGACAGAGATTCAGAAATCAGGTGTTGGATGGCAAACCTTTCCCAGTAGCAGACGTGGACTCTGACCACAACCTGTTGGTCATAAAATGCCATCTGAAGTTGAAGAAATTGAAGAGAGGAAGGAGTACAAGGAGATGGGAGTAGAAAAGTTGAAAGAAAAGAGTGTGTGGGGTTATTTCAAGGAGCATGTAACACAAGAAGTAAATGAAAAGGCTGAAGGAAACACAGTAGAGGAAGAATGGACAGTCATGAAGAATGAGATCAGTAAAGCCGATGAAGAAAGGAAGAAAGGAAAGATCAACTAAGAAACAATGGATAACCCAAGAGATACTAGACCTGATTGACGAACAACGAAAGTACAAGAATTTAAAAAATGAGGAGGGCAGAAAAGAATACAGGCGAATAAAGAACAAAATAGATAGAACGTGCAGGACAGCTAAGGAAAAATGGCTGAAAGAAAGGTGTAATGATGTTGAATTTTGTATGGTCCTAGGAAAGGTAGATGCTGCATACAGGAAAATCAAGGAAACATTTGTAGAAAGGAAAACTAGGTGTGTGAATATTAAGAGCTCAAATGGAAAACCACTTCTAGGGAAAGAAGACACGTCATAAAGAGGCCAGGAGCACATCCAACAATTGCATCAAGGTAAAGAAGTAAATGAAAGGGTTTTAGAACAAGAAGGGGCTGTTGATACTGATGACAAGGGAGACCCAATTTTGAGGTAAGAATTCGACAGAACTTTGAGAGATCCAACTAAGAAAAAGTCACTTGGAATTGATGACATACCCTCAGAATTATGGACTGCCTTAGGAGAAACCAGCATGAAGAGGTTTTTCCGTTTAGTGTGTAAGCTGTGTGATACAAGAGAAGTACCATCCGATTTTTTCCAGAATGTTGCTATACCTATTCCCAAAAAATTCAGAGCTAACAAGTGTGAAAACTACCGCACATTTAGTAGTTTAGTGCCTCACGCCTGCAAAATTTTAACACGTATTATTTACAGAAGAATGGATAGACAAGTAGAAACTGAGTTGGGAGAAGATCAATTCGGCTTCAGAAGAAATATGGGAACACGTTAAGCAATCCTGACTTTACGCCTGATCTTACAGGACTGAATGAAGAAAGACAAGCTCACGTACATGAAGTTCGTAGATCTAGAAAAGGCATTCGATAATGTTGATTGGACCAAGCTGTTTGAGATTCTGAAGGCGATCGGGATCAGATACCGAGAAGGAAGGAGAATTATCTAAAATCTATACAAAATTCAATCTGCAGTAATAAGAACCGAGGGCTTTGAGAAAGAGGCAGCAGTCCAGAAAGGAGTGAGGCAAGGCTGCAGTTTGTCTCCTCTCCTTTTCAATGTTTACATAGAACAGGCGATAAAGGAAATCAAAGAACTTGGAAAGGGAATTGTGATCACACTTTAACTTTCGGGGAGGGGGGGGGGGAATGGAGAGTCCGAGGGCAAAAACTAAATACTATGCCCTTTTACTCATCTGTTTCCTTAGAGTACCCGATGAATTGGTGGGGGAAAATCTATCTAACGTGGAGGAAAATTTTTCCTCCAATCTAGAGGAGAAACCCCCTCTTGGCTGCTAATTTGAAATAAAATGAATGTAAAATATAGTAAAAGTGAAGAGGAAGAAGCTTTTCTTAAGAAACGGCTCATTTCAGGGTTGAATTTTGAGTTATTTAGTGAATTGTTGTGCTATAAATTAGAAGAGGCCGAAATTGTTATTCTAGACCATGTCATAAGTGAGCCTCTGCCATTATTTCATTAATTGTGCGCACTGATCAATCCAATCAGCGTGTCAGAGTAGGGATCAAATAGCTGGAATACTATGATGAACCAGTGTGTTACGTACCAGCAGTATCAGAAAATGTATGAACCAGAGGAATTTGAGAGGAAAGTTATCTAACTCCCCTGCTATTTCCCGCTAATATTCACGCAGGCTGCTTTACTCGGTAGGCAACAGTAATCCCATCTATCGGAGATGAGTGGCAGCATCAGAGACGAAAAACATCACAAAATCCAATGGTCAACGTAATGTTACTGTTGATCACTTTCCTGAGCTTTCGATATTGTAGGCCTTAACATTTAATTTTCTTCAGACTATGAAATACCACTCTTATCATAGTCGGTACGTTAAAACTGAATAAAACATAAATGATCGGAAATCGTGTTTTCTATAAATTCTGTTATGTAATACTTTTCGATAGGACCAATGACATAGGTATTAAAAATTACATTTTAGGCGCCTTCCCCTAAACTACCATTTCATTCAGGATGAACAAAATTGTTTTTAGCTTTGACTGTAATTTTTTACTCCCCGACTGTATATACCGATTTTCATTAAATTCTATTCACCCATTTTCTCGTGGATCGGCGTTGATATGGACTTAGTAACAAAAATACATATTCAGGAATATCTTTGTTATCATAGCCGGTACTGTAAAAATGAATGAGACATAAATTGTAGGAAATTCTATTCTATATAACTTCAGTTATGCAGTATTTATCTATAGGACCACTAATAACAAATATTTGATAAAAAACTTTTAGGCCTTCCCCTTAACTACCATTTCGCTCGGCGTGAAGAAAATGATTTATAACCCAGATTGTAGTGGCTCATTCCCCGACTTTACATACCCAATTTTATTAAATTCTCTTCAGCCGTTTTCTCGTGATGCGTGTACATACATACATGAGTTACATACATACATACATGCATACATACATACAGTACATACATACATACATACATACATACATACATACAGGCAGGCAGACAGACAGACAGAAATTACGGAAAAGTAAAAAAACTGCATTTCCTTTGTGATAGTACATATATCACACCCCAGAATAATATGTAGAAGTTAGAGATATTATTGTCAGTATTCGATTTATTATTATTATTATTATTATTATTAATATTATTATTATTATTATTATTATCAGTATTTCATTTGTATATTTTGCCATTTATATTGGTAAGCTGGAAGATATCCACATATGTAGGTATGAGTAATTTGTTTTGCACGAGTGGGAAAACATTGCTTTAATAACTCCGGTAATTTGAATGAGTCATATGGCTGCCCCAGTATTTGTTGTGGTCGTCGGGAAGTTCGTATGAGTCATGTATATATCCCAGCCTGATGAGATGAGCTTGTTGTTGTATTAGGAAAGTTTGGTGATTCATGGAATATACCCCAGAGTTTGTTATTGTCTTGGGAGGAAGAAGTAGTTCAGGGCTTGGTCTTGACAAGAGGTTCACTCATGATTGGTGGGCAAGCACCAATCCAGACGTCTCATCTGAGAGGAGGGGGATGTTGATGTCTATAAAGGTTGATCATACGGCGGCAACCAGGGAGATTGTAAGAAACATTGTAAGGGTGATTGTGAAGGTGATTGTAAAGGAACGAGAAAGAAGATAACTAGAAGCAGTAACACTGTATAAGAGAACTACAACTGACGCACTGTACGGGAAGGAAGTGGTGCTGATACACGGTACTGGAGTGACACGGCTGCAATGGACTGGACTTCAAACGTTCGCGGAGCGTAGTTTTGTTATGTTCGTGGAAAGTGGCTGATTGTGGAGAGTGCTTGCGCATTAAGTAGTGTAGCACTTGTGGTGGCCTAGCATTATATGTTGGTGAAAGCTATCTCAGACTTTCCATAAATTTATATGTTGAGGATCGACAGACGTGTGTATATATCTTTACAACAAGTGTTAAAATATGTGAACACAGTAGTACAAGGTACAGTATCTGTGTGATGTGATAACTGCCGATTGGGAGAATCGGTAAGTCGAATTGATATAGAGACATTGAAGGGTATTTATCTTGATACATGTACATTGTTCATCGGACTATTTACAAATGGTAACTTAGTTCTCGCTTTCGTTTTCCCACGATTTTCATTATTGTTGTTGTTGTAAACATGGAGTCTTCCAGCAATATTTTATGTGTATTATATGTATAATGTTGTATGTTGATGAGGTGCTCATGCACGGAATTTGTTAAGAATACAGTTAGCTATTTTAGAATCAGTGTTATTGATGAACCTAGGTGCAGTTCCTACCTAATTAGTCGTTTTCAGGAGGTTAGGTAAGGCCTGCAGCAGATGTACTAGTACGCAGCATTATGTACACGCCCTGCTATATAAAGTTTATCATGCTCTTATCTAAATTCGAGGGATCCATTCTGGTGAACTCTGGCGCCCATACTACGGACATTTCGATTAATTATGCTTACTAATTTTATTAAGTTTTTGAGTAATTTTATTTCTTATTTATTATTATCATAAACTTATTACAATTGGCTTCCCAACGTGTGGCTGAATGATTAGTACATCTGTTAGGCTTATAAGCGTAGGTGCACTTGTCAGGTGTGGTTGGAATTCTGTAAACTATGTCAGTGAAGTGTTTTATATGTACGTGATATGTAAGTTGGAGTATGAAGAAATGTTGTAGCGAGTCGAGTATTATAAAATTGAGAAGTAGAGAGGTTGTTAAAGTTGTTGGTACTTTGAATCAGGATAAGAGAAGTCAAAAGAATTCCACCACATCGAGTTTATCTAATTTAAGTGAGAATAGCGAAATGGCTGATAGTAGGAAAGATCAATCGGTAACGATAGGTGAGGAATCGAGTAACCCGTCTCAAACTCAGAATGTAGGGGTTGTTAAGAAAACGGTTCAAGGGGAGGCTTTAACTTTTAGTATGATTAAATCACTATTTAATGAATTGTCCAGTAAGAGTGATGAATTATCCAGTAAAATGGATAGGAAGAATGAAGAGTTGAAGGGTGAATTGTCCAGTAAAATCGATAATAATAAGGTTGAATTGTCTAGCAAGATTGATAGTCAGAGTAAAGAGTTGAAGAGTGTATTGAGTTTTTTAAGTAATGAAATATACAGTATTAATAGTGAATTAAATTCAGTTAGTACGGAATTGTCCAGTAAGATTGAGAATCAAAGTAAGGAGTTAAATTTAGTGAGTGTTGAATTGTCTAGTAAAATTGATAGTTTAAGTAGTGCTGTGAATGGTAGAATAGATGAATTGAACCAGAAGTTTGACCATCAAAGCAGGGAAATTCAGGAAGTGAATAATAAGGTAGAAGCTCAATGCTTGGAATTGACTGAAAAAATTGAATGCCGATTTAATGTAGTTAGGAAAGAATTTGTTGAAAACAGCAAGGAATGTGATAAGAGAATAAAAATAGTGGAAGATAAAGTCGAAGAAATAGATAGAATTAAATCCAATCAGAACGTTTTAGCGAAGCGTATAAATGAGAAGCATGAGAAATTGGAGAAAGACCTTAAGTCGGTAAAAGATGACCTCAAGTCAGTAGAAGGAAATGCCAGAATGGTAGTTGAAGAAGGTTTTAAAGCATGTCATGTAAAGTTAAGGCAGGAGATCAGTCAAATCCAAGTAGGTAGCAGCATATGTAATAGGTACGTATCTTGTACGAAGGACTCTGAATTACCCAAGTTTAATGGTCGGCAGTTTAATCCGATGGAATTCTTGAAAACGGTGGAGAAACGGTTTTCCAAGAATCTTGACTTTGGTTTGATCGAGTGGAGTATCGTTGATGAGCTGTTGGATGTTGCATTTGTTGGAGAAGCGAGATCTTGGTTTCAAGTTTATAGACAGGGTATTTCGAGTTTAGAGGAATTTAGGGAGAAATTTAGTTCTAAATTTTGGAGTGAAGCTATTCAGGGAAGGGAAAGAGATCGCGTGCTATTTGGCAAGTATAAACCTCAGGAAGGTGTATCTATGACGGAATATTTCTTGGCGCATGTTCTGATCAGCCATAATATTGAAGGTCTAGCATCGGAGAGAGATACAGTCCGCCAGATGTTGAGGCATTTTCCTGAGAAGGTCGGATTAGCTGCATGTATGCAGAATATTGTTACGATTATGGAATTAGAGCAGCTGTTAGAGAGGTTTGATGCTTTGGAAGGGCAGGGAAGGACTAGGCAAAGTGAATGTAGGAATTACGGGGATAATGGGAGACAAGGTAATCAGCTAGGGGGAGATAGGAATAATCAGAATTTCAATCATTCTAGGCAAGGGAATCAGGGTGGTAATTCCGGAAGGGGAAACAGACAGTCTAATCAGGGAGTTAATCACCAGGAATATTATGGCAGAAGACCTAATCAAGGGGAATCAGAAAGTAGGGGGCGAACGGATCAAAGACCTCCAGATCAAGTGCCGAGACATGATAACAGTGAACAGTCCACGTCAAGTAATTTAAACCGGAATCGGACTTCTTAGTTGAGTCAGATAGGCAGTCCGATACCGAAATTCCTATTCACGTGATGAAACAGGTAAGTTATGATTTAGACGTGAAAGAGGAATTATTGTATGACCATGTGTTTTGTGTTCAGGGAGATTTTGAGAATAGGGGGCGTGATGAAAGTAAGAAAGATGTGTCGGATGTCTTACTTTGTGCTAGTGGTGATGGTAATAGCGGTGTTGCGATCGATAATCTTGTAGAAGTTTCTGAAATTGAAAGTGAAGTTTTTTGTGAAGTTGATGAAGGTTGTTTAGTAAGTGAAGAGTGTTCACGGAGTATACATCATGAGAATGTTTTTGTTGATTTAAGTGTACGTGAGGAGAGTAAAGTTAGGTCCATTATGTGTGAAAATGGTGACTTTAAGATTAATGAAACTTCTGATAAGAGAGTCGAAAGTAGCAGTGTTGTTGGCATGAAAGTTGTGCAAGTAGGAGCTGATATGGAAGGTGGTGAAGATGGATTAATTGTTGGGTCATTAAGTAGTAATGACAGCAATTTCAAAGTGTATTATGGTAAGAATTTCAATAATAGTGTGAGCGTGTTTGAGAATGGAAGTGTGCGTGAGATGAAGGAAAGTCTATCCAAGCGAGTGTGTTATGTTTTATTTAATTCTGAGAGATGTGTGGATGATGTGAACGACGTGCTGAGTGATATCGATGTGTAATGTATGAAAAAGTATGTGATCTGTTTGCTTGCATTAATTATGGTTTTGTGGAAGAGTAAACGTAGTGAGATTCCCGCGCATTTCAGAAATAGGGATTTCCTTTTTATGAATGTTCCGAATGAAAGTTTGTATAATTCTTGTGTGACTCGATGGGATGAATGTTTGTGTGTAAGATAGTGTGGATTCTAGACGTAGTTAGATTTTATTGCGGTACGCATTTCTCGTCTATCGATGCCAATGTTAAGTTTATGTATAGTTTTTTCATTTATATTAGGGTCCGTATACTGTGGACAGTAGAATAGGCAAGTGTGCTTATAGGCTCCTAACCACTGACAACAAGGTCCTTGTGACATTTAATATCTATAGCCTTCGCAGATATAAGAGATAGGATCTGCACCTTGGATGTATATATTATCAATTATGAGTTATGTGTACAGTAGCAAGAAGGGATTGTGTTCAATGGTATATGAAACAATCAGAGTTGTGTGTATATAGCCATATTATTATTGTTTGGACAAATTGTATTTCGTGTGTGCGAATACAATGCAGTAGACGCAATGTATATATCATTATTACAATAATTATGTGTTCAGTTATGTCATTATAAGGTTATGTATGAAGTTCTGTTTTATGGTGAATCATAATATGTGATATCATCGATTCACCAAGGGGGCGTTATGTGATAGTACATATATCACACCCCAGAATAATATGTAGAAGTTAGAGATATTATTGTCAGTATTCGATTTATTATTATTATTATTGTACCGGGCGGTACACCTCTACTCTGTTTATTTAAAAGTTGCGCCAGTTGAAACTTCTCTTCTGGAGGAAGGTTGAACTTTATCTATTCTATTAATTCTCTACTTTCTCAGAAGATGTCACCACGTGGAAAATTTTGAGTTTTTGAACTGTGTCACTTTTGATGTGTTTTTGTTTCGCTTGAAGTAAGAAGTGTGAACTTTCTCTTCTAGAGGACACTACTGAAGATCAACAATAGTGCGACCTAGTGCGGAGTTAAAGAACTATTTTGTTGGAGAAATTTTTATTTCAAGAGTTTGTTCTTTGTTAAATTTCCTTCTGTCATTGTTTAAGTTGGCTGTATACCCCTCTTTTTCCCCTTAGTTTGGATCTAGCCAATCCCGAATTTCTTTAATTAATTTTCCACCAATAATGTGTTTCTTTTTCCTTTATGTAGGGGTTTCTTTTCCCGAACCAATAAAAACTTTGAGGGAGGGTGTTTTATTTCCCCTAACGCCTAGAATCTTCCGCGAGAGGATATAAACTGCTGATTTTGGGGTCTCCGGGCCACTTCTGTTCCATCTTTCAGTGTATTAAGTACATAGCAGGAGGCGGGAAGCGCCTCTTTCTTCTTCAGCCGTTCAACACCAGGTAATGGCCTATTAATAACTTCTTTTCTTGCTAGGTCGGCAGTTTAACACTCGCGGCGGGTTCGAAGCATTTCCATCATGTAACCTTTTCCTAAAATGTAATTACTCTTTTCATCTTTTTCTTGTAAAGCTACATATTGGGATAGAGAGTGCTAACCCTCTCGAGCTCCCACTCACATTTGTTTTGAGGTGAACTTATTTTCTCAAACTATTCTTCGTTTATGTAATGTAAAGTGTCCTTCTCTAAGTCACCTCTGTAGTATGGGATTAGCCCTTGCGTTAGCGGCCCAGAGCCAGATTAGGTTTTAAAAACAAAGTGTATTAGGAGTGCAAGATCGCCTCCTCTCAAATTGTTATTTTAGAGGTCATGTAATCAACCTTCTTTTCATGTAATAGACCTCTGTAGGTTGGGTATTTTACCCCTGTGAATACGTCCTTAAAGGACAGCTTGAAGGTAGAGTTTGGTTTGGCCTTTGAGAGGCTTAAATTTTAAGAGCGGATCGCTCTTTTGAAAATGGAGTGTCATATGCCTCGTGGAGGCTTTTCTGTGTAATTCGGAGCCAGGGGCTCCTAGGGATGAATGGGGTTTTCTGCCCCTCTGTTAAAACTTGTGTTTGTGGTAAAACTGAGCTAATCGCAGAAGTCAGGGCGTGAAGCCCAAAACCTGTAAATATTGTATCTCCCCTTGTTTTGCTACATTGTACCTGCCATGTCTGTTATTGCTTTGTTTTTGAAAAGAAAATATAACCTAGTTAAATTTTAAATTACTTTTACATTAACTTTGATTCCGTAGTTTGAAACCCATTCACGCCCGCACCTTCTTACGCCTCTACCTACCGCTAAAACACGGTAACAAGTGGTAGCAGAGCGTGGTTGAATGGGTCTCAATTTAGCCCCTTTTGACGGCTAAACATTGCTTTGATTCGAACTCTAACAATTTTCTCAGTTGCTGGAATTTTTTGAGTTTTTCAAAATTGTTCTGTCATCATGCCCGGCCCTCGCGATGTTCTCCTCCTTAACTACTTGCGCAAAGAGGAGTTGATATATGAGTTAACTATCAGAAACGTTCAATCTGGAGGCACGGTTGCAATAGACACTAACAAGCTTAGAGAGTCCCTTGATTTGCCCATTTCCATCCCCAATTTGGGAGAGAAAGAAATTGATGACTCTCTTTCCACGATTGTCGAGAATATTACTGGGCTTGCATCGGTAGTCAGTTTTTTTGATGAAAACGATCCATCTCCTAATCAAATTAAGCGTGTGCAAGGCAGATTATATCACTTTTCAAATAGAGTTAATGATCTGTTGTCTCTAAAGGTGAATGACGTTCAGAGGAAGCAAGCTAATACGCTCCTTGAAACTATTTCTGAATTGTCTAATAAGGTCACTCAATTGCTAACCGGCGAAGCTCCTCCCAAAACTGATCAACCCGCCACGGTGAATGTAGGTAACGAGGAAGAGCCTCCTCAGGGAGAAGTCAATAGGATAACCGTTGCTGCTCAAACTATCTCTGCCCCATCGAACAACGAATCTGAACGCCGTGCGTCATTGAGTAACATCCGCTCTGAATTAACTTCTTTGCCATTGAAACCTTTAACG
Organism: Anabrus simplex; assembly: GCF_040414725.1. Classification (NCBI taxonomy): domain Eukaryota; kingdom Metazoa; phylum Arthropoda; class Insecta; order Orthoptera; family Tettigoniidae; genus Anabrus; species Anabrus simplex. Next base: position 182,151,203 of record NC_090267.1, read on the forward strand.
ACTATGTCACCTGGGTTCAGCAGCTTGCCTCATCCATTGGCAATGTTGCTTAGAGGTATCTCTAAGTTTTCCGTCAACACCACCAGTGACGTAATTTCATTTTTAAGATTTCTAGTGGAATTTCAGGATCATGCCCTTGTGTTTTCTCTTTCCCCATGTCAAATTTTGCAAATTATCTATCCTTATGCTATTGGTGTTCTATCTGACAAAATAGTTAGAGCCATCGCTGAGCAATCTTCTATTGAGGATTTCCATGCCCATTTGCTAGCTAACTTCATCCCGGCTAGGGCCAGGTCCTCCCTTATTCAGAAATACTATTATCGGGTACAGCGCTTGGATGAAAACCTGGCAGACTTCATCCAAGATATTAAGTTTTATACTAGGGTGTTTGCTCTTCACTTCCCTGAGGATCAAATTGTACAAGCTCTTGTGGAAGGTATTTCACCATCCTATAGGTCATATTTGTGTTTCGCGGCGTGCCCGCAAACGTTCTCGGAACTTGAAGCATTGGCAGTCTCAGCGGAAGGAGTTAGATACGCCGATTCTTTGCGTGTCGCGAAAGAACCCCCGCCTTCCTTTAGTAACACTCGGCCTCCACCTCGCCGACCAGTCAATCCCCGTAAATGTTATGCTTGCGGGTCGCCTGACCATCTGCGGAATAAGTGTCCTCTGATCAAGTCAAGTGGGACAAGGAATGGAGCAGGGTCATCACAAGGCTGTTTTAAGTGTGGGGCCTTCTCACATATCGCCAAGAATTGCCCAAACTCAAATAGCACCCCCTCCTGCTCAACTTCTGGTGCAAATTCCAGCTATGCCAATAATAAAAAGTGACTAGTGGCGTCGGCTGAGCCGACTAATCCATCTTCCCGAGACTCAGCCCCTAGTAAACAGGTTGTAAATGCAGAGAACGACCAGCCTTCAAATTCATCTTTTGAATGCCCTAAAGAGTGTCTTAGGATTGCGGCGGATACCCCCGCACCTGTTCCTTTTCTTAAGATTGAGTTAAATAACGAGCCTATAACAGCTCTCTTAGATTCAGGCAGTGTTTGTTCCATTATTTCGGCTGATTGGTATTCTAAATTGAAATCTGTTTGTAAACTCCCTGACTATGACTCATCTCCTGTTAAATATGTTTCGGCTAATTCATCTCCATTAGAAATTCTAGGTTCCTTACATGTCAAAATTCGGGTTTTTAAATTTACATGGAAGATCAAATTGTTTGTGGCCAAGCGTTTGTCTTGCCCCATCATATTGGGAGCGGACTTCATTTCTCACACTGGTCTTGTGCTCGATCTCCAGAGTAGGTCGTGCACATTCAAATTTGCGTCCAATTGTAGAATTCCCTTGTTAAAGTGTAATTCTGTATCATGTTCATCTATTTCGCCTACCCAGGATGAGATGTTGTTAGACCTTAGACATCTACCTGAGGAGCAGGCTGATAGTATTCGGAAACTGTGTCAGTCGTTTCCCGAGGTGTTCTCTGATACTCTTGGTGTTACTGACCTTATTGAATACAAAATTGAGGTCACGGATTCAATTCCTGTCCGTTTTCCACCGTATAGGCTATCTCCACCTAAAATGAAGGCTCTGAAAGAAATCATCGATCAGATGTTGAAGGATGGTATTATTAGGCCCTCTAAGTCAGCGTATTCTTCGCCTATTTTTCTAGTCCCGAAACCCCAAGGAGGCTTCAGGCCTGTCATTGATTACAGGGCTCTCAATCGGAAGGTGGTGTTGCAATCTGTGCCCCTTCCCGACCTTCATTCTTGCTTTTCATGGTTTCGAAAGGCCAAGTTCTTCACTATCTTGGACTTGAATCAGGCCTATAATCAAATTCCCCTTGCCGAGGAGTCTAAACATCTTACAGCGTTTGCCACGGACTGGAATTTATACGAATACAACCGCGTGCCTTTCGGGCTCCCCACGGGGGCAGCTGTGCTCACTAGGCTACTAGATAGGGTCTTCTCCGACATCAAATTTGAGTACTTATATCACTACTTGGATGATGTCGTCGTATTTTCCGAGACTTTTGAAGAACATCTAGATCATCTGCGAGAAGTTCTCAATCGCCTTCGTAAGGCTGGGTTAACTGTCAAGTTGTCCAAGGTTGCCTTTGCTAAGCCCTCTATGTCATTCCTAGGGCATATTGTGTCTCCCGATGGGGTAGCTGTCGATCATTCTAGAACACAGGCCATCCGTGATTTTAAACCTCCTAAGGACATCAAAGGTATCGCTAGATTCATTGGTATGGTGAATTTCTTCAGGAAGTTTATTCCTAACTTCGCTAATAGAGCGGCGCCCTTAAACCTTCTTCGTAGGAAAGGCAACAAATTCGAGTGGGGACCTTCTCAACAAGCCGCTTTCGAAGATCTTAAATTAGCTCTCTGTAATGCCCCTGTACTTGCTATGCCTGATTTCTCGAAGAAATTCATCGTCCAAACGGACGCGTCGTCGTCAGCTGTAGCTGCAGTCCTTCTTCAAGAGACTGAACTAGGGAGGCGTCCCATCGCCTATGCATCTAGGACTCTATCGGCTCAAGAAGCCAAGTATTCCATCTATGAGCTCGAAGGGTTGGCAGTCTTATTCGCCTTAGAAAAGTTCCGTCTCTATCTGGAACATGTCAAATTCGACCTGGAGACAGATAATCAAGCCTTAAGCTGGGTCTTAGGTAGGCCGCGTCGTACTGGTCGCATAGCCCGTTGGGCCATCCGTATTTCTGCCTTCCAATTTGATGTACGACATATCAGAGGTACCGAAAATGTTGTTGCTGATGGACTCAGCCGTATGTTTCACAACGACGTCGAAACCCACGAACCGGTCGACAGTTCATCACCTTCCGAGTCCATACTATCCGAGGTTAATGCCATCCTAACAGATGCTCCCATGCTTTTTAGGGATATTGAGAAATACCAACGTGAAGATCCGACGCTGGCTCCTATAATGGAAACCCTTTCTTCTGGGGAACATGCTGTCCCTTATGTTCTGAGGAATGGTGTTCTATGTTGCCCTTCGAGGCATGATAAGTTGATGAAAGTTGTTGATCCAGCGGTTCTTGTACCTATGATCTTCAAATACTATCATGAGACCCCATTGGGGGGGCATCTGGGTATCTTTAAAACTCGTGAAAAGATTCGTGAAATGTTCATCTGGAAAGGTATGGACGGTGAAATTCGGGAACTTGTAAAAGCTTGTAAATCTTGTTTGATCAGTAAACCCACCATGTCCACTAAAGTAGGCCTTTTGTCTTCTCATCAAGCGTCGCGCCCCATGGAACGCCTGTATATTGATTATGTGGGACCCTTCCCCCAGTCAAAGGGCAATGCCAACAAGTTCATCCTTGTGTGTGTAGATGGTTTTACAAGATTTTCCTGGTTATTTCCGACTAAGCTGGCTACCGCTCAGTCAACCATTACTTGCTTAAATTCTATTTTTGCTTCTTTTGGTCCGTGTCAATATATTGTATCTGATAATGCTAAGGCTTTTACATCTAATTTATTTCGTAAATTCTGTTTTGACTTGTCCATCTCTCATGTAACTACATCTGCTTATTATCCTCAACCATCTCTGGCTGAACGGGTTAACCGTAATCTCAGGTCCGCACTTATTGCCTATCATCATGAAGATCATTCTAGGTGGGACACGTCCCTGCATTGGTTAGCTTTTGCTTTGAATTCGGCGGTTCATGAATCACACAAATTTACTCCAGCTTCTTTGATGTTTAAGTTCGTTCCCAACACGCCGCTCTCTAACCTCTGGTCTCTGAATGACATTCTGCCCGAGACAATAGATCCGGACAACATTAAAGATCTTTGGAAGAAGGCTAAAGCCAATCTTAAAGTGTCTCATGAAAAGGTTAGGGAAAGGTATGATCGTGGACGGAGACCCACCACTTTGAAGGTAGGTGACCAGGTTACGGTCAAAAATTTTGTTCCCGCGGGCAAGCTTGCCCCCAGATTTCATGGGCCTTGTATCATTCTCGATTTTCTTACGCCGGTTACCTTATTGCTAAGTAATCCAGCCACCGAGAGGATATTTAGTGTTCACCTGTCCCAGGTGAAACCGGTGTAATTTCTGTGTTAACTTGCTTCATATTATTTTGAAAGGATATGAAGGTTATATTTTTTTTGAGTTTCACTTTTAAGGCATTCTGCCCCTTCTGTAATATTTTGGTTTTAGATGTAAACCTTGTGTGAAACCTGCCCCGACCCGTTAAACTGCCATCCTGTTCTTGCCACGGCCATTACCACGCTCCCGTCTCCTGCTCCACCTTGCACTGTGGCTTCATAATAGTAAATGCCATGGATATCTACACGCCGCTGGCCCCTCAACCTCTCCACAAGCCTGTACCCTCAAAGAAGATGATAGTCCAACACAATTCTGCCGCCTAGCTTTAATGTTTCAGCGCCCCCGCAGCCGCGCAGCGCCGTGCAGCGACTGGGGAGGGGGATGGGCCCCCTCCTCTCCAGCGAGGACGACATGTGCACGGCGAGCCGGAGCTCTCCCCCCGGCCAAGGCTGATGTGCGGCGCACGACCTGCTACATGCCCGCAGCCTGTATCTGTTCACCGCGGGCGCGGCGTACTTCAACACCTCTGCTCCCCTCATAGTGCGGGCGAGCGGTATCTCAGGGTACTTAAGGGGTCCGAGCGGCCTCCTTTTGGACGCAATCTGCAACGGCCGGTCCGGCCATCCAACTTCATCAACATCAACTACATGGACAGTTACTATAAGAGATAACTACATTTGGGAATTTAACAACAATATTTGGTGGACATTGCAAAACTTTTCTTCACTTTTAAGCATTAAAGGTTTATCTTCAGAAATTCAACTACTACAAACAGAAAGACTTTACTGCACCTGCAACAACAAAATTTTGAAATTGAAACCAACCAAATTACTAAAATCTTATAAATGCTTCCGCAATTAATCTTAATATCAACTTCATTACTTGGACTTTGTTTCAAACTGATTTCATGTGTCACCCCTGGAGGAACTTTTGGGGGGGGGAGGTCTGTACCGGGCGGTACACCTCTACTCTGTTTATTTAAAAGTTGCGCCAGTTGAAACTCCTCTTCTGGAGGAAGGTTGAACTTTATCTATTCTATTAATTCTCTACTTTCTCAGAAGATGTCACCACGTGGAAAATTTTGAGTTTTTGAACTGTGTCACTTTTGATGTGTTTTTGTTTCGCTTGAAGTAAGAAGTGTGAACTTTCTCTTCTAGAGGACACTACTGAAGATCAACAATAGTGCGACCTAGTGCGGAGTTAAAGAACTATTTTGTTGGAGAAATTTTTATTTCAAGAGTTTGTTCTTTGTTAAATTTCCTTCTGTCATTGTTTAAGTTGGCTGTATACCCCTCTTTTTCCCCTTAGTTTGGATCTAGCCAATCCCGAATTTCTTTAATTAATTTTCCACCAATAATGTGTTTCTTTTTCCTTTATGTAGGGGTTTCTTTTCCCGAACCAATAAAAACTTTGAGGGAGGGTGTTTTATTTCCCCTAACGCCTAGAATCTTCCGCGAGAGGATATAAACTGCTGATTTTGGGGTCTCCGGGCCACTTCTGTTCCATCTTTCAGTGTATTAAGTACATAGCAGGAGGCGGGAAGCGCCTCTTTCTTCTTCAGCCGTTCAACACCAGGTAATGGCCTATTAATAACTTCTTTTCTTGCTAGGTCGGCAGTTTAACACTCGCGGCGGGTTCGAAGCATTTCCATCATGTAACCTTTTCCTAAAATGTAATTACTCTTTTCATCTTTTTCTTGTAAAGCTACATATTGGGATAGAGAGTGCTAACCCTCTCGAGCTCCCACTCACATTTGTTTTGAGGTGAACTTATTTTCTCAAACTATTCTTCGTTTATGTAATGTAAAGTGTCCTTCTCTAAGTCACCTCTGTAGTATGGGATTAGCCCTTGCGTTAGCGGCCCAGAGCCAGATTAGGTTTTAAAAACAAAGTGTATTAGGAGTGCAAGATCGCCTCCTCTCAAATTGTTATTTTAGAAGTCATGTAATCAACCTTCTTTTCATGTAATAGACCTCTGTAGGTTGGGTATTTTACCCCTGTGAATACGTCCTTAAAGGACAGCTTGAAGGTAGAGTTTGGTTTGGCCTTTGAGAGGCTTAAATTTTAAGAGCGGATCGCTCTTTTGAAAATGGAGTGTCATATGCCTCGTGGAGGCTTTTCTGTGTAATTCGGAGCCAGGGGCTCCTAGGGATGAATGGGGTTTTCTGCCCCTCTGTTAAAACTTGTGTTTGTGGTAAAACTGAGCTAATCGCAGAAGTCAGGGCGTGAAGCCCAAAACCTGTAAATATTGTATCTCCCCTTGTTTTGCTACATTGTACCTGCCATGTCTGTTATTGCTTTGTTTTTGAAAAGAAAATATAACCTAGTTAAATTTTAAATTACTTTTACATTAACTTTGATTCCGTAGTTTGAAACCCATTCACGCCCGCACCTTCTTACGCCTCTACCTACCGCTAAAACACGGTAACAATTATTATTATTATTATTATTATTATCAGTATTTCATTTGTATATTTTGCCATTTATATTGGTAAGCTGGAAGATATCCACATATGTAGGTATGAGTAATTTGTTTTGCACGAGTGGGAAAACATTGCTTTAATAACTCCGGTAATTTGAATGAGTCATATGGCTGCCCCAGTATTTGTTGTGGTCGTCGGGAAGTTCGTATGAGTCATGTATATATCCCAGCCTGATGAGATGAGCTTGTTGTTGTATTAGGAAAGTTTGGTGATTCATGGAATATACCCCAGAGTTTGTTATTGTCTTGGGAGGAAGAAGTAGTTCAGGGCTTGGTCTTGACAAGAGGTTCACTCATGATTGGTGGGCAAGCACCAATCCAGACGTCTCATCTGAGAGGAGGGGGATGTTGATGTCTATAAAGGTTGATCATACGGCGGCAACCAGGGAGATTGTAAGAAACATTGTAAGGGTGATTGTGAAGGTGATTGTAAAGGAACGAGAAAGAAGATAACTAGAAGCAGTAACACTGTATAAGAGAACTACAACTGACGCACTGTACGGGAAGGAAGTGGTGCTGATACACGGTACTGGAGTGACACGGCTGCAATGGACTGGACTTCAAACGTTCGTGGAGCGTAGTTTTGTTATGTTCGTGGAAAGTGGCTGATTGTGGAGAGTGCTTGCGCATTAAGTAGTGTAGCACTTGTGGTGGCCTAGCATTATATGTTGGTGAAAGCTATCTCAGACTTTCCATAAATTTATATGTTAAGGATCGACAGACGTGTGTATATATCTTTACAACAAGTGTTAAAATATGTGAACACAGTAGTACAAGGTACAGTATCTGTGTGATGTGATAACTGCCGATTGGGAGAATCGGTAAGTCGAATTGATATAGAGACATTGAAGGGTATTTATCTTGATACATGTACATTGTTCATCGGACTATTTACAAATGGTAACTTAGTTCTCGCTTTCGTTTTCCCACGATTTTCATTATTGTTGTTGTTGTAAACATGGAGTCTTCCAGCAATATTTTATGTGTATTATATGTATAATGTTGTATGTTGATGAGGTGCTCATGCACGGAATTTGTTAAGAATACAGTTAGCTATTTTAGAATCAGTGTTATTGATGAACCTAGGTGCAGTTCCTACCTAATTAGTCGTTTTCAGGAGGTTAGGTAAGGCCTGCAGCAGATGTACCAGTACGCAGCATTATGTACACGCCCTGCTATATAAAGTTTATCATGCTCTTATCTAAATTCGAGGGATCCATTCTGGTGAACTCTGGCGCCCATACTACGGACATTTCGATTAATTATGCTTACTAATTTTATTAAGTTTTTGAGTAATTTTATTTCTTATTTATTATTATCATAAACTTATTACAATTGGCTTCCCAACGTGTGGCTGAATGATTAGTACATCTGTTAGGCTTATAAGCGTAGGTGCACTTGTCAGGTGTGGTTGGAATTCTGTAAACTATGTCAGTGAAGTGTTTTATATGTACGTGATATGTAAGTTGGAGTATGAAGAAATGTTGTAGCGAGTCGAGTATTATAAAATTGAGAAGTAGAGAGGTTGTTAAAGTTGTTGGTACTTTGAATCAGGATAAGAGAAGTCAAAAGAATTCCACCACATCGAGTTTATCTAATTTAAGTGAGAATAGCGAAATGGCTGATAGTAGGAAAGATCAATCGGTAACGATAGGTGAGGAATCGAGTAACCCGTCTCAAACTCAGAATGTAGGGGTTGTTAAGAAAACGGTTCAAGGGGAGGCTTTAACTTTTAGTATGATTAAATCACTATTTAATGAATTGTCCAGTAAGAGTGATGAATTATCCAGTAAAATGGATAGGAAGAATGAAGAGTTGAAGGGTGAATTGTCCAGTAAAATCGATAATAATAAGGTTGAATTGTCTAGCAAGATTGATAGTCAGAGTAAAGAGTTGAAGAGTGAATTGAGTTTTTTAAGTAATGAAATATACAGTATTAATAGTGAATTAAATTCAGTTAGTACGGAATTGTCCAGTAAGATTGAGAATCAAAGTAAGGAGTTAAATTTAGTGAGTGTTGAATTGTCTAGTAAAATTGATAGTTTAAGTAGTGCTGTGAATGGTAGAATAGATGAATTGAACCAGAAGTTTGACCATCAAAGCAGGGAAATTCAGGAAGTGAATAATAAGGTAGAAGCTCAATGCTTGGAATTGACTGAAAAAATTGAATGCCGATTTAATGTAGTTAGGAAAGAATTTGTTGAAAACAGCAAGGAATGTGATAAGAGAATAAAAATAGTGGAAGATAAAGTCGAAGAAATAGATAGAATTAAATCCAATCAGAACGTTTTAGCGAAGCGTATAAATGAGAAGCATGAGAAATTGGAGAAAGACCTTAAGTCGGTAAAAGATGACCTCAAGTCAGTAGAAGGAAATGCCAGAATGGTAGTTGAAGAAGGAATTAAAGCATGTCATGTAAAGTTAAGGCAGGAGATCAGTCAAATCCAAGTAGGTAGCAGCATATGTAATAGGTACGTATCTTGTACGAAGGACTCTGAATTACCCAAGTTTAATGGTCGGCAGTTTAATCCGATGGAATTCTTGAAAACGGTGGAGAAACGGTTTTCCAAGAATCTTGACTTTGGTTTGATCGAGTGGAGTATCGTTGATGAGCTGTTGGATGTTGCATTTGTTGGAGAAGCGAGATCTTGGTTTCAAGTTTATAGACAGGGTATTTCGAGTTTAGAGGAATTTAGGGAGAAATTTAGTTCTAAATTTTGGAGTGAAGCTATTCAGGGAAGGGAAAGAGATCGCGTGCTATTTGGCAAGTATAAACCTCAGGAAGGTGTATCTATGACGGAATATTTCTTGGCGCATGTTCTGATCAGCCATAATATTGAAGGTCTAGCATCGGAGAGAGATACAGTCCGCCAGATGTTGAGGCATTTTCCTGAGAAGGTCGGATTAGCTGCATGTATGCAGAATATTGTTACGATTATGGAATTAGAGCAGCTGTTAGAGAGGTTTGATGCTTTGGAAGGGCAGGGAAGGACTAGGCAAAGTGAAGGTAGGAATTACGGGGATAATGGGAGACAAGGTAATCAGCTAGGGGGAGATAGGAATAATCAGAATTTCAATCATTCTAGGCAAGGGAATAGGGTGGTAATTCCGGAAGGGGAAACAGACAGTCTAATCAGGGAGTTAATCACCAGGAATATTATGGCAGAAGACCTAATCAAGGGGAATCAGAAAGTAGGGGGCGAACGGATCAAAGACCTCCAGATCAAGTGCCGAGACATGATAACAGTGAACAGTCCACGTCAAGTAATTTAAACCGGAATCGGACTTCTTAGTTGAGTCAGATAGGCAGTCCGATACCGAAATTCCTATTCACGTGATGAAACAGGTAAGTTATGATTTAGACGTGAAAGAGGAATTATTGTATGACCATGTGTTTTGTGTTCAGGGAGATTTTGAGAATAGGGGGCGTGATGAAAGTAAGAAAGATGTGTCGGATGTCTTACTTTGTGCTAGTGGTGATGGTAATAGCGGTGTTGCGATCGATAATCTTGTAGAAGTTTCTGAAATTGAAAGTGAAGTTTTTTGTGAAGTTGATGAAGGTTGTTTAGTAAGTGAAGAGTGTTCACGGAGTATACATCATGAGAATGTTTTTGTTGATTTAAGTGTACGTGAGGAGAGTAAAGTTAGGTCCATTATGTGTGAAAATGGTGACTTTAAGATTAATGAAACTTCTGATAAGAGAGTCGAAAGTAGCAGTGTTGTTGGCATGAAAGTTGTGCAAGTAGGAGCTGATATGGAAGGTGGTGAAGATGGATTAATTGTTGGGTCATTAAGTAGTAATGACAGCAATTTCAAAGTGTATTATGGTAAGAATTTCAATAATAGTGTGAGCGTGTTTGAGAATGGAAGTGTGCGTGAGATGAAGGGAAGTCTATCCAAGCGAGTGTGTTATGTTTTATTTAATTCTGAGAGATGTGTGGATGATGTGAACGACGTGCTGAGTGATATCGATGTGTAATGTATGAAAAAGTATGTGATCTGTTTGCTTGCATTAATTATGGTTTTGTGGAAGAGTAAACGTAGTGAGATTCCCGCGCATTTCAGAAATAGGGATTTCCTTTTTATGAATGTTCCGAATGAAAGTTTGTATAATTCTTGTGTGACTCGATGGGATGAATGTTTGTGTGTAAGATAGTGTGGATTCTAGACGTAGTTAGATTTTATTGCGGTACGCATTTCTCGTCTATCGATGCCAATGTTAAGTTTATGTATAGTTTTTTCATTTATATTAGGGTCCGTATACTGTGGACAGTAGAATAGGCAAGTGTGCTTATAGGCTCCTAACCACTGACAACAAGGTCCTTGTGACATTTAATATCTATAGCCTTCGCAGATATAAGAGATAGGATCTGCACCTTGGATGTATATATTATCAATTATGAGTTATGTGTACAGTAGCAAGAAGGGATTGTGTTCAATGGTATATGAAACAATCAGAGTTGTGTGTATATAGCCATATTATTATTGTTTGGACAAATTGTATTTCGTGTGTGCGAATACAATGCAGTAGACGCAATGTATATATCATTATTACAATAATTATGTGTTCAGTTATGTCATTATAAGGTTATGTATGAAGTTCTGTTTTATGGTGAATCATAATATGTGATATCATCGATTCACCAAGGGGGCGTAATGTGATAGTACATATATCACACCCCAGAATAATATGTAGAAGTTAGAGATATTATTGTCAGTATTCGATTTATTATTATTATTATTATTATTATTATTATTATTATTATTATCAGTATTTCATTTGTATATTTTGCCATTTATATTGGTAAGCTGGAAGATATCCACATATGTAGGTATGAGTAATTTGTTTTGCATGAGTGGGAAAACATTGCTTTAATAACTCCGGTAATTTGAATGAGTCATATGGCTGCCCCAGTATTTGTTGTGGTCGTCGGGAAGTTCGTATGAGTCATGTATATATCCCAGCCTGATGAGATGAGCTTGTTGTTGTATTAGGAAAGTTTGGTGATTCATGGAATATACCCCAGAGTTTGTTATTGTCTTGGGAGGAAGAAGTAGTTCAGGGCTTGGTCTTGACAAGAGGTTCACTCATGATTGGTGGGCAAGCACCAATCCAGACGTCTCATCTGAGAGGAGGGGGATGTTGATGTCTATAAAGGTTGATCATACGGCGGCAACCAGGGAGATTGTAAGAAACATTGTAAGGGTGATTGTGAAGGTGATTGTAAAGGAACGAGAAAGAAGATAACTAGAAGCAGTAACACTGTATAAGAGAACTACAACTGACGCACTGTACGGGAAGGAAGTGGTGCTGATACACGGTACTGGAGTGACACGGCTGCAATGGACTGGACTTCAAACGTTCGTGGAGCGTAGTTTTGTTATGTTCGTGGAAAGTGGCTGATTGTGGAGAGTGCTTGCGCATTAAGTAGTGTAGCACTTGTGGTGGCCTAGCATTATATGTTGGTGAAAGCTATCTCAGACTTTCCATAAATTTATATGTTGAGGATCGACAGACGTGTGTATATATCTTTACAACAAGTGTTAAAATATGTGAACACAGTAGTACAAGGTACAGTATCTGTGTGATGTGATAACTGCCGATTGGGAGAATCGGTAAGTCGAATTGATATAGAGACAGTGAAGGGTATTTATCTTCATACATGTACATTGTTCATCGGACTATTTACAAATGGTAACTTAGTTCTCGCTTTCGTTTTCCCACGATTTTCATTATTGTTGTTGTTGTAAACATGGAGTCTTCCAGCAATATTTTATGTGTATTATATGTATAATGTTGTATGTTGATGAGGTGCTCATGCACGGAATTTGTTAAGAATACAGTTAGCTATTTTAGAATCAGTGTTATTGATGAACCTAGGTGCAGTTCCTACCTAATTAGTCGTTTTCAGGAGGTTAGGTAAGGCCTGCAGCAGATGTACCAGTACGCAGCATTATGTACACGCCCTGGGATATAAAGTTTATCATGCTCTTATCTAAATTCGAGGGATCCATTCTGGTGAACTCTGGCGCCCATACTACGGACATTTCGATTAATTATGCTTACTAATTTTATTAAGTTTTTGAGTAATTTTATTTCTTATTTATTATTATCATAAACTTATTACACCTTGTTACTGTGGACACGACCGATTCAGAAATACCATTCTTTGTAAATTCTGAGCAATGTACAGACAAAACTCTTATTTTATATATGGATAAATAAGATGAAATATTGTGAGCGACTGCAAAAAATCCTCGACAATGTTGTAAAGAGGACAGCAGGCAATAATGTGATAATAAAAGGGATGAAAAGTCAGGTTATGAGTTTCGCAAAGAAGAAAGTTCCTCTCAGTTATAATTTCTACATTGTTGGAAGGCGGGGACTCTCCCAAGGATTGACTGATTCGAGAACTGGGAAAATCCAAAGAAAAGCAGCTCGATTTTTCTGGGTGATCCCGACAAAAGTGTAGCGTTACCAAAATGTTGTAAAGTGTGGACTGGGCAGACTAAAAAAATAACTCGTGCTGCTCGACAAAGTGGTATGTTCCGAGCTGTCACATTAGTAGGCGAAAACGTTTGAGTGGTGTCTTTAAAGACAGGTAATATCACAATGTGAAGTTAAAGTTAGAATTCAAGGGGACAAATTGGGGCAAATACTCGTTTATAGGAAGGGGAATTAGTGGTTGGAATAAATTACCCAGGGATATCTTCAATTAATTTCCAATTTCTTTGTAATCATTTAAGAAAAGGCTAAGAAAACAACAGATAGGGAATCTGCCACCTGCGCGACTGCCCTAAGTGCAGATCAGTAGTGATTTATTTATTTATTTATTTATTTATTTATTTATTGATTGATTGATTGATTGATTGATTGATTGATTGATTGATTGATTGATTGATTGATTGATTGATTGATTGATTGATTGATTGATTGATTGATTGATTGATTGATTATTGCAAATTATACATAACATTTAAAGCTTAAAGAAAACACAAAATATATACAGTATCGTTTTAAGTTATTATTTTCTATAGTTTTTCTTACTTAGGAATCACGGTTCGAGGGACACGTTTGGTACGTTTGTTATAAGGGTCGAAACATTATACCAGCCATACGCTGCATTGCCTAAGTAAGGAATAATGGCTCCAAGCACCAGAATAATGCTGGCTAAAGAAACGGAAAGCCCGAAAGGCAGAGTAATCACGTGACCTCACAAAATTATTACCGTCATTATAGGAAGACGGCAAGAAATTATGAAGGGAGATGGTGTTGATTATTGTTTCAAGGGGAAGAAAATCTCTAATCTCAAGAGGAAAAGGAGACCTACGAAGGGCATTCAAATGCGTCACTATAGAGCTCACAAATGTAATATCATCATTTGGGCTTGGGGGGGGGGGTTGGATAAGAAGGTTGAAAATGACGAACCTGGAAAGCATAAATGACACTGAATTGGACTAATCTGAGTTACCAATTCTATTAGCACGATATTCCATATACTATATATGGCAAGTTCGATGTCAACTTTATAATCTTGAAAAGATTCTCTGCCATGAATATTTCTTCAAATTCATCGTAACATCAATACCAGAATGGCAATATTATCCGCATTACATTAGGCCAGTAGTATAACTCCAAACATATAATACTGTACCAGAACGTATTTCTTGAGCGTAATGTAGAAGGGTCTTCAGTGAGGTTCCAGCTGGTACATGACCCAGAATAATCGACAGCAATGTCTGGAAGAGAGAAAATATATTTCGTTGTTGTCTTTTAATAAACAAAGTAGAAATACGATGGTCTCTAATAACAATGAAAACCATCCGCTACTTTCAGCAATATTGTGTTTCGACTGACGCCAATTCTTTATCTCCGGTCTTGGTAGCTACAGTAAGTAGGGACTGAGGAGAAATGCTGTAGGCGATAACTTTGTTTCGTGGACGGGGGTGAGGAAGTAGCTGGGTGATGATTCATCTTATAATTTATTTTTGTGTATTATCGACTAAATGTAAGTTACGAGTTTTGATGAAATGAAAGTAATAATTTGAATTAAAGAGTGTCTTGTAAGACATTATTTTATGCATAAATAATAATTAAAATATCTCAATTGGCGAAGACGCTCATATTATACCATATTTCAAAACATTGGGCTGGCTACGCATAAATGAACGAAGGAATTTTCACCTAATGACACTTGTTTACCAAGTACTCTCGATGAACACTCCTACTTACCTATCTTTTAATTTTCGTTTCCCTTCCTCATTCCATGAAATTAATACCCGTTCCCTACTTAAAATTCCACTAAATTAAACGAATTCCTACAATAATTCCTTTTTTTACTGCATCTAGACTCTAGAATACACTCCCTATGGACATTTGGCACGTTACATCCTGTCAAAAATTCAAATCTGCCTGCCGAAAGTTTTTCCTGAGAACATATAACTGAGTTGTGTGAGTCATTGTGTGTATGTTGTGTGAATGAGTTTTTTTAATCTATTATGTACTTAAATAATAATAATAATAGTTATTATCATTCCTCTTTATATTATTATTATTATTATTAGTAGTAGTAGTATTGTCACAGTAATTTCGTACTGATTTGTAACCTAAGCTTAGTGTATCTGTTCGTAGTATTATTTCTTTGTAGAATTAGTGCATCTTACTTTTATGTTTACATTTTAAAAATTGATTGTTTAAAGTGGTTAAGTGTAAGAGAGTAAGAGAGGGCCGTGAGTTACAACTTCGTCACAAATGTAAGTCAGGAATAAATAAATAAATAAATAAATAAATAAATAAATAAATAAATAAATAAATAAATAAATAAATAAATAAATACTGCCTAATCTTCGGAATAATTCACTAATAATATCCATATATTTCTCTCTAATTTCTTCATTAAGGAGATGTTTACCCTAAACTGCCTGGGGACAGACTATAATTCTCTATTTTAGGCCTCTGATAATAACTGTGTACGGTATGTCCCTTATTCTGTTTATGAACAACCGTCTAGATTAGCTAATGAATGAGCTCTGAATATTAATAATATAATTTATTGCAGCCAATTGCCATATTATCCAATACATATTGAATAAATAGGTAGTCGCATAATTCTTTCAACGACTTCCTCTTCGGGCACTTATCGAGATGGTATCGATCACAAGTATTATCGCAGAGAGAGTATACACAGTTCAAGGTAGGTGTATGAAACTTGGTTATGCGGCAGACCTTATGGTGAAAACCACGTTCCGCAAATCTAGTAACAAGATGACGTAACTCGTAGTTGGAAACTGACCAGTCTCTGCTGATCATAGAGTCAGTAGAGTAAAAGTTACTCCAAGTTCTTCCGATAATTCTCTTGCAGTAGTTCCTGATAAGGCGTCGTAGATGGTAGTGATAGGCTGAATCTCAGGTCTCCGAAGAACATTGGTTCTCGACATAATTCACAGACAAGTCTGGACGGTGTCCACTTAGAAACACAAAGCACCCTTTTCAGAAAAGTAGCCCTAAGCTTCTCGATATTTTTCAAATTTGATTTAGTGAGATGTTCCCTTAATCCCATCTGTGATTTTTGGTTTTACTTTCATCTGAAATAACGCTAGTGCAATTCTCAGAGATCATTTGTGCAGGTGCTGAATATCATGAATAGCAAGAATCGCTGCCAACAACCTCTCCTTAACATGGATAGTGAAAGTAGTTCCGTGAGTTTGAAACGTTTTGCCTTTTATAGATATTTAAATTTGTTTACTGTTTCCAGCTCTTCACCCTCGTATATAAGGGTCTCAGACACACTGCGTCTCCCACCTCGTTTGAATGTCATCATTATTGTTTTCTTTTTGTTTATATTCAATTCGTTTATTCGAGCCCAAACTAGTAACTTGTCTAAGGGTTCCTGAAGTGCATCTCTAGAAGCTGATGTAAGAACCATACCATCAACAATGATATAGGTTTGTACTCCATTCGTCTTAATTGCTTGCATCGCAACATGGGTCGCAATGTTGAATATACAGTAGTCAAGGGATCCCTTGTAATACCTCAATTGTCTGATCAATTCCTGTAGATATGGATACAGAGTCGTTAATTTGAAGTCTGTTTTCTGCCAAAATGTTTCATGAATTTACCGAGCTCAGAACATCTTAAGCAAGCATCGGACCTATGGGAGTAATGGAGTTCCACTCACATTTGACAAACGAGGGACTCCTTGGAAACAACTTGGCGAACGAAATGGAATTCGATGGGGAGCTATCAATATTAATGGGGCTTATGGAAGAAAGAAGGTAGAACTGGCTGAGTCAGCAAAGAGGATGCATCTGGATGTGCTAGCAGTAAGTGATATTCGGGTAAGGGGAGATAACGAGGAAGAGATAGGAGATTATAAAGTGTACTTGACGGGTGTTAGAAAGGGAAGGGCAGAGTCTGGGGTAGGGCTCTTTATCAGGAATACCATTGCACGCAACATAGTTTCTGTTAGGCACGTAAATGAGCGAATAATGTGGGTAGATTTGTCAGTGGGAGGAATTAGGACAAGAATTGTGTCCGTGTATTCACCATGGTAGGGTGCAGATGAGGATGAAGTTGACAAGTTTTATTAAGCATTGAGTGACATCGTGGTCAGGGTCAGCAGCAAGGATAGAATAGTGCTAATGGGCGATTTCAATGCGAGAGTTGGGAATAGAACTGAAGGATATGAAAGGGTGATTGGTAAATGTGGGGAATATGTGGAAGCTAATGGAAATGGGAAGCGTTTGCTGGACTTCTGTGCTAGTATGGGTTTAGCTGTTACGAATACATTCTTCAAGCATAAGGCTATTCACCGCTACACTTGGGAGGCTAGGGGTACCAGATCCATAATAGACTATATCTTAACAGACTTTGAATTCAGGAAATCTGTTAGGAAAGTACGAGTTTTTCGCCGATTTTTCGATGATACAGACCACTATCTGATCTGTAGTGAACTAAGTATCTCTAGGTCTTTGGTAGAGAAAGTGAAATCTGTCTGCAAACGAATAAGGGTAGAAAATCTCCAGGACGAGGAAATTAGACAGAAGTACATGGATATGATTAGTGAGAAGTTTCGAACAGTAGACAGTAAGCAGGTTCAGGATATAGAAAGTGAATGGGTGGCATACAGGGATGCTGTAGAAGCAACAGCAATATCTTGGAACTTGAAAATAGGTGCAATGAGTATGGTATGAAAATTAGCCTCTCGAAGACTAAATTGATGTCAGTAGGTAAGAAATTCAACAGAATTGAATGTCATATTGGTGATACAAAGCTAGAACAGGTCGATAATTTCAAGTATTTAGGTTGTGTGTTCTCCCAGGATGGTAATATAGTGAGACTGAATCAAGGTGTAGTAAAGCTAATGCAGTGAGCTCGCAGTTGCGTTCAGCAGTATTCTGTAAGAAGGAAGTCAGCTCGCAGACGAAACTATCTTTACATTGGTCTGTTTTCAGAACAACTTTGCTTTACGGGAGCGTAAGCTGGGTGAACTCAGGATATCTTATTCATAAGTTAGAAGTAACAGACATGAAAGTAGCAAGAATGATTGCGGGTACAAACAGATGGGAACAATGGCAGGAGGGTACTCGGAGTGAGGAGATAAAGGCTAATTTAGGAATGAACTCGATGGATGAAGCTGTACGCATAAACCGGCTTCGGTGGTAGGGTCATGTGAGGCGAATGGAGGAGGATAGGTTTCGTAGGAGAATAATGAACTCTGCTATGGAGGGTAAGAGAAGTAGAGGGAGACCACGACGACAATGGTTAGACTCGGTTTCTAACGATTTAAAGATAAGAGGTATAGAACTAAATGAGGCCACAACACTAGTTGCAAATCGAGGATTGTGGCGACGTTTTAGTAAATTCACAGAGGCTTGCAGACTGAACGCTGAAAGGCATAACAGTGTATAATGATAATGTATGTATGTAATGTATGTATGTATGTATGTATGTATGTACGTATGTATGTTATTAATTATACGAACAAAAGAGTTGTTTTCACCCAGTACATTTGTTAATTTCTCCAGTTTTACCCGGTTAATTGAGTCGAAAGCCTTAGCGTAGTCCACAAACACCGTCATCAACTTCCCTCTTTTAAACCGGAGAGCCTCGTGAATATCATTTTTTAAACACTGAATTGCAAGATTAGTCGATCGAATTTTCTGAAGCCAAATTGCTCCTCGGGAAGAAAACTTTCTACTCGAGTTCTTCGCCTTCGTGTTATAAGTTTGGTTAATAGTTTCAAAATAATAATAATAATAATAAGAATAATAATAATAATAATAATAATAATAATAATAATAATAATAATAATAATAATAATCGTATGGCATCAGCTACCGTGTGCAGACATTTCAATTTGACGCCATCTGGCTGTCTGCTCGTCAATTTCGACGTTCCATTTTACTCTTACCCCTGTAAGCATCAGGATCACAAGGATCCCCTTTCCCTTTGTACAACTGTTTTAGAGAAGAGGTTCTCTAGTGATCCGAAATACAATCCTGTCGTAGACATTCATTGAACAGAAGAACAGGAGCCACACTCTTTATGTGTTCATTGTAAATGTTATCTGGTCCGGGGAATAATTCTAATTTCCTTCGTAAAGAGCAGCGGAATCAAAATAGCTCAGGGGATTCTAATATTCCCCTTAGTGATCCTGGAAATTTTCCATCCGCAGCGTTGATTATGAAAAGGAAAGCACCTTAACCAACATCTGCAGTAGGGATGAGAGAAGATCACTTACCGAAGCAAACAAAAAAAGAAATGATCAAGGGCTGTCAGCAGTAGAGTCTATTCAAACATTAATCAGTGGAAACACAACTACCGTGCAAGTTGTAACCAATGATAGTGATGTGATGGACGTTGACTGTAGACAACAATGTAAGACATGGACAGCAGTTGTCAGACGTCGCCGCACAAGGGGCATCACCACTATCACAGGCATAAAAGACACCAAGGAAGACTCCATTAAGGCGGGAGAAAATATTGGATGGTTGCATATAGGTCACCTCCATGCAACGTCCGACAGTGAAAACCTCATCTCGCGTCATCAAAAACTTGGAGTTATTGGAAGAATAGTTTGTGAACAAATGCCAAGAGGGAGGACAAATCCTTTAAAGTAGGTATACTATACGAATTTCTAGAGCGTGTAAATACACCTGACAACTGGCCGAAAAACATTACAGTGAGACGCTTTCTTTTTCGGAGGTCAAGAAATGACGGTGCACGACCTCCAAACGGAAATCGCTTGAAGATGGTAAGGAGGAAAAGATAGTAGTTAACAAGCCAGGCACTAACGATACAATAAAATTGCTAACATGGTATATAGAAGATCTGTCAAGTGTCTCTAATACGTTGTCATATGCTATATTTGAAAACTTCGACATAGCAATACTATCAGAAACTTTTCTCACTAACGACCGGTGTAGGTATGGATTTTATTCACGTATGGCTTTGATTTAACTCAGCCAAAAGGAAGACCTATCGGAGGGGGTGTCACGTGTATTTAAATCGAAATTTTCTCCTTTCACAGTTGAAATTAAATCCTCAAACATTGTTGTTGTACAAACCAAAATTGTGTACTATTTTAGGCATTTATATTCAACCGGAATACGAAGAATGAGATATATTAGATCTCATTAAGGAAGGCCTAAGTAAGACTAACCGCAGGAGATCTCAACTGTCACATACACGTTATGTCCCACAAATCTAAAATGGTGCTTGATTTCTTACAAGCAGAAGGTTTGATCTTAATAAACAGGCAACAGGAGAAAACTTATATCTGTCCCAGCGGGAGCAGCACAATAGACCTGATGTTTTTTAATCTACACTCTGTTCAGTCTGTCAACCAGATGATCCTCAACAGAATTGAGAGGAAACATCTACCAGTAGCAACAACCTTTCTACTTAATCAGGAATACATTACCCCTCGTAACATAACCTCCAGATCCAGTGTATTGGATACGGACCTCATGAATTGATAAACAACGCGTCATTTAAATTAACAATATATTACGAGATGGTCACATTAATATAGTGACACAAGAAATGGAGATACTTATTCACAATGCAACGACAATAGTTAAAACAGACAGGAGCTCTGAATATTTATGATACGAATTAACAATATTATCAGTTCATAAATGAAGAGAAAGGAAACATATTACTTGCCTGTGCCTCTGTTTCAGAGGAAATTATAAGAAATATGAAGGTTCAAAAGGTTTCAAATCTCCCTTCCCGCACGTACACAGAATATACTTGAGTAAGTTCTCTTACGCCTGATTTAGTGATCACGACCTAACCTAACAAAAACCATCCTTCACCAGTCACTAAGTCATCGCTCAACCTGCTGGTTTTTCATATTCGGTTGACTACAATCCAATTTTTCACTTTGGGGAAGACAGTACATATCGGGGGATGATTACCAAGTTGTTTTCCATTAACATAATAACCACCCCAACCACACTAAACATTGTCTTAAGTAGCTCTTCAGCACAGCAATGCTTTTCCCAGGATCACTCAAACTTCACTCACATCATAGTCGTAGAAATATGGACTTCTTTTTCTTTTTTCATTAGAATATCACTACAATGAATACTTAGGGCACACTATTAGAAAACACGATCTAGAGAAGACTATCAATCAAGGAATGGTCGAGGGATAGAAAGGCTTATCAAAAGCTCCAACTCGATATATAGACCCGACAAAACACATCAGAAACGTAGGTACCACTTCATATGACAGACAATAGAGAAATTACAGACACCATCTACACGCAGTCCACAATATCACGTTACTCGAGCTGAGTGGCCGAAGGTGGTGATGAAGAGTGGTACAAAATACTATGAAACAATACGTAATTGAAACCAGAACGTAGAGAAATATGTTTCGCATGCGTTGTCGGAAATTACATGAACAATTACTGCTGATTCACTTTCTGGCATTATGCTTTCAAAACCTCTGGGTAAATACCTAGACGTTGAGTTCCTTAGGTTACACTACATGCCAAGAAAGTTAAAAATACGTCATGTATTAATTCATGCGAATGTAACTTACCTCTATGTTAGAACATTTGATGGTATTTATTCTCAACATCGCCGAAAACTGACAGTTAGGTAGACCCCTTGTTTATTCCTAAGATATTTCTACACTAAATATATATATTAACATCCCAGTCAGAAAATGTTTCATTTATCAACATATTTGACACATTCACTAGAAATTTAGACATATTGTATGACCGAGACATGGAGATTAGAGCTATAAAAAAACAATGCTGCATACTCACGCATTCCTGGATAATTATAAGGGGATGAGGCATGTTTATCATCAGTTTCTGAAATTGGCATCACTAATCACCCCTCCAAGGCCTTAGATATGATCTCAGTAACACATTTTGTTTATTAGAAGGTGGCTTTAGTATAATAGACACGTACACTTCCTCCATGTTAATAATTTATAGTCTGTTACTGTCGCCATTTTGTTGGACGTGTGCCCGAGAAGAAGGAACCATTTATATAGTTAACTAAGAAGAAATACGTGCTTTGCTGCGGCTTTAAAAAGACGTTTCTCTTTCGAAGTTCTACATTTTGGAGATCGCACAGTCCGTGGAACCTGCAGAATGCACCCTCAGTTCGTACGTCAAACGAGTTTGGAGGAATGCATATTTATGTTTCCGGATCTAATCCTCATTTGAACCTCGCAGAACTGGACTACCGGTATTTTAAAACCCCTATTTAGTTAGCATCTAACGTACATACATATATCTTCCTTACAGACTGTTATGCCTTTCAGCGTTCGGTCGGCAAGCCTCTGTAAACTTACTAACTGCCGCCATAACCCTCTTTTTGTTACTAGCTCTGTGGCCTGTTTTAGTTCTGTACCAGTTATCCTTAAGTCATTGCCATCTTAGTCTCCCTGTACTTCTCTTACCATTCGTGGCCGAGTCCATTATTACCCTACGTAGCCTATAACCTCCATTCACCTCACATGACCCCACCGCAGAATCCGGTTAATGCGTACACCTTTATTGACAGAGTTCATTCCTAACTTTGTCCCTGTCTCCTCATTCCGAGTACTCTCCTCTAACTGAAGTCCTCCGGGGTAAGGATGTAACCAACAAACGTTTGAAGGATTAGATTTTAGTGGATATAGGGTGTATCATCACGCCTCTTTGCTGTGATCTTATGTATTATATTTGAACTGCAAGCTGGCTTACAGCCAACAGAACTTTGTTCTCCGTGGTCTAAGGATGGGAAATCAGTCAGGATGATGGACAGTGCTCGTGTCGGTTCATCATCAGGTGTAATAGATCATTTAAATAATTTATATTTATATATAAAGGCCACAGACGAATTTTGAAATATGTTCTTGACATTTTTTGTTATTGTTGTTATTTTTATTCAATATTGTTTATTATTATTTCTGCTCCAAGTGCATGTACATGATTTCTCTTCTGTTATATACAATTGTAGGACATACTTGCATATTATTCTCCATTGTGTCACTTCCAGTTCATACATTATTTTTAAAAACTTTAGTTATAACAATAAAATATTGTTTATGAGTAATAGATGAACTCATTTGTACACTTTCATGTGCAATTATTTCAAGTATTGAATACCACGAAATAAACCCCAAAAATATTTTTCATCTCTCTTGAAAAACTACTGATTTCTTTGGTTACATCCTTATTCCGGGAGGTCTTCATCAATTGTTCGCACCTGTATGTGCCAGTGATCATTCTCGCTACTTTCATGTCTGTTACTTCCAACGTACGAATAAGATATCCCTAGACTACCCAGCTTTCACTTCCGTAAAGCAAAATTCGTCTGAAAACAAACCGGTGTAAATATTTCGGGAGCTGACTTCTTTCTGTTGATCGCAACTGCGAGTTCACTGCATTAGCTTTGCTGCACATTGATTCAATTTCACTTACAAAACTCCCATCCTGGAAGACTACACATCCTAAGTATTTGAAATGGCCTACCTGTTCCAACTTTGTATTCCCAGCCTGACATATTATATGACCGAAACCTGGAGATTACAAGTTGTTATATAAACAATGCTGCATACTCTCGCATTCCTGGATAATTATTAGGAAACGAGGCGTGTTTGTCATCAGTTTATGAAACTCGCTTCACCTATGGCGGTTTCTGGAATGGCAGTTATCTGTTGATGCGCTGTTATCAGTGACTTAACATGGTGATATCCTGATATGTTCAAAATGAGTTTCCGAAACAAGTATCGGGTTCTTCACAGTTATCTGCTCAACGACTGGTAACTGCAGCTAGTGCTGTGTTCCTTTATGTTAGAACTGATTCCAACAAATACCGCCATGAGGCGCCACACTATACCGCTTCGTACAAGATCTTATATTAGTTTCGTAAACATTGTCTGTCTGCCTGTTAGGTCATCAGCCCAGAGGCTGGTTGTATCCTCAAATAGCACCGCCAAAGGTTATGCGGTTATAAGGAAACCCCAAAAACCAATGGCAGCACCAAAATGAGGCGTACTAGGCAAGATGAGGAGTGAGGTAGTTTGCCATTGCTTTCCTCACTGGGTCAGAAAGTACTAATTCAGCACGACTGACCCTATGAGCAACAACTTTCATAACACTCAGATGCACTAGTCATGCTCTGAATGTATTTACTCAGCACTACCCATACCCCAGCAACTTCCATATTGTCACAGCCATGGATGTTGACTGTGACTTCAGTGGAAGCTACACTTTACTCTGGCCTGTGCCAAGAGATGGATGCAAAAGTACTGTATCCATCAAGAAATGACAGCAGGCAGATCGTAAACATTAGTAAGTGATAATGAACTGGTTATAATATATTTACAGTCATTCATTGTAGTTTTAACGTGCTTGGGTGTGCTGTAGTAGACAATATTTCGGTCAGTACATTTACTTCCACGTTATTACTGGCTTTTAGTCACTCATTCCACTTGTATGGTGTCATCTGTCCCTGTCATCTGTTTAAGTTATAATCTCTTCGGAGCATGACGCCTTTAATGTAGATGTATCTTGCAATACGTCAAATAAAATAGAATTCGAATCAAACTGATTTTCATCAGGCTCAAATTGATCTTTCAGTGTACCGTAGCTATAAGATCTCTTTCGTCAGGCTTTGAATCATGAGCCCCACCAACAGTTAGTTAACACCCAATCTGAAATTATGGAGTATTTACCATTAATATTTACATTTGTATTAAATAATATCTTAGGTACCGGTATGCATTTAATATAAGCCTGCTGAATAATAAATATAGATTTTTCATTGCTTTTTTAATGTTATTCTTTAACTGGTGACGTGAGGTCTCATAGACCCCCAGTAAACATAAAACATCTGGACTTGATTAAACATCTTGCAGGTAGCTATAGGTTATGTCATCTTTTCTGTGTCAATACGCTTCACACCCTGAGTCAGGGTTAGCTCGCTATGTTCGATTGAAATTCTCAAGTGGACTTCACGTCAGCAGTTACGAGAGATTTTTTTTTGTCAATGCATGTTGCGTGGTCAGTGTAAGTAAAACATCTCAAATTACTAGTCCGTTGCAGTTATTATGAACTACAAATTCTCAGTTCGAGGAGTACATTAGGGAACTACAGTACTGATGAAAAATTGAGTGATATGGCTATTTTCTTTTGGCTATTGGAGATCGCAGTTTGTAATGATTTCGTGTTGTCCAAGTTGTGCCATGAAAGTCCGGAAAAAATGGATTGGTTAAAGGGTTTGGCATCTGATCAGGTGAAATTACATGTCAAAGAAGAATGATAAATGAGTGAGTTCTCAGAGAGATAGGAGCAGAAATAAGCAACAATTTGCACGTAAGACTCGGCGTCGAGGTACGGAAGAAGAACTGAAGAAACGGCAATCTTACCGCACGTCTAGAATCCTTGCGGAGAAAAACGGCATATCCGTGTCTTAAGTAGGAGTTTTCGGTTTGTTTGCAGTCTACGAAAAAAATCTGCATCTTTTGCAGCGAGAACAAATGGACCATCAGTGCAGAACTTCAGTGCCGAAATGCTAGGTTCCAAAGTGTGTTGCACGTTTTCATTTATGTGATTATTTTCGTTTACGCTTGTTGTGTTATGGATCAGTGAAAAGTTATCTGTTTGGTAATTGCTGTGTATTTTTATAATTTTACTGACGACAACGATCAAGGTGAAATTTAAGACGATGTTTGCGTACTGTGAATAAGAAAAAACGGGAAATATATCTAATGTGTGCATTATTAGGTCGTACATATATTCATATTATGAGAGATTGTTACATGCTAATCAGATTGATTGAGATGATTGTGTACATATTTGCCAACCATTTTTCATTGTAGAAAACTTCTGCTAGTGAAAGCAACTAGATTACCAAAATAACCCTAAAATCATTTGCATAGAGACATCTATTGGAGGACGACGGATACTAAATATGACGATAACTGCACTGTTTATTACCAGGTCTTATAAATCTGGATTTAAGTTTCCGGAAACTCATTAAAGTTAACAGCGCAGTTAAAGTTACAAGCGCATTTGGGTACCGTAACTCACAGGTAACTGTGGTGTTTCAGAAACCGGCCACTAGTCACTCAGTTTTAATGAACTACAAAAGTGAAAGATTACAGCCTTGGCCAACCCATGTAAGTAACTTGAGCCAAGAACCCATTCTACCATCAATTTTCACTGGAGCCCAATTGCCAGCATACATGCCTTCGATTGCTTTTAATAATATACCCTGAATCCCATAGTCCTCCACTACGGTTAACATCTTTTCCCTCGGTACTCTGTTACAGTATATGCATTCCCTAGATCCACGAAACATAAACATAGATGTCTCTTCCTCTCGTAACATTTTTCAGTTTCCTGGTGCATACTGAAAATCTGACCCTGACTGCTCCTCTGTGGTATGAAACCACACTGTTTTTTAATCCAACTTACTCTCAACCACTGATCGCATCTTCCCTTCCAAAATGCCAGTGAACACCTTTCCCGGTAAAGTGATTGATGAAATACCTCGGCAGTTATCTCAATTCTTCCTGTTCCCTTGCTGACAGATAAGTTCAATTACTGCTTTCATCCAATCAGAAGGTACCGTACTAACATTCTATGCTAATATTATTACTCTATGAAACCATTTCATCACTACCTTCCAACTATATTTTTTCCAAAGACCAAGTATTCCACAAGCGTAGTCACTCGAATCGAAGATATTGATGTTCTGTGATTATCTCTCTGTTCTTCGTTTTAATTTGTATGAGAGCAGAAAATGTACGCTCACACAGGTATGTTGTCATGAAGGCATTAAACGTAGTATTTCCTTTCTAGAAATTGCAGAGTGTAGGGGATGTCGGAAATCCAAAATTCGATCAGAATATGGATTTCTAGCTTCGGCCTTCTTCGGTGACAGTCGTTCTATACGGAGAGTGATTTCTACTGGTAAATGTTTTCTGATGACCACATCATCACTTATTCTACCGCCTGTTATTGTGCACCTTTCCATGTTTGTAAACACAAGGTCTATTTTGCTGCTCCCATTGCTGCATAAATATGTCTTACAGTGGGGATCATTTACAAGGGAAAGCTTATAATATACAGTTGGGCCCACGAGAGTGGAAGTCTGACGTTTAGCTCCACCGGCGAGAAAAAGTTGACTAACGCTGCTCGAAAATGGTCTGTTGCTTTGGCAACGATAACAGAGACGCCACATTTAAGAACGCTATCGCCACGTGGGTTGGTTTGCCCTCAGCTGCTTTTGTGATATTTTTCGGAGTGGTACTGTCTTAGCTGCGTTAGTTGTTGCTGGTTTATGTAATAATTTAAATGTTTGTTTCCTGAATATTATTTTCGTTGTTAGTTTATTTTTTTGTAAGTTAATCAGTAGCTAGTTGTACAGCTATATTCTCTGTTTGACACGTGCATTTACTGAGGTTATTGTCAGTTTAGTGAATACGAAATCTCATGTTTATCGGCAATGCCTTAAATGCCGGAATTATTAGCACGAGCTTAGGCCAACATAGTTGATTAAATATTCAGCCTGTATGAAAGAGTGATAGCCTTTGGTTGTGGTACCATACACAACCATTAACCCGACTCAAGGGAGATAGGGCCACCTTCCCTATTCTCCACTTGAGTAACTCCTGTCTGGCGCATCCACGTTGCGGGGGTGGGCATCCTCTACTCCAGTAGGCCGGTGTAAAAGGATGGCTAAGTTCAGGTGGGGACCCAGTCCCACGGGGTATAACGTGGAATCCTTGCCCAGGGTTACGGGTGAAGACCTTAACGGCGGATCCAGCAGAGAAGGAGACCTTCGGAATGGTGGAAAAGGCGGATGAGGCAACCCATCCTCACTGGGGTTAATTAGTTGAGGACGTAAGACGGGGTAGACGGGACTCCTTAGTCGTGGTGAAGACAACCTGTCTAGGAGTAGGATGCTCCAAAATCAATGTCCCCAGCCAGTGGATAGGGTTGAGCGTGGGGTTAACGGCCTCACCTTGTAAAAAAAGCATTGTTCAGAAGACTTCTACGAGAAAACCGGATGGAAATCGAAGACGACAAAAGCTTAGGAAAAGGACACGAGTAAGGAAAGCGGATATAAACATGGCGACACGGAATGTAAGAACAATGTTGAAACCGGGAAAAATGCAAGAAATTGTAAATGAAACAAAAAGATTTGGATACGACTTAGTAGCGATTCAGAAAATAAGATGGAAAGGGCAAGGATGTATTGAAAAGAAAGATTATAACCTCTATTACAGTGGGCCGGAAGAAACAACAGGACAGTTCTGTACGGGATTTATAGTACATGGGAAATTGAAGAAGAGTGTAATAGGATTTGAACCGATCTCAGATAGAATATGTAAGCTTCGGGTTAAGGGGAAGTTTAGGAACATAACTGTTATATCAGCACATGCACCAATTGAAGATGCGGATGAGGAAAGGAAGGAACAATTTTATGATGAGTTAGTACAAACCGTTGAAGAGGGGCCAAGATATGACATGACTATTATTTTAGGAGATGTTAATGCCAAAGTGGGAAAGGAAGAGTGTATGAGACCAATAGCCGGGAAATATACATTACATGAAGAATTAAATGAGAATGGTTTTTACTTGGGACAGTTTGCAACTACGAGTGGTCTTATAATTAAAAGCACCTGTTTTGATCATAAGAAAATACATAAAGGAACGTGGAAGATGCCAGGAAACAATGTGGTAAATCAAATAGATCATGTACTAGTGACAACGAAGCATGCAGCATCGATTATTGACGTAAGGACATGCAGAGGGCCAAACTGTGATTCTGATCATTATTTAGTAAAAGCAACAGTGAGGCAAAAATTGGCAATAGGACAGAGGAGACAACCTATGGAAAGAAAGAAATGGAATTTGGAAAAACTACAACAACCAGAAGGAAAACAAGAATTCCAGTCAAAAATGAATAACACTTTACAGGTGGGCAAAAGTTCAAAAGTGCATACAAAATGCGGCACAAGAAACACTAGGTATAGCCAAAAAGAAAAGAAATATTTGGTTCGATATGGAGTGTGCGGAAGCGATTGCAAAGAAGAATGCAGCAAGAGCAAAAATGTTACAGAGAAATACAAGGTCAAATAGGGAAAATTACGCGAAATGCAGACGTGAAGCTAATAACATCTGTAAGAAGAAGAAAAGAGAGATGATTAAGAAGAAACTAGAGAGTATAGAGACACAAAGGTTACAGAAGAGGACAAAGGAATTCTATAATGAAATTAATTATTACAGGAAAGGGTATAAGCCAAGATTGAATGGCTGTAAGAATAAAGAAGGTAAGCTATTACAGAATGAAGAGGAAATAAGTGAAAGATGGACCGAATATTTCCGAGAGCTCCTTAACAAGGAAAGAGAAGATGTGGAAGAAAGTGAACGGCATATGGAGCAGAATGGACCAGAACAATGGATAAATGCCCCCACATTGAAAGATGTAGAAAATGCTATTGCAAAATTAAATAACCATAACGCAGCAGGAGAAGACGGAATAACAAGTGAACTGATTAAAAATAGTAGCAAAGAAATGCTAGGAGAGATACATGAACTGATTATTAAGATTTGGGAGGAAGAACGGATACCTGATGAGTGGAATACAGGAATAATTTTCCCAATATATAAGAAGGGAAATAAATATGAATGCACTAATTATAGGGGAATCACACTACTGAATATCATCTATAAAGTATTTTCAAATATCCTATTACAATATCTGACTCCATATGCTGAAGAAAGATTGGATGAAGTACAGTGTGGCTTCAGGCGAAATAGGAGCACAGTAGATCAAATATTTGTGGTTCGTCAAACGATGGAAACATGCTATGAGCATAATATAGATCTACATATGTTGTTTGTGGATTTTAGACAGGCATTTGACAGTATATACAAGGATAAGCTATATGAATACATGGAGACAATAGGAATACCACAGAAACTGATTAGGATGTTCAGAATCACTTTAGGAGAAGTAAGGGCAAAGGTGATGGTGGATGGAAGAATTGGAAATGAGTTTGCTCTTAATACAGGAGTCAGACAAGGTGATGCACTCTCAGCTACTTTGTTTAATCTGGCAATTAACCAAGTCCTTGAAAAAACAATGGATACAGGAAATATTGTATATAAATCTAAACAAATTTGTGCATATGCAGATGATGTAGTGTTAATGGCCAGGAATGATAGATATTTGAAGGAAATGTTTCTTGAAATGGAGGAAGCAGGAAAACGGGTGGGGTTGGAGGTGAATGACAGTAAATCTTAGTATATGCATGTGACTGTTATAGAGGGCAGAAGAAGTCAAGATAATCTGACAATAAACGGCCATAATTTTGAGAATGTACGAAGTTTTGAGTATTTGGGAACCATGTTGACAAATAATAATAGAATAAGTGAGGAGATACATCGTAGAATAATAGCTGGAAACAGGGCCTATTATGCTAATCTTATATTATTTAAATCTCGTCTATTGTCTAAACCTACAAAATTCAAAATATATAAGACCCTTATTAGACCTGTAGTGACATATGGCTCAGAAGCCTGGAACCTTTTAGTTGATGACGCAAATAAGTTAAAGATATTTGGAAGAAAGATTATTAGACGAATATATGGCCCAATTCAAGACCAGAATGGTTGGAGGATAAGGACGAATGCTGAAATACAAAACATACTAGACCAGGAGGATATAGTTAGATTTATTAAGGCACAGAGACTGCGATGGCTTGGCCATGTGGAAAGAATGCAGGAAGATCGAATTCCAAGAAAAGTAGTTAAATCCCGAGTAGACAAAGGACGGCGACAAGGAAGGCCCCGTAATAGATGGAGTGATGAAGTTGAAGCTGACTTGAGGGCAATGAACATCCGCGCATGGAGACCAGCCGCTCAGGATCGAAGAAGGTGGCGGACTATCGTAGAAAAGGCCAAGGCTCACACAGGGCTGTAGCGCCAGATAGTAAGTAAGTAAGTAAGTAAGTATGAAAGAGTGATATGCCGCAGA
Source organism: Anabrus simplex (assembly GCF_040414725.1). Taxonomy (NCBI): domain Eukaryota; kingdom Metazoa; phylum Arthropoda; class Insecta; order Orthoptera; family Tettigoniidae; genus Anabrus; species Anabrus simplex. The sequence goes on from NC_090267.1 coordinate 182,182,259, forward strand.
TCGAGGTAACTGTGACAACACTGCTTTTGCCACTCAAATGTCAGACTTCAGCTCTTGTGGGCCCAACTATAGAAACTAGAATCCCTAATTGGACCTTAGAACTACATAGCAACGCTTATAAGGAGTATTCTTTCTGACAGCGTGGTTCAGATCGACGACAACAGACCAAAATCCACTGCGTTAGAACAAACCAACGTTATATTGCAGGGTGACCCGCTAAGTCCCCTACTGTTTAAGCTGTTCTGGATGTAGAACAAGTAGTTAGCATGAACGATGCCGCTATCTATATGTACGCGGACAACATGGTTCCAACTTCGGAATCGATTGAGCAGTTACAAGCAGCCATCGACAAATTACTGAAATGGTGTAAAGAGAATGGACTAAGAATTAATGAAGTGAAAACGGTCACGATGACCTTCAGAAAGGGAGGAAAACTAGCTACAAATCAAGTAATCAAACTAGAAGGGACAAACTTGCAAATAGTAATCAGCTTCAAGTATCTGGGTCTGACATTCCAAACCCATTGTGATATCTTTACTATACATGTGAAGGAGGAGGTGGCGTCCGCAATGGCTTCAATGAGTGAAGTGAAGAATATGATTAAAATTTCACTCAAAACAGCTATGGACCTATTCAAGTTGAAAGTGACACCAGTATTGACGAATGCTTTGGAAGAAGCCAGACTTGAAACTGTTAGGAAGTGTCAAAGCAAGGTATTTGGGAAAGGCTATGAATATCTCAAAATTCGCCCCTTCCCGCCTGGTGTATGTCCTGGCCCGACTCGAATACCACATCGAAGAACTCTGCATGCAGTTGCATCTGCCATCTACTGAGGCCTATCAACAGTTATTGCACGAGCTGGAAGAGAAACGGAAGGAAATAAGGGACGACTTCTATGCGACCGACGCAATGATGTCATCTGATTGGATGGACTCAAACTACGAGCTGCGACATGTAGTGACCCGCTTTGCGGTTCATGGGTTGCACCATAGAGTGTGTAATGTGAAGAAGTTCCACGTCCCGGATATACAGTGTATGTGTAAACCATGCGGACCGCCATGTGACAGATATCACGTACTGTGGTGTAACCGACGCGGTTCCTCTCTAAGAAAGTTCTGTAAAAATTAATTATTCAATGCACATTGTGCGCAATATTGTATTATTATTATTATTATTATTATTATTATTATTATTATTATTATTATTATGATTAAAAGTCGATCAGAGACGTGGAGTTGTGATACAGGGTCTTCATAGGAGATTCACAAGATACTTCGGATACTTGATATTCCTCAAGGAGGAGAAGTTCAGTTTCCAAGAAGGGGTATCAAATCCACGAGATTTTCTCAACCTGAAGCAAAAAATATTGTTTGAGTGTGGATCCTAGCAATTTTAAATGTTTCACTGTTAAGTCACGTGCTGTTCTGTAGTTTCTTCATTTTCAGTCAGGAAATCATGCAGTGTTGGGAAAGAATCGAATTCTGTTTCTGCTGATTCAGCGTGCCTATATACTGATTTCGTTTTTTGTTCCATCTATTTTGTTTTGGGACTGTGAAGAGTATGACTTGCGTTTCTTGCACATTTGAATTCGATTCATACAAGATATTGAATATACTGTATATCTGCTAAATAAACAAGTCTCGCAAACCGAAGTCTTTGAAGTTGTATATTTTCCAGGCAAGGCCGTAGCGCCGTATTAGTTAATCCAACCTATTGATCCCAGTTAAGTCTCTTTTCAGTCATGAATGTGTTTGGAACCGCAAAATTACTTTCGGCATTCTCTTGCGTGAGTAAGATTGAATAAAGCAGCAAATCCTCGTGGATCGTATTTTCAAAACACTATAGAACTAAAGTTAATAATTTTGTGTTGGAAATATCAATACTTTCGTCGAGCTTCAGCGCGACAGTTTTCACTCCTTCCAGCAATGTATCTCAAACATTTGGTGCCATTTCTTCTATTCTTCGCTTTGCAGTGTTAGCAGACTACGATATAGCACCCGATAGTGTTGAGTACCTTTCCCGGTATTTACCATCAGTTTTACTGGAGGCTGTGCTAGCTTCTCCCCAATGGTATGTGGTTGACTATGTTTTGCGATAAGAACAACTTGATATGATGCTAAACCTACATTTTCCTTGCCTCTCGTATCACTGTCCGCGTGTTCTTTCTTCGTTTTAGGAACTTACGCGAATTTATTACGAAGATAGTCTATAGGCTTGTCAACTGCACAGATTTGCATGGTTTGGACATGTAATTTTAATTTCGATGATTTCATACTTTCATTAGATGAAACGTCACCATACAACACACACTGGGACTTCTGATCATATCCAGAATTCACTATAGTAAATCGCAGTGGAGGTATTTATCCCCATATTTCCGACGTTTTTGCACTTGTTGAACAGTTTTTCGGCAGGCAGATCAGCTTTCCAGAAAGCAATCAATTGCATCATTTTTTGAATGAGACGTATAGTATCTACTCAAATCACTGGTACCGGTGCACTACTACGCTCGTCTACCAGTCTTACTGTGGGCTGATGTGTTCTAAATGATAGATTTTAGTGATTTAAAACAAGTTGAACTTGTGGTGAGATAAAAGTAGTGTGTTATATTACATGGTACTGTACCGTATCCTGTCTTAATTTCGGCCTAGCTCAGGGGTAGAAGGGCGTGGTGCATACGAATAGGGTCAATAGTAAATAAAAATATATCTAACTTATAAAATACATTATAATATATTGTACCCGCTCAAAGCCTGAGTCCCAACCAGCATTTATCTCAGGGAGTGTTACGGTCCGAATCCATCGCAACTAATACTCAATAAAAAATATTTTAAGATATAAGATCTCAAACTAAATGTAAGGGCGCCATCCAATCAGTACTACAGGGTTGAACGGGACACTAATCTTTAACTTTAAGGCTCATCATAAAAAAACACACCAATTATATATATTCAGATCAAAGCGAAATTATGAAGGCTCCGTCCTAGGAATGGGGACGGATATTTAAACGGTCACCAAGGGTTTACTATTTTACAAGAACAAGAACCTGGAGCTGTTTCCTTGCAAATGCTAAAGGAGCATTTTATTTAAGTAAACAAATGAAATTTTACACACAATCAAAATCTGTTGACCCTTGATTTGCCGGTAATTTGGCAAATTATTCCTGAAATTGATTACATAATGTTTGTCACTTTTGACCACCCTTCCATTTTGGTGGTAGAACCGTTGATATCTGAAGGTATCAGATTTACCTTCGTTAACACCATGACCATATTTGATCATGGACCAAATACCTGTTGGCTAAGTAGGCGCGATCACATGGACCATGTAATCGCCTCCACTTTGATTGAGATGAGACCAACCCGGGAAACTACAAACTCTCCCCGGGTTCCTAACCAAGATATGCTAATCGTTAGTTGAAGGAATACGACAAAGGGACTCTAACCTAATGGTCCAGATGTAGGGATTTGCCTGCATTTACACATATTAACTTAACTTATTATTTACAACCAATTGACATTATTACGTTAATTCGCCAGCTGACTTCCCTAGTATCATCCATCATCAGCATCCGAAATAATAAGAAAAATAAATAAAATAAAAAAAATATTTTTTTAAAAATATTATTATTATTATTATTATTATTATTATTATTATTATTATTATTATTATTATGTTTTGTGGAGATCATGATTAACGTAACCCATAATCATCCTCGGACTAATATTTCAACTTTTCGCGATTTTATTTTATTTTCATCTGAAATAAATAAAAGTACCTTCGTTGATTATTCTTCTTCTCCTTCTTCAAATATTCTCATTATTATTATTATTATTAGTTAAAAATCTCAAATTTTTTATTTCAACTCCCAACATCATTATTATGTCCAAATTTAAAAAAAAGTAAATTCTTCTTCAAAAAAAAGTAGTTATTTGTTTTATTATTATTATTAGTTTAAAAAAATAATTTCGCCTGTTACACGGTATTCCACTCTTAATATGTTTAACGCATAACCCCTTTTACAATTCCGATTTATTTTGGCACTAATCAATCCAGATATGATTTACTTGGAATATTATTATTATTACTTCTTTCGAGAATCTTTATTTTTATTCCCCATCTTTATTATTTGGTCACATACGTTCTCTCCCAAACAGAAATCACCAAGATCCGAATTCACATCGGTCAGGACATAATAGTATTCGAATCCGCCACCTTATTTTCGTACTGCCGTTAATTCATGGAGACCATATGCTCCTAAGACAATTCTCAAATCCCATAACACCTCGCAGTTGGGCAAATACCTCCAATCTCTGCAAGTGTTAAATTATTCCTTCCTTTTCCATTTTGAAGTCCATTTATCCATTGGAACTCTTCAAAACATTTTCACAAATTAACCCTCGGTGTGTGGACTCTATTCTGCCACTCAATACACCGGTATATAAATACAACCTCTATGTGGGCCTTAAGATCCATCTATTTCTTCATTAACATCAGTACAATTCACTTTCATTTCGGGCCGGATTTCTGTCCCACAAAACTCCAAATCTCAACTTTTGGCTCAAATCCCTCTGGATCTCAAACATAGCGTGACCATATTATAACAGTGCCTATCTCGTTTCTACCAAATTTATTTATGATTATTATGGAGTCCAAAAACTTTAAATCAAAATTAACGCTAAAAACCGGATTCACTGCACAAATTATAATTATTCACGGCACATGTGATCTCCACATTTAAATTACTTTAATTTGCAATCATACTATCCAACTAGACCCGTGCCTTTATTCTCAAAGATTATTATTAAACACGCCTTTACACCTTACCAAATTCTAATGTCCTACTTCGACACTTGTACAGACTATTATTATTTTGTCCACTGGCGAACTTCGCGATATTTACACATAAATCAATGGACTTCATTCCGTCCCACAACAATTTAAATCACTTGGCAATCCTACCTCTGGATTATCTTAACAACATGCCTTAATATCTATAAAAGTTCCGATAACGGAAACCCACTTTGGAAGCACTTCTAAATGAATATTTACATTATCTTTATGTGAAACGTGCTCCATATTATAGCAAACAACTCAAGCACTTGAATGAACAACTCAACCCTACTATACTCTATTTAATAATCAAAATTATGATGAGTGCTTGATCTAATCTACATATTAATTTGTCCCTTTGTCTATCTATCTTTGAATTTATACGAGCCGTACCGGCTCGTTTCACAATCAAGTTACCATGATAAAATATGATTTCCTCCCCCTAACGATAGCAATCTATAAATATATTAAAAGGTACTCAACTCTGCCATTGTAGTCTGCTAAAACCGGACGAGAAGCCATAGCCCCTCCGGTTTTTAGCAATGCATTTCACTGGTATTCATGCCAGCTTGAAGAATTAATCCTTGACCCTTTCCAACTTTACACATTTTGAATAAAAACAAATAAATTAACTGTTGCACTTTGGAATAATTTCCACCCTAAATTCTATTCACAAATTTTACACTCTCGGCCTTGTATCTAGCCCACTTAATGTAAATATACATTCTTCATTCCTTTCCCGGACACTAGGAACATGGGATACCTCGGGTTTCCCTTTACAACGGCCCGTACGCGCACTTGAATTTCCCGTCTCACGTTCATGTAGCTGACCAGGTATCAGTTTAAAATCGACGGTTTACTAGGTGACATAAACACTCGTGACCGTTCTCATGTAACGCACTTCCTAATCTGTTGGTAGAATCTCACACTCCGTAAGTTAGGCTTTACTGAGTCCTGTCTATTTGAAACACTTCATACTAGTAGACTGCTCAAGACCGTAATATGAGCTACATCACGTCATGAATCACTGTACTATGTAACAATATAATACTTCGAACTCTACTTTGCGTAAGTACACACTCGCACCCCTGGCGTAGTCACGGCTCGAACGCTATATCAGAAGTAGTTACGCACCACTGGCGTGGTGACCGCCCGAACACAATATCAGAAGTACTTTTTGCGCACCACTGGCGTGGTCACGGCTCGAACACAATATCGGAAGTACTTGCGCGTCCTAGTGTACGACCTCATATTTATACTTGTATCCCCTCTCTTCCGAGTTCAATGGAGGTCATCCTGGGATGCACAGTCCCGATATCTTCATACGACAGTTTGCGATTTGGCCCGTGGCTTTAATATATGATCCAATGATGTAATTATGTTCTCAAATGCTGTATACCTATTCTCAACTATTATCGTTCGCTGGTAATGGATATATTCGCGAATTTAGCTGCCGTATCCCGGCTCGGGGTTTCGCGCTCTATTGTGGCGTCCTTTGCCTTCAGCCAATCAACGAATAGCGTCTATGAATTCTCAGAATTTCACCATGCAATCTCCCGTAATTATTAACTTTATATAAGTTTTATGGTAGAGTAAGGCTCCTAAATTCCACTTTATTCTGAATCGATACTTGACTTCTTTCTATCAGTTTAATCCACGGAGTTAGCCTCGCTAGTGCTTCTTACAATACGAAGTTGTCGCCTTGCTTTGGTCAAGTGAATTTTTCCATTGGTCCACCTTAACCACGTGACCGGGAAGGCTCATATTTTTTTCTTCTAGTGCCAACCCCGTGTTCCACTCCCGCAAGTTACATGGAGATACCTCGCCATCATTTCTCAGAATTTTGCACCCGGCTCCCTGCGCTGTTGCTACTACCAAGACTGCCCCGGGCTAGGAAAACTTTGGCAACAAGTTATGCTCTCTCTTTCCCTGTTGGCACAAATTCTGAGAAACCTAATTCTGTCCCTCATTGTGTTTGTTAATCTCACTGGAGACAAGAGTCTGTGGTATGGTGAAACCTGCCATCTCGGCCTGGCCTGTTCTTACTGTATGTACAGTAAGATACTATATATTCTGACAATGAAATATATATTCCTCAATAATTCATCATAATTACAATTGCATGACGCTGATCACACCCCCACCAGGGTGCAATATGGACAGGTAATACGTACGTAAATCTAGTGAATGAGAACTCGAGAAATCGGGTAAAATGGATTTATTGTACTAAAAACATTAAAAGAAACCATACTAAACAACAAAATCAAATAAAACCAATTTTGGTATGTATGTATTTATGTATGTATGTATGTATGTACCTTTATTCTTTCTCCAGATCTACATAATATGTATATGATCCATTAATGGGGAGAAAAAATAACAAGTCTGACCTAAACCAGCTCACAAAAAGAAAAGGAAAAGAATGTCACCAGATAGGCAGACACACGAACAAAACCATATGTAATACTAATAATAATATTAATAATGCTAATAATAATGTAAATAATAATAATAACATGGCAATGATGCAGGATAAACACTGTCGCCTGGCCCGAGATCAACCCCTGTTGGTGGTCTGTTGGCCATGGCAGAAGGCAGTATGATAATAAGAAATTAAAACAATAACATATTACTGTGTAGAGTGCAATAGTGTCAGCAGACGGCATCTGCAATTTAAACAAACTGCATATCACTTCCGGCCTGGTTCACAACTCAGCGCAATCCTTCCTAAACACTGCCATCTCTGCTGTTCTACTTGAGCTGCAAACCCAGCTTTCGTGTTACCTCCACTGTCGTGCCGGTGTGCAATTATTCTCCTTACGTTTCATTACTATTGTCCACTGTTAAAATCCATTATCTCGCTACACTTATTTTCTTTTAGAATTTCAGGCAACTCTCCACATTAAATGACACCATCTCGCTAGCCATTCCATACATAACAATCCAAACATCACTATCTCTCTATTCATCCTCCAGCCTTACCTCATCGCAAATTTTTCATCACTCGACTACCTTATACCATCCATCTCCACACATTAACTTTATCACGAAACCTCGTGATTATTTACTAAGTCACCACACATGCTTACAATCACTCCCTTCCTTGCTTACTAACAAATACCCAACCTCATCTTAATTACAGCCTTCCTTCACCATCTAACGACAGTTATTAATATACACACTTCATCGCCTTCTAATTTAACAGCTTAATCGCTCTTATCTCAGTTAGAAATAACACACACCCTCCACTTTTTCATGAGCTTAAACAATTTACTTACTGCTACTGCTTGTTTTTGTTACTTCTTGTCACTACGCCTACGTCCAAATTACTCGTCTTACTCCACATCTATTTTAGGCTCAAGCTTCTCCCTTTCGCCAAGGCATCTCTTGCTTCTGCTTTCTCTCTCCAAGCCGTATTTTCACGTCCTTTATGTGCACTTGTCACATCTTGTGCTCCCCCCCCCCACATTCACTCCCTGTATCTTCCTTTCTTCTCCCACACTGGCCTCCGTCCTCAGCTCCTTACCTATTGCCCTGATCTCCCTCATCATCCCAATTGCTGCTTCCCTGGCTCCTTCTGTGACCGATTCGAAGATAGCATGCGCGTCCTTCTCTGCCCTGCTAATTTCTTCTTGCAGCAAGCTCTGTTCCAATGCCCTATTTTCTTTGGTTTTTCCTTTATCCCCATGCCCATCATCACCAACTTTACTGTCTCTAACTTGCATTTCTTCCACTCCCTTCCCCACTACCACTTCGTTCTTCATATTCTCTTCCATTTCCCGTAATTTCGTCACTGTCCAAAATCTGGTCCATTGGTTACCACTAATAGTTGACCCTTAATGTAGGCTCTTAACCCTTGCAATCTAGCCCTGACCAAATGTTTCTTCAGAGTGTTTATATTCTTAATCCCTTCTCCTCCCATGTCCCTTTTAATCCAAATTTTTGTACTCCGTATATTATCCGCGCCTCTTATCAATATTTCCGCCATCAGGGTGGAGAACAACTTCACTTTTATCGGCCTATTACCCCGTGCTTTATCTATCCTTTCCACATCGTCAATGTCCGACTCGTTGGCTGAATGGTCAGCGTACTGGCCTTCGGTTCAGAGGGTCCCGGGTTTGATTCCCGGCCGGGTCGGGGATTTTAACCTTCATTGGTTAATTCCAATGGCCCGGGGTCTAGGTGTTTGTGCTGTCCCTAACATCCCTGCAACTCACACACCACACATAACACTATCCTACACCACAATAACACGCAGTTACCTACACATGGCATATGCCGCCCACCCTCATCGGAGGGTATGCCTTACAAGGGCTGCAGTCGCCTAGACATAGCCACACGAAATTAAATTAATTAATTAACATAGTCAATATCAACTTCACTAAAGTTAATTTTCATCATTTTTTGTATGACTTCCTCCACTTTGTAAATTGTTAGCACTTTGTCCTCTCCTTTTTCTTCCGGCACTCCATATATAAATAAGCATTTCTTCCTGCGTTCTTGGCTACCGCCTTCTGTTTCTGCCTGCAGCTTCACCATCTCTTCCTCCATCTCCCTCATTTTCACCTTGGGTGATATAATTTCTCTCTCGTTGGTTTCCGCTTTGTTCATAGTTTCGTCTGTTTTTCCCTGTATCCAACTCCTCATATTTTCAAATTCTTTCACTTGTTCCTTCAACATATTTTTAATCTGCTCAAACGGGAATACTTCTTCCACAACTTCTTTAACCACTCTTCTTATGACCTCCATTTCTTCCCAGCTCATGTTGCCACTGGAAGTCGGGCCAGGGTTTACTTCCACACCCCCTATAACTAGCAGTACCATAATCACCGCTGCCACCAGTATCATCTCACCCATCATTCTTGTTTCCACTTTATCCCCTTCGCTCCTTACTGTTTCCTTCTTCCATCTCCCCTGCCATCTTGCGATCACCACCCGATATTGATCCACACCAATCATCTTCATCTTCCCCCGTCTTTCTTTTTCCACTCACCGCTGACCCTCCACTCCCTCTCTACCGGCACACTCAACTCAGCACGTCTGCTCCCGATCGCTGACTAGGTTAGACTGCAAATAAAACAACTGACCACTGGTTGTGTCAATCAAAGGAAAATCGCACGAATTTTTACATAAAATACAATTGTCAAACAAAGCGTTTACAAACGACGCGGGTAACGAACCCGAGATATTAAGAGAGTTTCACATGGAATGGGATATGAAAAAATAACATATTGTGGTTGCAAGCTTTTTAAGTCCCTAGTTCTTTGCCCGAGGTCTCGATTTCCTAAACCGTTCATGATATGTGACAATCCAGTAGTAATGGCCTAAGTTACATACATATTCCGAACATTCGGACACAAACATATAAAATACTAGTTCAGGGCTGCATCAGGAACACCCTCCCAAAATTGTCACAGATTCTACAGACGTCATCCTAGATTTTCTTACACCTGTCACCAATTTGGTGAATAATCCAGATACCGAACGGATTTTTCGTGTTCACCTGTCTCAAGTTAAACCTGCGTGAAGACCTTTAGCTTTTCATTATATGTTACCAAGTGATTATGTTGCTGCATTAATTATATTTCTTTGCTTAGGATATTCATTAGTTTAAGTATTACTGAAGTAAAGGAAAGGAGGCCTTTTGCCCCTTTTGGGTATCCAAAGTAATGTACATGTTTAGTTACATCCTATGTTAATCTTGATTTTTGGTAAAAATCTGTTGTAAAAACCTTCCCTTGTACTCGTAGTTGGGGATCTTTCCTGGTTTTGAAACAAAGACTGACTGATGTTCCTCTAAAATTTCCTTTAATTTTTCACGACCTTCATCATTAACTGGGGCTTCAGCTATCTTCTCAGGCAGTAATCTTCTACATTTCTCCTCTTCATTTTCCTCCTCGAGATTTGCAATCATGGCCTCAAAATCTTCACGAATTTCAGTACAATTTTCTATCCAGCCGGTCGGAAAATCGGTAGATTCGTTTTCCCCATCATCTGCTGTAGCTATTCAAAACCACTCTTCACCGAACTCTTCGCCTGCCTGGTCTAATTTCATCTCCTCTTGAGTGTTTTCAGTTCGAAATATCACGCTGTTAGTTCCATAATAATTAATGCATTATACTCTCTCAGATAATCTTCCCCTATAATATCAGATAGTACTCCATCTTCGGTAATATTATGCATGAGTGCGACACAACTGATCTTCCGTTCTCAATGTCTAACAAGGCTTGTACCTTACATACAGCCGTTCTGTCGGCAATTATTCTTCTTACGACGGCAGAGGGGTCGCGTACAAAAAAGTTCAAAACTAGATGAAGAAGATAGAATAAATGTGATCGGAGACGAGATAGAAGACGGATGGATCGTGATATCAGTGGATAGCTGAAGTATGCAACCAGAAGACTTGATTGATGAAAATGTGAATTTAAATCCCACATATGTTAAACGATTGCCCATTATCTACGTGAGAATTGAGACCCTTCGAATTCGCACTTTGATTGACACAGGTGCGAAAATCATCGTGGTTTTACATGTGCTGATAAATGAACTGAAGTCTCGAGTTCATATTCCGATTATTCCCATCGCTAGACTGAAAGTAATGCAAATACTAATATCCACAGAAAAGAGCTGGATAGCTCTTGGCAGGTAAAAAATATACAAGAGCACTATTTGCTCCTATCATTCACACTGCAAGGGAGTCTGACCTCCAAATATAACATAGTCCAGCCTCCCACTTACAACCCGTAGATTGTCCATAATTAAGGTATTTGCATAAGATATCTCCAAGGTGGGCTTATCTATTGCTCAACAGATTATTACTTTCTGTTCCAGAGACATAAACAGGGGCAATGAGTGTCCATACTAAATGGCCTTAATGTAAAAAGAAAATGTTGAACATGATTGGCCACGAAGAAAAGGCTAGGAGGCGAAATACTTGCACCCCTTCTAGAAATATCTGAAACCCTAAGTGGGATTAATGCCCAAAGAAACAGAGGCTAAGCCTATTTTACACCGGGGTGACTAAATGAGAAATACTAAATACCAAAAGAGTGTCAAGAATGTTAGAGGTTTAGAAACTCAAGTCACCCCGTCCCTGGTTCAGTTGTCGATAAATTCTGCATTGGTCGCTCTCAGCACCATGACGCTTATCGTCCGCCTGACCCTGGATAGCGTCTTTCCACCTTGCCTCTTCCTGATGTTTATCTCTTAGCTCAGTCACATGTCTACTTGAATCTCCATTTCGCTCTTCAAAATCTGGACGATAGTTTCCTCTGCTGTTACCGTTTCTATTGTTCCTGTCATTCCAGCGGTCATATGGCCTTCTTTGTCCAGCGAAGTTGCCATATCAATAGCGGTACATCCTACCGTGATGTCCACTCGGGTAATTTCCCCCTCTTGAATTTCCTCTACTCCAGCCGTGGTCAGTAACTCTCCTGTCATCTACCCGGTCGGTCTGTTTTCCAACCTTCTACCCAGTTGTAAACTGTTTTCTGTGACGGCGTATGTTCCCCACAGGCTTACAACAAGCGCCGATGAATATCTGCGGTGGTCACGCCTTCTTTCCATAGGAACCAAATCGTATAGTGCTGTCAATGCCGGTTGTTTTCATGTTGTCTGCTCCTACGCTGTGAACATTTTGTAGGGTGTGTGGCAGCATATTCTCGAGAATATAGCTCCATTCTCAACACTTGCTGAACAGTGACATCTCAAAATGATTTTAAAATACCTTTTTGAACTCTTCGTACATATTGAAGGTATATCTAAATGCCATCATCCATTCCAACACACAATCGCCTAAGAATTTTTCGACGCTGACAGTGTTGTTATGAAACGGCTATGGCGAGTGCATTCGTTGGTCCCTGTGCGTATGCTGCTGCCAAACGGTGGACACTAGTTACACGTCACCACCTTCAAAAGTGAAATGTGAACCATACCCGGACATACAAAAAATAAAGTGTAAAACAATATTGTGCCATATCATATACGCCCCAAGAGTATGTGTAATATTGTGTAATACTGTGAACTCATTGCAAGCGGGATGGCTTGATGTAGGAGGAAGTTACGAAACGCAAGCTTTCTAAATTGCGCGTGGAGTTGAGATCAGGCGTTATCTTTCATAGCAACAGCGTGCAGTTAGATATTTCAAATTTATTTGCTGGAAGTATTACGAGATCACCTGAGTACGGTGAGAAAGAGGGAAATTATTAGGTATAGATAGGAGTGTCTGTCTGTTACAATATTACTGTGTATTCCAATATGTATTACGAAATGAAGGATAGACTCTTATATTGAGGAGGCTCTGCAGCCTTAAGATTGTATGACAACATATTTCAGTAGGGAATAGATTGTTTTTAGTGCACGAAGCATGTTTTACAGGTGAATTGCATGGCAGATGTGTCCAGCATGAACATGCATCGATGCGTACTTTTCCGGACCTTCGGTGGTGAGCTACCGTCCCCATTTAGATCTACTGTATGTATTGCCTCAGGGCCGTTTTCCCCAAATGAGTTTAAACTAGGTTTATTTTAATCTGGTTTAAGTCTGAGTTTAAACTAACATTCATTTTCCCCATATTGGTTTAAACTTTGTATCAAGTTTAAACCTGGCTCAGAGTTAAACCTTCTATATTGTTGGTTTAAACTGCTGTTTATATTCAACCTTCTTTACATTTTATTAACGTATCTGTGATTTTCCTAATAGAAGGGTTAGTTTTGACTACCAGTACTGCAGCACTTCAATGAAAAACGTACTAAAATTATAACCTAGTATTAGCATTAGAAAAATGGGAGAATTTATTGAAGTCTTTGGTTAAATAGGAAATAATTTTGATGTGCAAGAGAGGTTAAGAAGCCGCGTTCCAACAAAAGTTTACAATCTTGGAAAATCGGATGTAACGGAGTTCTTTGATGGATTTATAATTCATAAGCGAACAGCAAGGATTGTCTAGTATCGAAGAAGGATTCATTTAAAACGTCAACTGCACGAAATAATGTTATTTCGCTAGAAGCAATGATTCTGGTATCTTTAAGATATGATGCGCAGGCATTTTTTTCATTAACAACGGGGACCACAGACCTTAAATTGCAGTCTCCTTATAATATTATATACTGTAAAATACTGTTCGTGGTATGAATACTGTAATGTGAAGCATAAAAATATTTGTACATAAGTCGTGTAATACGTCGGCCCTTCCTGCGGTGCGTGGTGGCTGTGGTCGCTAAAGCGTGTAGTCAGCATCGTCCGAATCCGGGACAAGACGGTTCGAATCTAATTTGTCGAAAATATTTTTACCATCCGTATGTTGACCGGCACGGGAGGAGAGGCGGTGGTATACAATTTCTAATCGCTAGATTATATATTTATAGGATCAGAAAAACAAAGTATTTCATGATTGCTAGTAAACTTGTAATAGAATAGATTATAGTTAAGAATGTTTCATCGTATCTATTGCCAGCATACCAGCAATAGAAACATTAATGCTATAGGGAGAAGAGTATTATGCATACAGTACGACATATCGCGAACTTGGTTATGTTATAAACGAATATGGAATCAAGTAATACATCTCCAAATAATACATCCTCAGTGGTCTGTCTGCTGGATCCAAGGTTTGTGAGATTGATCCCGGCCGAGGGTGATGGATTTTGATAGGAGATAGATCCCGAGCATGCTTGGAATTTGTTTACTTGAAATTCACATAAATGTTGATTTTCTGAGGAAAGGAATACCGTAGGCCTATTGCTGAAAGACCAGGATTTTAATATTTCAACGTTCCCGTGTGTTCCGTAAGACAATAGACATCAAAAGACACGTATTAGGCCCACGGTACTTGTTTATGGTAAAGCATGACAGAGAAAAATAAGAAATAAAAGTGCGTTCCAATAAATTGTAGACAGCAATAGGTAGAATTATATGACACAACACTTCGCACAAATGTAAACAATTTATTTATCAGTAAAGCTAATATCCCGCCGAATTTGTTCTTTATTCACTACGTACGATAGCATTAACTCGCCACAAACAGCTGATATTACAAAAATGTCGGTCATTGAATTACTTGGCTCTGATTGGCCAATTCCAATCGACCATGCCTTCGACTATTCCTTCAGTGCAGCCAACGTTAGCGCCAACGACAGCTCGCCCGTTTAAACTAAACGAGTGTCAGAAATTGGTGGAGAAAATGGACGCAACTTTAAACTAGGTACTAAAGTTAAACGGGTTTAATTTATACCAGGTTTAACTCGATTTGGAGAAAATGGCCCTCAGTATGCCGTATCCTGGGATGTCTTTGGCTAAATGTTGGAGGTGGAGATCATGACGGCAGGGATCCACAGAACAAATGAACTCAGAGCTACCAACTTCGATTTCTAATCTGGCCTGGTGGGTAGTATAGCTTTCTAAACCATTCTGTCATTACGACCCCTGACTCCAAACTAGGCAATTTGTTACTAAGCCATACTCCACGGTTTTGATATACACAAGAAGTAAATTATGAATTTATAACTACCTGTAGACAGAAATATTAATTAATCTTGATCCAGTAAAGTAATAATATGTTTTATGAATCAGCGATTTGTCACCCAGTGGGCGGCTGGACGATTGAGTCATCGTATCACTGGAGTTCTCCTGTACAAGGACAGGAAGTCTTGAGGAGCGCGTGTGGCTTGGGACGCGATCTCATTCTGCTCTGGATTCTTGGATGTGCTACACGGTAGTCGTTACGCTAGGCACATGTTAAACACTTGTACTATTACAAGTGACGCTTTCTTTAAACTGAGCGTAAGGCATTACGTATCGTAAATTGTGAGACGTTGTTTCAACAAATAATATGCACTATCACCGGGCGAGTTGGCCGTGCGCGTAGAGGCGCGCGGCTGTGAGTTTGCATCCGGGAGATAGTAGGTTCGAATCCCACTATCGGCAGCCCTGAAGATGGTTTTCCGTGGTTTCCCATTTTCACACCAGGCAAATGCTGGGGCTGTACCTTAATTAAGGCCACGGCCGCTTCCTTCCAACTCCTAGGCCTTTCCTATCCCATCGTCGCCATAAGACCTATCTGTGTCGGTGCGACGTAAAGCCCCTAGCAAAAAGAAAAATATGCACTATCCCTGTGCAAGTGAGTTTTAATTAAATACGGGAGTGAACAGTACGATTTATAAAGCAGATACTTCTGCTATATATATGCGTTACGCGACGGTATGCCAAAGTGCGGTTTTGGCACGGGGCTATGAACTGAATAAGACGGTATACGTTATCGGCATTACGAAGCCCGTGGACTCAGTTTGCATTCGCGTAATGCAAGAACTATAATCGATGCGCGTTCCGCGTTCGCGAAGACTGAGTGCGTTTCGTTATTTACCGCTCTGTATAAGTCAATGTTTGGGACTCGAACCCTGAATTGACGGTATGTGTACGAGAGCACCACATTTCAAAGACGGCGATGGCAGCAGCCAGGACCAGCAGTGTATTTTGTAACGCCATGCAGTGTGTTAAAATGATGGCGTAAACTGCGAGACGTAGCGGTCTGGGGACTGTTATGGAAGCTGAGATCGACACCAGATAAGTTCATCATAAATTACAAGCATGCCTAGATAGAAGAATTAGCCTAGTTCGATCCTAATATAAAATTAATTGTAAATGTCAGTCTTATTGTGGCTGAGCTGTGTTTTTATTTAATGTAAGTAATGTTTGCTACCAGGGGATTTCATGTTCGAACCCTGGATTTTCCTTGTTATTATTTTTCCTTTTTGTTAGATGGGAAAGAGGGAAATTATTAGGTATAGATAGGAGTGTGTGTCTGTTACAATATTACTGTGTATTCCAATATGTGTTACGAAATGAAGGATAGACTCTTATATTGAGGAGGCTCTGCAGCCTTAAAATTGTATGAGAACATATTTCAGTAGGGAATAGATTATTTTTAGTGCACGAAGCATGTTTTACAGGTGAATTGCATGGCAGATGTATCCAGCATGAACATGCATCGATGCGTACTTTTCCGGACCTTCGGTGGTGGGCTACGGTCTCCAGTTAGATCTACTGTATGTATTGCCTCAGTATGCCGTATCCTGGGATGTCTTTGGCTAGATGTTTGATTCAGCTGTTGGAGTGACATTTCGGCTTCTGCCACGGTTTTTACATTTCTTCTTGCTCCAGTTAATTCAGCAGCGTGTTCTTCAGTGGCAGGGGCCACGAGCGGCTTTCGGAAGGCCCAACAACTCAAGGTAATAGGAGAAATTTCATAACATGTAATAGCTCCCGCAGATAGCTAGAGGGGGAGTTTCAAACCTCTTTTATTTTATGTAAATGTATAAATCTGGTGGTTTAAATGTAGAATTTTCGGCCTGTCTGAGGACTTTGTTCTATTCCCTACTGGAAAATATGTAATTTAAGGGGGACAAAGAGTAATTACTCTCTGTTGATTCCCATTCAACTTGGTATGTGGTCTCCAGGTTTTATCCCGTTGTTCTCCCCCCTTCGGTTCGAACTTCCCGAGGTACGATCTGAGTGCCTGCAAACACGGTTAGTTTCATCTTATTTTTTCGCTCACTTCCGGCCATGCCTGTATGTCTCTCTTTCTTGGTTATTGGCCTTACCAGTATCACGATCTGCCATAATCATTTCCTTGATTTCTCGTCCCTTGTCCACCATATCTTCAGCTACTTCCTGCTTTATCTGGCCTTTCGTATGACCGTAACTTTCGAGGACCTGTTAGCGAGGATGGACAAGGCCACGAAAATGGCTGCACAGCGTGGGCAGGAGCTTCTTGATAAACTATTACATAAGATGGATAAGGCCGCGCAGTTGAGTGAACATGTATATAAGGCCGCAGAAGAAAACTGTAAGGAATTATCCAAGGTGAATGAACAGTTAAACCAAAATAATGAGACATTAGCTCAGTTAACACAAGACACTAAGTTCACGAAAGAAAAACTCGGGGAATTAGAAGTGAAAATTGATACCGTACAACAGTGTTGTGAGGAAGGGATGGATAGGCTACAGAAGAAGTTAGGTGAGTTAGGGAATAGGATATAAGCGCAGATAGAAATGCTCAGAGCATCGTTAAAGTGGCTGAGTGAGGTTTAGCTCCGTCAAGATGGCAGCAGTGAGGTTAGCGATGTTCTGATGTCCATAAAATTGAGGTTAGGGTCCGTCAAGATGACAGCTGTCAAAAAAGCCCGTGGATTTCAAATTCCGCGCCACCACGTGCATAAGGTGGCAGCAATGAGGTTTAGCCCTATCAAGATGGCAGCAGTGAGGTTAGGGATGTTCTGTTGTCCTCAAAAGTGAGGTCATGGTCCGTCAAGATGACAGCTGTCACTTTGAAAGCTGTCAAAAAGGGTGTGGCGTTGTTTACAAACAAGAGCATGTGGTGATGACGTCACCGTCACGTGGTCATAACGTCTTGGGGTCAATGACCTAGGGTGCTGACGCAGCAGAAAAAATGCTGACGCTATGATCCAGAACTCTCACAGCTCCTCTACTACCAGCCAATAACATAAAGGAGAAATACGTGAAGTGTAGGCCTATCCTGCTTCTTAAAGCACACAATGAGTTATTGATTATAATTGCATCTGCTAACACAGTCAACCTGGACGAAGATGGCAGACCAATGAGGTCGCGTACTTGCGTCACGTGACATTTACCAGACACTAACAAAAAGGAGAAATACGTGAACTGTAGGCCTATCCTCTTTCTCAAAGCACACAATGTGTTATTTCATCTGCTAACAAGTCCCAATCTGGACGATGACGTCAGACCAATGAGATCGCATACTTGTGTCACGTGACATTTTCGTTCTTTAATTTGGATTTTTATCATATTTGGAGTTATTATTTCTACATTCAGACCACATTTATTAATTCAGCATGAAAGTTTGAATTAGATTGGCCAATTTTTAATTGAAACCCCGGATCATGTATGTTCCCTATTCCAAACATCTTTCACTGCTGTACAATATAACTCCTTTAATCTGAAAGAAGCATAAATACGATCATTAAAGATTAAAATAGAAGAACCTTAATCTAATCTGTACTGTACAACATGACTTACTTATTGAATAGAACAGCACAACAATCAATTCGATCCATGGCATGACATAACTTACTTAATACTGAAAACAGATTGCTGATCTACCCGATCCACAATATAGCATGACTTGCTTAGTATCGAAAAACAGAATCACGATCAATCCGATCCATGGCACGAGATGACGTTTAATTATCTGATGATAGGAAATATAAATATTCAGATAGAGTTAACCTAAGGTTATGAAATAATACCCTTGCATTCCAATAAATGGATTATCAGTAAGTGGATCACCACAATAACTCGAAACAAGCGCTCATTACAATCTGAACATGCACAAAATATCCCACTGAGGAAAGATAAAAATTGGTCGTGGATTAACTTGTAAGTTTGAAGGTATTAAAACCAATGAAGACTGAATACATTTCTTCCACTGAGAAAATCTTAGAATATAACGACTTTCATTTGATGATCCTATAGTATCTCTCTTCTTCCATTCAAATAACCCTGATAACACCTGATGACTTTGTGACAGGCTTTAAGTTGAAATATGGGATTCCTTTTTCCATAAAAACTTTTACTTTTTTTCATAAGTGATCGTCCGTCCTTTGTTCTCAATAAGTACACTACCTTAACAAAATCAGAGCTATTCCACACTTGATAGCCTGAAAAGACAAGGCGGCTCACATAGGAACACTCCTTAATAAAAATCCCATCCACGGTGAAACTGGGACACAAACTTTGACTCAAATACAAATCACAAAACCGAGACATAGGAACCCCTATATCTCAAGTCAGATATACCTGTTTTGCTCAGCATCAAAGATTTCTCGTCTAACCTAGACTTTCAAACCTATCCCCAAATAAATCGTCAGTGAAATATAACACAGATAATTTACATTACGAGTTCAAATTTTAGGATCATTTTACTCACAACGACATACAAACATTTAGAACTTTACCAAATTTTACCGGATCTGCCGGAATAGCTCTCGACGAAAACATGAGAATTATTTTACGACTTAGGACGTGAGTTAACCCTAGAGTACTAACACTATTCGGTAGTTGCCAGATATTAACATACGTAAAATTTACCAACATGTCCATTTGTACGCTAAATAAAGAAGCAAACTCCACATTTTTGCCAGAAGTAGTATATTACTTAAGAGTTAGGAAGTGCAGTTTGCATTATGTTATTAGTACAGAATAATTCAAAACACCCAAGTGGATTACTTTCTACGTTCCACATAGGTACTGGTCGGATATGAACTACGTGCTTTCTTGGGTATTTTCCTGTGTTTAAATCAGTTATTTTCCATATATGCCCATCATTACCAAAGAGTTTATCAACTTCACAGTTAACAAAAAAGCTATTGTAGAGGTTGAGAGGCTAAAGTTGAGCAGCTTAAAGTAGTCGCTTCTGTTATTCTATTCCTAGTTCCTTTTTTGAGATTTCCCCTTTGATGGCCGCTCGATTTGCTGAATTTCAAAACAAGCTTGTAACTCTGGATCACAGTCGAGATTATCTTTGGAACCATAGACACTGGGTGAATAGTTCGGATCGTCATCGAAGAGTCTTCGTGCTGAGATTCGGTTTCTGAACGGTTGTCTCCCCTGCTGTCATCTTCATCCAGCTCGTCAAACATATGGCAAATGAACTCCTCCTATTTCTGTCTTCGTTTATCCATTGTGTCCTGGAAAGCCACATGCCTAATTACCATCCGGAATAAGCAGCCTACCTGCAAGTACCTGTTACATACTAATAATGCGTAAGTAGATGCATTGACTGTCAAACATGAATGCATCTAAATGCTATGGTGACATCAACCACTTTGATCAGTGGACGCACTGAATTGAGGTAGTCTGTTGGGGATAACGCCGGAAGGAGCAGTGCGCACTTATATGACGCGTACACATTAATTTTACGTATGTTACTATTCTAGGGTTAACAACAAAAGTAGATTACAAAATAACTCGATTCTGCCGCTACTTGACATGGACAATGAAACAGCAAGCCACGCGTCGCAACCTGCGTAACCCTACTAAGAAAAATGTCATGGTATTTAAATTTACCACCTATAAAGAAGCAAGTCCAGCTAATCTTTACACTCTGAAAGGAAACTCTTTTATATACACTGGAAAATACAAAATCGTTTTCGACAAACCTTACATTACAGTCAATATAGCATATTTCTCAGTCAGCCAGAAATCTCAATGTTTAACCAGCCATAGTGCTAAACATAATTACTGCGGATAGATCCATTCTTCTCTGGGTTGGCAGCAGTTTAACACTTTGAAAAATCTCATACGTACTACTGCACATATAGAAATATTTAACAGTATACGTTTCACAAACAAGTATGCCCTTCTTATTACTAACATGAAATAAGAAATCAGTTTCGTCAGCACTTTTTATCGGCAGACTTCCGTTATCCACTTATTGGCAGACGAAACACAGTTGCGCCCAGCCGATAGAATCGTTCTACAAGAATAAGGGCTCCCCTGGTCAAACAGCTTATGTTCATGATCGTGTTGCCAAAATCTCTTTCCAACTCGGAATGAAATTATGAACAGTTTATATGACTACCGAACTCCATCATGCGTATCTTATTGTCACTCAGAACAATGTAATAAAATGAGTGGAGAAACACGCGAGTTATGAGATTATCATTGAAGAGCGAAAACTTTACGAAGTTCGTCCTACATTTTCGCTGAAATAAGCAGGGTTGTAGTGGAAACAGAAATAAGTTTCAGACCCACTCGTGAAGATACAAATTTAAAATGAACGAGCGTGTAACGGGTTACTTCGAGGGGTTTTTCACAAATTAAAAGAGAAAAATGATTGTATTGAATTAGTTGTAAGTATTTAAATATCTCAATATACCACTGTATATATTAAGAAAATTCAAAATCAGAAGGACAAGAAAGCTGTACACCACAGCTATAGTAAACCATTATAATTATTTTGCTGCATGACCGTAACTCAAGGGTTGATCAGTTATTTAAAATAGCTTTGTCAGTTGCAGTTGATTTCTATATGTATATAAATAAAGTAGTAGGGGTTTCGCTGTCTTTGATTTCAATTGTTTTGCCAATTTTTCAGTTATTTATCCGTTTTAGTTCGACTCAAGACCGTATCAATGGTTTTCTAGCTTTCGTGTCTGTTTGTCCGTCTGTTCCACCATCACGGCAAAACTTCTGGATAGATCTCGGCCAAACTTCATATTTAGAGTATACTCATCGAGGACCAGATATAGATATGCATGTGGTTTAAAAATCACAGAATAGACTGGATGGTTAGAGGATGACCAGAACAGGTTTTTAAAATATATTTTCTCTTATATTATTGGTTTTCTGTAAAATCCGTAGGTTATATGTGATATGTACCTTCATTCCAAACAACATTTTATATATATATAATTTCGCTTACTCTTCAAATGACGGAGAATATTACTATTTTCTGCGGGTTTTCTGCTCTGCATTGAGTGACCACCAACGAACCTACCGGTTACCATGGCAACGTCTCTGGTTGCTTGCCAGTAGGGAAGTAACGTAATGCCGTTTCCGTCGTCATTCCTGTAAACTCGTAGTTGTTCGTTGGGTGGAAGGGAAGAGAGCCGCCAAGCTACCATTCGTCTGTGTATTTCTCTCTTTATAATGAAAACTCCCCATCTCTATTGTGAATGGCATTAGGCAAGTGAGCCTGCCGTTATAGTAAAAATTCCTGAACTTGATTGTGAACAGCAGTAGGAAACGTGGCCTGCCATTATCATAAAAACTTCTTCCCAACGCGCACCGTACATCCGAAGCAACGTATACGGGCGTCTCCGTGATTTTCCTCGGAATACGCTAAGATACATGCAATTTAATATATTATTTCTCACCGCGTGTACAGTAATTTACGTAGAAAGCCGTATACAATATGGAATACCGTAGCGAACCACGGGTACATTTGCTAGTCAATTATAAATAAAAAAAATTGTGTATCATGCTTTAGTCTACATCAATTTAAAATGAATGTACAATTCTGCTAAACTTCATTCATTCTTATTTTACTGTTAGCTCTATGCAAATGCGAATCTTAGTTTCACGTTAATATTGTTCATTTTGATGAATGAACTCATATTTTCTTTCTTCAGAACAGCATAAAAAGCGCATTCAAAAAGGCATAAACGCTAAAAAATGTTAAATTTAAGACTTCAGTATGCAAATATTAACAACTCTACAAATGATCTTTCCTGTAGACCTTGTATAGTTGTAGGTTTACCAGAAAAAAAGGAACAAGAAAGTGACGATATTAATTACTTTCATGTCCTTGTGGTGGTAATTATTGTTTTAAGAGGAAGTACAACTAGGCAACCATCCTCTATATAACACTAATCAGAGAGAAAAATGGAAGGGATCCGACACGTCGAAAAGCGAAGGTGCAAGGGCCACGAAGGGTGTGAAAATAAAAAGACTTCATGGGCCTTTGGAACCTAGTACCTCAGGGTCGGAAGTGATCAGAGCGTGGCACAAGTAAGTTGAAACAATGCCAGGACAAAAAAGGGCCCCGTGGTCGCCAACCTACGCTCCCAAGTTAAGAGCCCCTGGTGCTTTCATGTTGGAAGCTTGATATGCCGGACTTGTTTCTAAGGAAACGTGCAAACTTATTATTGCCACAAAAAGGTATTAATATATATGAAGATTTGCCAGCTTATAATACATGCGATACACAGTAATCACTGTTCATTGAGCGTGATGCACCATCTAGAGGATTGATGCAGTAACACCACTACAGTATCTGATATACTTAAAGGAATATGTGTCCAGAAGAGATTGCGAGAGTAGGAGTTTCACAGCCCAATTCAACAATTCTCCGGTAGGAAACAATATATTATAGGTCTACGAGAGAAACTCAGTTCTTTTTTCTTACGGCCGTATTCCTTAGTGTACGTAACATAATTTTAAGATCTGGTAGTAAATAAGGGGATCTGGAGAAGTCTTCATTCTGCTCTACAATCACAACACATTCGGTGAACAGTCAACATCAAGACACGACAGAAACATACTATTGTTGAACAGGTCGCTTACTGTGCAGTCCGCATTCAATTAATATAAGAAGGTAAGAATGGTTTTCACTATTCCCCGTTTACCCAGCACGTGTCCGTAAGGATTCCGGGGGCAATCAAGCGTGCTGACTCTCTGGATGGTTGCCACGGGTGATGGCGGGGAGGGGCCATCACTACGGGGAAGCCTGTTGCGATCGCAGCTGGTACTCCCCCATTGTATTTGTTAACATCGTCGGGGTTGCAGCCGAACTCGACACGAGGTCACTGCTCCTTAGAACAGGGTTTTTATCTGTTTGGGGAGTCAGTCCCGAGTGTCGGGAACGACTGAAACTTCGAGGATATTGACAAATACACGGGATGAGGTGCGCGTCCGAAAGGATTCCGGGGGCGACAAAGCGCATCGACTTACTGGATGGTCGCCACGGGTGATGGCGGGGAGGGGCCATCACCTCTACGAAAGCTTCCTGCATTAGGTGAAGGAAGCAAGACACATTCGCCGTATTTGGTGGTGTCTTTGGGGTGACAGCCGAACTCCAGATGAGGTCAAGGGCTTTTGATCTGCGACCGAGTAGTGGGGGCGACTGAAGCCTCGGAGGCATCAGCAAATAAGTGTTGGGTACAGTGCGCGTCCGAAAGGAGACAAAGCGCATATACGCGCCCCTCCCACCACCACCGCAACCACCACTCTCTGAATGGTAACCACCATTGCAACTTGCTGCATTAGTCAGTTAGGTCAAGACTGAACGAATTCTCCTTGGTTGATTGGTTATGTCCTCATAACCTACTTCTTTTGGCTGTGAGATTGCTGGTGTCTTCCAGCTTCCTCCTAACTTCCAAATTAGCGTTCGAAAACATTCTGAATAAAGAGCAGCTCTGAATCTCTAGGTCATCTCCACGAGTATGGGCGTGGAACACATTTTAATAGTACCTTTCTTTGATAGCTTCCAGCTAAAACTGCTGAAAGGTATTGTGTAAAATGTTTCTTCCATGCTTCTCTCTGCTCTTCTTGTTGCCCGTGTTCTTCGTGGATTTATCACATACTGCAGATACGACAGATAGCCCTAGGAGAAGTTCTACCCACTATCTGACAAGAGAGAAGAAAAGTCGACAAAAGACTCATGTTCAGTTGCTGTGAAGAGCTTCAATTGTAAATTTCGGTATCAATGGATGATCATAAAATCTATGTATGGATAATTTTGTCTATCCCTATGATATTCGCTAAATAACATTCAACATCACTCTTATCAACTGCAGACGTAGATAAATAAAAACAGGATATATATGTACCAACAATACCCTACTTCCAGAGAGCTTACAGCGTCAGAAACATACGAGTATAAGGACTGCTTCTGGGCGCAAGAGAGACCATCCCCAGAAATGTTGTCGAAAGGCGGCAATCGTACGGACTGGACAGAAATATTCAAGACAACATTGTTAATACGATTATCAAATTCTCAATGGCAATAATGCGGAACCATTTCTATGGAAATCTTATTTATTTTACGAAACCAACAATTCAATTTTTCAAAGAACTAGTGAGCTCTTCTGTGTCCTTTGGCAAACATGTATTCGTATAATGATTAAATTAAAAAATAAGAATATCAATCAAAGGCTAAATGCAGTTACACTATCTGCACTACCCGCAGCTGATGGGTAATAGAAAAACTCGCAACCATAGGGTTGGCAGGAGATTTGAGATAATACAAGTCTCCCATTATCTCGGAAACCATAGATCCGGAAGAGGGCGTTGATTATTTAAATCTTAATTTTCGATATAAGCAGTTTACGCAACTGTGTATAGCATAACTGAAAAACATGCAATAAAACACAAATAAAGAATAAGGTGTCCGGAAAATATCATGAATCAACATTTAACATTTGTAAGTGATTTAGAAATTGAACAGAGAAAGAATGGCCTGAAAAGTGTGTTAGAAATAGTATTGTTGGAGAAACTTCTCGGACATGCTATCTAGTTCCATCAGATACTCCGGAAACATGACCCTCCAAAGAGGTCACCACAGTACTCATCCTCAGTCCTTCCGTATCATGTCCGATTCCTAAATTAATGTTAATATTGACTATCGAAAGAAAAACAGAACACATGCAGACCGATAGAACTACGACGATAAATTAATTATATGCTATAACTATAATCTACGTATCTAACTGCTCTAGACTTCAACAGAGATATATTTTCTAGGTTGCCTTAGGTAAAATGCTGTTACTAACTAGCATTTTCCTTCTCCTTCCACCAATTTACTGTTCCACATTTCCCTAATAATGATGAATAACTTTGCAATTCTTCCCGGATGCATCCACTCTGTTCAATAACTTTGCAGTCGTATTCAGCAGATTTTCTTTACCAGTTTTTCTCATATGCTCCTCATCTATAAATTTCTCTCTTATTTCCATTGTCTCTAAACAATCTTTTATAAGGTCTGCCGATCCTATTTCTTCCAAACATAGCAAACATTCATTTTCATCTCTATTTTGCTTTATGCTTTTTTTTGTACCCCATTATGTCCCTCATTTGCTTATTTGTTATATGATCTATATGTATCCCCATTCTCTCAATTGCAATGCAAAATTCCTCTAGTGACCTCTTATTTTTACACTGTGAAGCAATTTGTTGCTTTTTGACAAGTTTTTAGCTGCTCTATCCAATCCCTTCCCCAGTAGTATCCCATTCCTATCGTATCCAAATAGTTCCAAACCCCATCCACCCAGAATCCTTGGTTCTGATATTTCATTTGGTGTTGGCGGGCTATCTGGAACACTTCGTTACCTGATCCCAACTTAAGTCTCAGCCAATTATGTTTTAACTATATATGACTGCAGATTAACATCATTGCACATCATTCTCACTCCACAGTTAGCTGTATAATCCGACTGTCGGCAGCCGGTTTCTCATTTTCGCTCCAGGCTGTAATATTTAAATAAAATAATTACAAAATATGCCCCATGTTGGGCGCCATTTGTAACATACCATTACGTATTTTGTAATATACTTTTAACCATTAATAACCATTGCCCCCACTGTTGGGTGTCATTTGTAATATAAACAGAAATTGAATATGGTCGCCTCTCGCCCAGGCGTTAATTGATTTGTGAATGTAATTAAATATTCAAAACGTGGAATGAATAAATTATTAACTGAAACGTCGTCCGTCTCTGTGGTGAAGTGGTTACTGTGATAAGCTGCCACCCCCGGAGGCCCGGGTTCGATTCCCGGCTCTGTCACGAAATTTGAAATGTGGTACGAGGGCGGTAACGGGGCCCACTCATCCTCGGGAGGTCAACTGAGTAGAGGTGGGTTCGATTCCCACCTCAGCCGTCTTGGAAGTGGTTCTCCGTGGTTTTCCACTTCTCCTCCAGGCGAATGCCGGGATGGTCCCCAACTTAAGGCAACGGCCACTTCCTTCCCTGTTCGTTGTCCATTCCTTCCAATCATCCCATCCCCCACCAATGACCCTGTTCAGCATAGCAGGTGAGGCCACCTGGACGAGTTACTGGCCATTCTCCCCAGTTGTAACCCCGACCCAAGGTCTCACGCTCCAAGACATTGCCCTTGAGGCGGTAGAGGTGGGATCTCTCGCTGAGTCCGAGGGAAAAGCCAACCCTGGAGGGTAAGCAGATTAAGAAAGAAAGAGAACTGAAACGTCCAGAATTTGGGTGTCAGAGTTCACCTAAATGGATCCCTCCAATTTTGATAGAGCACGATAATTTCCAGGGCGTGTACATAAAGTTGCATCTGCTTCGGGCCTTACCTAACCCCCTGAAAACGATTAAACAGATATGAACTGGACCTAGGTTCTCCAATAACTTCTCCACTGATTCTAAAATAACTACCTATATTCTGATTTGTATCAGCGAATGGACACTTCATCAATACAAAAATATAAGATAGGGGGCCAAATTCCGTCCCCGCACCTTATTTCTCCCCCCAAGGGATCTCCAGTTTGCACGGTTGGTACCTAATGATCAGCCGCGCGCACACGCGTACTCATCCCGTTGTCTTTGTGTGAGAGTTGGTTGGTTGTGTAGAGTCCGTGTTAGCGCAGCATGCAAATTAAGAACTTATTTCTAGAGTGAGCACTGATATGTGTATGAAATACTGGACTGTGGTGTAGTTTCTGGCGTGTAATCGCTACTGAGCCGTATCCTGCCGGCTCATAAAAAATATTCAGAGTATTATTTGACAATATATATATATAAATTTTTATTCATATAAATTACAGTCATAAATGGTAGAGTATTGAATCCCAAGATAGCTGAGACAGGAAGTCGATGGAGACATCAAGTTGCTGGATATTACCCAACACTTCCTTGTGACCGTGAGAATAGCTTAGCGTAACTAAGCGTTGGGAAGGATCGGCACGTGTACAAGGTGATGACCAAGCAATATTTCGGCCAATGAGAACGTGGGGATTTGGCAAGTATGGAGTCTACATCGCGCCAAGTCTTAATTCCCAGGTTGACCAACGTGTATAGTTGCTTGAGTTAATTTCTGTCATTCATCGGTTTTTCATAGGTCTAGAAGCAAAATACAATCAGAAATACGATATAATAATTAGAGGAAAAGATTTGCTATTGTTTAAACTGTGTTTCATAAATGTATTATAATTAATATTGTGTCATCATACATAGCAAGCTCTCTGATTGGTGGTTTGTTTAGACAACCGGGAACCCCAGATTTGAAACGGCGTTACCGAGGTTTCCTCAGTACCCAAGCTCTGGAGAGCGTCATTCTGATCGAAGAGCGTGGATAGTGCAGAAGTGTACTCTGATCGAATAGCTTGGATAGTGCAGAAGTGTATTCTGATCGGGCTGCTTGGACAGTGTAGAAGCGTTATCGTGATCGCGGATATTGAAGTGTTGTACCAGTAACAGTATATGATTTCAAACAAGTGTTTCAGTCGTGCAGCTGGAAGATATAACTGTTTTACAATATTACAATATAAGTTGATTACTTGCAAAGATATAACTGTTCAGGAGTAAATTGCAAATTACATTACTTTATAATATAAAGTCAACATAGACGATGATAATTAGCCGCAGTGGAGCAAGTGCAGGAGAGACGTGCTATTGTCTCACATTTTCGTATCGGTCGCGTTTCGCGAGGAACTATCGTAGCGTACCGCGTGCCGCTCTCAAAACTGTGTATATACCCTCAAAGTTGAAGTTTGCATTATTAATGTGACAGTGTGTTTGGATCATTTCGTCACCAAGGGTTGTTCGGCACGTGTAGCATTGAGCGGTGAAGAGATATTCATCCCAAGCTTTCTGTGTTCCAGTGTAAATAAATTTTCAGCAAGAAGATGGCTTCGCTTATGGAAGAAGGAAGTGCATTTCCACGTGTTGAAGCTGTGATCGACATGGAGTAGATCCCTATATATAGCAGAGATGTGAGCTGCTACCATGTATCCCGGGAGTCGCCACAATTTTAAGATAAGACGCATGTGTTAATTATGGAATGTTATATGAATTATGCTAAAGTACTAGGGCAGTTTAAATAGGGTTTTTATTTCATGTAAAGTAAGCCTGACGGCATGTGCTTGATTAATTTTGATATTGTTGTATATACGGATAAGAGAATAATGCATGTACTTTTCATTTTCATTCTCATTTATGACTAGATATTTGGGATAATGAGGGATTTGTTAGGATTAGTCTGTTGTTCAGTTATGCATGTTTACTTAGAGTAGAATATTCCGAGTTTTCCTTATATATAAATGCTAGGAGGATTAGATTGACAAATTCATCCAAGATTAAAGTTATATACTTACTACGTCATTTTATTTTGGTTATTCAGGGAGACAGGTATAGCTAATTGCATGACGCATGGTATTTCAGAAGCTGTCCGAAGGAGCTGCATAACAACGTTGAAAGAATAGGATCTTCGAATTTAGGTTGGAATCTGTTTTTGCCCAATGATTTACACAGGAAACGAACCGGGTCTCATAATGTAGAAGGCCTATGTGATTCATAAGAGATATGAGAAATAAGATTGCATGCGGAATGATAAAGTGTTTATGCAGGCCGATTGCATGCCTGATATGTGAGAGAATAATGTGCAGTGGATATGTACCTGCCAATTATCTTCTGAGAGTATATTGTTATCAGAATTGACGGAATTAATTCCAGACTAATGAGTCTGATGTGTGTTAAATGGTAAAAGCGTGCTAGGAAGGAATGATTATACGTGACTTTCCGTATAGCCGACGAAAGACGTTATCTCATTGCAAGCTGATATATTGGCCGTGTTTGTATTAGACGGCGCGAATGAGATGGTATTTCCTTGTGACAATCCTGGGAGACAGAATCCATACTTTAGTACAGTGTTGAGTTCAACATTTCTTTTCAGCTCGCAGCCTACCCGGAAATACATGACGGATGATCGCGCTGTTGAGCGCTCAAATGCAGCAGAAGGAGGCAATGTTGCCCATTGCTTTCTACATGATATTGGTGACTATTTATATGTTTTTCCCTTTCAGGATGATGTATATTGTTTCTCGTTGTTTGAATACCTTGTCTCGTTGTTTTAATGGGGAACAGCCCGAGCGCTGAATTTTATTGATGGTCAATCTAGTCCTGACTAGATCCTTTGTGGTGAACCGCGATTCACGTAGAATCTGTGTAGCACGTAAGACTTTTTCTCTTTATCCGATGTAAATAGATGTGTTTAGTGTCGCTTATTTGATTTGTTGTAAATATAGCTTAGGAAATGCTACTAGTATTTTACATAGTTCATATCACGTCCCATAGCGTCTTAGTTTTTCTTTTTCATCGTAATTTTTTAAAATTGTAATTTTCTTTAACGTTAGAATTTTTGGCGACTCTCGATTAAAATTAAATTCATAAGTTTAATGGCGGATAGTGTATAGTCACGAAATACGAGGCTCGTGGTTTGTGCGGCATTAGGAGGTGAATTTTAGCAGTTTGACAGTCGCAAGTGTGATACATTACTCTAACTTGTACAGTTATTCACGTCAGAGTGTTCGTGAAGTGTTTAGTGAAACCTGAAGCGAAATATCTACAAAAACAACCATGCCACCCAAAGTTAAAGAGGTGCCAATGGAAGCCATTGTGAAGCAAGCAGTGCAGGAAGCGCTGAGCAGTAAGGAGACTCTCAACACGCTTGCCAACCTCATCCAAGATCAGGTGACGAAGACAGTTGTAGAGCAACTGAAAGAAACCATAAATTTAAATACTAGCGTGATCGAGGAACTAACGCGTACGCTGGAAGAAAGAGACACAACCATAAGGGAATTCAAAAGGGAGCTGCAAATTAAAACAGACCGTTTAGAGCAGCACCAAAGAAGACAGTGCTTGCGTGTGTTTGGTGTGGAAGAAACTGCAGGAGAAAACACGGACAATATTGTCATTGATATTGCTCGTGAAATTGGGGTGGAACTCTCAGTGGACGAAATAGACAGATCGCACAGGGTTGGAAAAAGTCAAACTTGCCGTCCAAGACCCATAATTGTGAAGTTTGTTTCGTACCGGAAAAGAAATGCGATGTTTATAAACAAAAAGAAACTCAAGGGTACAAACAAAACAATTAGAGAGGACCTAACCCCAGAGAGACTGCGGCTTCTACAGGACGCTATAAGTAAGTTCAGTGTGCGGAACGTGTGGTCGAAGGATGGCATAATCAATGTTAAGCAGGGAACTCGTAAAATACCTGTGTCAAACCGCGAAGATCTCGATCGTATTCGCTAACCATGAGCCGACATTCTGTAAACTAAATACCGCTGTATAGAATTTTAATCAGAATTTAAACTATAGCTATAGCCTACATTTTTATCATTAATTTCAATTTTTAGTTTCTTAATTTTATCTAGTGTAGTTTTTCCTTTTATAACCACAGTTAAATTTTAAGTTGGCAGCAACAAGTAACCAGGAAACAAATGCCTCTAGTTTCAGCCTCTCCAACCCACAGTCCCAAGCAGGTCACTACCTGTATCTCCCAGCCGCCACCCTAAGTACCGCTAATCACCTTCAAGACATTCTTTCGCCTTACCCTACCTCCTTACAAATAGCTCATGTAAACATTCAGAGCATTCTCCCGCATTTCCCGGAATTCTCTGAAATATTCTCAACCTGCAACCTACATGCCATACTATTCTCCGAGTCGTGGTTGCGTCAGTCGATCCCTTCATCTCTTGTTAGTATGAATGGTTATTCATTAGTTAGGAATGACAGGAGCGGTAAGCTCGGTGGAGGAGTCGGTATGTACATACGGGATGATGTGAAGTATAAGGTGATATTAAAATCCCCCAGTGAGTTCTCCAGTAGCCCTGAATTCTTGTTCGTTGAGCTCATAGTTCGCGGTACGAAGTGCTTGCTTGGTGTGGTGTATCGTCCATCGAAGACTGGTAACATCACAAATCTAGAGGAAGCCCTACATGATCTAACACCCAGGTACGAGCATTTGATTTTAATGGGAGATTTTAATACAGATTTGACAAACAAATCTACCGAAAAAAAACGATTGACTGAGATGTTTTCATCCATTAATTTGACAATACTACCCCTAAACCCTACACACCATGTTGCCAACTCACGTACGCTCCTCGATCTAATAATTACTAATAATACCAACCGAATCCTAACTCATGGACAAATGCCCGTTCCCGGTCTCTCCCGACATGACATGGTTTACGCTACATATTTCTTGAAGTGCCCTAAATTCAAGCCGAAATTAATTACATATAGAGATTTTAAACACTTTAATGAAGACGCATTTTTTGAAGATGCTCTTAATACACCATGGCACAACATTCAATTCATAAATGACACTGACAGAAAAGTAAATCATTTTAACGAACTACTTCTGACTCTGTATGACAGACATGCACCACTACGCACTGTTAGGGTAAAGAGACCTTCAAACCCATGGCTGTCCCAAGAAATACGCGACCAGATGAAAATAAGAGACGCAGCCTATAATTATTACGTGAAATATCCTACATCTGACAATTTCGGAAAGTATAAAAAACTCCGAAACAGAACAACACAGTTAATTAGAAATGCGAAAATACGTCACTTATGATATTTTGAACACTCAAAATTCTAGACAGATTCGGAAATCTCTTCGCGAAGTGGGATTATGCAATAACAAGACAAATGACAACAACTGTAATGTACCACTAGCTGACCTAAACTCATACTTTAGCTCACGATCCTCTCAGATTGACGAACAGACCAAAGCAGCAGTAATTAACAGAATATCCTCAAAAACAAGACATAATGGCGAGCAGTTCTACTTTTCTCATGTGACCCCCAGTGACGTTAGGGAAGTCTTCAGTGAAATAAAGTCAGGGTCCACTGGCCATGATGGAATCAACCTGTCTCTTTTAAAAAGAATCATAGACATCATACTTCCAGCGGTCACGCATATCATTAATAACTCACTCATGACTGGAGTATTTCCTTCGAGTTGGAAACATGCAATCATCCGACCTTTCCCTAAAAACAACAACCCCAACAGACCCGAAGGTTATCGTCCTGTAAGTATCCTTCCTATATTAGGAAATTTGTTGGAGAAAGTAGTACATAAACAAATGACTGAATATCTTATACAGTACAACTTACTTGACAAATATCAATCGGGATTCAGACAAAACCACAGTACTACCACTGCATTAGTTAAAGTGACAAATGACATGCAACTAGCGATAGATAAAGGACAAATGACTATACTTGTTCTCTTGGACTTAAGCAAAGCCTTCGATTGTGTAGATAGAGACATATTACTCGCTAAACATAAGGCGCTGAAATTTTCTTACAGCACTTTAACCTGGGTACACTCCTATCTTAGTGATCGTCAGCAGCGTGTATCAGTGGGAAACGATACATCTTCGTGGCAAACCATTAAGATGGGCGTGGCTCAGGGAGGAGTATTGTCACCACTTTTGTTCTCATTGTACATGAACGACTTATCTGAGACGCTGACCAATTGTAAATATCACCTGTATGCAGATGATATTCAGTTATATATTCACACAAAGCCTAATGACTTAAACAATTCAATCACTAAGTTAAACGAAGACCTAGCAAATGTTAATGACTGGACTAGCAGACATGGCCTGAAAGTGAACCCATCAAAATCACAGGCCATCATAATTGGCACGTATAAATCTCATGCTAAAATACAAAACACGTATATACCCAGTGTTATGCTCAGTGGAATACCCGTAACATTTAGCGATCATGTAAAGAACCTTGCAGTAGTATTCGATAAATATTTAAGTTGTCGGAACACATCACAAAAGAGTATTCTACTCGTTACATTCTGCAAAAAGGATGAGGGACTTCCTTCCAAGAAAAACAAGAAAATTATTAGTACAGAGTCTAATATTTCCAATATTTGACTACGGAGATGTAGTTTATAATAGTATGAGCAAAACACTTTCATGTCGACTACAGCGAGCCTACAATGTTTGTGCTCGATTCGTATTAAATATCCCAATACAAACTCATATTAGCCCTTCCCTCTCTCAGCTGTCATGGCTAAGATTGACTGAACGACGTAAATACCACGCTGTTTCCCTTCTCCACAGTATTCTGCAAACAAGCAAACCAGACTATCTTAGAACAGACTTTAAATACCTCTCCCCTTCCGATAGAGTTCCCTCAAGGTCATCCACACGTTCCCTCTCGTCCATTCCCATTCACCACAGTAACTCGTACAACAACTCATTCATACCTGCTACCATAAGTTCCTGGAACTCAATATCAGCTGAAATTAGAGGCATAGGCAATCCGAGGCTATTTAAAAGGAAATGTTTAATGTGGTACTCAAATGTGTAAAAAGTAGATTTCACCAACGTAAAAATTTAATAATTAGCTCTTAATTATCAATAAGGATACAAAATTATAGGGGTTAAGTAAATTACGTTTAGTGATTTTTAGAAATATATGTAAAAATTATTTTATGTACATTATTCTGTAAATTGTATAAAGCTGTTGTATAATATGGTTTGGCATAATAGCAGGCTTCATAACCTGAGCCCCGCCATATAAGAAAGGCAATAAACAAACAAACTAACTAACTAACCAACCGTATCGTTGTGATGAGTTCGAGTGTGACTCCATGCGAAATAACTACATAGCAGTGTATGCGCACACGTATTATCATATATCCCATGAACTATGGACAAATAAGAAGAAGATCAGTTTTGAAAGTATACAAGTATTCAATGTTGTGCTTGATACTTTATTTCAATTTTGTTTCTTTAAATAATTAACGTTGTAAATGTTCAGATATTTCTTTTATTTTGAAATTTTATAATGCTATTTTATTATTTGATTTTATTAATTTTCAAGTAGAATGATTCGGGGATATTTATAAATACATTCATCTTACCCCATATGATTGTTTCTCATTCGTGTTATACCTCCATTTTCCTGTCATTTACTTATATTTAGAGTAGAACTTCGACTTTTATCCTGACCCAACCGACAACCAACCCACTCTCTGCCCAACCCTGAGTTAGTCGGATGTTCATATAGGAATGGAGGCATCGTCCTAGAGGGTATTTACCCTTGGGTACGGTACACTACAGTGAGGTGGTTGGCATCAGATACTCTAGCGGTCATTATAATTTATCAGGGAATGTTCGTAATTTCGTCCCCCTTCATTTTAATTGTTATTTATGAATTCAATTTTATTTTCAGACGTTAAAACGCAAGCAGTGGAATAAGGAGTCCATGAAAAAGACTGTTGAGGTGGTGAGGGGCAAGATAATGAGTTATAAACGTGCAAGTAAAGCGTTTAACATCCCCCGAGCAACCCTGAAAGGCTATGTTAAAAAGATTACCAAGAAAGCATTTATTATAAATGGCCTTCAGTTAATTCATTACGGTATAGGAAAAGTGTTTGGTAAAGGAAATATATACTAAAATTAATTGTACTTTTCATAAATTTGGTGGAGGAAGAAATTACGAACACATTTTGGTAGTTTATTTTTTGTGGTTTAGATGTCAAATATTGACTGCCTTACTTTATAACAGTTTCATTGTAATTTGCCCGTAAGTGGAGAACATATTCAGTAATATATACAGTATACCAATCTCTGGCCTTGTCTATAATATTCCTCATTTTCTAAAAGTCCAAATCTGCTAAGGGGACGAAATATGAACCTCCTATTTTATACTTTACCCTCGAAATATTTACAAATAATGGAAGACTGCCTATATCAATTCAATAACTCTAAAACAGAATCAGTGGGAAACAACCACGGGGACTGCACTACCATTTGTAGTGAGCTCGATGGCCAATAGTTACAATGCATAAATATAAATTGTCCTTCACTGGTTTTGTGTATCAATACGGATTGCCGGTTCTCACCATCAACACGTGGTATACCACTTTGATAATTTAGACCTACCTCTTTAAGCACTGACACTAACACTTGGTTTTAGAGAC
Organism: Anabrus simplex; assembly: GCF_040414725.1. Lineage (NCBI taxonomy): Eukaryota > Metazoa > Arthropoda > Insecta > Orthoptera > Tettigoniidae > Anabrus > Anabrus simplex. The sequence continues at coordinate 182,218,604 of NC_090267.1, forward strand.
ACTTTCGCTTGTACAAACACACGCATTTGGTCTATGCCTTGAAAACCAAGCCATAGAATACCGAAAGTTGCCATGAAATATAGAAGACCAAGTATCTCTACTATACTGCTAATAATAAGAGTTGGTGTCTGACATTTCTAAGAGGGAGGTCCGTTTACTGCCTGCCGAGGCGGGATAAAGGGAGTGGCTGTGTGGTTGCCATGGAAACGAGGGTGGGGCGACTGCGGTTGCCATGGAGATAAAACTTCAGGGCAGCTCGTCTTTCTGGGAGTTGCCAAACCTCTCACTGTCACTGATAAGAACCTGATTGTTTGTATAAGAGCAATCGCAAATGGGACGACACCGCCTGGCCAGGTAGTCTACAACAGATCACAGCGGTCAGAATGAAGGAGAAAACAAGTGAGCCGGAAGCGAGGGGTAAGAGCATGTAGAAAGGAATGCTGGAATGTGGCAACATCGTGAAATGGCACGTGCAGTGCTCCTCCCTCCAACCTTACCTGTCAGACGCCAACTTTAGTTAAGTCTAGTATAGATCAGTACACTAGCAGAAGAGTTGTTTAAGTATTAGCAAGTAAACGACAGCAATGCTCCCCTCTTCAATAATCAATCGTTATTAGTTAATAGTTATGTTTCACAGTTAATAGATAATAGCATATTAATGTTCGCTGGATCGCGTCCTCCTTACTTTTATGTAGACTTCATCATTCCCACTTCGTCTCGATACTATCAATCTCGTTCAGGCGTGTCTGTCCAATCATGACCAAAAGAATTCCCGCGCTATTTAACCCATGTGGCTATATATCGCGACCACGCCAGAACCTGTCATTTCGGGTCCGTAGCTATGGGGCAGACTCCAGGATATCCATGCTCAGTCTCGGACTCTCCGTTTGACTCACAGAACTTTCCCTGGATGTTTCCCAAACCTGGAAATAGCTGTGCGTTTCACAACTGCCTGTAAACTACAAGTAACTAACATGGATATATTCCAGTTTCAAATATTCTTACATTAATACCCAATAAATTAATAATAACGTCCGTCTCTGTGGTGTAGTGGTTAGCGTGATTAGCTGCCACCCCCGGAGGCCCGGGTTCGATTCCCGACTCTGCTACTAAATTTGAAAAGTGGTACGAGGGATGGAACGGGGCCCACTCAGCCTCGGGAGGTCAAGTTAGTAGAGGTGGGTTCGATTCCCACATCAGCCATCCAGGAAGTGGTTTCCCACTTCTCCTCCAGGCAAATGCCGGGATGGTACCTAACTTGGCCACGGCCGCTTCCTTTCCTCTTCCTTGTCTATACCTTTCAATCTTCCCATCCCCAGTTGTATCCCCCGACCCAAAGTCTCACGCTCCAGGACACTGCCCTTGAGGCGGTAGAGGTGGGATCCCTCGATGAGGAAAACACCATCCCTGGAGGGTAAACAGATTAAGAATATTAATAATAATACGTTCCAATAAATGCAGTTCGGGGGTGTGATATATGTATCATCAAAAGCAATAATAACACAGCGTGATTCAGCCCCTTCCCACTATATGCATTCCGTTCTGAAAACATCTGCCATGCCGGTATGCTCAGACAACACAACCGGATATCTTGGTATTTACAGCCTTACCGTGATAGGACGCCGTAATGTTATACACGTATTAAACACTGGAAGACATGCGTGTGCCTTCTAGATCACTACCCTCCATAACATCCCTCTGTAAACAAATAGATATTGCTTTCCTGAGAAAATCCCTCGCAGGTAACATTCATATAAACCCTTTCAACCGCTTACAGCTGAACTATCGTTCCGCTCAAAGAGGTCGAGGTGTGTCCCTTTTCCCTCCATTTGCAAGAACAGTATCATATCAAAGTGGCTTCTTTAATCGTTATGCTCGGCTGTGGAATGAACTCCCACCACAGATGAAAGAACTACCTCCAGAGAAATTTTGTAAAGAGATAAAAAGGATGTATATATAATGAAACCTTCTGTACATAATATAATTTTTCTACTGTGTGAATTTTCAGTATGAGTGAGAGGACGGATGAAAGTTTATGTGATCCCGAGTGAGTGAGACTGCACTGTATGTGGGTATGAGCGAGCCGGCCTAGCTAAAGTATATGTGGGGATTCGAGAGAGAGAGAGAGAGAGTGAGTGAGAGAGGGGGGGGGAGTGCTGGCGCGCGCGCGCGCGCGCGCGTGTGTGTGTCGAATTACTTGAATGTTGACCATGACTTGTGAGTAGTATGTAAATATGCCTGTAAGTACGGTATCTGTATATAAGCACACTATGTAGAATTTAATTGTATATTTGAATATTGTAATTTTAAGTGGTGATGGGGGCACTTTCGTGTATGTGGGGCTATGCCCTTTCTCCATTCACCATCCATAAATTGTACCTACAATTAGTGGAAAATAAATAATAATAAATAATAATAATATGAACCTTACACGCCGGTGAAACGCTGAATTAATATTGTGATCACAGTAAACCTAATACTTGCTATAAGCTGCCAAGTGTGCCGTGCGGAACATCAGTGCAGTTGGTAAAGCCGTGGCGACCGGGCTTGCATGCCAAGTGGGAAATAATAGGAACACAACTGCCCTAACAATGTTTTATCGCAGCAAATGCTCGATGTGATGACCGTTTTCGTTTATGCACATTCGAGCCCTATGTCCGGTAAATCGTCTTGCGCGCTGAAGCATTCCAGGTGTAATTGCTCAGCAGGCGTCCGTGATGAGTTACCGGAGCTGGTCGGGGTTTTCCGACGCTTGAGTTTAAACGACGTTCTTCAAATGTCCCCACATGAAGAAGTCTAAAGGCGTTACTTAAATCCGGTGATCTGTTGGGCCAAGAAACAGGGCCTCCTCGTCCTATCCATTTCCCTGGCAGTTCCTCGTTCAGATGGTTACGAACGTATGTGGTGGAGCTCCATCCTCTTGCAACCACATCGTCAAAGATGGCCCTCAAAAAAATAACGTCCAATCAGGCGATCCACCAACACACCAAACATTCACTCCCCAGCGTACTTGATGGGTCGCCTGTCCCACCCAGTGATTATTGTTCGGACTCCAATAGTGCATGTTGTGGCGCTTGACGTTCCCATTTCTATGGAAGCGCGATTCGTCCGACAACAAGATATGCGATACGAATGATGCATGTTGTCCAGCCTGCCTAATAGGCACCGACAGAACTCCATTCGAACTTCGAAATCCCTCCCATGGAGCTCTTGGTGTAGCTGAAGATGGTATGAGGGAAATTTATGTTCATGCAGTATTCGCCAGATGGACGGCTGGCTGGTGTTCACCTGTTGTGCAGTCGCCCTTGTACTGATGTGTGGATTATTACGAGCTACCCCAGAACGGCCTCTTCTCTTTCACCCAATGTAACAGGCCTGGTAGATGGTTGAAAATCACGCCTGTTGTCCTTAGGCTATTTCAACACGTCGGAATGTCTTAGCAGCCGGTTGTCACCTGTCGGGATACCGTTCCTGGTACAGACGTAGTGCCTCACACGCGTTTTGTCTTGCTTTTCCATAAATGAGGAGCATGTCAATGTATTCCTCTGTGGAAAACGTGCCGAATGACAGCAGAGATTACAGCACATTCAGACCCTAACCAGCAGCGTATGCGTAAGACACAAGAGGAATAACAGTGTCATTCTACTGTTTGAAAGGGGCAAATGTGAGCCTGTGTTTACGTATTCAAACATTATATCGATGCAAAAATATTTGAACAATGCACGGTTCGAACCGCTAGGAGTGGCGAGACTTGGTGAACTCTTTTCGAGGGTTACCGAGTCCTTTTCCACCCAAACGGATGACGGAGCAGAACGGGCAGCCGAATGACGATCCACGACGGGAGCAGATCCGATGCAACTGCAACGCTATCGGGGCCACCAACAGGACATTGTGAGAGGCAGTGATATCGGATCGGGTAGGTTTCTTAGATTGTTGCAGGTAAACTGCCGAAGTATTGGTAATAAAATCGCAAATTCGAAAACTTAGTTGATGCGAGTGACCCTGATATAATTGTGGGAACGGAAAGTTGGTTATCGGATAATATATACCATTCAGAAATTTTCAGGTCAAAATTTATAACCTTGTGCACGTTAGTTGAGCTGCAGTAAATGATTTTTATTATTATTATTATTATTTTGCTATTTGCTTTACATCGCACCGACACAGATAGGTCTTTGGCGACAATGGGACTGGAAAGGCCTAGGACTGGGAAGGAAGCGGCCGTGGCCTTAATTAAGGTACAGCCCCAGCATTTGTCTGGTGTGAAAACGGGAAACCACGGAAAACCATCTTCAAGGCTGCAGACAGTGGGGTTCGAACCCACTATCTCCCGATTACTGGATACTGGCCGCACTTAAGCGACTGCAGCTATCGAGCTCGGTGTAAATGATATTGGAAGGGGCTGCTGAATCACATTGTATAAGGCCGAGGTCACTTCCCTCGCACTCCTACACCCGCTGTGAGTGGGGGCAGTAAAATAACACCCACTGTTTACCCTGCCTATGGCAGGGGGCGACTAAAAGGGGCACCAGGGGTTCTCAACTTGGGAGGGTGGGTTGGCGACCACGGGGCCCTTGGCATTGCTTCCACTTGTGCCAGGTTCATTAATTTCATCTATCCTATCCGACCTCCTTTGGTCAACTTTTGTTCTTTTCCTACTCCGATGGTATTAGTTTTCCGAGGCCTAGGGAGTCTTTCATTTTCACACCCTTTGTGGCCCCTGTCTTCCTTCGGCCAATACCTTCAATTTTTCGAAGTATCGGATCCCTGCCCTCGTATCACAATTTCAAGAAATCCAGAATTCAGTTTTTATTCTCCATTTAAGACGAAGTGTAAAATGATAAGACCAGAGGGTTCTTTTATAAAGAGAGGATGCATTTGATAACTTACGAAACATTACTGTACGCGTATAAACACCGCAAACAGGCTCGCTGTTTACTTCCAGTAGATCAAAGTATAGATCATCAAAGAAATCTCCGAAGGGAAAATATTTTGTACTCACCATATTAAATTGTCCGGCATCACCTCCTGATATAGCGTAAATGCTATTCCGGCAAATTATTTTAGGTATGGCTCCCAAAAGGCACGCATTCTTGGCGAAGCGCTGAAAGACCTGTCTCTGAGGTAGATTAACGTCCGCTCTAGTCAAACGGAGAAAGAACTGAAATGAAGAAAAATCTGAGTTAAATTACATTTTTTAAAACATATTACTCGTAACTGACCCCTTTCTGGTGGGACTGACATATATTAGCTTAAAATATGCTTAATGATTTGCTGAACTTATGCGAGACCGTATTTCTCAGACGTTAAAGTTGGCTTTAACAGAGGTTACTGTGGAATAGGTTTTAGTTTTAAAATGGGTCCCAAGCGTGTATCCCATCAACAGTATTAATGCTTCATTTTGCATTATTATTTGAAATTACTAGACCTGATCGCCGTTGATGGACTTAGTAATACAAGTTTAAATTCGTGGATACCTCCACTATTATAGTTCTTGGGTTAGATCCCAGCTGAGATAGACGATTTTTGAATGGCAGTCATAAACTTTGAACCTTGGCACTCCATTCCATTGTTGTGGGATGGTAAATATCTCTGCTGGTTTACTCCTTGTCACCCGACAACATTAATTTAACTCAGCCATAAGATTTTTCCAATAGGATTCCGCTTTTGTTGCTGGACAAAAGCATAATCGGGATATCGAAACTGGTAGGCAGATCCCGTACGTCCCCCTGAGAATGGGGGCGTTAGAGTAACATCTATGGTATCTACGGGCTATCGTTAAGAGGCGGCTAAAAAGGGCCCCAGGGGCTTCTAACTTGGGAGCGTGGGTTGGTGACCAAGGGGGCCCTTAGCTTAAACCTGCATTGCTTCAACTTACTGTTGCCAGACTCATCATTTTCATCTATCCAATACGACCTACCCTGGTCATATTTTATTCTTTTCAGACCCCGGCAGAATTAGGTTTGGGAGACCTAGAGAATCTCATTTGAACGCCCTTCATGATCCTTGCCGTTGTTTGGCCGATACCTTCATTTTTCGGAAGTGTCAGACCCCTTTCATGTTGTCACTGTAATTAGTTTTAATAGAGGATGGTTATCCAGTCGTACATCCTCTTAAAACAATAATCACCACCTGGATGACATCACCACATAATGTGCAATTTGGTAGCCGAGGCGATTCAATTATTATTATTATTATTATTATTATTATTATTATTATTATTATTATTATTATTATTATTATTATTATTCTCCCCGTCCCAATGAAGCAGATAGCCAACCCACAGGTGCAACCATATCGGATGGGTACCTGTCGAGAGACCAGACCAATGAATGGTTCATCGAAAGGGGTGTACCAGCCTTTCGACAGTTGCAAGGTCGACAGTCTATATGATTGACTGATCTGGTATTGCAATACTCAACACGGTTTAGCTGTGTTGATACGGTTACACGATTGAAAGCAACGGGAAACTACAGCCGTAACTAACTCCCGGGGACATGCAGTATTCTCTGTATGAACGGTGTACTGATTATGGCTTCCTCCCGAGTAAAATATTCCGGATCTTCTGGTGGAGAATATACGAAAGGGTGCAATCATCAGGAAGATTGATACTGACATTCTGCGAGTCGGAGCGTGGAATGTTAGAAGTTTGAATCGTTGTGGTAGGTTAGAGAATCTGAAAAGCTAGATGGATAAAAGTTAGATATAGTTTGTATAAGTACGTTGTCAGGAAGAGGGGGACTTTTGGTCAGGCGACTACAGAATTATCAATGCAAACAAATAGGGGAAATGCCGGTGTTGATCTAATAGTGAATAACAAAAATAGGGCAGTGGGTAAGCTACTACGATCCTCCTAGTGAAAGGATTGTTGTTATCACCAAACAAATGCCACCACAATAGTGCGGGTTTATATGCCTACTAGTTCAGCGGATGATGACAAAATAGAAAGAATATGTGAATATATAGATTTAATACAATATCTGAAATGTGACGAGAATATATTTGTGACGGTAGACCAGAATTCAGTGGTAGGCCAAGGAGGAGAAGATAATCTTGGAGAAGAATCCGGAATGGAACAAAGGAATGAAAGAGGAAGTGGGTTAGTTGAATACTGCACCAGTCATAATTTAGTATTTGCCGATACTTGGGGGGTGGATGGCTGTGTACATGGACGAGACCTGCAGACACTGGAAGGTATCAAATATACTTCATTATGATTAGGCATAGATTCAGAAACCAGGTGTTGGATTGCAAAATTTATGCCAGGAGCAGAAGAGAACTCTGACCACAATTGTTTGGTCATGAAATGTCGTCTGAAGTTGAAGAAGTTTGAAGAAATAGAATAAAGGAAGGAATGCAAAGAGATGGGATCGAGACAAGTTGAAAGAAAAGAGTGTGAGGTATTGTTTCAAGGAACATTTTGCACAAGGACAACATGAAAAGGCTGGAGGAAACACAGTAGAGGAAGAATGGACAGTCGTAAAGTATAAGGTCAGTAGGGCTGCTGAAGAAAATGTTAGGAAGATAGGAAAGATCAACTAAGTATCAATGGATAACTCAGGAGTTACTAGACCTGATTGATGAACGACGAAAATGCAAGAATGCAAAAATGAAGAGGTCAGAAAAGAATATAGGCGATTAAAGAATGAAGTGGATAGAAAGTTCAGGACAGCTATGGAGGGATGGTGAAGGAGAAGTGCAAGGATGTTGAAAGTTGTATGGTCCTAGGAAAGGTAGATGCTGTATACAGTAAAATAAAGGAGACCTTTGGAGGAAGGAAAACTAGGTTTATGTATATTAAGAGCTGTGATGGAAAACCATTTTTGAGGGAAGTGTAGGCAGTGAAATTGGTAGGGGTAGACTAAGGTATGAATATGACAAGCAGATTATAGCAGATGTAGGATGCAGCAGGTACGTAGAAATGAAAAGGTTAGCACAGGATAAGGTGGCAAGGAGAGCTGCATCAAACAATTCTATGAACTGATGACTCAAACAACAACAACAATACTATGATTATTATTAATAATAACCTTATACGCCTGTACGTAAATTCGTTATGAACTGGACGCTGCAATGTTAAGCCCTAATCCATTATGTATTTTAAACAGACACGTTTTCACGTTTTCTTACGACTTGGAATGCCAAGATTAATCTTATATCCAATCTGATATTTAATTGCATCTCAAGAATGACAAGGACAAAACTTACCGCGATCTGGTCAAAGAAGAACGCCAGCAGGCGCAAGGGACCTTTCAGGTGGCCTACGAAAGCCCCTGGAGCGAAACTGAACATGGTGAGGACTTTGTCGTTGTACTCTGGTCTGGTTGTCCCCATCACGTAGAACATGGTAGTTCCCATAGAGAAGCCGATATAGATGAGTGAACTATATCCTGTTTCATTGAGAGTATAGTCAATCGTTGCAGGAAGGTCGTAGAAGCCCATCTCGTGCCAGCTGCAGACGAAAGAATCGAAATAATATTTGTTTGAATTCCTGCACCGTACAAATGTTTAACCCGGGTTTCAGTGAGGAAAGGGGTACATTCAACCTCGTGTGGTTTGCGAAGAATCTGTCTGAGATACACTATTTAACCAATACAGTCTAGTTAAAAGACTGAGAAAATGATCACACTGTCCTCGTGCAGACCATCTGAAACAGTAGCAAAGTCCGAAGGTTTAGACGCACACGAGCTGCTGTCAGTTGGTACAATTATTTTGTTATTCACATCTATTTACACATTAACATACACATAACCTTAATCACAGTAACATAACAAAACACCTCACTTCGAGAATATCAACAAAGCCGCCATTATTGAAAACAACTGAATAACACAGCACATAGAGGTTGCAACCATTACAACCTTGGAACACAAATAAAACAGATGACTACCGACTGCCTACAAATACAGTAGAGATAATACACTTACGGATTTAGCCTTGCTAAAATGGGAGACAATTCGACGGTGGCGCTCCTAGTGACTTGACCTAAACAAATCGCGCTAAATTCAAATATCAATGGAAATGTATATACGGAAATGGATAAATAAATTACGTCTAGAAAGAAAGTGTTATTGAGATATTAACTTCGAAGTTGCTAAAGCAATTCTGGATAAATGAATGAAGAATTATTTAAAAGGTTATTATTCAAAGACTGAAATTAGACATATAAACAAGGTGTAAAATGGACTGCTGTGAAATGGCTTGATCTTTCATTTATGCATTACTTTTTTAGCTTTAGCATTCCTGCCTGAACTCTTACGGTTGGACTTGTCTTTTTTCCTCATTTAAAAACATTGTATCATCGCATTAAGACATTTGTCAATAAAAGTATCGGCACATTCCTTAAACATATGATGCAATGAATTAATATTTAATAGCTGGACAATTTTCCTCTTAACATGAAGCCTACTAACAGAAAGAAAATCTATAAAATTCCGGCTTTAATCTGAGAAGAGGGATAAAAGAAAGAAAAGTTTGAAAATGTTGTCGATAGTGATGCTTTGAGGAATATTTACGTACAATTAGATTAAAAATGTAACATACCCTTGGCTGTATAGTCGAGGATTTTTAAAGTCGCTGGCCTGGAAATGATCTGAACAGATCTTATAATTCTTATATAAGCGTAACGTCCCTTCTTTCTTGTACACCTTATCCAAATCACTTATGTGACATTTCAAAACCCACAGATCACACCTACAACAACATATCGGTATTGAAGGTTAACTGCTGCACTATAGAATAAAATATGCGTATTACATTTTATGCCAGTTAAAATATGGGTCGAGAAGGTCAAAAGATTATGAAGTACTATAAAAATCTCTGTCACTGGAAGAATGTATATGCAAACACAATATTACTTACATGTTCTTGTCACGAGGGAACCTGAAGAACGACCGCGCATTTTTCTCTACTTCGTAATTACTGCAGCCAAACACATCACATACCTTTCCCCTCATGTTGAGAGGAGATATCAAGGAATGACACTCACTACTATTTATTTATGTCAACTCACTGAAAACGCATAAATAACACCAAAAACTTCACACAAAAATACACGTGCTCTTATGAGAGAATCAGTACTGTTCAGGTCTATCCGCTAGAGTGAGCTCCAGTAGCTGTCCCTCGATATCTCGCTCATTGTCGCGTATTAATCTCTACTGTATTTGCTGCCTAATTCAGCATGTCAGACACGTGGTTACAGATACACTGACTGACAGAGCAAATGCAACACCAAGAAGGAGTGGTCAGAACTTTATGCCAATTGCAGGGTAGACTGACGTCACTGAGGTATGCTCATGATGTGAAATGCGCCGCTGTGCTGCGCACGTAGCGAACGATAAATGGGACACGGCGTTGGCGAATGGCCCACTTCGTACCGTGATTTCTCAGCCGACAGTCATTGTAGAACGTGTTGTCGTGTGCCACAGGACACGTGTATAGCTAAAAATGCCAGGCCGCCGTCAACGGAGGCATTTCCAGCAGACAGACGACTTTACGAGGGGTATGGTGATCGGGCTGAGAAGGGCAGGTTGGTCGCTTCGTCAAATCGCAGCCGATACCCATAGGGATGTGTCCACGGTGCAGCGCCTGTGGCGAAGATGGCTGGCGCAGGGACATGTGGCACGTGCGAGGGGTCCAGGCGCAGCCCGAGTGACGTCAGCACGCGAGGATCGGCGCATCCGCCGCCAAGCGGTGGCAGCCCCGCACGCCACGTCAACCGCCATTCTTCAGCATGTGCATGACACCCTGGCTGTTCCAATATCGACCAGAACAATTTCCCGTCGATTGGTTGAAGGAGGCCTGCACTCCCGGCGGCCGCTCAGAAGACTACCATTGACTCCACAACATAGACGTGCACGCCTGGCATGGTGCCGGGCTAGAGCGACTTGGATGAGGAAATGGCGGAACGTCGTGTTCTCCGATGCGTCACGCTTCTGTTCTGTCAGTGATAGTCACCGCAGACGAGTGTGGCGTCGGCGTGGAGAAAGGTCAAATCCGGCAGTAACTGTGGAGCGCCCTACCGCTAGACAACGCGGCATCATGGTTTGGGGCGCTATTGCGTATGATTCCACGTCACCTCTAGTGCGTATTCAAGGCACGTTAAATGCCCACCGCTACGTGCAGCATGTGCTGCGGCCGGTGGCACTCCCGTACCTTCAGGGGCTGCCCAATGCTCTGTTTCAACAGGATAATGCCCGCCCACACACTGCTCGCATCTCCCAACAGGCTCTACGAGGTGTACAGATGCTTCCGTGGCCAGCGTACTCTCCGGATCTCTCACCAATCGAACACGTGTGGGATCTCATTGGACGCCGTTTGCAAACTCTGCCCCAGCTTTGTACGGACGACCAACTGTGGCAAATGGTTGACAGAGAATGGAGAACCATCCCTCAGGACACCATCCGCACTCTTATTGACTCTGTACCTCGACGTGTTTCTGCGTGCATCGCCGCTCGCGGTGGTCCTACATCCTACTGAGTCGATGCCGTGCGCATTGTGTAACCTGCATATCGGTTTGAAATAAACATCAATTATTCATCCGTGCCGTCTCTGTTTTTTCCCCAACTTTCATCCCTTTCGAACCACTCCTCCTTGGTGTTGCATTGTCACTGTCAGTCAGTGTATAACCTTGTTACACCATAGCTCCAATAACCAATAACTTTCAAACAATAACTAACTTTCACCGTCAAGATCGTCTCTTTATATAGGTCCTGGCCAGGCTTCCAGAAAGATATGTTACAAGAAATATCTTCGTGAAACTTCTAAAGTGTCTAATACATAGGTTTTAATGTATGGAATATTCTCAATCGTTCTCTTGCATATGGAAGTTACAGTGTGTTTCACAATTATGGATTACAATTTATATATGCAGCTAAGAATAAATTATAATATTAATTTACAGGTATTTACATTAACTGAACTCATATGAATATCTATGTATATAACTTGTTTCATGACATAACCTCACAAACAGCGCGATCGTATCGTCCGTACATATAGCTTAATTACGTAAATAATACCAAATGGATATAACGTTTCTCAGCTATACATCCAATAATAATAATAATAATAATAATAATAATAATAATAATAATAATAATAATAATAATAATAATAATAATAATAATCTATATATATAATAAGAATTTTGTATGTACATTGCTCAGAATTTGTAAAAAATGGTATTTCTGTATCGGTCATGTCCACAGTAACAAGAAAATGCTCTTTTAACTTTCCGTAATGTCTGTCTGTCTGTCTGTCTGTCTGTCTGTCTGTCTGTCTGTACAAGCATCACTAGAAAACGGCTAAAGAGAATTTAATAAAAATCGGTATGCAAAGTCGGGGAATAAGTCGCTACAATCTAAGCCGTAAATAATTGTATTCACGCTGATAGAAATGGTAGTTTAGAGGAATGCCTAAAATTTAATTTTCAAATATTTATGTTATTAGTGGTCCTATCTTAATAAAAATCGGTATGCAAAGTCGGGGAACAAGTCGCTACAATCTAGGCTATAAATAACTTTATTCACGCTGAGTGAAATGGTAGCTTAGGGAAAGGTCTGAAATTTAATTCCTTAAATATTTACGTTATTAGTGGTCCTATCTCATTGACAACTGGTATACAAAGTCTGAGAATAAGCCTCTACAATCTAGGCTATGAATCATTTTATTCATGCTGAATGAAATGGTAGTTTAGGGGAAGGGCTAAAATTTAATGCTCAAATATTTATATTATTCGTGGTCGTATCGATAAATACTACATAACCAAAGTTATATAGAATTAAATTTCCGATCATTTATGTCTTATACATTTTTACCGCTCCGGCTATGATAACACAGATATTCATGATTTTGTATTTTTGTTACTAAGTCCATATCGACGCCGAGCCAAGAGAAAATGGGTTTACAGAATTTAATGAAAACCGGTATATAGAGTCGGGGAATAAGAAACTACAATCTAAGCTATAGACAGTTTTATTCAACCTGGATGAAATTGTAGTATAGGGGAAGGCGCCTAAAAATTAATTTTTAAATAACGGTACCCATGTTTTTGGTCCTATCGAAAAGTACTACATAACAAAAGTTACAGAGAATACAATTTCCGATCATTTATGTTTTATTCAGTTTTACCGTACCGACTATGATGAGTGGTATTTCAGAGTCGGAAGAAAACAAAATGTGAAGGCCTACAATATCGAAAGCGCATAACATTGATCAACAATAACGTTACATTGACCATTGTTTGTTGTGATGTTATTTGTCTCTGATGCTGCCCCTCAACTCCGATAGATGGGATTACTGCTGCGTACCGAGTATAATAGCCTTACTGAATATATGGGCGTTAGAAAACTTTCTTCTTTAGCATGCCATTCCTCTGGTTCATACATTTTCTGATAGAGCTGGTACGTAACACACTGATTCTTCATAGTATTCCAGTTATTCGATCCCTATTCTGACATGCTGTTTTGAATGAGCAGTGTGTATACTTAAGACAGAGGCTGACTTAGTAGTAGTAGTATGGCCTGGTGTAGAATAACAATTTAGGCCTATTCCAAATTATAGCACCACAATCCACTAAATAACTCCAAATTCTACCCTGAAAAGAACCGTTTCTTAAGAAAAGCTTCTTCCTCTTCACTTTTACTAAATTCTACATTCATTTTATTCCAAATTATCAGTGAAGAGGGGGTTTCACCTCTGCCTTGGAGGAGAAATTTGCCTCCAAGTCAGATAGATTTTTCCGCCGCCAGTGTAGAGAATTGATATTTTCCGACTCAACGGGTACTCATAGGAAACAGATTAGTAAAAGGGCATAGTTTTTGCCCTGGGAGTCTCCACTATTCGACCCTCTCCCCGCCGAAAAAAGACGAAGAGTGTTCACGAAATACGGCTGTCTGCGGCTTATTCATTCCAGCTCTGGAACTTTGGACCATTAGATCGGCAGCGTAGTACTGTTCGTTAAAAGTGAGAAAATGTGTGGTGTTTGATTTGATCGAGTATTTCATGCGAAAGCACTGTTTTTAAACGCGCCATTCCTACTCATATCATTGTAATATATGTTCATTTCAGTTGGGAAAACCACTAAGATATACCACTAGGATATAAAAAGGCAGGTGGAGAGTGAGTGTCTACCATTATAATGAAAACTCCCCAACCTGATTGTGACCGATGGTATGCAAGCGGTCCTAAAATTACAGTGAAAATTACCTAACTCAGTCTTCATATGAGGAAAACCGAGCTCGATAGCTGCAGTCGCTTAAGTGCGGCCAGTATCCAGTATTCGGGAGGTAGTAGGTTCGAACCATATTGTCGGCAGCCCTGAAAATGGTTTTCCGTGGTTTCCCATTTTCACACCAGGCAAATGCTGGGGCTGTGCCTTAATTAAGGCCACGGCCGCTTCCTTCCCACTCATAGCCCTTTCCAGTCCCATCGTCGCCATGAGACCTATCTGTGTCGGTGCGACGTTAAGCAACTAGCAAGCATATGAGAAAATATGTTTGGTGACTTCCCCGTCGCGTTTTTAGGGTAACATTAAGAGCTATGCAATTTAATACAACCTTGCTCACAACGTGTACACTAGAATTCCGTATACAAAATAGAATTCCGTAGCGAAGCACGGGTACATCAGCTAGTAATAATAATAAATAATAATAATAACAATAATAATAATAATAATAATAATAATAATACCCGCGTGGGGATTTACCGGTTACCTCCATCGAGCGCGGCGTCCCATTGGAATTGGGGAAGCTCGCTGGCACTGCCGCCAGCAGAGTCAGAGTGTAGTAGGGAAATAAAATACCACCGTGAAAAAAACTGGTCCCTTGTCAGGGTTACGGCGAAGACTGGTAAATGACCAGAAGCCAGAAAACATCTTGAGGCAACCTCTAGGGCTAACAACCCTAGTTGTAAAAGGATGGGAACCCGTCCAAAGCAAAGTCAGGTCAAAAAGCATGATGGCACAACATTTCAAGAAACATACCCCAGGGGGTAAATCTTCGGATAAATCCCTCGTCGTGAAAGCCACGGCGCACGAGTCTCGTTCGGATTCTGGGGGAGACTCGACATCATGCAAGAGACGAGTCGGAGCGTCTCGGTGTACCCCGAAGTGTCAAAAACTCAGGCCAAAATCTAAAACCTTTCTAGCAACTTTCAACATAAATTCACTTACACAAACTGGCAAGCTGAAAACCCTCACCAAAGCTCTTCACGAAAATCAGATATCCATAATGGCCCTACAGGAAACAAGGTACCCAGATGAAGAGTATTTGAATCCGAAGGCTACCGAATTTTCAAGAGCAAAGCACAAAGAGGAAACCTCAATGGAGCTGTGATGCTTGGAACCGCGTTTGTTGTTAGAACCAAGATCCTCAAATCGGTTGCAAATTTCGAACCTGTGAATGACAGATTGTCTATACTCACAATTAAATGCGCGAACAAAACCTACGCCCTAGTTAACGCACATGCTCCTACAAACGATAAGAACAAGTCTGATCCAGACGAAGTTGATAATTCCTGGGACCTACTGGACGAAAAATTAAACAAAATCCCCAAACACCATGTCAAGCTTCTTCTGGGTGACTTCAATGCCCAACTAGGTCGTGAACAGAAGTACAAGAAAGTTATAGTAAATTACCCTGCTCACAAAAGAACCAATCCCAACGGCAAAAGACTGATGCCCATTTGCGAAAATCACAACCTGCAGGTCATGTCGACCCACTTTCGCCATCTACCCAGAAAGCAAATGACTTGGCGTTCTCCCGTCCAAGCTCTCGGAGAGTTCCAAATTGATCACGTTGCAATCTCCAGGAGAAACAGCCCTGAGATTATGAATGTCAAGGTAAAGAAAGGCATCAATGTGGCCTCAGATCATTATATGTCTCTTATCAAATTCAAACCAATTCCCGCAAACACAAGGAAGACAACCAAACAGATCACACGCATCGACAGTGAGAAACTTCGGCAAAGGGTTGACTAGTTCCAGGAGAAGGCTAGACCAAATGACTGTGACTTTAACAACGCCAAACGTCTCCCTGTTGAGGCCACCAAAGACGTTGCAGAAATCAAGAGAAGCAAAAAACATGCCTGGTGGAATAGTACCTGCGAATCAGTCCTCCAAGAAAGACTTAATGCGTGGAAACAGTACTACTCTACGAAATCAGAAAATGATTGGGAAACCTACAAAATCCAACGTGCCCAAGCAGCTAGGGTGTTCAGAACTGAGAAACGTAAATACGAAAAATCTCTCATTGAACAGATAAAACAAAACTTTAGGAAGAATGAAAGCAGAGAGTACTACAGAGCCTTCAAATGCAAACTTACTGGCTATAAACCACCATCTCTATGCTTTGAGCGAAAGGACGGCACACTGGCGACGTCAAATGAAGAAAATTGCAGCATTCTGGCAGATTACTTCAAGAATTTACTTAATTGCTCTAAACCGCAAAGCGCCATTGAGACCAAGGAACCCTTACTCAGGTACTCAGATTCCAGACCACCCGACAGAGATGAAATCAAGCGTCACATTGCCCGTCTCAAAAATAACAAAGCGCCGGGGGAAGACTCAGTAGTAGCAGAACTATGGAGATATGCCCAGAGGAATCACTTGATATCTTGCAAAAGCAAATAGAAGAAATTTGGAACAAGGAGACCCTACCCGAAGATTGGAAAATAGCTTTGATCCATCCATTACACAAAAAAGGCAGCATGAAGAACATCAACAACTACAGAGGAATATCTTTGCTACCCGTGACATACAAAATTCTATCACTTGCCATCCTGGAGCGTTTCGAAGCACAAGTCGAACATCAAATATTTGAATACCAAGGAGGGTTCAGAAAAGGTCGCTCAACAGCTGAACAGATCCAAAATCTCAAAACGATCATCAGATATTGTACACTAAGGTCCAAGCAGTATGTGTCTGTCTTTGTGGACTTTAAGAAAGCGTACGACTCCATTGACCGGGAAGTCCTGCTAAACATCTTAAATGAATTTGGAGTTGATTTGAAACTGCTGGCATTAATTAGAGCCACCCTGACCGATACAAAATCCAAGGTGAAGTTCCACGGATGTCTCTCACATTCCTTTGACATCAAAACAGGAGTCCGACAAGGTGATGGGCTATCCCCGATACTCTTCAACTGTGTTATGAAAAGATCATCAGAACCTGGCGGGTGAGATTACAGGAAACCAACTACAGTCCATTGAGAATAGGAACCAAATCCAAGGGGATCGCAACAGACTGCTTAGCATTTGCCGATGATATTGCTGTTCTCTCAAACGACATAGAAACCGCTAGAGCTCAAGTTGAAATTTTAAAGGAAATTGCCGAACAAACTGGTTTGCAGATATCGTTTGAGAAAACAGAAGTAATGACTAACATCAAAGAGGCTCCACCAAAACTCCATACAAAATACGGGGGCATCACCCGAGTAGACAAATTCAAATACCTGGGTGAGATCATCATGAAAAATGGACTGGACAAAGAAGCACTTCAGGAGCGAGTACGCAAACTGGAAATAGCCTACCAAACATCCCGCACAATCTACAACAAAAAATGCCTTTCCCAAAACACCCAAGATACGTCACTATGAAACACTTCTGAAGCCAGTAGTTCTATATGCAGCTGAAACCCTGTCTCTAAATGCCAACAAAGGACTCCTTGAAGAACTGGAGAAAAGAGAATGCAAAACTGTGAGAGGAATCTTGGGATCAAAGTACAGAAATGGAATCCATCAAAAGAGATCCAACAAGGAAGTTCACGGCAAAATAGAGAAAATAACCGACACAATCAGAAAAAGACGGGCACGATTTTACGGTCATCTGAAAAGAATGGACGGAAGAAAGTTAACTAAAGAAATCTTTCCCTTTTTTGATTCAAACTCCAAAACCACAATTCGCTGGTTTAGAAATACCAAAGAAGACCTGCAAATGCTACATATCTCAGCTGAAGACGCCCTTAACAGGAAAATATTGACGAACGGGCTAAACCGAGACGAGCAACCGAAGAGAAGACACGGTGCCCCTTGGACAGAGGAGCGTAAGCAGGCCCACTCACAAAGAATGAGGGAAATTTGGGCTCTAAAGAAAGCCAAGTTCAGTGTCAAATGCAACAAGACTTAACGTGGTCCTTGATGGCCCCAGTGAATTATATAATAATAATAATAATAATAATAATAATAATAATAATAATAATAATAATAATAATAATAATAATAATAATAATAATAATAATAATAGTAATAATAATAATAATAATAATAATAATAATAATAATCGTAAAATAATAATAATTCGAGCTCGATATCTGCATTTGTTACCCATGGGTGAGAGAATATTGTTTTCAAATTACACCGGTCATCGCACTTGCGTCAAGTTTTGGGTATACATAACTTATGCGTAACCATGTTTATAGATGGGAAGCTACGCCACATCTCGACACGACCGGGTTGATGTGTCGTCCTGATATGGCAATTAAAACCTCGGAGTGCCTACGTCAAAGGGTGTAAATTAACTCACATTACACTGGACTCTTCAACAACCAAATAAACTCATAACCAAATACGAACCCAGCCTCTAAAGTAAATTTTTACCAGTATTACATCAAAACCTGTCTACAGGAAATATATCGTGCTTTGAACGGTATATTGGCAATATACAGACAATCATCCGTAGAGGCTTTTATTATTATATTATTGGTTTTAAGTTTCACTAACTACTTTTACAATTTTTGGAGACCACGAGGTGCCGGAATTCTGTCCCACAGGAGTTCGTTTACGTGCCAGTAAGTCTACCGACACGATTCTGACGTATTTGACCACCTTCAAATATGAGCCTGGATCGAAACTCACAACTTCTATTCAGAAGGCCAGCGCGTGTACAATCTAAGCCCTTCAGCACGGTCATCTGTAGAAGTAACGAGACATTTCATATTTTATTATAAAGTATATCTGTATCTAAAACCATCATAACACAAAACATAAGAACAACTCGTAAATTACTATGGCTAGTGAGGCAAATGGATTATCAACAGTCACGTAAAGCTACAAGTTTGCTCGCTTGAATTATTTTTCTTGCCAAGAATTGTAAGGATATACGAAGATATAGAAATTAGACCTTGACGGATGAAGTAGGCCCACTTGAGTGAATAAAATAAAAGGAGATATTAGAAACCATTGTCCATCACGATGGTATTTCGAGTAGTTCAATACATGATCAGCAAATCGCAAGAATAATTAACTGATGGGATTTTTAAAATGTAAAATAAGTTATTTTGTTGTTCTTCTTCTTCTCTTCCTCCTCACAGAAGGTTGGTGACCATCCTGAAGAAATTTTTCTCATATTTCTGTATCGCAGATATCGAACCAACGTCATAGGTTTGGCTTCTAGGTAGGTTAATGAAGGTAATGGAACGTGGACGAGAATATGGGTTAGGACAAAGGAATGAAAGATTACAGAGTTCTGCACCGACCTCAAATATGATTATGCTAACACTCGGTTCAAAAATCACATTACTTTTATACAGAGATACGATCTGAAGACAGTGGAAGATGGCAGTGGCTCTGTGATTAGGAAGAAACACAGGAACTACCGGTAATCATTCAATTGTAATACCTTCTCGGGAACATATATGGACTCCGATCACAACTTGGTGGTTATGAAATACCCTCTAGAGTTGAAATGTTTGAGAAAGGGAAGAAAGTAAACAGATCAGATGGATGAGAAGTGTAAAGGAGTGAAGGAAACAGGAATGAGAAAACTAGAGCTGTTGCTGAAAACATAGGAAGGAACGTAAAATTAACGTACATACATACATACATACATACATACGTACATACATACATACATACATACATACATACATAATCATTATAGACTGTTATGCCTTTCAGCGTTCAGTCTGCAAGCCTCTGTGAATTTACTAAACGTCGCCACAATCCTCGATTTGCAACTAGTGTTGTGGCCTCATTTAGTTCTATACCTCTTATCTTTAAATCGTTAGAAACCGAGTCTAACCATCGTCGTCTTGGTCTACCTCTAGTTCTTTTACCCTCCATAGCAGAGTCCATTGTTCTCCTAGGTAACCTATCCTCCTCCATTCGCCTCACATGACCCCACCACCGAAGCCGGTTTATGCGTACAGCTTCATCCATCGAGTTCATTCCTAAATTAGCCAAAAGATAACTCATGAGAAACTAGACCTGAGTAGTGAAGTACAGGAACGCAGGAAATGAAGATATAAAAAAACAGCACAGATAACTAAATAATGGGGGTACAGAGAAAGAATAACAGACATAAACTTTTCAGGCAATATGACACAATTTTTACAAAAACAATGAGTTCTCTATTTTTTATGCAAAAGAGTTACAAAATGCAAGAAAAAAGTTTGAAAAATTTAACACGAGTTGTTTTATTCATACACCCATCTTCCAAAAAAGAAAAGTGTGCATTCCATGAAGGAGTTATCGCAGGGGCACGTAAGCGGGTACGGACACGGAGTAGTCTCTTCGGAGGCGTGGGTTCGAATCCCACCGCTGCCAAGAAATTTTTAGGGGCAAAAGATCTTTCTAGGTCGACGTTCCGAACAAATAACATTAAAAATGGTAGTACAAAGAAAACGTCAAAATATATTACTTCACCAAGCATTTATTGCAGGATATAAAACACTTGGAGAACACACATAGTACGATGTTGGATCACTCATAGCACGAACACAGGCGGAGATATGGTCGGGCATGGAGGCATGCAAAAGTAGGGTATTCTCCTGAGGAAGACCCTGCTACAACTGGTGCAACTGATATTCCAAATCTGCCTTAGTTGCCGCTGGCCGAAGTTTCTGTACGGCCCGGTTCCAAATGTTCTCGTTGGGTGAGAGTTATGGAGACCTTGCAGGCTAAGGAATCATATTGACATCACGAAGTTAGGCCAGAGATATCCATGCTGAGTGAGGCCGGGCATTATGCTGCTGGAAGAAGCAGTTTTCTAGCTGCACTAGTAAGGGATGCATACACGGTCTCACAGAAATTCCTCGACGTATCTTCGCGCCGCCAGGACTCCTTCAGTCATCAACAATGGGGAGTGGGATTTGTAAGAAATGGCACCCTTCACCCGATATCTACCCTGAAGCGTGGATCACAGCGCTGGCCAGGACATTTCCAGACTTGAACTCGGCAGTCGTCTGTATCAAGAAAAAACCGTGATTCGTCGCTTAACACCACTCGTCACAAGTCCCCAAGCTGCATGCTGCCTGCAGCTGGCAGAAGTTCATACTATGCTCAGGTCAGAATGGTAGAAGTCGTAAGGGACGCCGTGATGATAGATCCCTTTTTTCTTAGCTACCTGGATATAGCACTAGTTGTCACAAACGTATCCCCAGCTTCAGAACATGTCTCAACATGTTGCAGAGTGGCACCCGTAGAATGCTTACACGATGGAACGTTACCGTATTACATGCTGGTGGTCCATCGGGGTCAATCCGAGCCTTCCTCACCGTGTGTATACTCGCACATTCCCACTGCATTCAACACAGGGACACAGAGGAGTCAGAATGGTTTAACTGGCGAGCAATGCACCGGAACGCCCAACCTGCCTTTCTTAGACCGTCGATGCAACTTCTCTCAAACTCATCTAGCTGGTCAAAAGCTTGTCGAATGTGCCGTCGGGGCATGCTGCGCTGTGGTATCGGGGGTTATTCGTGATTGGGCTCGAGATTGGGTTCGTGTTGGCAGTTCGATAGATAAACCGGTGAACCTGACCGGTCCATCAACCCGTCAGTGTGTGTATGCCCAATTATCTGACCGGCTCACTATTTCGTTTGTCGTAGCTACATACTGCTTTCAAGTATTTCTGTGTGAGTTAATTACCTCGAATAGAAATATGACTTTTTAGGAGAATAAGCACTTCTGGGAAGAATTTATTGAAATGTACCGCGCGAGTCCTTGTTTATGGGAGGTCAAATGAATGGATGAAGCATATGTTAAATCAAACAGTATTGATTATTTCGATTGTATTTTATACCGATCTTTCCATTGTGTAATATAGGCCATGACTTCTTCATTACCTTTAAATGTTGTGTGTATGGGCCTATCTGTAGCTTTTCACTTCAAGATTACCAGTTTAAAAAAATAAAATTGGTTCTAATTTCAAGTGTACCTCTGTTGTTTTTTGTCAACTATTCCATGGTCGCCGATAGAGTTAGCTCCGCGATTCGGTTCACATAGCTCTAAGATTGGATTAGGGAGATTGTGGATTCGATCCTCATCATCCGCTTCCTGAAGACGGTTTTCCGTGGTTACGCGTAAATATTCCTGCTGCAACGTGTCGAAAATTGTCCAACATGTCTCACGAATGATTTTTCAAAGATATTACACTGACAAAGTTCAGGTCGTCGTAACTTCTTCTCAATGTTTGGCCGAATCAACTCCAACAGATCGGTAAAACTGTTGCTGTCCATACATAAAAAGTTCTTGTACTCCGCAAGCTCTTTTAAGTGCAGAATTCGTAATAGGTTGACATGAGAAAATCGTGGTTTATCTCTCAACCATTCCTTCACTCACACACGTTTCTTCTTCCTTTCCTCATCAACGCACAATAGAGTGGGTAGACAACGAATTAGGAATTTCCAAAAATTCTTATATTTTAAAATTTTATTTCTGTTTGTATGGTATAATTACAATACTTTTCTATATTTCAAAAGTTTACAACTAATGCACTTAACATCATAAGAGACAGTTAGTACTTGGTAGCACCATCTTTAGCTTCAATAACAGCCATAATACGCCTTGGTATGCCGTCGACACTCCGTGCCACCGTTTCACTAATAGCCGCATTATGTTGTCATACCCGCTGCAGGCACTGTTTCAATTCAGAACTTTTTTTTTTGCTAGTGGCTTTACGTCGCACCGACACAGATAGGTCTTATGGCGACGATGACATAGGAAAGGCCTAGGAATTGGAAGGAAGCAGCCGTGGCCTTAATTAAGGTACAGCCCCAGCATATGCCTGGTGTGAAAATGGGAAAAAACGGAGAACCACCTTAAGGGCTGCCGACAATGGGATTCGAACCCGCTATCTCTCGGATGCAAGCTCACAGCTGCGCGCCTCTAACCGCACCGCCAACTCGCCCGGTGGAATTTTTTTCAATTAAAAAATGGAATATATTTTAATTGGTATTTTGGCGTTAGGTCTCGGAAGACCATGCGGCCAGCATTTACAGCGTGAGCATACATTTATGGTACATACATTTCGTGGTTGAAAAGAAAAAGTCATATCTTATAAATTAATATTACAGTCTGATAAATATTGGCAAATTACAGCGCATAATTGTGGAGAAAGGTTTGATAACATGATGGCAACTGAAGCTGGCAGTGGGGTATTTAACTTCACCAAAGAAGAGTACAGATGGTTCTGTTGTTGGGAGTACTTCTTACAGGACAGTATGATGTGGTTCAAGTCCACTATTTCTCCAGGCTCTTCTGGGCAGTGAGGGTTGTCGAAGACTTGATCCTGTGAAGATGACTTGGATAGCATCCATGCCCCAGACGCGTTCTAATTAAAGATGAAAGGTGTCTCCGAGTTAGATTAAATTTCTTGAACCATATTTGCATTGGTATGGTGGGCTGAATTTTAGCATAGTGCTTTCCTCTTTTAAGCTGTGACATTTTCCAGTAGTCAGACCATTCCCTGTAGACCTGTTGTTTGATTACGGGCAGGAAATCAGAATATTTTAACTGTTTGTAAAGGCGGAGTTCACAAGTTGTGGCTTCTTTCGCTAGCCGGTCTACTATCTCGTTCATCATTATACCAGCGTGACCTTTAATCCATAGCAGATAAACTTCCTGAGCTTCTTCCTGTGTGATATAGATTAAGTTCAAAATGTCTGATAGTATATACTGATGTGTACACAGGTCCCAACGAGAATTTTGTAGCTCTTAAAGGGCACATTGTGAGTCTGTTAGAATTTTGCGGAAGTGACGAATTCCACAGCTAATGGCTGAGTGGATAGCTAAATTTTCTGCAGTAACAATAGACGTCTCTTGTGGTAAGGTGTACTTCTTTGACACCTGAGATGCAACACAGAAGAATGGGTAAACCACGCCTGTTATGGTCTTTGATCCGTCAGTATAGATATAAACAAAACTGGGCCAGGTGGTATTGAGAAAAGCTGATAAACTTTCATTGATGGAAACACTGTTAGAAAAGAAGCATGGTAAGAATAATATGGAAGGCGTAAATAGAAGAAGTTCATACTTTTGTTGAAATACAGGGAGGCTTCCAGACTGAGGTATGAGGGGAAGCAAGTGAAATCTTGAAGTTTTCAGGAATGTTAGTGCACATGAGATTGCTGATCTTATTCTTCAGAACACTCAATATCCCTTCAGGGGTTCAGGTCTGAGCTGTTCCCTTGTCAGTCCAACACGTTGATGCCTAACTGCGCAGATGATTCATGATGGATTTTGAAGTACTACTATGACATGGTGCCCCATCCTGCATGAATATTCCATCATTTTCTGGATACCACTCATTTATTTGAGGAATTAGGCAAGTACCCATGACATTTTTGTATTGTTACTTCCCCATAGTACCCTCAACCAAATACAAGGTCTTTTTTAGCTCCCTTTGAGTGTCAGGAGAACATGCACGGAAGGCGATAGCGCGGCCGGGTGACTCATTTGCCGAGAGATATATTGCTCCATGGCCGGCTAAGATGATCTAATGCAGTACGGTAGCTATAACCATTGCTTCACAGCAATAGTTTTCTGTTGTAGTGGTAGCGTGTTCTATGCATTCGCTTTAAAATAGCGTAGTTTTTATAGGAATACAGAAGTAATCGTGCGTTTAACGAGTGATGTATACTGTAGAACAGCATGTATTCATTGTGTTGTGTTATGCGAAGCATTCTTCTTCACAGAGTACCGCTTTCGATTCATTCACAAATTTCCTGGCATCCTCCCTCCCCACAGGAGTACGGTACGTAAATTAGTAAAGAAGTTCCGCACCACCCGGTCCATTCTTAACAAGAGATCACGCAGGGGACGAACCGTTTTACGGAGGAAAAGCTTGGAGAAATAGGAGCTCCCTTGGAAAGAACTCCAACAAAATCCCTGTCGCGTCTCGCCGTACAAGCTAATGTGTCGTTAACTTCTACTCATAAAGCAACAACACTGTTAAAAGCCAAATCGTACAAACCCACCCCTGCCCAGCATTTAAGAGGACCTGACGTTTCGCTAGGGCTCGATATTGTAACTGGTTGCTTCAGTCAGTTCACGATGGGTATGTTGACTCAGAACATTTATTTTATATTGATGAGGCATGGATACATTTAAGTGGCTATGTAAGTAGTCAAAACAATCGCTACCGGTGTGCAGAAAATCCCCACCACCTGCATGTCCGTCCACTTCATGATGTAAAGACAGGAGTTTGGTGCGCAATAAGTGCTCGCAGAATTATAGGGCACATACTTTTCCGTGAAACTATAAATGCTGATCGATATATATTCCCCATTCTCAGACCACTCTTTCAAGAGCTGACAGAAGAAGAAAGGAGTAATAGTTACTTCATGCAAGATAATGCGATGGCACACACTACTAATCGGTCTATGGAGGTAATACGAGAAGTTTTCGAAGATCGTGTGGTTAATTATCACCCTAGATATCCCGGTTTAAATCGCTGTGATTATTTACATGTGGGGGAAGTTGAAGGGAAAAATGAATGTGAACAACCCTCACACAAGAGAAGGCCTACAAGAGTTACACAAGAACTACACAAGTTATTTAGAACATCACACGGGCTGAGATTCGCCGAGTGTCTGCAAACCTGTTTACGAAGTGTCAGGCGTGCTTGACAGCTGAAGGACAACATTTTGAACATCAAATGTAATGCCAGGTAGGTTTTAGACTAATAATTTTACTAGAAATGACTTTCTATAAATGTGAATTACCGCGATGTCGTAGGGAGGAAAAGTGCGCATTATACCGGCTAGCGACGGAGTGTCATAGCCTCAGCCGTGCCGTGCTCTGAGTGGTGCCGCGGGGCAAGCTAAAAAAGAAGACTGTACAATGGCCCAGTTTCATAGACATATATCACACTCCATACTATAAGTTTAGTAGGGAATTTAACAGTTTCCCTAATGCATTCAGCCATCAACTGCCCTCCATGA
The DNA here is from genome assembly GCF_040414725.1 of Anabrus simplex. NCBI lineage: Eukaryota > Metazoa > Arthropoda > Insecta > Orthoptera > Tettigoniidae > Anabrus > Anabrus simplex. Next base: position 182,244,762 of record NC_090267.1, read on the forward strand.
CGTCTCCACACATGCTGCTGACGATCTTGCACAATTTCTACGTTCGACACATCTGAAAAGCAAACCTGCAACAAGGGTACATAAGGAGTAAAAAGTCTTAAAAATCAGTCATTGAAATTATTGTTGAATTTTGACAAAAATTGATAAAGCCGCCAATGGATCAATGGACTGAATTAATTCATAAAACAATAGAACAAATGAACTTACCTTTGACCAATCACTTACGGTCCAATCATTATGCACCAACGTCCAAGAAATCCTCATCATAGCTGGTGTTAACTTTGGCTTTTTTTTGTTAGGCGACGGGATGGTAAACCATACTCGTGAAGTCGCCTACGAACTCTCTATGTGCTTAAATTACAACCTGCATCACTCAAGAGAACACGAATGTTCTTAACAGTAGCCTTTCGGTCGCACAAAGCAATATTCTTAAGCATTAATTCCTGCCTTGGCATGGTCTTCTTCAGTCCCCTACAGTTTTGCGGCTTTGTTGGTGTAACTAGTTCACCTAAGTCCACATTTCCTTTAATTCTTCCAACACGTTTTGGAGAAACATTACATTTCCTGGCTATTTCACACGATTTTAAGTTTGAACATTTCAAAAGAACCTCAATATCCTTCTTCTTCCTTAGACTTACGTCTCCTCTTTTACCCATTGTTGAAAATGAAAACCTACAACCTGTTTTCCAGTCATTGACCGGGTCAGGAATGAAATGAATGAATCATATATAGGCTATTAGTACGATGGGGTCGCCACTCCCAAAGTGATTTTATTAATGACTGATAGATGCTATGAAATGAGAATGGAGAGTGTTGCTGGAATGAAAGATGACAGGGAAAACCGGAGTACCCGGAGAAAAATCCGTCCCGCCTCCGCTTTGTCCAGCACAAATCTCACATGGAGTGACCGGGATTTGAACCACGGTATCCAGTGGTGAGAGGCCGACGCGCTGCCGTCTGAGCCACGGAGGCTCTTTACCCATTGTTATTGCTCCTTATTAATCACGAAAGTAAAACTAAATAAATTTTATATTCACTTGGGAAACTGATAATAGCTAACCCACCTAGTTAAGTTCAACCCGGCCGACTTGATGCGTCGCTCCAGCTAGCTCCAGCGCAGCGAGGGATCCAGTCGGCCGTGGTTCAACAAAGCAACTTCCTTTCTTCTTCTTCTTCTTCTTCTTCTTCTTCTTCTTCTTCTTGCATGGTGTGGTTGGACTCATTTGTTATCGTCCAGTCACGAAAACTTCCTTTCTCAATACTGTGAACAGGCTAGGAGACACAAAACTAGACACACTCTCCCAATGGAAGCGGTTACACCATCTTGCGAGAAAAACTTAGACCACAAGGACCTCTAGCGGTGGAGAATTGAGTTACTACCACATTGAATCCAAAACAAGAGCACATCAATTTCCACTCAGACAACTAAACTAAATGTGTAAAAAGTTGCTAAATAATCCTGAAATGTGATCAAAATTAAAAAGTCCTAATGCATTGACCACCCACTGTACTGCTGCACCAACTATAGCCACTTTCGTTTTTTACGGTGGGCCGTAATGAAAAACAAAGCAATGCTACGTACTATTTTCAGTTCTTTGTGAACTTCCCAGATTGGTCTATACCTGGACACTGGCGAAGGGTTCGCCAATGTATGGTATGGTAACAGTCAAGCCAGTTGGTTCGATGCGGGGATTTATTTTGTGGGTGGGCTCGCCAACCGGCTCGACTATAAATGCTCCCCTTAACAGTACCTGTTACCCTGCATCAGTGGTGTCAGGGCAGGGTTCTTATGTCATAAAACGAAAAACAGTAGAATTAGACATCCAGTTGTAAAAAGCATAGAAAGTCTTTTATTTTCATGCCTCTCGTTGCCCTTGTCCTTTTTCGACTGGTACCTTCATTTTCGAAGTGTCGCATCCCTTCTATTTTCTCCCTGATTAGTGTTATATAGAGGATGGTTGCCTAGTTGTACTACCTCTTAAAACAATAATCACCACCACCTGTGTGTGTGTGTGTGTGTTCGGCACTTAATAGTTGAATTCTCGGGCTGAGTAGCTCAGACGGTTAAGGTGCTAGCCTCCTGACCCCTACTTAGCGGATACTGACTAACTCTTGGACACGACGGAAAACATTGAGGATAGCTGCGCAGCCCGTCTTAGTAGATTTTACTGACACGTAAAAGAACTGGAAACAATGAACTTTGTATTCCATGTGTCGGCAAATACTTCCAAGTCTAATCAACTTGCTTGTGGAGTCAAGTTGTTTGCTAAAATGCACATCACTTCCCCCTCACCATCAATTTTTTCCTCTTATTCAATTAAGTCCTATAGTCCAAATGAGCCCCAGGTTCCAATCCTAGTGGAGGTGGTGATTTCCCGCAGCTCAAACGTTAAGTGTATCCAATTAAACAATAGCACTTGCGCTGTGTTGTTTCAATTAAACGCACAAGCTTTTAATGTACAGTTATGCTCGTTAGCTACCCAAGTAGAGGATCTACGGGTTCGAATCCTAGTCGGGTTGGTTCGGTCCATGAGAAAATCTAGTTTCCTGGTTAATGTTGAGCTTCAGTCTAAGAAAGTTCCAAGTTCGATATCCGTTCTTCTTTTGTTCAAGAGAGTCCTAGACTCGATCTCTGTGTAGTTTAGATATTTTGACTAATGTTACTTTTGTTCAAAGGCGCCCCCATACTCGATCTCTGTTTTTAGATACACCGAAGTGCCGGAATTAAGTCCCGCAGTCGTTCTTCTCTTGTCCAAGGCAGTCCGAGACTCGATCTCTATTTACGTCAACTATTAATAACGATATTGGCTTTACGTCCTGCTAAATACGTTTCAGAGTAGCTGACGTGCCAGAATTGAGTCCCGCATTAGTTCTATTTTAGTTCAAGGGAGTCCCAAACTCGATCTCCGTTTTAGGTCGAAATTCAAGTTTCAGACACTAAAAATATGAATAAAATACATATATTAATCCTTACACCTTCTCCGTAGTCCCATGTGCAGCCGCCATGTTGTTCCTAGTTCAGCTCTGAGTGCCCCGAAGTCACCTTCCGACAGTGTTACGCCCATATGAATAAAGCATATATATCAAGTCTTATAGCCGCTATCTTATACCTAGTTCAGCTCCAAGCTCCCTTAAGTTTAAGCTCCCCCTCTTAACGATGCTCACATTGGCTGTTAGGGTAAGCTTGCACTTTTTGTAATCGAACTAGGGTCTTAAGCCCTTAAACCTGGGGTCGAACCCGAAGTATGTAAAGTTAAGCCAGAACATGTAGCCAGCGTAGGGTCATGTAAGGTTAAGGGCGCGCTCGTAGTCAAATAAGGTTACGGGCATGCTCTTAGCTAGCAGCCCGCACCGCGTTGTGACGTCACTCACCGGACCAGGCCTCGTCCAGGGGCCACCGGTACCGGATGCCACCGAACTCTCAAAAAGAATACTACTTATTTATATATAAGTGGCTTTAATCCAGTTAGCATATTTATTTCTTTTACTTTCTTCTGAAAATGTAATAAAAATGATACAGTTATTCGTATATAAAATAGGCGCAATAGATACGTGCGAGTATATTGTATGAATGTATCCATACACCTACCTGAAGTCCCAGTACTTGGAGTCTGACGTAGAAAGAGTTGCATGTGCCCTAGAATACACGTTCCCACGAGCATTACCCAGCCACACATCATAGCCTTCGTCAGCTAACAAGTAGGCTGAAACATATGGATAGTTGTTTATAGAAGACTGTAAAAATATCCGAAACATTCGATTATAGTGAGTTGCTGTGGAATCATGACATAACAACCATATTTAGCCTAAGTAACTGGACACTGGTAGGGTAACCAGATCTAGAATCAGAAAAAAATGGGGCATTTTAATCGAACATTTCGATTAAATGATTTCATAATCATTCTAGTGAATACAAAAAAAATAATGAATAACCCTACAACAAGGTAATTTTACAACAAATTAAACAATAATTTATTTACAAGATAAAAAGAAGTGTCATGGGGAACGATATCTAAGTTATTTTACCAGCCCACTAAGATGTAGATGGCTGAAATCTATTTCACCGGATTGTGAGTTACACCCATATTCTTATATTTGTCTATGCATGCTGAATGCTTAATTGGTCGAGGTCTGGCTACGTGGCTAAATGGGTACCATGCTCGTCGGTGATCCGAGGAGTCCAGAATTCGATTATCGACCGGGTCGGAGATGTTAACTTTCATTAGCTAACTTGCTGTAGTATCCGGCGCTGCCCCGGTACTTTTTTGAATGTAATTGTTAATTGTGTGCGAAGTTAATTATTCCTTATTGTGACGGTGATTGATACTTTACGAACTATTTTGTAGTTTTAGATTACAATGATTTGTATTTAATTTTAGGTTTTATTGTCTTAGATTATTTTGTTTCGCGTTAAACGTTGTCCTTGTGGCAGCACAGATTGTTTGGGAAGTACACTAGTTGATCTTTTCAAATGTTTGTCTACCCCTCAGTCCTGTTTCTTGATATGGAGTCAGGGACGAGGTGAGATGAATTTATATAACATGTTTTTACGTACGGATGCCCTTCCTGATGCTAACCTCAGTTGAGGAGCTAATGTGTAAATCTATGTAAAAATTTGTCCCTGCGTTCTAGTATTCTTCTGCACAATCTAAATGCTAATGCTGGTTTGTGCAATGGAACGAGTTTGACTGTGGTAATGCTAGACAAAATTTGTTCATGCAGAACAGTGATTTAAAACTGACTGAACAGTGGTCGGAAACAATGGAAATATAAAATCCTTCTGTCACTGACATTTGAAATCGTCAAAAGTGATTCAAAGTTTCTGTGGCTAATTTGAGTGTCATTGTCAATTTTCCGCCATTTATCCCTTTCGCTCCCTGCACTCACAATTGTGAGTGTAGATTTAACACTGCCTAGATACGAATTTATTTTGTTGACTTCGTTCACTCCGCTCTCACATGAAAGTGAGGGTTGTGGTTTATGCGAAACCACTGCAGTCTGGCGGTAAACCTCAGATTCAAAGTTGAAAACAAGGAGTCTCGTTGCTAACTCTGTGACAAGATGGCACAACGAGGTAATTATGTTTCTATTTTAGTCAATTTGTACTTCTAATTATTATATCGTTATAAATTATTAACTTAATACTATCTAGAATTAAATTATATACATTTGTTTCCAATCTAAAAGTGTTTGGGGTATTCAATTCATCTATGAATTATGCACTCACGTTCGTGAGTGTTGGGAGTGTACGTGTACCCCTCAGCTTTGAGGTTAAGTTCGTCAGACATGCATTTATTGCTATTAAAGTAGCTTTAGCTACCTGTCTATTGTTCCTATTACTAATTACAGAGTCGAATCGTATTTTTACTTGCTCACAGTATATTTTCACGTAGTTGTAACTGTTTTAATTTACATTACAGTCTGTACTATCTATCCCTAATTTTAAGAAAAATGTACTTCAAGGTCTCTTGTAGCTTTTCAGATAAACTACGGGCACTAGAAAACCTCCTAGATTACCCAGGGGCTATTCAAGTTTAATTAGACACGTCAGATATTGAGGGATTTGATGGCAGTGATGACCAGTCTGCATGGCAACCAGAACCTTGTGCAGATGGTTCTAGTTCAGAATCTGAATAGAAGTGCCAGTGAACCCGGTTCCTTCGCCAAGTGTCTCATGGTCTATGAAAACATTTAAATGTAAACCTGGTCCTGAATTTATTTCTATACACGGAGGAAATCCAGTTTGGGTGAGTAAAATTTAGGGATTGCAAGTTTATTGGGAAGGTACCAGAAGAGATGATGGACCTACTAGTGTTCCGGTTGGCCATTGGAGAGTACATTCTAGGTGGACCCAAGAGAAAAAGGTATGACGATTTCAATTAGCAGAATGGGAAACTTTCTCCCCCACAAGAAATACCTGCAGGTGTGTCCGGAAAAGACAAATGAATTGATGGTTTTGAAAATTATCCGGTTGTAGATAATTTGAAGACGCAACTATATTGCACACTTCATGGCTGCCAACGGAGATCTCACACACGATGAATGAAATGCAATGTTTACCTCTTTTTAAATAAATACAATAATTGTTTCCATTTGTTACGTACAGTGAAGTAGAAATTCCATTATGAAGACAAATCCTAAAGTGACATTTACCCTGCTGTAATCAATACTTTTGTTGTTATAATTAATTTGTTATATTTCTGGTTACAAACTATTAAAAATTTACTTTAATTAAGGATATGATGGCAAAAATTGATTTTTCATTCACGAAACACATTTTAGGATGACAAATGCAAGATCTCAACCATCCTCATTGCCTTAGTAAATCTGATACTCACAATTGTGAGGGTCATGGTTTACTACTGACCCTCACAATTGTGAGGGGTCAAAAAATACCCCTAGTGGCGTTTGTAAATGGGGAAAATTTAATTTTTGGTAATATTTAGACCATAATCACTTAGGAAATGGCAATTACGCACCCATATTCTCATAGTATATGTATCGGGAGTGAAAGGGACAAGGTATGTAGATTTCTGAAATCTTTCCTAAGCCCACACCATTACTGTTGCATCTCCTTTCAACATCTCATTAAACTCAAATTATAATACGGAATTATTGTATTTACTTTCAGCGCCGTAACTTGATTAGTAACAGAGAGCAACCGGTCAATAATATAGCCGAAACAATATGGCGGCCACGCGTATCTTTTCGCTTCAATTCTGGCTGCACATTGGTGAGGTGTTCTATCGTATGTTATTATGTGTTAGTTGGCTGGCACAGCTGGTTTTGCTAATATGGCGACAGGCAAACTTCTCTGCATCAGTAAACGAATGCATTGCAATATGTGTCGCCTTCTCTGTGTTATTTTGTGCTCGTTTGCACTGGCGACGCTGTTATCAATTTGAGCACGTCAAAACGGGGAGTGATGATTCACGTCAGTACTGAGAACGTATGTGTAGAGTTTCGTGACATTAGCTGCAGTGATACTGAAGCGGATTGACCCTTACTGGGAGAGCTACATAACAGCCCTTTCCGACGCTAAATATAGCAATTCTGCAATCCAAGGAATGTGCGAGAAGCGTGATTTAGGAACGGTATCACTGCTGTATTGAATAAAAAAATGCAAAGGCCGACTGGGCTTAATTCCAGAGAGGGAAAACAGGCAAATACACGACCAGCCACCAGCCGTATACCAGAAGTGGTGAGGAAAGTGAAGGTCCTTGTCTCAGGTTCTAACCCTGACCCCCAACGGACTACCGCACGTAAGTTTGGGATGTCTGTTTCAAGAGCTAACACCATAATCAACAAGGACCAAAAGCGGGATGATCATCGCTAGATACTAAAAGAAATTGCAAATTAATCATTCGCCGTGTCACAAATGATGTGATGGTGAACTCTACTTACTAACAGCAAGAGGTTTTAACACCAATTTACAACACAGATATCCCAGCACTGTATGGAAAGGCGAAAAATCAACATAAAGCATCCAGCCACACTTCTCGTTCGACCCGTCTGTTCTTAGAGAGAATGGAGGTGGATAGTGGAATTCGTGCAATTCCTTTTTCTGACATTCCGGTGAATGCACCCTGTTGACTTTTGTGAATTTGAACTCCTAAAATGAGCCTTAGGAAATAGATGTCCACGCACTATCAATGGCCTCTGGAAATCTTATCAGAGAGTGTGGGATAAGATAGACATGAAAATGTCTGCTGCAATGGAAATTACGTTGTCGGGCTATAGCTAGAAATGCTGGCTTTCCAAGTGAGCATGATCGTTGGTGGAGACATGGATTTCATAAGATAATTACCATTAAAACATCGTCCACAGCAATCCCGAATGACCTTCAGTATAACGAAGCTTCCTTCAGACACGTAATTTTCTTTAAAAGGTGCCAAATTCACGGTTGTGAGAGTTTCATTGTATTTTTCTTGTAAAGGAGAGACAACAATATATCTCGTAATCCAACCCTCCCGGTTTCCCCATCCATTTAAATAGCGGATCACCCGTATGACGTAGGCTCTCCTCTATCCTCTACCCTCGCATCCGGGAGATGGTGGGTTCGAATCCCAGCCATGAAGATGGTTTTCCGTGGTTTCGAATTTTCACACCAGGCAAATTCTGGGGCTGTACCTTACTTAAGGCCACGGCCGCTTCCTTCCTATTCCTATGCCTTTCCTGTCCCATCGTCGCCATAAGACCTATCTGTGTTGGTGCGACGTAAAGCAAAATAGCAAAAAGTATCCTTTCCTGAATCCATAGCCAACACATTCTACTTCCGCTCACGAATCCTCCATCTACCATCGGTCACATATCCCCTTACCTTTCTAATACCTTACCTATCTAAGCGACACCTTTCCTCACTTTTTACTCCTAGCTGACTTGAATCTCACCATCCGATCCAACAGCGAGATGAACGAACTTCAGATCCTCCTAAACGATAGAGATTGCTCCTTCACCCGCATTCCCGGCAACACCCGCCCCGCCTCTAATACCACTCTGGACGCCATAATAGCCCACAACTCCCTCACCCAGACCTCACCGTCCAACGACTCCCCAGCACTGGTAGTGACCATCTCCAGGCCCTCCTCCAAATCCCTTCTACAAATCCCCACCCATCTCCCCCACCCCAATCCCCTTCCCCAATTTCTCAAATCAGACTGGCCTGCCTATAAAACTCACCTTTCCAAGGCCCTAGAAAACCCTCCGCTTCCTCTTTCCGATTAACCATCCGTCGATTCACTAAACACATTTATTCTCTCCGCTATATCCTCCACCTCAGAATCCAGTATTCCCACCAATCTACACAACCCCTCCCAACTCCGTCTCACTCCCCGCTTCATTTCTTATAGAAACTCTCCCAATACTACCTCCGAGGATTCATGACCACCCGAGATCCTTACTTCCCTCTCATGCATCATCAAACCTCACGTACATCCGCAATTACCTAGCAGCTCACCCCCATCGCACCTAGACCCAAACCTGCATCAACATAAGCTCTCTCCATACACATCCATCCAAATTCTGGCACAAACTCAACAGTCTCCTTGGTTCAAATTCCACACCCCGATATCGTATTATACATCATGGCGTCGTTCCAGCCAACACCACCGGAAACAGGAAATCTTTGCCCGGCATTTCCACTACCGATTCAACATACATGGTGATTCGGACACACAACTTTAACGAAACCTTGCATCCTCCCCCACTCTCATCCTATCCATCACCCATATCGTCTCCAACAAAGCCATCGACACTCACATCACCACATCGGAAATTCAACCAGTTCTATCCAAGTCCCGCAACGCAGCTCCCGGACCCGACAAAACACGATACCTACATACCCGACATGCCCCACTAGCCCTCCTCAAAATTCTAGCTGAACTTTACACCTTTACCTTTCGCACCGCATTTTAACCCTCCACTTGGAAACACACTACAATGCTTCTGTTTCCCAAATCCGGAAAACCACTTTCCAAACTAGTCTCCTACAGTCCCATAATCCTCATCTCGGTTCTAGGCACAAGTGATCACAAAATCCCCGTCCAAAGACTCCACCCCTACATACAGTCCAGTCATTTTCTGCCAGCTTCACAGTTTGGCTTCCACCCCAAACATTCCATATCCGACCAAAAGCTCTGCCTTGTCCAGACCACCTCCAACAACGTCAACCGAGCCCATCCTACCCTATTAATTATCTTTGATTTTTAGCTTGCTTTTGATTCCGTCTAGCATCCCGCCCTCCTTTTCAAACTCAGATTCTTCGCGCTTACACTCTCCTATATCCGGCTTATATAATCATACTTAACTAACCGGTCTACGCAGATCTCTATTGTACCAGGAAAAGTTGTGGGCAAAGGGCATGAGTAGGACCTCAGGGAGTGGAACTGGGTTTTGGAGCCGATACAGAGAAGGATAGTCTCGCAGGGCGAATAATAGATGGTAAATAATTTTTTTTCAAAACAATTTATTAATTTCTCACCCTGCGGTATGATTGTTGACTCAAAATTTATATTGAAATTAAATGTTGAAAATAATCTTCTTGAAAAAAAATAGCATAAATATCATTGGTTTCAAAGTCTTTCATATGTGTGAATTTCCACCTAAAGTCTTTTCAAACCTAAGCACACTTTTATAATGGTAAATGGATATGAGAAATTTAAAAGTTTTCAGTTTTCAGTTCGTCAATCTCGTTATACAGCACACTTGAAATCCTACAGTCTTTCTACGAGAAACGAAATTGAAATTAAATTTATCACTTTTGAGAAATTATGAAAATTGTTCACACGCGACACTGAAGTTTCACTGTTCAAAATAAATGAAAAAGTTTAGTCAGTTTGTTACTCACTTATGACAAGAACTGTTGTTACCAAATGTCGAAAGATGGACATCTGGAATGTTCCATGTAGAATCAGGATCGGCGATGTTGACGTTCCCGATGAGGTGATGACAGCTGGAACTGTTGAGTTTCGCACACGAAAATTCATTTAGTGCGACTGGTTATCACTTACACTGTTGAACACTATTTATGGCGTATGAAGAATCACAGTCCTTTCTGTACTAAATACTATTTACAGTCGTTATTGAAACGTTCTTAATCACACAGTTCACACTTGAAGAAAGAGAAAAAAAAAGAAAGCAAGTCGATAAGCACAGTCTGTGAACACAGTCATTAAGTTAGATTTTCTGCTAATCCTGTTATATTAACTCAGAAAAGTTCTTACTTTTTCATTCAAAATATTGATGTGACGTGAATAAAGAAATATAATGCAATACTCGAGAAAAAAAAAATAAGTTCTGGTGATTCTTAAGTATTAGGCTCTGTAGAAGTTTAATGTTACTTGACGTTGCCTAAGTCCACACGTAATGAAATAGTTAATATTTGTACTCCAATAAGTTCACTCGTGTTACAGTCTTAAATGTCTTTTTAGGATTATATTGTAATCGCGACGCGACATACTAACTGCAGTGCTACGTCCTTTATCGGCGATAGAATTTCGCGTTCTGGAGATACGACGAAAGTACTTCTACCGTGACTGCGCGAACATACTGTACGCGGGCCGGTCTCTTCACTATCTCACTCACACAGTTGTCTGCTTGTCCTTGTACGGTACTGTACTGTACTGCACTGTACTGGTTTGCGGGCTATCTGGCCTTGACATATATAGATACCAGCGCAGGGAGGGGTGGCAGCTCTCTCTCGGCCATGTGACCGTAATTACGTAATTTCGTTGAGACTTTAAATTGTTATAACTCAACAACCGTTTGATGAATTAATTTGAAATTTACAGGGATTAACTTTTATGATGTTTGCTATAATTCAGCGTTTGTCCCGTTGAAATTGGTTAAGGTGTTAAAAAGCTGTTAAAAGAAAAATTCTTTCGAGAAATATCTCTAGGGGAGGTGAGCTTCGAGCGACAGGTGACGTCACTTGACTCCGCCTAGCGTACTCGTAGGGTCTGGCACATACTGGAACATTCTTTACATGGATGTTCGTACGTCGGTCTGATCTTTAATGCTGGAAATAACATTTCTTTCAATTAATATGGACCAGGACCTAGGCCTTCCTGGTACATCTTCCCCTTGGTTGGACGAAAAGAAAATACGCAGGATTTTCTTTTCCAGGCTTTACTCTTCCTGTGGTACATATTGTTTTAAATTGGCTGAGTTATAAATACCCTCGAAAGTGCCGTCCAATCCTAATACTGCCGTTAGGCTTACGTACTATGGCCAATGGATTCAAGTACTTAGTTACGCAAGGCGAAATTATCCCATCATCTGTCATTTTATGAATTAAGTTACGAACTTCTTCTCGATATTTCTCGGGTACGGGATATGGTTTCTTCTGATAACGAGACAAGTCATTTACATCAAGATGATATTCATAGTCAGCTATCTCTCCAGGCTTATCATCGAATACACATGCAAATTTCTGTAGAACGTCATTTTTAGCCTCCTCCAATTTTAATTTAATTTCCGGGTCTTCAACCACACTGGCTATTGACATTATATAATCCGGACCTATAATGGAGTTCTCATTGAATATGGACTCTGCATCGTCCTCACTTTGGTCACCCTTTCTACTTTCTGCTACGGCTGGCGCAACCTCGCTCACAGCGGGCTTAATAATGTCACCACCGGCTGCTTCAAAACGGGCTCCCTTCTCTTGAACTTCCAGGTCACCTCGTCCTACCAGCTGTAGTTCTACGGAATTATTCTGTAATCTTACGAGGTTGGCATCATAGTCAATGGTTCCTTTGTATTTGATCATAAAATCTGATCCAAGTATTAAGTTGAAGTTAAGACGTGATACTACCAAAAATATGTGTTCGAACATCTGACTGTTAATTTCAAACTCTAAAAATGCCTGGGATTTACATTTAACAATCTTATCAGGAACTATCCCTCTTACTTTAATTTGAGCTGCAGGTAATAACAAAACATTGTTCTGATCTTTAAGCGAGTCTACAAGCTTATCAGAAATTAAAGAAGCTTGCGCTCCAGAATCGATGAGCGTAATCACCTGTAGGTTGCCTGTGCGTACTGTTATGACAGGTAATGAACGTATAATAATTGGCCTTAGTGTTTGTGCGTCTTCGAATAGTAATTCGGAATCGTCAATATGCCAGTAACTGATAACAGCAGTACAATAATTTGACGTTTCGACCTCACCGTGTTCTGTAGTCAATCTCCCTATTGCGAGATCGGCGTTTTTTTTTATAGCGCCTGTTGGGTCAGGATCAGGTGATCTTTGTTCTCTTGGTCCGAATTGACGTTGATATTCCAGGGATGTAGCTCCAGGCTCATCAGGATTACGGTTTCTCTCCCTGATGTATTCCCGTGTGTCCTTCCATCTACTTTCGAGTTCTCGTCGTCTGGCCTCACGGTTTCCTTCAGGAGTGCTTTCGCGCTGTCTCCATGTATTCCTAGGTTGGTAAGGGTGTCTATCCTGATTCCTCTGACGTCTAAAATTCCGGAATCTGGTTGGGTTAGTAGGGCTTAGTCTGCCTTCTTCACGTGTCCTGGGTTCCTCTCTCTCCGGCGGTTTTATTTCCGCAGAATTCGTATTTACTTCTCGACTCCTGTTAGTTTTCGGACTAGATTGGGTATTAGCCGTATCTAACCTACGCAAAGTAGCGTCAAAATGCTCCAATGTTGTAATGTTGGCAGCGACTAGTATTTCTTGCACATGAGGTGGATATTGAAGTGTCAGGATCTGAATAAGTTCAATATCTGGCAAAGGTGGATCTAAAAACTGGAGCTTCTTTAATTGCATTAGGCAGTAGTCTGAATATCGGGAAGTATTGACTGAAGTATTGTATTTGCTAGAGTAGAGTTGCATTTTTACAAGGTGCTGTCTTTCTGAATCCCAAAAGCGTTTAAGAAGTGCCTGTTTAAAGTCGTCATAGTTTTTAAAGTTGCTCTTAAAAGCTATGAACCATGATAAGGCTCGTCCTTCTAGAAGTTTGGATACTACTCGAAGTTTCCTATCGTCCTCTACCCTATTTTCCTCCAGGTAATCGTCGACATTTAACAAAAATTCTCGAGCAGTGTATTCATCACGTCCTGAAAATTTGACTGGTTTGTCATCTGGTACTTTAATAAGGGTTGTTGTATTGTGTATTTCCCTCGACGAACCAGGAATTGTGACGTCAGTTGTATGTTCTTTAAGTTTAATTTGATTCATTTCTTCGGACAAATTTTTAATTTTAGAATTAATTGAGGTGTCTAAACTTTTTATTTCATTTCTCAAGTCAGTTTTAATGACTTGTACGTCTTTACAGAAAGCAGCTATCTGGGTATGCGTGCTATCTAGCTGTCCTGTAATACGCTTGTCGAGTTCTCCTTGCGTGCTCTTAATTAATCCTATCTCGCTTCGTAATTTACCCACGTCGCTCTTTAATGCATCTCGCAAGGTTTCCTGCACCTGAGCTAACTTTGCTTGAGTTTGTGAGATGTTACCATGGGATTCTTGAAATTCAGTTCGTAAATCTTTGAGTTCAGTAGAAAATGCTTGAACGGAAGGAAGAACATTTCTAAGATCTTTGTCTAAAGACTTGACGACCTCTGTCTTTATTTCTTCCTTAATAGACTCTAAGTTTTCAACAAACTGATCCCGCATGTTTTTCAATGTAGCTTCGACTTGTGCACTAGAATCAGTAAGTTTCTTTTCGAGGCGAGTTCCAGCTTCACGGAATCGTTGCTCGATAAGAACACTAGATTCAGTGAGTCTTTTGTTAATGACTTTATCCGCTTCAGCAAACTTAGTATCCAAGGTCTTGTCAACCTTACTATTTGACTCAGTTAACTGCGCCTGTAGTTGAGAATTAGAGTCAACTATCTGTGACTGTAGTGCGGTTATTTGTGCCTGCATTTGGTTATTAGACCTATCAATCTTAGCATTCTGATCGTTAATGCTAAGCCTGAGAGCTTCGATTGCTGCAAGTAAGTTATCCATGTTTCCGGAATCTTCGAATAAGTCAAATACAACAAGTTCTTTGCAGTCAAATCCTGTGCTCGAGATATAATGACTTGAATCGAACCCTGAATGTTGCGACTATTACAAGTGCATCGTTTATTATTATAGTACGGCTTCAAAATTGATCCTTGAAATTGCGATGTCATCTATTATTATAGTATGGCTCCAAAATCGTGCCCTTGAAGTTGGGGCGCCATCTATTATTATACTATCCTCTCTGTACCAGGAAAAGTTGTGGGCAAAGGGCATGAGTAGGACCTCAGGGAGTGGAACTGGGTTTTGGAGCCGATACAGAGAAGGATAGTCTCGCAGGGCGAATAATAGATGGTAAATAATTTTTTTTCAAAACAATTTATTAATTTCTCACCCTGCGGTATGATTGTTGACTCAAAATTTATATTGAAATTAAATGTTGAAAATAATCTTCTTGAAAAAAATGGCATAAATATCATTGGTTTCAAAGTCTTTCATATGTGTGAATTTCCACCTAAAGTCTTTTCAAACCTAAGCACACTTTTATAATGGTAAATGGATATGAGAAATTTAAAAGTTTTCAGTTTTCAGTTCGTCAATCTCGTTATACAGCACACTTGAAATCCTACAGTCTTTCTACGAGAAACGAAATTGAAATTAAATTTATCACTTTTGAGAAATTATGAAAATTGTTCACACGCGACACTGAAGTTTCACTGTTCAAAATAAATGAAAAAGTTTAGTCAGTTTGTTACTCACTTATGACAAGAACTGTTGTTACCAAATGTCGAAAGATGGACATCTGGAATGTTCCATGTAGAATCAGGATCGGCGATGTTGACGTTCCCGATGAGGTGATGACAGCTGGAACTGTTGAGTTTCGCACACGAAAATTCATTTAGTGCGACTGGTTATCACTTACACTGTTGAACACTATTTATGGCGTATGAAGAATCACAGTCCTTTCTGTACTAAATACTATTTACAGTCGTTATTGAAACGTTCTTAATCACACAGTTCACACTTGAAGAAAGAGAAAAAGAAAGAAAGCAAGTCGATAAGCACAGTCTGTGAACACAGTCATTAAGTTAGATTTTCTGCTAATCCTGTTATATTAACTCAGAAAAGTTCTTACTTTTTCATTCAAAATATTGATGTGACGTGAATAAAGAAATATAATGCAATACTCGAGAAAAAAAAATAAGTTCTGGTGATTCTTAAGTATTAGGCTCTGTAGAAGTTTAATGTTACTTGACGTTGCCTAAGTCCACACGTAATGAAATAGTTAATATTTGTACTCCAATAAGTTCACTCGTGTTACAGTCTTAAATGTCTTTTTAGGATTATATTGTAATCGCGACGCGACATACTAACTGCAGTGCGACGTCCTTTATCGGCGATAGAATTTCGCGTTCTGGAGATACGACGAAAGTACTTCTACCGTGACTGCGCGAACATACTGTACGCGGGCCGGTCTCTTCACTATCTCACTCACACAGTTGTCTGCTTGTCCTTGTACGGTACTGTACTGTACTGCACTGTACTGGTTTGCGGGCTATCTGGCCTTGACATATATAGATACCAGCGCAGAGAGGGGTGGCAGCTCTCTCTCGGCCATGTGACCGTAATTACGTAATTTCGTTGAGACTTTAAATTGTTATAACTCAACAACCGTTTGATGAATTAATTTGAAATTTACAGGGATTAACTTTTATGATGTTTGCTATAATTCAGCGTTTGTCCCGTTGAAATTGGTTAAGGTGTTAAAAAGCTGTTAAAAGAAAAATTCTTTCGAGAAATATCTCTAGGGGAGGTGAGCTTCGAGCGACAGGTGACGTCACTTGACTCCGCCTAGCGTACTCGTAGGGTCTGGCACATACTGGAACATTCTTTACATGGATGTTCGTACGTCGGTCTGATCTTTAATGCTGGAAATAACATTTCTTTCAATTAATATGGACCAGGACCTAGGCCTTCCTGGTACATCATCAACCAACAACTATCTTCCTCGTTCCCTCTTACTCTCGGCTCTCATTTCTCTCCCGTCCTCTCCATACTTTACGTTGCCGACATCCCACAATTTCCACTACCCATCCATCTCCTTAGCTGATGAGACCACCATCCTACCTCCCCTCTATTACGTTCAGTCCATCAACCTTAGTGTCCAATCCTACCTCAATTCATTCCTCTTCTGGTATGATCGCTGGCACCTCAAACTCAACCCCTCCAAGAACCAAGCTGTCCTTTTCTACCGTAAACGATGAAAAAACCTACCGCCCGCAACCCAGACCAGCTCAAACTCCAGATCCGAAAAACCCCGATCCGCGTCCAACCCATCCTGAAATACCTTGGCACCCTCTTCGACCAACACCTAACTCTCCGTCCCCATTTCCTAAACCTGAAAATCAAATCTGCCACCCGTACCCGACTGGTTCGTCACCTAGTCGGCACTCAGTGGGGTCTTAACTCTTCCCTTCTTCTCCTCACCTACAAGACCGACCTTCGACCTCCTATTACGTATAGCGTCTCACCACCTGGGCAGCCACAGCTCACTCCAACCCCAACCTCTACCAAGCTCTCCTATTCATTGAACGCCGTACCGTACGCCATGCCCTCCAGCTCCCATTCCGTGTTCATACCCCCGACTTGTACGATATCTTTCCATTCCCTAAACTCGATTCATATATCCCAATCCACTTTCAACGTGCATTTCTTCCAGCCCTCAACCGAAACTACCCCTACCTTAACCAACTCCTACGTAATCCGCATCCTCCTTCTACACACTTTATTCAAACTCCTCTACATCTTTACCGGTCCCTCCCCCATACCCTAAGGTGATGCTTAATTTTGATATGTGAAGGGACGCCCTAAATCCTATTTTTATCCCATCTCTTACCACCTCTCCGTAATAAAATAATAATAGACAATATGATCAAAAAAACAAACAATTGTTATGAGAAACCTTGTATATAAATAATGTAAATAGACATTTAAAACCAATTATGTATTACGTACAACATCTGAATAAAACCTATCAACTCTGAAGAATACACAATAAAAGAAAGTAAGAAAAAATCAACTACGATTAGCCAATAGCCCAAACGCCTCCCATCTCATTATTTGCATACATCCGTTACCCACCTCCTAAATCCCTCACTTCAGATTTAACCCGCCTGAATCTCTTGGGCAGAGAGAAGGCGTTACCTTCTAGATGTCCCGCTTCCCCCTTCAGGGGAGGAATGAAAACATGCTTAAAAAAGAAAATATGCGAAATTCCATCTCATCCGAATCGTATCTCTACCATGGAAACACCAAAAACGAAGCATCCACGATCAAAATATGATAGATGTCACTTCCCAAACCCAGCAGGAGGATCCGTTGTTATAGATGGAGATAACGTGGTTGCATACGCTAGAATGGTGATCCATTTACTTCACTGAAAGATAGTATTTATCAATTAACAGTTCAGGTTTGATGGTCATAATTGCATTGTTCTTGTAACCTATATCTGGTGACAATTTCAATCTTTTAAACGTTTCAGTTTTCTCAATATTTCTGTGGAAGACAATCAGTAGCGTAGCCAGGATCGGCCAATGGGGGGGGGGTTGCATTTACAAAATTAAGATATAACATAATGAAAGTGCTTGTGCTTGTGCGTGTCTGGTACGCGCATGCATGACTGTCATAAGGATACTGATACAAGAGTGAATTACTGTATGTGATATTCAGATTGCAATACACTACAAAATTCTTACTTTAAAATACAGAACAAGAACAATATGATCGAGGTCAGCAGTTTTATCTCAAACGGTATGTTCAGTTTACAATCTAAAATCTAATTTTCGAGGCTCCCTAGAAAATAAATTTAACACATCTGTTGGTTTTACAACTATGTCTCTGTGAATGTTCAAGGGAGCCAACCCGTTGAGTCGACTTTCACTTGTGGTATTTCTGAGGTAGGTTTTAAGGCGTCTTAATGTTGAAAATGATCTCTCACTGGCTGCAGTGATGACAGGTAGGGTGGCAAACACTCTCAACAAGCAGTAGATAGCAGGGAGTTTATCTTGATAACATAAAATAAGTTTATTGTTTACTGTCAGTTTCTATTTATTTTCTTTTTGTGAAAGTTCAATGGGGGGGGGGGGTTCTAACCCCCAGTAACCCCCCCCTGGCTACGACCCTGAAGACAATAGAAGTCAGGATATACGTAGTTTCGAACTCATGCCGATAGATATTGTTGTAACCATGATGAAGACGAGACAAGCACTTCACTGAAAGGAACGTATTGTTCTTTAAAAAGCAGAAAGTCGTTGTCGTTAGAGGTTAATTGTATTTTCCTTGTAAACAAGACATAACAGTTCATAACTGGTTCCAGTTTCAGCTGTTGAAAGGTTCTCACGTTCTCACTGTGAATAACAGACAGAATAGGTATTGTATACATATATGTATAGATTGGGCGAATGTATAGTGGAATGGGGATTGGACCATTACGGTAATAATATGTCCTGTTTACATAACGGAGGGTTCCTCTATCATCAGAATAGTTGCCAGGTGTCAGTCGAAATATACGAGTGTCTCAATTCAAAGTGGTACGAAGGTTGGTTTCTCTGGAATGTAGCGTTTACAAATCATGGCTGATCACGTGGACCGATATAAGCAACGAGGGAAACAGTTGTCGTCGAATGAAGCCTTGTGCACTTTCATTGCTTCAAGAAGGCTATTCGCAGATGTTCGTTGCCAGAACGCTAGGGGTTGATCAGAATGCAATTTGGTAGGCGTATCTTTGGTAACGTTTTCAGGAGGCTGGAAGTGTTTCCAGGCACCTTGGCTTGGGCTTTCAAAGGAAAACAAACCCAGGGTAGGATAGGTTGTTCGTCTACAAACTCGCCGAAATCACCAAGTTATAGCACGAGCACTATAAGAGGATCTGCAGTACCGCAAGTTTCTGGAAAGCGAGGTAGAAACCAAACAGTCAGAAACAAGTTTCGAGAGGCAAATTTAAGATAACAATGGTACGCTCGAATATCTGCAGGTTACTGTCGATTGGCAGAGATCACTGCATTAGCAGCGACGACACTGACGTCCTGTGCTGTTCTCGGATGAAGCCCATTTCGTGTTATGTCGTTCAGATGGCCGTCTGCGAGTGGAGCGATTTCTTCACCTGAAGGGTGTACAATCTATCGTTGCTTATGGAGGTGGATCTGTCACGGTGTGGACAGGCACGGCTCAACGGTACATTGACGGGATCTTAACGCCACTTATGATTCCTCACGAAGGGATAGCGTCCTGCATATAGTGCGTTTCCCGTAGAAATAATGCTGGCGTACGTCCAGGTCGAATGGGCTTTAGAAGGCAAAGTCACTGTAGCAAATGATTTCAAGGATTTTCCAAGAATCCTGCCTATTAAGAAGAAGCATTGAGCAACAAACTTTTCTCAACTATAACGCAACACGAAAAAACCGCAAGCTTCGACTTCCTTTATTGTTTTGAGTGTTAAAGTATGTAGCACTGTACCTAAAAGCCTCTTAAGGAAAAAAAATGCTGTTGCAACCTTTATTTTGTAGTCACAGCAGAAATTATAAAACAAAAAAAGTTATTTTTCGATTTCTACTTTCGCTTGCATGACAGTAACCTTGAGTAGTTTTTTTCGCTCAACATGGAATGAAGCGTCTTTCTGTTGAAAGATGGTGTCGAGTTTCTTGTCATATAACATCTGCTGTTCGATGGACTACCAACAATCACAATGGCTCTTCTTCATTTAGGCACTGAATTTCTGCTAAAAGGCGCTCCTTTACTAAGAGTGTTATTCCAGTCTCGCTATTTATATCTCCTGCGTAGCGTGAAAGTGTGGATTTATTCGGTGTGGCAAACGTATCGTTTCGATGATCTTGAATTCGGCGAGAAAATCTGTTTTCAAGTAACATTTTGCCATTTATGACGTTGTTACTCGTTGAAATTAAATTTATGAAACGAAATCCCACTTGCCTATCTGCTTTTCATCTTATATTAAGGCACACAGTAGTAAACAATATTATATGCATAAATATTAAAACTGTTCACGACCAACAAAACAAGCCAAATAAGGTAAACACAGGCTCAAATTAAACCAGCTCTCTTAGCAATGATACCTGAGCGTGTCTCGTCAAGCAGACTAATGCCAGCTTCTCAGCGCTCCAAGCGCCTGAAATGGTAACTACGCCGTGTTCGCTCGTTTACATGTGTGACTGGGCGAATGAGAAGGCGTATTAGCGCAGTCATAGTAGAGGGCGATGAATACGTGCACCATTCTCTGCTGCCTAGTTAAATTCTCGAAAGGACAACAGATGGCAGGCACATACACCAAACACGACTTCCGAGAGAGTTGAGAGAGTGACATATTGCGCATGCGTAAAGCACAGATATCCGTTTCTGCGATATCCTGGTCTTGCCTTAGTGCTGGTGGACCTTCCCCCGCACCTCACGACTCCCTTTGCCCATGTACGGACGCTCGGACGGAGAGATTACAAGGCGGTTCATTCCAGACGAGTATCTTGTCACGGAACTTGCGCAGCTTACGTGAATTGAAAGCCAGTACGAGGATACTGTATTACGGATAGATGGACTTAGCAAGAGCTTCGAGATTGACAAGGGAGTTATGAAAATTACGTAGTTGAGTACAATCTGATATAAACTAGAGGTTCATTGCTCCATTGCGCTATACCAGAATCCGCCACTGATATAATGTTAATGTTGCTACTTCATTAAATAGTGTCTTCTATTAATATTGCCACCACTTTATTTACAGCCCTCGTATATCTGGCGCGACTCCAGAGGAGATGGTGGACTGAAAGTATTCACTGGTCGAGGGGGTCGATTCGTTATAACATATGATGGTTCTGCACGTACTGGTCTCGTCCAGGAGCCAAAGATTTCAGAAGGAGAAAATGGAACGCCTTGCTTACGTATCCACTCTATAACATCTGCTTACGCCAGTTTAAACGCGGTGGCTTGTCTGGATAGATATCTGGCATTACCCATCACGATAATAGACCCTTCGTCCAATGAACGCAACATTTTAACAAAAGAAAAAATCAGCCTTTGAAATATTCACCGTTCGTTTCTGAATGATAATCTGATTCAAAAGAATGTTTTCCGCCACGAAAGATAAGTGTGGGCGGTGTGTGCCGCGTACGACAAACTGCGTGGTATTGTGATGGAGGATAGCGTTGTGTGTGGTGTGTAAAATGCACTAACGTTGGGAACGGCACAAAAACACAGTCCCCAACCAGGGAAATTAACTGTTTAAGATTAAAATGGCTCGATCCAGCCGGGAATCGGACCAAGGCCCCAAGGACCGAAAGCCAAGATCAATGACCATTAAGCTATGAATCCTGACATTGGACAAAACCATTTCATACATCTAAAATTAAATCATACGACTAGTTCATTTTTTGGTGTCACTACTTTCATTTTGAGTAGAGTACATTTGCCCTAAATAAGGATAGAAATTACCGAGAAAACGCAAAAGCATTCATTGCTATCCCAATTTATTTCCTTATTAAAATGCATCTGAAAGACAATAGAATACTGTGCATGAAAGTTGAAGGAGCCTCTGTCCCCAAATCCTCTTCTGTGATTACAATATTTACAGTAAATAGATAAATATTAGCGTATGAATATTGTAGATCTTGGATATTAAGGTAAGAAATCTGTTTTACAGTCACAGTTATTATTAATTTATTAAATTCAATTCTTTTATGGTAAAGTCAGGTCAGTGATCATCACCACACTAAATACCGAAATGTTAATAAGTTGAATCTTTTTAATTCGAACTCAAGGAAAATCAAAAATAAAATGAATTATACAAAATTTGAATTAACCAATAATGACTATTGTAACGAAATTATAATACAGTACTGTATAACTACATCAAATATAATAAATTCTTTGTAATTAATTAACCTTAACATCTGCCATGGTTGTCCTGTACCGTAGATGAAAGTTTTCACACGAAAATAGACTGCATAAATACTAGCAAAACAACAGCATTCACAATATTTACATACAATATGGCACATGTAACAATACACTAATTCCATTTAAAACTTGAAACGTGTCATCATAAATATCTGACTGAGCTTCAATAGATCTTCTTAAACTTCTTACTATTTTGAAAGCTTCAGACGTGGTCGGCACAGGCTCTTTTATGACATCATGACTGTTTCCGTCTTCATCATTAGATTGATTGGAATTTTATAGCACTTTCTGCAAAATCTCGTCTCCTGTCAGATCTCTACATACCGCACTTTCAGTATTAACAGCTAAATACACGTCATAACTGACATTAGTCACTACTTCTTGCCATCGTTCAGGTTTCGGGTGTATTTCTAGCTCTTCTGGAACAATTTCTGCATTGCTTTCTTTATTTTTGAAATCTGCTTTACGGAAACAGTTTGCAATTGTTTTTCTCACATTCCTAGGGTGACGTATAAAAGTTAGCCATACACGGAAAGGAAATGTGACAGGCGAAGCGTCTTGTGACGCGTACCGACAGTCTATGACTGCTCATTAGTGATCGAGACCAGTTTGAGGCGTTATCTGCTACAGGTGAGCCCTTTTTTCAGCACCTCAACGGAAAGACCTCGCCTCACAGATCAAGCCTCTTGTAAGGAAAGCATCGAGTGGACAAAGGTACTGCTGGAGAAATTTATTGAAATGTAGGAACTGCAATGCCTGTTGTAAATTCGAAAGACCGCCCAGTAGCTAAAATTCTCAGTGTCGCAATCAAGCGTTGTCGCATTACAGTATCCTTTCTTCAGCTTAGAAGCTACAATACCTACACTAAATACGCTATCAACAAATCATTATGTATATTTATTACAAATCAAACATTTAACATAATAACGAGAAAAATCCATACATGCTTACCTAACAGCATATCATAATCGTTCTGGTCAATTCGCAAATAATTCTTGTAATCGTCCGTTTCATTTTCTCTCGGGTGTTGTATCAGGTGCATGTGATTTAAGCTGTCTCGTTCTCTTATCCATCATTTCATCCACTTCGATCGATTTTATTTTTTTCATGATTCAACATACAGCGAAATGAACATTCCAACAAACGCAACAGCAAATTTTCTTTTCCTCTGGACACTGTCTGATTTGATGTCAATCGCACAGTTCGAAGTACGTCAGGCAAGTTTGAAATGCTAGCGGATGAGGCTTGGCCTGCCGAGAACTCACGGATCATTCCTATACATAGTCACAGAGATAAAGGTTAGTGACTACCTGACCATAACTAGGAAGCTACAATAAAAATAGAGAATTCGTGGGAATTATTTGAAGGCTTAATTTGTGGAACCGTTGAAAAAGTAACCTGCGATAAAATCTTGACTTCGAATTGTCCGAATTTAAGCTTCGAAAGTTCGAATTAAATACGATTTTTAATTATTTTTTGCATGAATTAAAATAGGACTTTCAAGCGGAATTAACTTTCATTCAAATTGTCCAATTTTCGAATTATGCAATGTCAAATTAGCCAGAGTCTACTGTACTTATTTTACTAAATCAAGGGACTGCCTGGCCAAGGCGATAAGGAAGTCTAAACATTTCAGAAACTTCCAGAGGTACACATGGCCCTGGTTTCACTCAGCCTATACCAAAAATGATTACCAGCGTAATTCTCACTCCTCCCAGGGCCTTCACGGCCCATACGGATATGACTTTTAAATATTAAATGAAGTATTAATATGAGTGGGTAGAATAATGCAAAACTCACCCAGGGCGTTTCCAGGTCCACCGAGGATCCAGTCTGCAGAGCTTCCTACCAGTCCATGTTGTAAAAATATAGGTTGAGATTTGATCTGGCTGACTGTGTTTGGATGAGATAATATTTCTGGGCCTTCTGATTTTGTCTTATCTGCAAGTAATGAAGCATCTACTTCTGAGACTGGCAGGACGTTGGGACTAAGTGTGTCCGAACTAATGATTGGAGATCTTCGCCTTTTAGGACTTCCAGTTATTCGATGAAGAGTCAATATGTAACCATCATCTGTTAGAACTGTATGCGCCTCAGCTGAGTAGCCGTGTCGGTGCATAATTTGAAGCTGAAAAACGAATACAACGAGGTGAGTATATTTAAGTCGGAATACATCAAAACAGAAATGCTCAAATTTTGTGTAGGTATGCAGTATGATTGAGTTCACCGCAGCAATGAGATATGAAGTTGATCATAGTTTAATTACCTTCTCTCAGGGCAAGCGTAACAATGTGCAGAGAGAAGATAGCAATTACTTACTTTCACTGTTATTACATGCTTCTAGGGAAGTAAGTCTGCTTTACCGTCATAATTTTTGGTTACTTTTGATGACGGGAAGTGAATTACCTCCCTAAGCAAGTAAGTAAGATGGTATAACAATCAGTTTCAGGTTTAGACGCGTTTTGCAACATTAGTAACTGGTTTGATAGAACGTAGTTCTGGTTTCGGAAATGTTATTTCAATGAGGCTCAACTTGTAGGATTCAGAAAGATACAGCAGACATTTTCGATTCAGGTCAAGTGGACTGTGTCGCTTTTTACCTGCCCAAGGCTTTTGACAGGGTAGATCATGGGAGAATGCTGGACTAGACAAAACAGTTGTTGAATGGGTGGATAAATTTCCAGAACTCAGAGAATTAAAGTAGACGAAGTAGTATTTATTTATTTATTTATTTATTTATTTATTTATTTATTTATTTATTTATTTATTTATTTTATTCGATTCAATCAATCCACTAACCACCCTCTCCTCCACCTTAATGCTGCAATAGACTTTTTCATATATGCTTTTAATCGCTCTTCCCATCTTCTCCCCAGCCCTACCCTCCCCAGTCTTTCAAAGAAGGCCTCCCTGCTCACTGTTTGGAACGCCTTCTGGAAGTCAATAGCAGCTATGAACACTTCGGAGCCTTTTTTTCTAACATATTTATTTGGTCGGCAGGGTAGGAGAGGTGGTGGTGTACAATTTCTAATCACTGGATTGCGTGCCAAAAGCCTGGATTCAATGCCAAACCTCTCCGCAGTGTTCACATAGAGTGAGGGCATGAGTTGATGGTGATTCGTCCGTCGGATGGGGACGTTAAGCCTTGAGCAGACCCCTTGGGGTAGGCTATGTGCCGGCACCAGGTTTCACCTCTCCTCCCGCTATGATATGTCAAGTCATTCATTTCAGCCCATTAACTCTTCTCATGAGGCTGATGTCAGGAAGAGCATCCGGTCGCAAAAACTCGCTACAAAATTTCATCTCACTTCATACATGATCCCGCAGAGAAACGGGATAAGGGTTGGACATACAAGGCGATATAAATGGTACGAAATTATTGTTCAAATCACTTACATATCAAAACTCAAATTACACGAATATATATTGAACCCATGACATTTGTGCCCTAAGGATTTTAAATCTTAAAGTTACCACTTGAGGCCCCATGTCAATTGTTATGAGCTCGAATATATGTTTATGTCGCAGAGGCGACACGAGGTTGGAAGATGGCTGTTTTCTTTCCCACGCTCTGAGATGTGACGTCATCCGCACGTGTCAAAGGTGGATGGATACAAAAGAAAGTTTAGGTTGAATAAGTACATTTAAATAAAAGAATTTTTTTTTTTTTTTGCTAGTTGTTTTACGTCGCACCGACACAGATAGGTCTTACGGCGACGATGGGACAGGAAAGGACTAGGAGTGGGAAGGAAGCGGCCGTGGCCTTAATTAAGGTACAGCCCCAGCATTTGCCTGGTGAGAAAATGGGAAACCACGGAAAACCATTTTCAGGGCTGCCGACAGTGGGGTTCGAACCTACTATCTCCCGAATACTGGATACTGGCCGCACTTAAGCGACTGCAGCTATCGAGCTCGGTAATAAAAGAATTAGTAGTGAACGTAGTAAAATGAGGGTCCTGTATTTATCTAAAAAAAAATTGGTCTTTAGCAAGACAGATTTGAGACTGCTAAGCCATTTCTGTGTATATGTCAATGAGAGACGCGCGTGTCAAATTTACCCACGCCAAGTCGTCAGAAAATAGTGCCTATCAGATGAGGTCATTTAACCAGTTAATTTGGTAAGAATAAATGTTAAATGTTCGTGAACACTGCCGCTAGCAAGTTAGCAAGTACGCGCTTACAGCAAATACTCTTTTTAATACAGTTCCACTAAGTCGGAAAAATTACGCAAATTTCCTTGGCGGCAAAGGAAAAATGCCCGGAGTGAGAGGATAGCGTCTATAAAACAATAGAGGACGCCATATTGAAACCCCCTGCATTTGTATCATTGAGGCTTGAGAGAGGGGGTTGAACTGTTCAGTAAATCGATCGTCAAGAAGTAGACTAAGCCCAAGAAACAGATTTTAGCCGATGTGGCCGGGGTCTTGACTCCGGGTGGAGATAGTAGTTCATTCCAGAAGTAATCTGATAAAAAGACGGTCAAGATACCGAAGTAGTATTTGTGAAGTGGTAAATACTCGTAATTGTGTTGTAAAGAAAGTAATTCGTGTGCGGGTAACAAATACAATCAATCGAGTGCGATCAACGAAGACACCGAGTGAAGTGCATTTCTTTTTTATGCTTTATTTTTCATGAAACATGTATAAAAACCAACGTGAAGCCAGAAACGTAAAAATAGCTAAATAAAATGACAGAGGCTCATTGGTGAGCCTAAAATGGAAGCCGACGTGCAAATAAGGTAGGTGAAATGCCGTCTTACCGTATATTATACAGTATCTTGTTTCATGATGTCAAACTATATGCATTTTTAATGGCGATTTACGACGCAGTTGGTCACCCATATGTTTTCATGAATGTCAGAAATATGACGAAAGGTCATTTATTTTATTTTCTGCTTGGATAACATTTAAAAATATTATGAGCGCCGTGTAACATGTTGTAAAATGTTATTAGTGAAGGTTACTAAATAATATCACGTCCAAAGTAGATCGTCATTTACGTGAATTTATTGCCTATATTTTTGTGATGTGAAGATGTTTTATTTGACGTAAAAATTTTCTGTTCGATAAATGGAATTGGTGCAAGATATAAGTGATTACCCATTTTCAATCGGGTGTAAGCGCGCTGTCGTGTTGAGAAATGCAGATCGGTGAATATCTGTCACGTAGTGTAATCGTATTCTATGTCCGTTTAAACTGTGTCGGATTGACAACAAATAACAGTAAAGTTGTAGTCATTTTTGTCAAAATCCAGTAATTTATGCGTCGTGGATTCTAAGTATTATTATTCCAGTGCTTTTTGTCAGTGAGAGTCGTCGAGTTTGAGGCAAGAGGTTAGATTTGTCGTATGAGTTTAGATAGGATTTGCGAATCAGGTGATTGGAAGCCTGTAATGATGCCGAGATTTATGTGAGCCAGAGGAAGATATTTGTATAATATTTGGGATGGGAAAATGTGAGAGAATCCACGCAAGTGTTAATTTGCGACGTGTACAATTATTGATGGACATTTAAAAGAAAAATCTATGTGTATATCTGTTTGGTCAGGAATATCGTATTTTAATTATATTTGCGAAGTCGAAGATTTCATTCTTGTAGACCAGTTACGCATGACATAGAACAGGTGTTTCATATCAAAGCTGACAACAAGGAGGGTCGCTTGTTTCCAATGCCGCCAGCTGATCGAGCGTGGTTGTTCGAAGATAACGGGAGTTGTGCTGTGTGTTACGTGTTGAAAATTAAATTGCATTCTTTGGAACGGAGATCATTAATGTGCGCGAACTAGTTGAATTTTCGTCCGGGAGTAACGTGTACCTTATTAGACACTGTGAATTGGTTTAATTGAGATCGTAATGTACAATTGAAACCAGAAAGTTAGACTATTATGAGCGAGGTTAGCCATTTTCAGGGTTGTCCAAAATATAGAGTGATTTTAGTGATGACTGATTTATTTTTGAGGGGTGCACAAAGCTTCATGGAAATGTGATGATGAGATATGACATCGTAATTGGCTTACATTGTACGGCGAGTTACTTATGCAGATTTTTGTTGTGTACTTAATAACTAATAACTTCGTGTGGCTATTTCTAGCCGGGTGCAGCCCTTGTAAGGCAGACCCTCCGATGAGGGTGGGCGGTATCTGCCATGTTTATTGTGGTGGGGGATAGTGTTATACGTGGTGTGTGAGTTGCAGGGATGTTGGGGACAGCACAAACACCCAGCCCTCGAGCCATTGGAATTAACCAAAGAACGTTAGAATCCCCGACCCGGATGGGAATCGAACCCGGGACCCTCTGAACCGAAGGCCAGTACGCTGACCATTCAGCCAACGAGTCGGACGTGTACTTAATTATTAGGGTTATCCAAGTGTTAATAATTGTTAGTATTATATTCAACTTAAAGTGTGATGACATGAAACGAGATATAATACTGGAAATAAATTATGTAAATTTTCTTCCAGCTGCCTGATTCTAACGACGATAATATTGTAACAATGATAAAATATAACTACGTCAGAATTTGAGTAGGGACTTGTTAAAGAAACCATTCGTCCGCGGAGATAGAATTTGCTGTCCATTAAGATTCATTAAATCATTTAAATTTATTAAATTTAAATTCAGTGGAAACCGTATTTGTGAAATAACTTTAAACCAAGTGAATAACTTGAAGATGCATTCTGGAAATCTTAGTTTATTTTTCTAGGAAAGTTCAAATATTAACGTAACGCTTAAGGGGACATATTTGAAGGTAATGGATTTTACTGCCACAAAGCAGTGTGAGCATTGTTGTTGTATTATTGTGGCGTCAAGTGGACAAGATTAAGTCCAAAATATATTAATTTTAATATTTTCTTCCGTGATTTCATTAATAAATACAAATATTTTTGAATAGACCTTTCATTTGAGTAGATAGATTAGGATTACTGAACCCTACTTTTTACCTCAGCAAGTGACGAAGAACCCGTAACGACCCAAGAGACAGATCTCATGAAAATTGCTGATAGGTAAGGAAGGTAGGTATACTTCATAGTGGCCCAAGGGTTCAATATACTGAATTAGTGCGAGGCTAATCAATTCGATTAGTTAGGTGCACAACACGGTACAATTTTATATGTGCAAATAATATCTAGGTCTGTTAATTTATATGTACTAGCTGTATTACCTGTATCACTTTATTGATTGTTTACTTTTAGATATTTTATTATGTGTGAGGCAAATGTTTGTAGATGATTTATTGTGATGTTGACTGATGCTTTAAGAATTATTTTAGTAGTTTAAGAGTTATTTTTATGTGTTTAATTTCAAGTTCTATTTATAGGTTAGTCTGTTTCACGTTAATTAAACTAATCTCGATCAGTTTTTTTACACTTTCTTCATCACTACTTCTCACCATGGCTATACAACTGAACTGGTACTTAAACGGCATCCAGAGTGTCACAATGCATCTCAGCAGCCGCAAGAAGTACGAATTTGACGGTAATATTGGTCGTTGCCGATTGTTCTTATATGTCATTCCCTCGCCTAGGATTTTAGGGGTGTTTTACTCCTCTAGTATCTTTTCGAGAAAGTAAGTCGTAATTGTATGAAGTTTGGCTGAGAGCTATTCTGGAAGATAATGTACACACATACATCTACAATATCGGTCATTTTGGTCATTTTCTCTTTCACGCTTTTTATTTTTGGGACTTGTATTACCTGTTTGAAGCAATTTTTTGTTTTCTTAATTGTGAGATTTATAGGTAGTTTATGAACATTTTTGTAAATTTAGAAATATTGTTATGTGTAATCTTTTTACGTTTTAGTTCGACATTATTTAGTTTCGCATTATAAAATTTCCTTGCGACAGACTAGATTGTGATCCTTTCAAACAAATAAAACAATAAGTTAAAACGTAATATATTTACGCGTCGCATTATAGGTATATTTTACACGATTCCAAATCTCGCCGGGACTGTCACCAAGCCGAGGGAAAACTATAGATTCTACTTTAATATTGGTCGTTTCCTATCACTTTTACATCCATAATCTCGGCCATTTTGGACTTTTTTACCCCTTCTAATCCCCATGCCGATAGGGGATGAACTTGGACTTAAACGACATGCGGGAGTGTCACTGTTCATCTCAGCGACACCGAAACCTATGGTTTCAACACTATTTTCGATTATTTTTATATGCCACCCCCTCCCCATCTCCACCCACAGGGGTGGCTTACCCCCACAGTGCTTTTTTTTTTGTTGAGACAATCATATTATGTGTAGCAAAATCTTCTTGGCCCAGCCTACATTTACTCACGTGCCTACTTCGAACACTAGGCCTGCATTCTACTTTAGAATTCTTGAGCTGACGTTGCCATGGTTACGGCTGGTCATTTCTTCGTCCGATTCCTATAGTGGGGTAGTGTGATGTCAATATCTCTATCACGGTTAGTTTAGGCCCGTGAAACATGGTTTGCGAGGTGCCATAGGGCCTTGTCGAGTTTTGTTTTTCGCGTCGTGAGGCTTAAAATTAGCTTTGTCTCGCCCTTCTACGACAAATTCGATACCTCGCCTATATTAGCTTATGTTAATGTGCCAAAGGGCCTAAGTCTAGAGAACTGAGAGGGCTGTTAAAATTTCTTGTAGGTGGGGTTACCTGCAGAGTCCTAAAAGGCAAGTGTACAACATTTTGTTCAGATTGGTGAAACGGTGTGGATTTGTATAAGGAACAGACATTCTGATATACAGTACATAGATTATTTTTTGTAATAAAGCTGTAGGTTTAATTAATTTTAAAATTGTATTTTATTTGATGTACCGGTGTTTCCGGTATAGTCTATCCATCAGAGAAGCCTCATTAATTGGGGGAGTCTTGTAAATAAATAAATAAATAAATAAATTACATAAGTAATAAATAAATTAAATAAATAAATAAATAAATAAATAAACAATATCTCATGACTCGATACATTTAGGGTTGAGGGGATAGGCTTTTCAAGTGACATCTGAATTATTCCTATTCCTGAATCAGGTTTATACCGGTATCTGTTAAATCACTTTTCCTTTTCTTACTTTCCCTTTTTCCAAAGAACATATTGTCCTCGCTGTTTCGGAACGTTTGGCGATATATTCAATAATTTCACCTTTTAAGTTGTAGTTGTAGGCTCAGGGGCTCCCCCATACCTCTATCTTTGTAAATTATCACATGGAAAGTGACGCACCATACGACCCTTGCCTGGTTCTTTGGGTAATTGGACAGTATAGCATCCTTCGATACAGAGGGCCTCGGGTTCGAATTCCAGGCGGGTCGGGACATTTTAAGAGCGTCTGGTTAATTCCTCTATCTCGAAGAGTGAATGTTTGTGGTCATCTTAATACACATCTTCATTTTCATATTACACAATAAACTACCACCAGAAGAACGCTACAGTGAAAATACGTCTTCTCACAGGATTCGTGTTAGAAAGGACATTTGGTCCTAAAACTAGGCATAACTCACATACAGTGCCTACCGTAAGTAACTGGGATGAAAGCCAAGAATAAGTTAAAGAAGAAGAAGAGGAAGAAGAAGTGACATGCTACTGAGTTGGCACCCGGTCAAGGAGGAGACATAGGAACTAGGTCGCATTTGCAAAGTACGAACACAAACGCAGACCAATGAGAATTGCTTCGCGGAACGTAACGACGCTGTTGGCTTTTGAAATGTGAGTGTATAGCAGACTGTTAAAGCTTCCATGGGTTGACCACGTCATTAACGAGGAGGTTCTCCATCGCAAACCTCAAGAAAGCAGCCTATTGTCACGTCTTCTGAAATGATAAATAAAACTGACGAGGTAGACGGTAAACGTGGACGAGGTCGCAGAAGATTAACCTGGGTCCAGAAACTCCGACAGTGGTTCGACAATCACGATACGGCATGTCTGATACGTGGAACATCAAATAGGAAACATCCTCCAAGATTAGGGTTACCAGATGGCAACGGCTCAAAAGCAGGACTTTTGAGTTCAAAAAGGAGGTCAAAACAAGGACACCATTAAAATTGCTTAAAATTTTTGTTAAAACCATTTATTTAGCGCACCTTATTCATATTGCTTGGCCACAAGTAAAGTCTCGAAGGCAGGAATGTCACTGACACCTTATTCATGTTGATTGTACTTATCAGAGCTACTTATTTTATTGAGCAACTCCTTATTGTCTTTTAAATAGTCATAAAACTGGTTACAAGTGAAATCTTTCATGTTAAATTTCACTGACACCAACCATTTCACAGAGTCAACACTTAACCTATTTCCTTCTCTGGTCCACTGTGCATTTATTAAAGAAAAAAATCCTTCTACGTTGGCATTATGTGCAGGAATTGCAAAATACACTTCTACCAATTTCAGTAGCTCGGAAGAACATGTAACATTGACACTATTTAGAAAACCAGTCCATTATTTTTTATGGACTGGTTCCTTCAAAAATTTTCATTCTGCTTTTGCACTTCAACATACTTTTGAATATTTACAAATTGGTCAAATAATCTAACATCATCAATATGTACACCTTTAGCACTAAGATATTTAACGGTATCTTCAAGGTCAGTCCAGTTGAAATCTGAAGTTAATGTCATCCATTTAAAAGTACTGAATTCTTCAAGTGGTTGTAACCATTTTCCAAGGTACTCCAGGCATACATTATATACATCATGGACTTCTTTCATGAAGAAATCACTGTCTTCCTGCAACCCTTCCTCCTTCAAAGTTTTCATCATTTCTTTCACTTTCATAGGAACAAAATTATTTGAAAAACGAGCTTGTAAAATGCCAACAGTTTCTTCAAGTGCCTGTTTCACTTCAATAATGGAATTATTCTCCTTTTCAACATGAATAATGAATATTCTCTTGAAAGACTGACGTTAAAGACTGGCAAAATATTAAATACATTTCACTTATTGGTGAAAAACTTGTTCAAAATTGTTGGCGGGTTATCCACAGATAGAAAATAAGACCGAAGTGCTGGATTTAGTCCAAGCATCCTTTCAACAGCTGGAAAAAGTGACAACCAACGAGTCTTTGTAGGCTTCAATAGGGATTTGTAATTCACATCAACAAATTCATAAAAAGTTTTTAACTCTTCATTCCTTATGGTGCATGTAGAAAAGTAGTTGAACACTTTTAACACAATGCTTTCAACGTCAATCGACAATAAATCAACTCCATGTTAAACACAATTATGCAACACGTGTGCTGGGCAGCCTACTCCAATCAAGGTTTCATTAAGCTGAGATTTGAGGTTAGAAAATACATTAATATCTCCTCTTCTCTTCAGGCCCCCAAAATTCGTACTGCAGTTCACTTCTCCGAAATTCCATTTTGTTGCAGGACATCTAACACCACTGAAGATATTGTTGCAGCTTTTTCATTACTAACACTGTGCAAGTCAATTAACTTTGCTTGCAGACCTCCATTCCTGTAGTCGAAATACTTCATGAGCACAGGAAACAGTTTTATATTTCCATGATTGCTACTATCCGTACAAACACCAATGTATGATATGTCTTTGACTTGTTTAATGGCATCTTCTACACAGTGAGGTCTAAGTACATTATTGACAATGGCCTCAGACTTTGTACGAGCACTGTGAATATTTTTCCCTATTTCAGAATCAGGAAATAATTTAGATGGGAGCTTAGACATACAATCCATAGTTTTGTAGCTCCCATGATGAACAGCATTGTGGTACACAAGAACTCCCCTCTGCAGCAATCGCATTTTCGTTTAGTGATGTGTTCTTTTTGAAAAATGTCAACACAGTATTTGAAGTTGATGTCCGACTCGTTGGCTGAATGATCAGCGTATTGGCCTTCGGTTCAGAGGGTCCCGGGTTCGATTCCCGGCCGGATCGGGGATTTTAACCTTCATTGGTTAATTCCAATGGCTCGCGGGCTGGGTGTTTGTGCTGTCCCCAACATTCCTGCAACTCACACACCACACATAACACTATCCTCCACCACAATAACACGCAGTTACCTACACATGGCAGATGCCGCCCACCCTCATCGGAGGGTCTGCCTTACAAGGGCTGCACCCGGCTAGAAATAGCCACACGAAATTATATTATTATATTTGAAGTTGATGCACTTTGAACATTAGCTTTATGTTTTCCCATTGTAATGTGACTTTCTAAACCCATAGCTCCACGATTAGCCACAGAAACGTATGTTCCTGGTTTACATACTAGGCGCATGGCTTCTTCATCGGTGCGGCCCTTTTTGAAGCATTTATATCTTTTCTCCAATTCAGCAGTGAACTTACACTTTCTTTTTCCCATAACACATTTAAAGTACCAACAGATCACAACAGATATTGTAGAGTGGATCACAAGGATTGTGATATAACTAAGCAGCAATATGGACGAAAATTATTTGTCTTTAGCTTCCGTTTCCGTATGGTATCGCCAACTTCGACCAGCGATAATATACTAGTCAAAGACTACAGGAGTTTAAAAAGTTCATACTGCAGCTGAATCAAAGGTTATAGAATAAGCGAGTATAAGTTTACGAAAATGGTTTTCCAGTTGGAAAAAGTTCATTTTAACATTATTAGACGAAAATGCGGACAGTCATCAAATAATTTAAATATAAATACGGACGCCAGGACAGAAGCTAAAAATAAGAGCATGTCCTGGTAAATACGGACGTCTGGTAACCCTATCCGAGATGGTCACTAACCTGTGAGGAAGAGGAACCAGACGTGGCTAAAATCTATCTCACTGGACATGATGGTTACTGTTATTGAACCACCATCCATTAATATAAGGGAAGAAGTGCATCTAAGTGAATTAAAATACTGTTGATAACTTCCGTCATTATATTTTAGGCAGACTGCATTCTGTTTTCCTAGGAGTTGTAAGTGATGAGGTTCATCATCACATGCCTTTAGCACGTCTTCTATCCACTGGCGAATATCATAGGTGCATGCAGATCTCTGTTGGTACTTGCTGATTTACACTTTCCGTGTATTTTGACTTGCGATCTTTGCTGCCCTTTTCTTTGCGTGGTTGTATTCACCCTTAGTACTCTGCCATATGCGTTATCTAGATCTACGAAACATTCACACAACTTTCTATTTCTCTCGTAACAATTTTCAGTTACATTACGTATACTGAAAATCTGGTCCAGACAACCCCTCTGTGGTATGAAACTAGTTTTTCATCCAACTTACTCTCCACCACTACTCGCACCCTCTTTCCCAAATTGCCTCTGAACACTTCCCTGGTACACTGATTGATGATATATCTCGATATTTGTTTGCAATCTGTTCTGTTCCCTTGCTTACAGTGCAATCATTGCTTTCGATCAAAAAGAAGGTACCTTATTCACATTCCATGCTAATCATATTACTCTTTGAAGCCATTTCAACCCTATATTACCTCTATATTTCACCATTAAACCTAACTTCTTCTCTTCCTGCTGTTTTATGACAACGTAATTTAGTTATCATTCTTTCCACCTCCACGAGCGTAACTTCACTGACGTCATTGTTAAGCCGTACGGACAAATTATGAGACTATATGTATGTGTATGTTGAATACTAAGCTTAAAGGCTAGTTGGATCATCAACGACTTCTCCATCCACTCTTATAGATGCCCTAGGCATCACTGAAGGGGTGTACACGGGAAATGAAGTAGTTTCCCGTTGCTTTCTTCACCGAGCTAGAGCTGCCATTACATATTAGTCCGCCAAACCAACTAAAATGGACACAAAACCAAGTCCAGGAGCAACACTTCCGCACCATTCATAGCAGGGACTGGCCGCATAAGGAATGGCATTACTAGCATCGCTCATAACTCAGACACTTTCATATTGTCAAAACCAAGGATTAGACTCTGAGACAGGTCAAGGAAAGTAACAAATGAAATTAAAATGAAATGGCGTATGGCTTTTAGTGCTGGGAGTGTCCGAGGACACGTTCGGCTCGCTAGGTGCAGGTCTGTTGATTTGACTCTCGTAGGTGACCTGCGCGTCGTGATGAGGATGAAATGATGATGAAGATGACACATACACCCAGCCCCCGTGCCAGCGAAATTAACCAATGACGATTAAAATTTCCGACCCTGCCGGAAATCGAACCCTGGCCCCTGTCACCAAATGCCAGGATGCTAATCATTTAGCTATGCAGCCAGACAAAGTAACAAAGAAACGCATAGTACTCTGTAAACACTAGGCCTCATACTGTTCGCACCCTCCTTTCCAAAATGCCTCTTAACACCTTGCCTAGTATGCTGATCGATGAAATGTCTCGATACTCGTTGCAATCATTTCTGTTCCCTTGCTTGTAGGTGGGGACAATCACTGCTTTCGTCCAATCAGAAGATACCTTATTCACATTCCATACTAATCATATTATTCTATGCCCGACTCGTTGGCTGAACGGCCAGCGTACTGGCCTTCGGTTCAGAGGGTCCCGGGTTCGATTCCCGGCTGGGTCGGGGATTTTAACCTTAATTGGTTAATTCCTACGGCACGGGGACTGGGTGTATGTGTTGTCTTCATCATCATTTCATCCTCATCACGACGCGCAGGTCACCTACGGGTGTCAAGTAGAAAGACCTGCAACTGGCGAGCCGAACCCGTCCTGGGATATCCCGGCACTAAAAGCCATACGCCATTTCATTTCATATTATTCTATTACAGCCTGTGGGATGCGGTGAAAACAGTTGTTGAGGACTGTAAAAACAGATATGTACCTTTGGAAGTGGTAAGGAAGGGTAAGGCCCCATTATATTGTAACAGGGAATTAAAAGATTAAGAAGGAGGTACAGTTTAGAACTATGTAGAGTTAAGAATGGTTAAGGGATTGAGGAGGGATTGAAAAAACTTGCAAGAAAATGGAATTTACCAAAAACGTTAGCTAAGATATAACAAATATATTTCAGATTAGGAGGTCAAATGGACTGTATCGCTGTTGACCTATACGAGGCTTTTGAAAGGGTAGATTATAAATATGAATATATCTGAAACCATTTGGCGTACGAGGTTGAAAATTCGCATGATGTTTGCTCCTCTATGTCTTAGATTTTAAATAGGAAGTGGTCTTGGAACAATACACACCTAAGGGGTTTTGACTGTGGGGTGAAGACTGATAACAAAATTATTCATCCTTTCACGTACGAAGTTTTCATTTTAAAAGAAGATCAAAGTAGGTGTCAAATACGATATAATTCAAATTATTTCACGTATATAAGGACTATAATTATGCAGAGATTGTTGAAGTGCTAAAATTAACCAAGGCTTCGTAACAGCCAAGCCAATGGACCGAAATTCGACACTTTTTCTTCAGTGCTAACAAAATTTATTAGTAAAACTAAAGGGTTGGTCCGAAATAAATTTAGTACATGACTGGAGGAAAGTTTTTGAGACTCTATACCACTAATACTACCAAAGTATTCTTGCCTACATTGAATGTAGATTTTTTGAAAGCTCTCAGATTACTAATGAAATTTCCACAAGTTTAACAAATTTACAGTAAATATTAAAGGAGGTTTCATCTCGATTATTATCAGAGTACCGGGCGAGTTGGCCGTGCGGTTAGGGGCGCGCGGCTGTGATCTTGCATCCGGGAGATAGTGGGTTCGAATCCCACTGTCGGCATCCCTGAAGATGGTTGTCCGCGGTTTCCCATTTTCACACCAGGCAAATGCTGGGGCTTCCTTTCAAATCCTAGGCCTTTCCTACCCCATTGTCACCATGTCGGTGCGACGTAAAGCCAGTAGCCCTCTTATACACACAAAATTGTATGTCTTAGATTTCAAATAAGTGGTCTTAAAACAATACGTGGGCTGATGACCTAGATGTTAGGCTGCATTAAACAACAATCATCATCAACAAAAAATATACCCCTAAAGGGGTTTTAACTGCGGGGGAGGGGTGAGGCCTGGTGACAAAAATATTCATTTCTCTGAAACTGTTTGACTTACACAGTTAAAATTTGAAATGATATCTTAGGTGTTAACCCTTTATTACATGATTTTTTTTATTTTCATGTTTAAAAGTTATTTTTTGACTTTCCATAAGGTTTATAGAACGGGAAAAATATTGAAAAAATGTCAATAATGCTGCATATATGCTACGTCATGAATAAACATTTTCTTTGATACGGTTGCCATTTAACTAGTTCCTACATAAAATATATACAAATGGGCAACTAAGGTCAAAGACATTCTATAAACAACTTGGAACTCACGTGGAAACTGCACTGGTTTATGAAATGCCCATCAGAGGCGTGCAAATCAATTTATAATCTATGTTGTATATATGCTTCATCATGCAACTAAGGGGTGTAGGCTCTTCCATCTCATACCAGCCAACCTATGAGTAACTAAGGTCAAGGGTATTATATAAACATCTTGGAACACATGTGGAATATGCATTGGTTCATGAAGTGCCCACCAGAGGCGTGCAAAACAGTTTCTTAAACTATGTTGCATATATGTTACACAATGCAACAAAGGGTTAAATCACAGATGGTTTGAAAAAACCTTCAGGGAGTTAAATATTTGTTGAGATCCATAAACAAAATTATTCATTCCTCCTAAAGCGTTAACATACGAAGACAACATTCGAAATGGCGGTATAAATTAAATCTTAGGTGTGAAAGAGGAGATATTTTAAATCATTCCACCCCTAATGGATTAAATGGGGTTTGCTCCTTCCAAAACCGCTTGACACACGAATTGGTAATTTTGCAAGAAGGTTGTTCTTTTATGCCCTGCGTGTTAAATATCATATACTTCAAAATATTTCTCCCCTAAGGGGTTTAGATGGGGGTTGACTCTGAAAATCACAATATTCATTTTTCCGAAACCATTTCACGCGTGAACTTGAAATTTTACATGAAGATTGGTCTTGTATGTCCTAGATGTTAAATAAGAGATATTTTATAAACATTCGACCTCTAAAACAAAACATTCATTCCTCCATTACTGTTCGACGTACGAAGTCATAATTTCACAGGTTGGTTACTTATACGGCCTAGATGTTAAATAAGATAGGATTCTGTTGTGTTCAAACGAGTGTTAGATCCTAAAATAAATAATCATTCCTCCAAAACCGTCTAACGTACGAACTGAGGGTGTATTTTACAGGCTCAGCTGACAGTGGACTCAGCAAAATGTAAAACTTGTTAGTCTATGTACACTAGGGCAGGACAACAAAACATAACCATGCTTCTATGCTTCTCTGTGTAGCGGAGGAACTTAGTTAAATATTATTATTATTATTATTATTATTATTATTATTATTATTATTATTATTATTATTATTATTATTATTATTATCAGATTTATGTTTATCTTACCGTAGTGAGATCCCTGTCGGGATCATAGCTGGCGATCGATGTGAAGAAAGCGATGGACATACTCAGCCCAAAAATCCAGATCATCCTGCAAAAGAAGAGGTTGTGATAATAGCATTAGTAGTAGTAATAATGTCAGCCAGCCCGATGGTGTAGGGATAACGAGCCCACCTCACACTCAGAGGCCACAAGTTCAATCCCCTGGCGAGTCCAAGAATTTTGATGCTGGACTGAGGGCTGGAATGGGGTTCATTCAGCGTCGTGAGACGAACCGAGGAGCTATCTGACGTGAAAGGCAACGGGCCTGGTTATTATTATTATTATTATTATTATTATTATTATTATTATTATTATTATTATTATTATTATTATTATTATTATTATTATTATTATTATTATTATTATTATTATTATTATTATTATTATTATTATTACGGGCCTACCAGTGGACCAGCAGAGGTGAAAGTAGGTGCCGGGATGAATGGGTCTAACTACAAAGTCAAAGTTAATTTAAAATTTTAACAAAGGTTATATTTTCGAAAAGCAACAATCAACAACAAAACTTTAACAACTTTTCACTTAGTGAGATAACGATGACATAGCAATTTAGAAACAAGACTTAGAAAAAATTCAAGATTTCAACACTTTAACACACTTGGGCTATAAGCCCCTAGTTTTACAATTTCTGAGCTTCCAGCTCCAACTTTACCGAAGAGCATAAATTTACAAAAGGGCAGAAATCCCCTACTACCTGGAGCACTTGCTACGTAATTTACAATATAAAGCCTTCTAGCAGTACTTAAAACAAAAACTAACGTGCTCTCCGTTTTCCCAGCCTATTCAAGGCGATATCAGAAAATTACAATCATTTGCCATCAAGACACCACTTCCACATTGAAACAGGGGTATCTAGTACCCAACCTATTAGGCCGTAGTGTAAAAGAACAGGTTAAGTAAATGGCCCAAAACACAAATTGAACGGAGGCGTGAACTTGGCACTTCCACATTGAAACAGGGGTATCTAGTACCCAACCTATTAGGCCGTAGTGTAAAAGAACAGGTTAAGTAAATAGCCCAAAACACAAATTGGACGGAGGCGTGAACTTGGCACTCCTAAATATGCATTCTTAAAACCTAAAAGGCACTAGGCTGATGAAACAGGAGCTATTCCCAAACTATGGAGGTGACTCGTATAAGAAAGAAATTTAAGACATTACGAAAAGGAAGAAAACCAATTACAAAACGTAGTCACCACAAACCAAAATGAAGGGGAACTCGAGAGGGTGCATCACTCTATATCCCCTATTAGCAGTTAAAGATTTTATGAAGTTTTTACATAAGCCGGCAGAAAATTACATTTATAGAAAAGTGCGTTAGATGGTTAACGTTTCGGACCTTTCCCTCAGGTTAAACTGCGGAACTAGCAA
Source organism: Anabrus simplex (assembly GCF_040414725.1). NCBI lineage: Eukaryota > Metazoa > Arthropoda > Insecta > Orthoptera > Tettigoniidae > Anabrus > Anabrus simplex. The sequence goes on from NC_090267.1 coordinate 182,285,903, forward strand.
GAAATAAAGATATTAACTGGCCATTACCCTGCTGAAGAACTGCTGCCTGATGAAAGAGGCGCCTCCCGCCTCCTGCTTGACACACACACACTTAGTTAGATGTTGATTAAATGGCCAAGAGACGTGAAAATCCGCAGTTTATAAACCCTCGGGGAAGGTTCGAGACCTTTCATGAATAATCAAGACACACCCACGGGGTTTATTGGTGGATATAAAAGTTACACACAAAATCGAAGAAGAAGCCTGTGATAGGCTGAAAATTAATTACAGAAATTCGTGATTGGCTAAATTCAAAACTGGTGGAAAGAAAGATCAATACTGCCAACCCAAAAATGAATGAACATAATTATTTAGTAAAAAAATAACTTATGAATACAAAACTTCTTCAAAAATGTTTTTTTCACTTCACACCAGGGTGCATGATTATAGTTTTCTAGCCGTGACATCTATGAGAGAGTGTCCAAACTTCTTGATGAACGGAAAACAAGAACAAATTGAAATTCACACAGTACGGGAAACTTTACAATAACAAAATTACGGTAGTGACATCTTCTGAGTAAAGGTTTAAATAGGTCTAGTTTCAAGTTCAGTGTTTCTCCTGTAGAGGAGTTCTTTTAGGCGCAATATTTAAATGTGCGGCGTAGAGGTGTACCTCCCGGTACAATTATTATTATTATTATTATTATTATTATTATTATTATTATTATTATTATTATTATTATTATTATTATTATTATTATTATTATTATTATTATTATTATTATTTAGCAGGTGGCTTCCAGTCGACACTGGACGCGGAATTCCCCAAATCACTGAGTGAACCAATGCAGTAGATAATTCGAATGAATGGCGTCGTACTGCCAAAAAGATAGCTTTAATTTGAGGCCATTCCAAACACGACAGGTTTAACCATTCCTTCAGATGAATTCTTAAAAAAAATCGCTGCTCCGTATTAATAAGGACAAACTGAACCTTTATTTTTGATGGTACATTTCAGGAACACAGGACGCAGCTTCCACTAAATTGTGCGATGCTCCTCCATTCTTCCAATCCCATTTTCCTTGGTCAAATCTTTTCCGAGTCCAGTGACGTTAGATTAACGAGATCTAAGGCGTTTTTCATTTTACACCTTTTGTCGCCCTTCCTCGTCTCATGCCGGTACTTCCATTCTTCGAAGGGACAGACCTCCGCGTTCTAGTTATGCTGTTTGGGTCATGGTTTGATGCAACCCTCCACGGCACCCTATCTTGAATCCAAAGAACCAAAGTTATCTCCGTAGAGGCCATGAAGGCCCTGGGCAGGGAGGAATATGAAGACTTCCACCAACCGTACTTGGCGGGGTAGAGTGGTTAGCTCTACGCCTGGCCGCCTTTGCCCCCATGAATAGACCTGGTGCTCATTTTTGACGTAGGCTTAGTGAACCTCAGGGCCAAGTGCACCTCCGGAAGTGGAAATCTCGTTTCTTAAAATTTTCGTTTTCCTGTGAATGTGAATTTCCTGTTTTTGATCTCATTAAACAGATCCTTTAGTGCAGTTACGTATAATGTAACCGTACAGGGGAATAACCTGACCAGACCAAAGAAATTTGGATATCTTTAAAAGGTAGGCCTATACAGCGCGAATATCTGACATGTCCATGCGAAACTGCGGAATAGTCTGACAACCCTAGTGAAGTTAATGGGAAATGGGTCATGGTTTGATGCAACCTTTTATGGTACCTTTCCAGTCTAGCTACTATGTACAGAAACAACGCTGTTATTTAAGTCAATGTTGTCTTGACCATTGTGCATTTGTCTGTTAGTAGGTTGTCTCTGGAGTTTGTTTCTAAAAGGAGTTAGATGTAATGTCTTGCAATGATTCACCAGGTAAATACAGTACAGATCTGACCGCCTCTGTGGTGTGGTGATTAGTGTGATTATTTGCCGATTCCCGGCTCTGCCACGAAATTTGAAAAGTGGCACGAGGGCTGGAACGGGGTCCTTTCAGCCCCGGTAAGTCAACTGAGTAGAGGGGGGTTCGATTCCCACCTCAGGCATCCTCGAAGTGGTTTTCCGTGGTTTCCCACTTCTCTTCCAGACAAATGCTGGGATGGTACCTGACTTAAGGCCACGGCCGCTTCCTTTCCTCTTCATTGTCTATCCCTTCCGATATTCCCATCCTCACACAAGGCCCCTGTTCAGCATAACAGATGAGGCCGCCTGGGTGAGGTACTGGTCCTCCTCTCCAGTTGTATCCCAGACCCAAAGTCTCACGATCCAGCACACTGCCCTTAGGCGGTAGAGGTGGGATCTCTCGCTGATTCCGAAGGAAAAACCAGCCCTGCACGGTAAACGGATTAAGAAAGAAAGAAAATATAGATTGCACAAAAGCTGACGAAGAGGGGAAAGAAGTTTGGTCGTGTTAGTAGTGAGGACACAAAATGTGTAAGACTGCAATACATGAAACAGGGGAGCCACACACGGGCAAAAATAACAGTGGTATTGTGAGCGAGGAAACCAAGAGGGGACTTATTCATTGGAAGAACCACTTCCAAACTCGTAATGAAATAAACCTATTTCTAAGGGTATCTAACAGTGATCCCTGCACAACGCAAACGTTCCAGAGAAGAAGAGCAGGAGGAACATTTGCATCTTTTAAGTTCGCTTTACTGATAACAATATTGTCCAAGATATTAGAGTGTATAAATAGGCATTTATGACGTTACATGTAACAAAGAGAGGTAAATTAGATCATTTACTAAACAAACTAAAATCTGAAAATAAAACCTTGCGAGAAGTGCGATGGACTTCGGCAGCCGGCACAATTCCTATCCTCGCCGCTGGATGGGGGCTTCATTCATTCCATTCCTGACCCGGTCAAAAGATTGGAATCAAGCTGAGGATTTTCATTTTCAAAACCTTGCGAGGTGGTCGAGGAAAGCACAACACCTGCCCATGCAGTTTAACGAATGATCCCCGTGCAGTAATTCGATAGCACATTCAATTACATTACATTAAAAATTCCAATAAATTCCATGAAAATTACATTAAAAAGGTCAGTATGTTCCCGGTATATGTATGTTAGGGTGTTTGTTTAGGAGAGTTATTAAGAACATTCGGGGAAACAGGTTGGACAAGAAAGCGGTGATGGCAATATAGGAGACAGGAAATCAAGTAAGGATGACATACACTCGTTAGTGTTAAACTGAAAAAGTAATGTAAAGAAAGGAATAGAATTAAGTAATTCAATAGATAGATATTTCCCAGATATTGTAACTGGAATTGAATCATGGCTGAGAAGTGATATAATTGATGCGGAAATTTTCTAACAGAGTTGGAGTTTTTATCGTAGAGATAGGATAAGAAGAGTATTCATACTAGTGAAAGACGAATTCGTAATCTACAAAAAATATTACGGACGAGAAATATGATCTTCAAGGTGTAAGAATTTTCTCTAAAGACAGTAAGCAATTTGATGTTTTTGGGGTGTACAGACCAGACAAGGCTGACACTGACGCTGATGCTGAATTACTTGATAAGATAATCAGCTATGTGGGGAACTACAGTAGCAGCGATTGGGAATTAAAAGTGCGGAGGCAAAAAAATATACAAAGAGTACCCGAGTTTGTGGGGTATAGTAGACGGGGGCCAACGGCCGTAGCCGTGTTGAAACACCAGATCCCGTGAGATCTCCGAAGTTAAGCAACAATGGGCGTGGTTAGGAGTTGGATGGGTTGCCACGCGCTGTTAGTGGGGGTAAGGGAATGGAGGAGCGGAAAGGAACTGGCCACCCTACCGCACGTAAACTCCGACTCAAGAACACCTCTGCGGAGGTTCGGACCTGCCTTCGGGCAGAATAACCCTTACCAGTAGACAGGGAAGGGCTGGGGGGGGGGGGGGTGGTGATTTATACATCAAAAGTGAAAACGAAAAGCTACAAAAGGACAAAACAATTTACGCTCTCTGAGTGAATTTCGACAGAGAGGTAAAGGTTGACAGTTTATCTATTTAAGTGCGGTAATAATATTTTTATTTTTTGAAGATTTTGATTCAATACTATACAACATAAACTTTCACCAAAGGAACACACATATTACAATCAAAAACAAGTACGGTGTGATTATACAATTACAATCATTTAGTGTTCGACTACACACTAGGAAACTAACAGACACTAAAGAGACGGCCAGAACTGATGAATACGCGCGGCAAGCGAAAAAAAAACAACAACAACGAAAAAAACCCTGCTACCGTTCCTCACAACACATCCAAAGTCTTGCTGTGGTGCTATACAAATCGGTTAGCCGGGATGGACGATATTTGGTGCGTATTTCCGCTAATAATTTTGTTAATAATTAAAGAAAACTAGCAATTTCCCGCTGGCTCTGCCCGCAATGTACACAATGTACACGTTACTATCCTCACGGATGTATTTGCAAGGTTTCGAGTTAATGAAATAAAGCACATGATCTGCTGTAGTAATAGAATGTAATATTATGTCAACAAAACACTTGAAAATATATCACACAAAGAAATTGAATTAAACGTTCCTTAGAACAACACTACGCGCCGAAATGTTAAAAAATCCTTCAAAAATATTCGCCACGGAAACAAATGTGCTCATAACTTTTCTCATAATATACCAATTTAAGTAGTTATTACCTCAAAAGAAAGCGCTTGATCTACTGAGTGTGTTTAGACCAAAACGAACGGCGTACCTCAATTAGAACGAAAGATATGATTGCTTCAATGACAAAAAAATGTTGAAGAAATGAGACGTCAAATTGAATGTGCACTCATAACTTCCCTCAGAATCAACTAATTTGAATAGTTAAGAGCTTAAATAAAAGATCTTGATCCATTGAGTGTTCTTAGCCCAAAACGAACTCCGTATCTCAATTAGAACCAAAGATATGGTTGCTTCAAAGAGACAAAAAATTGAAAAATCAAATAATTTGAGGAAGGCGGAAGTTAAGTGATTTATACTACCTAATGACAAATCTGTGCATGAATACCTTTCAGTCTTAAAAAAATGAAGGAATTCGACCGGATAGAATGCCCGGACTGACTGACTTTAGTTTTCATATTTTTTAAAAAAAATATATAGATAAAGGGAAGTATTAGCTGATTAGGCAACAGGGCTTGTACAAATTGTTTTTAGTAATCCATGTAATTCCTAGTTTCAGCCGGCCAAAGTGAAATAAAAAAATAATATTTTCTCCAGAAAGTGGGGGCGCGGCCACTCGTCCCCCCCCCCTAATCACCGCTACTGGAAAACGACACAGAAAGGAACGTTATTGTAGAGGGTGATCTCAGTTTATCAAATGTTAAATGGAAAGGGAATGTGAATTACAGAAAGCATGACCAACGTATGGTGAATAAATAATCTGGGAAAGACATCCGAATCAGGTGATGGAACAGACTAGACGGATAAACATTCTAGACGTGGTGCTGATAAATCCAAATATGCTCCACGGAGAAACTGAAGTGGCATATGGTATAAATGATCGTGAAGCTGTGTTTGTCGTAGTTAAAATAAAGGCAATATAAAGGTAAGTTTTGAAAGTAGGACTATTTGGCACTACCGTATGGTTGATAAGAGAGGCACAGGGGAAATAAAAATAAGCAATCATTATGATAATTGAAAAATCGTAAATATAAACGTAAACAGCCTATGGGATGGGTTTAAAACAATTTTTGAGGATTGCGACAGCAGGTATGTGGAAAGGAATGGCAAGGACCCATTATATTACAATAGGGAAATAAACAGTTAAGAAGGAGGTGAAGGTTAGAAAGAAATAGAGTTTGGAATGGTTTCGGGAGTAAGGAGGGATCGACGTAACTTACTAGAATATTGGATGTAGCAAAGTAATCAGCTGGGGGATAACATGATGGCAAACATTCTGTAATTGGCACCCATGTGAATTTCAAGGAACAATGGAAAGATGTGTATAGATACTTCAGACAGAAACAGGTTCCAGGAATGACTATCCAAGGATCGTTAATGAACAAGGGGAGTGTTTATGGGAGTACTTACAGAAGGCAGAAGTATTCAGCTAGCAGTATGTAAACATAGTCGGAAATAAGCATAAGGCTAAGGAAGAGAAATAGAAATATATATTTTTTAAGTTAATTACAAAAAGGACCAGAGGTCCCTTTGGCTGTAACTAACTGCCACTTTAACTTCAATGTATCAACTAATATACACCATCTAATAAAATGAACACATAAAAAGCGTAAGATATATTTTCCTACTCAGGATATAAGAATAAGATTAAAAACTGAACATGTAAGAGATTACAATAATATCATTTTATGAACATAGACTATACTAACAAGGAAGAGAAGACATAAGAGAAGCCTAAGAATTTTAATGCCGAGAATGAATTAAGAATAATACTGAACATCTACATAAAATGTATGTAGGAGATTATGATGTTTCGTACTATTTAATAAATTTGGTGAAAATTCACTTGCATGGCTTAATAAGTGGAAATGTAGCGGTATTTTAGACATTTTTTCTGAGTTCCGACACTACTTTGCTGTATTTCATATACAGTAGTTTAAGATCATTGTATAATTGAGAAGCAGAGACAATGAACGACTTACTGCACTTAACCGTACGATGCTGTGGAACCTGAAGGGTGTTAGCTGTAAACCTATTGTCCCGATCATGCACTTGACTCATCTAAACAAAGGACTTGGTCAAATATGAGGGAACATTAGATTTTAAAATTCTCAGCAGTAAACAAGCAGCTCAGTATGATCGTCTATCCCTGAGTTTCAACCACTCTGCAGCTTTGTAGTAAGATGTTACGTGACAGTCTTTACGAATATTGGAGACGAATCGCACACAGGCATTCTGAATACGCTGGAGTTTGCTCTTATATTTCTCTGAGATATCGCTGTAAATTACAGCGCCGTAATCTAAAATAGGAAATACCATAGTTTGGATCAACATCTTTCTCACCGAAAAAGGAAGATACGGCAAGTTTAATCGAAACTTATACAATATGCCAGACACTTTCTTGACCAAATGCTTGGCATGAAAGGTCCAGGACAGAGTGTTATCCATTAGAATTCATAAATTCTTAACACATTCCTGATACTTGACTACAGAACCGTTTACATTACTGGAGGAATGTCCCTGTTGACAAGACTTGATAAATTCTTCGATATCCTAGAAAAATAGCTAAGGTTTTGGTTTCATTTAATAGTAAATTATGACTTAGTGTATATTGATGTTGTCTTTCTACACTGACTGACAGAGCAAATGCAACACCAAGGAGTGGTCAGAACTTTATGCCAATTGCAGGGTAGACTGACGTCACTGAGGTATGCTCATGATGTGAAATGCGCCGCTGTGCTGCGCATGTAGCGAACGATAAATGGGACACGGCGTTGGCGAATGGCCCACTTCGTACCGTGATTTCTCAGCCGACAGCCATTGTAGAACGTGTTGTCGTGTGCCACAGGACACGTGTATAGCTAAGAATGCCAGGCCGCCGTCAACGGAGGCATTTCCAGCAGACAGACGACTTTACGAGGGGTATGGTGATCGGACTGAGAAGGGAAGGTCGGTCGCTTCGTCAAATCGCAGCCGATACCCATACAGATGTGTCCACGGTGCAGCGCCTGTGGCGAAGATGGTTGGCGCAGGGACATGTGGCACGTGCGAGGGGTCCAGGCGCAGCCCGAGTGACGTCAGCACGCGAGGATCGGCGAATCCGCCGCCAAGCGGTGGCAGCCCCGCACGCCACGTCAACCGCCATTCTTCAGCATGTGCAAGACACCCTGGCTGTTCCAATATCGACCAGAACAATTTCCCGTCGATTGGTTGAAGGAGGCCTGCACTCCCGGCGGCCGCTTAGAAGACTACCATTGACTCCACAGCATAGACGTGCACGCCTGGCATGGTGCCGGGCTAGAGCGACTTGGATGAGGGAATGGCGAAACGTCGTGTTCTCCGATGAGTCACGTTTCTGTTCTGTCAGTGATAGTCACGGCAGACGAGTGTGGCGTCGGCGTGGAGAAAGGTCAAATCCGGCAGTAACTGTGGAGCGCCCTACCGCTAGACAACGCGGCATCATGGTTTGGGGCGCTATTGCGTATGATTCCACGTCACCTCTAGTGCGTATTCAAGGCACGTTAAATGCCCACCGCTACGTGCAGCATGTGCTGCGGCCGGTGGCACTCCCGTACCTTCAGGGGCTGCCCAATGCTCTGTTTCAGCAGGATAATGCCCGCCCACACACTGCTCGCATCTCCCAACAGGCTCTACGAGGTGTACAGATGCTTCCGTGGCCAGCGTACTCTCCGGATCTCTCACCAATCGAACACGTGTGGGATCTCATTGGACGCCGTTTGCAAACTCTGCCCCAGCCTCGTACGGACGACCAACTGTGGCAAATGGTTGACAGAGAATGGAGAACCATCCCTCAGGACACCATCCGCACTCTTATTGACTCTGTATCTCGACGTGTTTCTGCGTGCATCGCCTCTCGCGGTGGTCCTACATCCTACTGAGTCGATGCCGTGCGCATTGTGTAACCTGCCTATCGGTTTGAAATAAACATCAATTATTCGTCCGTGCCGTCTCTGTTTTTTCCCCAACTTTCATCCCTTTCGAACCACTCCTTCTTGGTGTTGCATTTGCTCTGTCAGTCAGTGTATATCTAGATTTATTTTACTAATACTTTCGTCAATACGATTCACAGGAAAATGGTAATAGATCTGTAAATCATCGGCGTACATATCTTCCCTTGATAGCCAAAAGGGCCAACGTTACATTTTGTTAATTTTTCAGGAGAAGCAAAAAACGTCTCAGGAAATGTTGGTTTATCTTCAGGTAAATAATGATAGTTCATATAAAGCGTGCAACTTTTCTGTTTATGTTGATACTATTTTTTTCTGTTATTATTGGTTATAACTGAAATAGATGTAAAATACATGTTAAAACTGCGACGTTCGCCCTTTTGCCAGTAAGCCTCCATATTGGAATTAATACCTTGGCCCCTTTGTAGGTAACTTTATCTGACATTGGCCCTTTTGGCAGCAAATATTTGGATGTAAATTTTGCGGTGCTGAACCCCAATCTCAAGTAATTATCATTGAAAGAAGTAGAAATGCACACAAATTAAATGGAAATTAGGTAATCAAATCACATCAGTGTGTTTATAGTATTTAATCATTTTAAAATTACCTTACAGCCATAAAAATAAACTACACATAACAAATGATCCAACATGTTAGCAGCGTTCTAATACTATGGGGTAATAAAAAAAACCAAAGTTCGGGATGTTCTAGTTAGAAATTTAAACTACATTACTTGAAATAAAACCAAAATACTCGAGTACTTATTAAATAAGGTAGAATTTCAACTCAGACATCCTCTTCATTTGTTTCTGACAGTGTGTATGGTACATTAGGCATGGGCTTCAGACTGAGATGTTCATCATGGTAACAAGGAGGAATAACAGCTGATGTGCACAAGTTATGCAAATCCGTGTATTTGGCTGAAGATACTGGAAGTTCCTTATTGTTAGTATAAAGAAATCGAGGTGTTACTAGAGCAGCTCAGGGTGATCTCTTAGAATTTTGCTAGATTTCAGTTTCTATACTATCATCAAGTTGCAGTGAGCATTTTACTAATACCTTACATGAGTCCTTAGAAAATACAACCTTTCTTGCATTCCTCAATATTACCTTAGTCCCAACTGGTCTCATCATGGAAATATCGCCAACAAATTCTTTCCAGCTATAGAAATCGTTGTATGTCAGCACTTTTACCTCATATGGAGCAGGCTGTGTTCGGGCAGTACGAATACTTGTGGACCACTCACTGGGAGTCCGTATCGTTTTCCTTCCGTAGTTAGATTCACTTTTGGAATGCATTGAATCGGCAGGCATGAAGGAATGCCCTGGCATTAGGCATATTAGACAACAAAAAATCATGTTGCTGTTCAAGGGAACCCAGCTGCCAATATGATTCGAAAATCAGTTTCCTATCATTCTCTGTGAATAAGTGACAGCTAACAGATTTAGTGCACTTTCGTCCAAAGCATGAGTTTTTACCCAAACTTCTCTTATTTTTCTGAAAACCTTCTGAATTTGTGTACTCCCTTCCCTCCCTTCTAGCTATTTTATTGTTCAATTTTGCAGAAAATGGCCTTTGTTTTCACTTTCCTGTTTTCCCTACGCACTCACTATCACTAACAATATTTACGCACCCTTGAGCATTACCACTGTGGGCATAATTTTGTATACTGCCCTGTGTTCCTACAATAATTGCAGCTGAAGAAATTTCCTGAGTGTGGTTGATTGAAGACTGTTTAAAGGTCGAGTTCAAGGTTACCATACAATCTGCTTCTGTTGCAAACTCACTGATTGTTTGAATGTCATTATTACTAGACCCGAAATGGTCCAGTTCACGATCACTTATATTTGTACCCATTTCCACAGGCTCAAAACTAATGTCACTAATGCTAAATTGATCATTTTGTGGACCTGTAGTTGCACGTTCTCCAATTCGTTCATTATAAGCTTCCTCGAACTGTTCAAATTCAGATAGATTTGAACTTACTTCATCAGGATCAACAAGATCAACAATTTCACTATTTATCAATGGCTGATTTTGTGATTCTGGAGACGTACTCTCTTTAATCCAGAAATTAATGGCTTCTTCAAATGTTTGTCATGAGAGTTGAACAATACGACGAGAGAGGATGGTCGCCCAGTTGTACTTCCTCTTAAAACAATAATCACCACCACCACCAATACGACGAGACCGTGCTGACATAGTGGTACAGTTCATAGTCACTGAAAAAAGACATGATTTATTTACAGCCTGCACAAGGTTCAAAATCACTATTTCGAAGTTTTCTGTTATTTTAAAATCAAGTAAAAGACTTTGCAAACTTCGTATAAACTTATTCGTAATTATGAAATAAATATTGAAAAACAATAGAAAGTCAATCTCTTGAAGTGTGGCTAAGCCTAAACATTATTTACAAAGTATAATCTAACTTCACTCTGTAATTAACTGTACACAGTAACATCTAAAACGTACAATAATGAAAATATTAATATAACATAACCTCACGAGATTCCTACATGGCTTGACCTAGAAGCAAGGCACAATGTTTTGTTACATACTTTGATATAAAATAACTGTTTATTACCTTACCTCCAAATGTTCTTATGGATGACTTATTTGTAGACTGATGTGGGATGGAATTATTTCTCCTCTGACTGTTACTATTCAACACAAATACGACAGTCCACGAGATATCTCAGTCTGAAATTGTGTTATAGAGAGATGTTGTTAACATGAATATTACAAACAAAACACGGTAAACTGTACCTCTAGCTGACTCTGAAGCATAATACGGGTACATACGTAATGATACATTGTAAATTACATTATCTGTAGTTGTAACAAAGCTCCAACTAAGGATATAATGTACCCAATTTTCGTTCGTAAAACAGGCTATATGTATTGTAAAGATAGGACGTTGGCCCTTATGACGGTAACGTCTGAAGAACGTTCGCCCTTGGCTCATACTTTGATTTTGTATTTTTCGGCTTATTAGGGACTAAAACGTCTGCCCCTTTGCCAGAATGTGCATTTCACATCGCTAAATACGAATATATCAATAACTCAGTTTCGCAAAAAATGTAACGTTGGCCCTTTTGGCTATCAAGGGACGAATGATGTCCCGTGTGGCGTAAAACTACAGGCAGATACAGTGAAAAGAAAAGGGGACCCAACACGGAACCCTGAGGGACGAGAGAATGTACACTAGAGACTAGACCAATTAGAGAATTTTTGTTTGTCAAATACTATACGCTGAGTCCTCCCTTTCAAGAACGCTTCAAACCAAGAGAGAACTCACAGAGATACGCCCATTGTATGTAATTTAGTCAGAAGGAGGATGAACTCTATCAAATGCCTTGCTTAAATCGAATAGTACCAGAAGTGTTAGTTCCATTCTGTCCATTGCAAACTTGATATCATCGGGGACTTTGACAAGTGCCGTCGTAGTGCTATGGCTTGTTCGAAAACCAGACTGAAACGTGTTAGGAATAGAATGAGTATTTAAATACGAAGTGAGTTGTTGGTAAACAATCTTTTCTAATCCTTTACCCAATATTGACAAAATACTGATTGGTCTGAAATCATCAAATTTTTGAGGAGAAGGGACTTTAGGAACAGGTCGGATATTGGACATTTTCCATACATCTGGAAATACTCCTGATTGTAAACAGAAATTATACAGGTGAGCTATGACCGGAGTGATTATATCCAAACAGTTCATTAGGAGGGAATGTGAGATACCATCTGGTCCAACATCCTTGGTATCCATGCTCTTAAATACTTTGACTACATCCTCTGAGTAAATGTACGAAACGTGAAAGAGATCATGTTGAGGTTCATTTGTGTTAATGTAACTATGAATAATTTTGGATATTCTGTGAGAATTGCTCACTGGTGAAATTTTTAAGAAATAATCGTTTTGAAATTCTGCTGGTATGAATGAGGAAGTAAGTTGTGAATGTTTCTTAGCAATACCCAGTGATTTTATAGTTCCCCATAGAGCAAAAGGAGTTGATCTCTTACTGAACAAAAAATGCATGTGTTTGACTTTGGCATCTCGGATCGCGAGTTTGGTTTTATTACGCAAAATGCGAAAGGTTTCAAAGTCTTCAGGCTTCCTGGTTTTGATGTACTTTCTTTTTGCCTTGTCCCGCGTAGAGATTAATTTCGTAATTGTAGACGTTATCCGCGGTTTAGGTGGGTGTTTGGCTCGGATTACTTTTAATGGGGCATGCTCGTCATACAGCGCAAAAATTAAACTATTAAATTTGGTGACTTTATCATCAATATTACGCTGACAAAAACATAGCAGGGAGCTGAAATTACGTCTTTTCAAAAATCTTCAGGATTAAAACTGCGGAAATCTCTAAATGTGGTTCACTTTCTTTCATATTTGGGTGTTGATATCGAGAAGACAGCACCAGAGCATATCATGTCCAGAAAATCCACTCGCTGGGGTCTGCCCAAATTTCAGAAGGGTATCATTACAAGTTGAAGCTATGGTATCGAGACTGAATGACTATATGAAGAGTGGCATGTGCCATAAAATGGTATTCTAGTCAAATTGCATGAGTCAAGTGCGTCATCGATTACTACAGTTTCCGAGGACCCTGATCCGAAATGCCCATTCATATCACCTGCAAGTATAACATATTTATAAACGTAATTATACATCGCCTCTACAAACGACTCCGTGAAACCAATTTTGGGACGTCGGGAGATGCATGAAAATAATACTGTACCCACAGCTAATTCAAGTTCGAGGAAAATATACTCTGGCTTACGACAATATTCTGCCGGGGAGGTGTGAACTATTTTACATTTTATGTTGCTCTTCACGTACACAGCTACGCCTCCTCCTCTATTGCCCAGCCTATCATTTCTATATAAATTAAAACCAGGAATGTTAATCTCCGAGTCCGGTAAGGACTCCTTGAAAAATGTTTCACTTACAGCAATAACATTAATATTTGAATCAACAAAGCAGTCAAAGAACTCATCGAAATGTACCGTATCAACTAATGACTGTGCATTTAAGTGAATTATTTACAAATCAGAGGGATAGATTTCTGATAGATCTTCAATGATTTTGTGAATTTCAGAAGACTTAAGTTTAGAAGATATGCATGAATTTGTATGGTTACGAAAATTCCAGAAAATTAATATTCAATTATAGGTCCTAATAACATTACATAGAGTTTTAGATTACGTGAGGCGAAAGTAGAGAAGAGAATAGTGAATAGAACATACTAATTTAACTTCAACAAGGAGGGATCTTTTTTTAGTTCAGTAGTATTTTTCACACGGTGTTTAACACTCCCTTGTAGTACGATAATTTTGCCATCAGAAGTCCACACCTGCTTTTCTCCGAAGATGGAAATTGCCTGTTTCAAAAGGTGATGTCTGGTGGAGATAAGATCTTCACGAATCGTCACCTTGGATCCACGTAACAGCCTCTTCGCACGGAAAACTGCTGATCTCTTGTTGTAGGAGACAAATTTACATATAATAGCCATTCACTTCCCAGATCCAGGGGCTCCAACCCTATGCGAGGGGTCAAAATCTTCCACGCTTAAGGGGACCTTCAATTTCTGGGCCACATTGAGCACTAAGTGATTTGAATCCTCACAAGATTCCTCGGGCAACCCAAAAATTCGAATACTATTTCGCCTTTGGTCTTGTTCAGTTTCGTCCATTTTATGATTTAATAAAGAATTTAACTCCAGAATTCCATTTTTACGAGCTTTTAACTCATTTTTTAAAATCGCTAATAACTTTAAAATTGAAGTCTATTGTTTCTTTTAGTTCTTCACAAACCTTTTGTGCAAGAACTGTCACCAAGGGTTGAAGAAAGTCCCTATTTTGTAATAAGTTCCCCACTACAACTTGCACCAAGGTCACAATCTTGTCCTCAGTTAAATTAGTGTTTCCTGTGGTGTAGGAGTGTGCTGTATTCAGCATGTTGGCGTTGCCGCTAGTTGGTGGTGTGAGGGAGAGCTGCTCACGAGCAGTTGAAGTTCGTGAGGCACGGGTCGAGCCAGATGGAAGTGATGGTGCTGCTTCCTGCGAGGTGATGGTGGTGCCGTTAGTCTCCGAGGGAGAGCGCTTGCGATCAGCCGAAGGTACAGTAGCAGAAGGGTGGAGGGTTGATGGTTGACCATGTTTGTGAACGCTGTCTAGAAACATTTGACAAGCGTGATGTGGGAGTCATAGCTGCACCCTGTCCTGGACAGCCGAAGATCGCGCCACATTTCTTCTGCTTTTCTTACTTCCGGCCATACTTAACCTAACTTCGAAACTTCTTATGGATTTAAAGAAATAAATGCTATATTTCTACAGCGAGAAACACTGCCCTAACACATTCACAGGTCACTTTAACTTCACTAAATCAGTGCTTGCACATAAGACCGTACTAAGGGTACTATATACCTTCAATACACCTGGAATTTATGAGTCGCAAACTACGCCACCATGACACGACAGACTAATACTGGCTTTTGATAGGAAGTGCAGGTACGAAATAAATAGAATTTGGAACGGTTGCGGGAGTAAGGAGGGAATGAAGGAACTTACTTGGAAACTGAATGTAGCAAAAATTCTACCGACTACTAATGAAAATGAGGGCTATTGGACTAGGCAAAAGACTGGTTGAAGATATAAAGTTTGAAAGCTAGAAAAGCAGCTGGGATTGATAAGATTTCTGGAGATATTCTGCCATATCTGAAATAATTATTTGATTACTGTTTGCATGAAGAGGCTACACTAAATGAATGGAGAGTTGCAATAGTACCATAGTGTACAAGGGAAAGGGTGATAAACATAAACCGAGGCCACCCAGCTTGACAAGTGTTGTTTGTAAGCTGTAGGAAAGCATTCTTCGTGATTATATCAGACACGTTTGTGAAATTGTTAACTGGCTTGATAGAAGACAGCTCGGGTTTAGGAAATGTTAATCCAGTAAGAGTCAACATGTAGGATTCCAGCAGGGTATAACGGATACGTTAGGGTGGATTCAGGTCAAATGGTCTGTATCGCGATTTATCTGTCCAAGGCTTTTGATAGGGTAGATCATCAGCGACTACTGATGGAAATGAGGACTATTGGACTAGGCAGAAAAATGGTTGAATGGGTGGCTAAATATCTATAAAAGAGAACTCAGAGTATTGGAGTAGGTAGAGCGTGGCCTGATCCTGTAATTATTAAGGGGGTGGAGGTCCCACAGGGCAGTATGACTGGATCTTTATGTTTTCTTGTATATATAAATGATATGATATGATGGGTTACTGCAGTCACGCCGTATTTCGTGAAACATGGGCAACGGCTGAGTGGCCTAGTAAGAGGTCCTGAGAGTCGGGATTCCAGTTGCTATGGAGTGGGAGTGGGCATCTCGGGCATATTCTGAATCATGGCTCTACTTGTGCTCAGGTGTCTAGGACTATACAAGCCACCGGTAGAGGGGAGATCCTCACTGGGACTATGAGAAAGTAAGGGTAGCATCCTGCTTCACAGAACTTTCACCGAGCACGCTCAGAACTTTTCAAGCAAGCCTCGAACCTATGGAAGTAACGGAGTCCAACTCCCACTTGACAGGCGAGGGACACCTTGGTAAGAATTTTGAGAACGAAATGGAATTCGATGGGGAGCTATCAATATTAATGGGGCTTATGGAAAAAGCGTAAATGACTGAGTCAACAAAGAGGATGCATCTGGATGTGTTAGGAGTTAATGATATTCGGGCAAAGGGAGATAACGGAGAAGGGATAGGAGATTATAAGGTGTATCTGACGGGTGTTAAAAAGGGAAGGGAAGAGGGTGGGGTAGGATTGTTCATCAGGAGTACTATTGCATGCAACGTAGTTTCTGTTAGGCACTTTAATAAGCAAATGATGTGGGTAGATTTGGCAGTTGGAGGTCTTAGGACCAGAATCGTCTCACTATATTCACCATGTAAAGGTCCAGATGAGGATGTTGACAAATGTTATGAAGCTGAAGTAACATCGTATTGAGGGTTAACAGCAAGGCTATGGTAGTGCTAATGGGCGATTTCAATGCGAGAGTTGGAAATAGAATTGAAGGATACAAAACGGTGGTAAATGTAGGAAAGATATGGAAGATAATAGGAATGGGAAGCGTTTACTGGACGTATGTGCTTGTGTGGGATTAACAGCATAAGGCTATCCACCGTTACATGGGAGGGTAGGGTCACCAGATCCACAATAGACTATAGTTTAACTGACTTTGAATTCAGGAAGTCTGTTGAGAATGTGCAGGTTTTCTGGGGATGTTTTGATGATACGGGCCACTATCTGATCAGAAGTGAACTAAGAATCTCTAGACCTACGATAGAGAAAGTGAAATCTGTCTTGAGATGAATAAGAGTAGAAAATCTCCAGCACGAGGAAATTAGACAGAAGTACATGGATATGATTAGTGAAAAAGTTCCAAACAATAGACATTAAGCAGGTTCAGGGTATATACAGAGAATGGTTGGCATACATGGATGCTATTAGAAACAGTAACGGAATGCCTAGGACCAAATGTGTGTAATGATGGGAAAATTGAACATCTTGATGGAACGATGAAGTGAGATCCGCTTGTAAACATAAAAAGAAGGCGTATCAGAAATAGCTTCAAACAAGGACTGATACGGACAGGGAATTGTACGTAGAGGAAAGAAACAAAACGAAAAAATAGTTTTTGAATCCAAGAAGAAGTCGTATTAAGATCTTGATACTAACCTGGAAAGGCTAGGTCAAGCAGCAGGGAAACGTTTCTGTACAGTAATAAAGAATCTAGGAAAGGGAGGAAAGAAGGCAGAAGGAAGAAGAAGAAGAAATCTAGAAAAGGCATATGCGAGAGAACCGAGGAAGAAAAGATGTTCGCCGTACTGGGGGACTATGGGATTAACGGTAGATTACTAAAATGAATCGAAGTTATTTATGTCGACAATTGGGCTGCAGTGAGAATTGATGGCAGAATGAGTTATTTGTTCAAGTTACTTACAGACGTTAGATAAGGCTGTACTCTTTCACCCTTGTTGTTCATAATTTATTTGAATCATCTGCTGAAAGATATTAATTTATTGGCAGGGAGGGTTCCAGTTAGGTGAAAATTTAGTATGTATTCGTAATTTCGCCTATGCTGACGACTTGGTCTTAATGGCAACTTGTGCCAAAAGCCTGCTGTACAATATCTTGGAACAAGAAAATAGGTGCAATGAGTATGGTATGAAAATTAGCCTTTCCGTGACTAAAGTGATGAGGTACTTCACTGATGATTTATAGATGCACATAAGAATTTAATCAATAGCTAAGCATCAATATTTCCTACACGTGAGTTGTACGGCCAACACGGAGTCCATTACTATGACAAGTCTGACCCATGGAACATTCACGCGTAGAGATAAGCTTACACGATATTTTCAAGTAAATGTGGCAACTATGATTATGACAAACAAATGTTGTTGTCCTATCAGTAATTTTGTCACAGCGATAACAAGAAGTACTCAAGGAGTAAAGCGTGTTAACAATCGCATAACCATATTCTTTGTCGCAAACAGTATCGATATGGAAGACACTATTGAAATTTCCGATGATTAAAAATACCATTTCAACAAAACTATAATCTGTTAATTTCGCAATCTACTTTGCGTTATTTCAATTTTCATTGTTCCTTGAGGAATAGAATAAATAACGTTCCCTGTTACCTAAAAAAAGTACTTTTTCGGCATCATTTAGGTCAGGAGTTCAAAATCGCTTGAAATTACACGTGCGACGGTGCAATGAGTATTGCTACCGGGACTCCACGGTGTGCGGAGTACGGCTGTCACTCAGCTTGACGCTGTCGGCTACAGCTATCCTATTGGGGCAGTGAATATACCGTATAGATTAATTGCATGTGGGTTGAATGAGAACATTCATTCATGAGACTCTCTCCCAAGTTGGTGATTATCCGTGACTGGAAGAGAGGACTCCTTCTTCTTAATCTGTTTATTGTCCAGGGTTGGCTTTTCCCTCGGACTTAGCGAGGGATCCCACCTCTACCGCCTCAAGGGCAGTGTCCTGGAGCTTCAGACATCGGATCGGGGGATACAACTGGGGAGAATGATCAGTACCTCGCCCAGGCGGCCTCACCTGCTATACTGAACAGGGGCCTTGGTGGGGGATGGGAAGATTGGAAGGGATAGACAAGGAAGAGAGAAAGAAGCGGCCGTGGCCTTAAGTTAGGTATCATCCCAGCATTTTCCTGTAAGAGAAGTGGGGAAACCACGGAAAACCACTTCCAGGATGGCTGAGGTGGGAATCTAACCCACCTCTACTCAGTTCACCTCCCGAGGCTGAATGGACCCCGTTCCAGCCCTCGTACCACCTTTCAAATTTCGTGGCAGAGCCGGGAATCGAACCCGGGCCTCCGGAGGTGGCAGCTAATCACACTAACCACTACACCACAGAGGCGGACAGAGAGGACTTTCCTTTTTAATTCAGTCAGTTCATTCATCCACTTAGTCATTCATTCATTCATTCATTCATTCAATTGAAACGTTCTCTCATTAACGCCCAGATTTCGCAGGCTAAGACCATGCATTCAATTCATTTCATTCATTCACTCATTCATCCAATCAATCACCTGTTCGATAATGAATGCTCTCCCCCAGTTGGTGGCTATCTGTGACTGGATGAGAAGAGTGTTCAGTCGTTCATTCATGCATGAACACAATCATGAAATCATGCATCCACCAATTCATATAGGCATTCATTAATTCATGCAATTCATCCAAACGTATTCTGTAATTGTAGGATTCCGTTAAAGTATGTGTAACATTACATTTAACAAATTCTATTCTATTCTATTCTATTCTATTCTATTCTATTCTATTCTATTCTGTCCGGCTCCACGGCTAAGTGGTTATCTTGCTGGCCTTTGATCTAAGGGGTCCCAGGTTCGATTCCCGGCAGGGTCGGGAATTTTAACCATAATTGGTTAATTCCACTGACACAGAAGCTGGGTGTATGTGTCGTCTTCATAATCATTTCATCCTCATACGGGCGTCAATTCAAGAGACCTGCCCCTGTCCTCGGACACTCCCGGCACTAGAAACCATACGCCATTTTTTTTTCATATTCTATTGAGGCAGTGCGGCCAAGTCCAGTCTACACTCCAGCCGCCATACTTAGCCAAGTACTCAATCAGCTGATTAATAAAGGATAGTGATATTTTTATTGTTTTAGTAATTTTCTTATGTATATTCACAGTATGATTCAGCAGCCCCTTCCAATATCGTTTTCTGCAACCCAACTAACGTGCACATGATTATAGGGGCGCTATTCCCCTGCAAGCGTACTGTATAGTACCAATGTTCTGTGAGCACATTTTGCACACGATTCTGAACCCTAGCGAAATGTTGTATCATCCGTTCGCGAAACATGACGCCTTGAAATCATGTAGCAACATCCTTTTACCATGTAACTATGTTCATGTGGTGTGCCTCATGACCGGGTGTAACTAAGAGGGGAATTAATGCCTAAAACTAGGTAGCAGTGCAGTAATTAATGTCTTAAGCAAGGAACCACATAGCGTATGTAGTCTGCTCTCTTCGTACTACCAGCATGTTTCCTGCAGTGCAGCGTAGTGGATGTGGTTAGGCGCACGGCGGTTCGAATCCTGCATCGTTCAAACGTTTTTGCATCGGTATGATGTTTGAATACGTAAGCACAGGTACACGTTTGCCACATTCAAACAGTAGGGTGACGCCATTATTCATCTTGTGCCCTGTGCATACTCCGCTAGTTAGGGCCTGAATGTAATGTAATCTCTGCTGTCATTCGGCATATATTACGCATAGGAATAAGTTGACATGCTCCTCATTTATGGGGAAGTAAGACAAAACGAGAGCGAGGCACTACGTCTGTACCAGGAACGGTATCCCGACAGGCGACACCCAGCTGCTACGACATTCCGCCGTGTTCAAAGATACCTAAGGACAACAGGCGTGATATCCAACCAGCCACCAGTCCGCGATAGGCCCGGTACATCGAGTGAAACAGAAGAGGCCGTTCTGGAGGCAGCTCGTACGACAGGTGAACACCAGCCATCCGTCCGTCTGGCGAATACTGCATGAACATATATTTCATTCATACCATCTTCAACTACACCAAGAGCTCCATGGGCGGGATTTCGAAGCTCGAATGGAGTTATGTTGGTGGCTATTAGGCAGGCTGAACATTGATTCATCATTCGTATCGCATATCTTGTTCTCGGACGAATCGCACTTCCACAGTAATGGGAACGTCAATCGCCACAACATGCACTATTGGAGTCCGGACAATCCTCACTGGGTGCGACAGGCATCCCATCAAGTACGATGGGAAGTGAATGTTTGGTGTGGGATCTTGGGGTATCGCCTGATTGGACCTTATTTGTGGGATGAAATTCCAAGGCATGATTTTACGGTTGGATGACCTTCCAGTCCTTCCAGTACAAGAGCTAATGAAGATGGAGTGAATGATGGTGAATGGAACTGAATGAGAAGGTGGAAGGAATCGACTGTGGTCTATGGATAGGAACTGTAGCGGCATTTGCCTGGACGTAGAAATGTTAAACCATAGAAAACAATTCTCAGAACAACCGAAGATGGGGCTCGAACCTACCTGTCTTCACATGCAGAGCTGGCTCCAACGCCGCAGTACGTTAACACGCGCGCCCACTCCACTCGGTCTCAAGGGCTACCATTTTACAAATTTTAAATAAATGGCTAGTGAGTGAACCTGGTAGGGCAAGGTTGCCAAGATCGCACCGCCAGATTCCCTCTCTGTTGTTTTCCTAGCCTTATCATAAATTATTTCAAAGAAATTGGAATTTTTTTTAACATCTCCCTTGGCAAGTTATTCCAATCCCTAACTCCCCTTCCTATAAATGAATATTTGCCCCAATTGTCCTCTTGAATTCCAACTTTATCTTCATATTGTGATCTTTCCTACACCACTCAAACCTATTCGTCTACTAATATCATACCACGCCATCTCTCCACTGACAGCACGGAACATACCACTTAGTCGAGCAGCTCGTCTCCTTTCTCCCAAGTCTTCCCAGCCCAAACTTTGCAACATTTCTGTAACGCTACTCTTTTGTCAGAAATCACTCAGAACAAATCGAGCTGCTTTTCTTTTGATTTTTTCCAGTTCTTGAATCAGGTAATCCTGGTGAGGGTCCCATACGCTGTAACCATACTCTAGTTGGGATTTGAACCACGGAACCCAGCGGTGAGAGGCCGACGCGCTGCCGCCCGAGCCACGGAGGCTCCCGTACGTTTACTTCTACTGTATTACATATAATTAGGATATATTATTTAGGTATCCTTTGACATTGTGGTTTTTGTGATCCGTCCAAATGTTTGGGCTAGGGCATGAAAAACTCACACAATGGCGTGGTTGCGGAAATCGCACCACCACTGAGTTGCCTTAATAGCACCGTGCGATTTACGCATCTTTACTGGTGCGGTTTAGGAATCTTGGTAAATGAAGGTGCTTAGACTAGATATTTTCATACGATCATTTACAGCAGTGCCTCTTAGGGTACATGCGCCTGGTGCATGCACTGTGCACGGTGAAAAATACGACTTCGCTTGGTTGGCCAGAGTGCAGACCCCCACTCCTTGATTTGGAGCAATAGCGCTGCCTCTCTCTTTCCCCACGCCTGTCTCGCTCGCTCCCCCTGTCTCCCTCTTCCTCACTTGCTCCGTAGCGCTCCAAATGCGAGCCGAGTTGAGCCGAGCTTAGCCGAATAGAGCAAAGACGAAGCGTTGGTCCGAGCCGAGCCGAGTGGAACCGATGCATAGTGCACGGAGCTCTTACGCCTCGATTTGCACGCGTGAGATTTTGGGCATTTGAGAGGCCCTGATTTACAGGATAAAATAGTTTCAAGAGTGGCAGTGAAAGTCGACGTTCCACAATGAGTATAGGCCTAATGTTGTTTCTTTCTTTCTTTCTTTCTTTATTTCTTTCCAGAATTCGGTTAATATGGCACGGAGGCAGTACGGGAAATGGTCTCCGGAAAATATGACACGTGCGTTGGTGGAGTTTAAAGGAGGGTAAGGTTGTGTTCTGCCCGAATGCAGGTCCGAACCTCCGCAGAGGTGTACCTGAGCCGGAGTTTACGTACGGTAGGGTAGCCAGTTCCTTTCCGCTCCTCCATTCCCTTACCCCCACCAACACGCCCAATGTTGCTTAACTTCGGAGATCTCACGGGATCCGGTGTTTCAACACGGCTACGGCCGTTGGCGAGTATAAAGGGGGGGAAATAAAATTGAATAAATGTTGCAGAAAGTATGAAATACCAAAGAAAACGTTTCTAATGCACGTCCGAGGGGAAGTTAACCGTAGCAGCAACGCGGCAGTGAATGGAAGATAAACAGCGTTACAACTCGCAGCTGAAAAAGAACTCGTTAGTTCGAAGAGAGCATGTTCGGTCTTACGATAACTGACGTCAGGAAGTTAGGTTTTCAAATGCTTGAGGCTAATCCCCGTCTTGATAATCCATTTAACAAGGAGGAAAAAAATGGCTGGAAAGAAATGGTTCACGCTTTTATGAAATGTCATCCTACAGTAATATATAAGTAATAATAATAACAACGTAAACGTTTCCACCTTTTCAATACTAAAATATATAATTTATAATTTTGTGAATATATTTTAGTATTGAAAAGGTGGAAACGTTTACGTTGTTATTATTATTACTTATATATTATTCTCAGTTCAATACGGACCAAAAACATGAAATTCATAACCATTAATCCTACAGTAAGTTTACGACAGCCTAAAAATGAGCAGAACCAGTCATCTGCAGCAATTTTGAAGAGATTATGTCGGTGAGCAAGTGGTAGATTCGTTGTGTTACACGGAAATATAACATTTTACGGCTTCTAATACAATTTTATGAAAAATGGCGCGATTTAGGATACCTTACCCTACTATTTTTGCAATGGAATAGATATTTAGCTTAATTATGAATAAAATAAGAAGCAATTTATGTGCCCAACTATAAAGAGGGAAATTAAAAGGAAAATGTCTTCTATCAAATTTGTATCAAGTTTAACAGAATATTATTATTTTATACTGATTGAGTTTAATTTCTCGTACCATTTGTAAGTATGAATTGTCATGATCGTCGGTTGTAGCAAAATAATAGCACAATGATAATACTGATGTCATTGGCTTTACGTCCCACTAAATTACCTTTTTCGGTTTTCGGAGAACGCCGAGGTGTCGGAATTTTTGTCCCGCACGGATTTTTTTTTTTTACGTGCTAGTAAATCTATCGACACGAGGCTGAGGTATTTCAACATCTTCAAATACCACTGGACGAGCCAGGATAAAACCTGCCAAGTTAGGTTCAGAAGACCAGTGCTCTACCGTCTCAGCTACCCAGCTCGGCTCGAAACAAGTAATCCTGGTAAGAGTCCTATACTCCTATTCTGGGTGATTTCCGACAAAAGAGTAGCGTTACAAAAATGTTGCAAAGTTTGGGTTGGAAAGAATTGAGAGAAAGAAGAAGAGCTGCTCGACTAAGTGGTATGTTCCGAGCTGTCAGTGGAGAGATGGCGTGGAATGACATTAGTAGACGAATAAGTTTGAGTGGCGTTTATAAAAGTAGGAAAGATCACAATATGAAGATAAAGTTGGAATTCAAGAGGACAAACTGGGGCAAATATTCATTTATAGGAAGGGGTAGTTAGGGATTGGAATAACTTACCAAGGGAGACGTTCAATAAATTTCCAATTTCTTTGAAATCATTTCGGAAAAGGCTAGGAAAACAACAGATAAGGAATCTGCCACCTGGGCGACTGTCCTAAATGCAGATCAGTATTGACTGATTGATTGATTGATTGATTGATTGATTGATTGATTGATTGATTGATTGATTGATTGATTGATTGATTGATTGATTGATTGATTGATTGATTGATTGATTGAACCAATCTTACTAGAGTCTTAAACGCCCTCTCATATCTTACTACTGCAACTCCTGAATACCCTCCCTTTATTTACAACATCGTTAATGTGCTTACTTCTAATAAGATATTTCCTTATATTAACACCTAGGAGGTACTTACAGTGGTCCCCATGAGGTACTCTTACTCCATCAACACAGTGTTTGTGAAATGTATGTAGTCTTTATTGTATATGCCAGTTGCATTGGTATTTATAACTAGGGTACACCTCATAATGGACAACTTTCAAGGTTACCTTTCAGCTAGTAATCCCAGTATGTCCCCTATATAATAATACATAATGACGTCTTCTTCTTATTATTATTATTCTTCTGTTTACCCTCCAGGGTCCGTTTTTCCCTCAGACTCAGCGAGGGATCCCACCTCTACCGCCTCAAGGGCAGTGTCATGGATCTTCAGACTCTGGGTCGGGGGATAGAACTGGGGAAGATGACCAGTACCTTGCCGAGGCGGCCTCACCTGCTATGCCTTGCGGCGGAATGGGAAGATTGGAAGGGGCAGACAAGGAAGAGAGAAGGAAGCTTTAAGTTAGGTATCATCCCGGCATTTGCCTGGAGGAGAAGTGGGAAACAACGGAAAACCACTTCCAGGATGGCTGAGGTGAGAATCGAACCCATCTCTACTCAGTCGACCTCCAGAGGCTGAGTGGACCCCGTTCCAGCCCTCATACCACTTTTCAAATTTCGAGGCAGAGCCGGGAATCGAACCCGGGCCTCCGGGTGTGGCAGCTAATCACACTAACCACTACACCACAGAGGCGGGCACACATAATTACATTAAACAATTATAGTAGTACAGTATTATTCGCACACTTATTAGTGATAGATTTTTGTGCCGGGTTGAGGAGTAAGGAGGGAGCACTGCCCGTTCCAGTAATACTGCCAACTGAATGGAAATGAAATCTGAATTGAATCGATAATATGATCGATCGATATGAATTTTCTAAACCTTTATTATCTTACGCCAACAACTGTGTCATACACACAATATATAATATTATATAACATTCCTCGATGCGAAACTTGTTCCTAGCGTGAATTCTATAGTTTGGTTTTGCTGTGTAAACAACAGTACGAGTGCTTAAAGTGTACGCCAGATGTCGCACAGCGATCATAAGCGATTCTTAGTTTGTGTTTCAAAGGTTGCCAGTACGAATCTCGAAGATAACCGAGGTCAATCGATTCAGCACTAGGGTGTAAATATATCACTAAAAAGTGCGCATACAATACTCATGGGAATGCAGTACTACCAAAAATACGATCAGAATGAGGTTATAACCTGTTGTAGGTCCCTATCATTTCAAGGATTTTTTTCATAAATATTTATGTCCACGGATTTTATTGTAATATTAGCTTAAGCACAACAGCCAAGCAGTGTAACGCTCTTGTTCCGACTTCGAGGCCTATTCGTATGTCACTGTGCGACGATTTCGAACTACCCTACAATAAGCTGATCGTGATGTTGACCTCGTGCCGCAACATGATGTAGTGGCAGTACTCACACTCTATGATTTTTAATGCTTTAAGTTTTCGGCTAACGGTCTTTTATTCTTCCCCAGTAATTCTAAAATGCGCATTTTCTTTTTTGTCATTAAAAAGCCACGCCCCCTTGCCTGTGTGACTATCATGAATTGAACCCGTTACCCCTGTGACAAAAGGCCAGAACCCTAACCATTTAGCCATGGAGCCGGACACATGAAAAGGAAATTTTCGTAATCATCAATACTACTATTACACATTTCCTGTTATTTTTCTTGCTTGTTTTGAAAGACAGTTCTCTTTCTTTGGGAGGTTTCCTATTATATGTCAAAGACTTGGGTGGATTAGGGCCGTTGAAAAGTGTTGGGATGGAATTCCACTTGAGTAGTTTCCGTCCATCTGCCCATTCAAATTGCGATTCTTCAAAATGATGCTAGAATAAAATACATAATAAGACCTATAAATATAAAACATCTTTCATATAAACATATTATCCAGCAATAATACGAATGTATAACTTCACTAACCTCGCTCAAGACGGAATTATCTGTAGGTTGCCATTTGTCACGCCTACAGTTTTGTACCCACTGAGCTCTCCTTTGCTTATCTCTCGGGAAGCGAAACACTCTAATACCATCAGTTGTCTTATATTGAAAATTTGGTGCGACACAGTATCCCATTTTCCTTCAAAATACAAGTAATAACTCACATAATTACATCGGGCACGCCCACATAACAACGATATTTAAGACCCAATATGGCCGCCACCGCAAAGGATTGTGGTAGCGTGACCAGACCTCCCTAGACAGACCTTGTATGTTATTCTAGCTCGTTGGGTTAAACCATCGCCCTCTACTATACTGCGCTAATACGCCTTCCCAAGTAATATGAGCGATATGGGCCTAGTTCCTATTTCTACCACCGCCCGCTGCTTCGCTGGCATTGAAACACGATTGTTCATTACAGCACACGTTAAGTGTTTAGTATATTTCTGTTCAAATGTATAGCCAATCACTCAAAAAACATATTTGAATCACACCTTACACCTTAATAAAGAAATTCAGTGAAGAACGTACCCCTCCGCAGCGGAGAAGCTGTACAAAATAATGTTAACGGTAGGTAGTAAATACTGTAGAAAATTATATTCACACACTTTTCTGTTTAAGTGTTTCGCGTTCTCGCGTTTAAATCTTTCAAAGATCTCTGTTATTTATGTGGTTATGTTGTTTAATAATACAGGAATAGCACACTCGCAAAAAACTTCACTCAATAACTATGAATGTCCGATTTCAGGGCAACTGAAGTGAGGAAAATCACGCAACACAGGCACTAAATAGTCACTCATAGATGCAAGAGAATTTTTAGGCACAAATGATTGTGCTTTCAGTACAAAATCATGAATAACTTTCAAAATCCACAGTGGCAAATCAGATGGGTACTGCAGCCTGCTGTTTTAATCTTTTTTATAAATCAAGTCCATTAGCACTGTTGAACACCTTGGTCTTGTCAAATGAATCAAACATCTTGTCCGGCTACGATATTGCTACATTTGTGCTACTGACACGTATGTCGAAACAATTTTTTATCGATAACTTGTATTTGACAGTGGTACCTGCATTAAAAATCTTGCATATCTGTATACGAATGGTCTTTTAAATATTATAGGGCTGTTATTACTTCAGTCGCGAAAATATCTTTCGGGCGCAGAATATTCATTTTCTTAAACTTAGACGGCTCGATGTTTTTGCATGTAAGAAAAATGAACCTGTTTCACAGTTTCATTTGATTGTATCTGATACAGTTTCTTGATAAAATAACCTTTTATATCCTGGGAAACATCAAACATAGATTTTTTTAGTGAGGAATTTCTTACTTTCCAGAATGTGCCGTTTGTTGAAAGCAAGAAGAGGCAGTTCACTATCAACAGGATGACAGATGTTCGGTTTAATGTGTTTTGAAGAAGACATTCTTCTTATCCTGCTAACATTAGTCTTATGATTGTCACTCACAATGCGCAACACGAAAAAACCGCAAGCTTCGACTTCCGTTATTGTTTTGAGAGTTAAAGTACAGTATGCATCTCTGTACCTAAATGCCTCTTAAAGAAGAAAAATGCTGTTGTAACGTTTATTTTGTAGTCACAGCAGAAATTATAAAACAAAAAAAGTTATTGACTAGGGTTTTTCGATTTCTACTTTCGCTTGCATGACAGTCATCTTCAGTAGTTTTTATTAGCTAAACATGGAATGAAGCGTCTTTCTGTTGAAAGAAGGTATCGAGTTTCTTGTCATATAACATCTACTGTTCGATGGACTACCAACAATCACAATCTCTCTGCTTCATTTAGACACTGACTTTCTGCTAAGGGGCGCTCCTTTACTAAGAGTGTTATTCCAGTCTCGCAGTTTATATCTCCTACGTAGCGTGAAAGTGTGGATTTATTCGGTGTGGCAAACATATCGTTTCGATGATCTTGAATTGAAATTCGACGAGAAATTCTGTTTTGAAGTAACACTTAGCCATTTATAACGTTACTCATTGAAAGTAAATTCATGAAACCAAATCCCACTTGCCGATCTGCTTTTCATCTTACATTAAGAACACAGTAGTAAATAATATTATTTACATAAACATTAAAACGGTTCACGACCAACGAAACAAGCCAAATAAGATAAACACAGACTCAAATTACACCAGCACTATTAGCAATGATCAATGAGCGCGTCTCGTCAAGCAGACTAATGCCAGCTTCTCAGCGCTCCAAGCGCCTGAACTTGTAACTACGCCATGTTCGCTCGTTTACATGTGTGACTGGCCGAATGAGAAGGCGTATTGTTAAACTGAAGGGATCGTCCACTCTTGGCAGCGCCATCTCTGCAGCACTCCGTTGTACTATCGGTTTACTTTATTACTGGGCTTATTTAAGTGTTAAGGAAGCACAAGAACATTTGTGTTGTGTTTTTATTATGTCATTGCTCAAATGGCACGAGAAGAGTTTCTGTTATTTGTGTATTTTAGTATTAAGTTACTCAAGAAGAACTTTTCTTTAATGCTATTTGTTCGGGGCGTCGACCCATGCGGATTTTTTGCCCCTACGAAGAACTTTCCTTTAAATCAGAAAATAAAAATGTATATAATTATTACTACGTAACCACATAACACTCATACTCTGCGATATGCACTAGTGTTTTTGTGAAAGAGACTTCCTAATTTTTTTACCCATCATGTATACTGTATATTTCATGTATCTTGTTTTTTTGAAAATAAACGGGGTGTTTGTGGGGGAGAAACTACGGCGGGGTGCGGGTCGGCTTTCTCCTGCGGGTCGCCTGGGTTCGTGGTTTCTTCGTGCGCCAGGATCATCTCCTATCCCTTTCCAATATCCCTTTACCGCTTATTTCGTATCTGTAAAAATGTTCTGCTTCACTCGACCAAAGAGCCGCTAGTACGCCTGTCGGACAGCCTACTACGAATTGTTGTAAGAGTGAAATTATTCTTTGTTAAGTTTTCTCTTTTTCGGCAGCACTGAAGATGGTTTTCTGTGATTTCCTATTTTCACACCAGGTAAATGTTGGGTTGTATCTTAATTGTTTTTGTTTGTTTGTTATTTGCTTTACGTCGCATCGACACAGATAGGTCTTATGGCGACGATGGGACAGGGAAGGGCTAGGAGTGGGAAGGAAGCGGCCGTGGCCTTAATTAAGGTACAGCCCCAGCATTTGCCTGGTGTGAAAATGGGAAACCACGGAAAACCATCTTCAGGGCTGCCGACAGTGGGGTTCGAACCCACGATCTCCAGAATACTGGATACTGGCCGCAATTAAGCGACTGCAGCTATCGAGCTCGGTGTGTATCTTAATTAAGGTTGCTTCCTTCCCAGTCCTATCCCATCGTCATTATAAGACTTGGTCTGTGTCGATAAGTGTTAAAAACAATAGCAAACATAGGAATAACAGCTGGCCGTGAAAGTGGGACCAATCCACAAGTTGTGCTGAGTCCAAACAATATGAATGAATTTTAAACATGCAGTAGTTGCTGAACTTCAAAAAATTGAATTTCACTACATTTATGCTAGTGTAAGGCGTACCTGCCCCGTTAAGTGGCTTCAATGATTTTTAATCCGAAGCAAAATATATGGAAAAGATGTTACCTTACTTTTCGTAGAATGTTTGTTTCGTCTAAGTTATGTCTTGAAATTTCACGAACTTCAGACTGGTTCTTTGTCTTTGGTAACCAGAATCACTATCGGTAGCTAACAGGTATTGTTATACTTACATGAAACATGTAGAACTCATGTGAGATACCATTTGACCCACTCCTTTTAACTGCCTAGAAATTGCCTTGTGGAAGTGATAAGTTTAACCTCGACTGACGTATTCACTAGAGGTGGTAGGAGAGTGAAAGTTTGCATAAAGGAGAATTTCGACTGCACCTCGTTAATTCTACACATCTGAAGCTCTAAAATAATATTTCCAAATAGTCCTGTTGAGCACCTATCGATTTTCAAGGACACCAGTCTGTCACAATATTCTCCTAAAATTGTTCCTTTCTTTTATTGCCAGGTTGAATAGCCCAAGTTGTCGATTTTGATTCTGATTTAGTCCGGTGGTATCTGAAGGTGTTTAAATACGCTGGTTTCGTGTTGGTAGATTTACCGCCACTCAAAGCTATTCTCGTGGGATACAATTCCGGCATCTCGGCGTCACAGAAAACCACCAGTTAACACGATAGAACGCGGTTTTTCACCTTCACCATCTCCACTTAACACGATTGAACAATATTCCCATGTTAGCATGTCTTGAGATGAAGTCCTACAATATCGAAAGCCCATAAAATTGGTCAACAATAATATTACAATGACTAATGGTTGTCGCGACGTGCTTTATCTCTTCTGCTGCCACTCATCTCCGATAGATGGGATTACTGTTGCGTCCCGAGTAGAGCAGCCTGCCTGAATATTGGCGGAAATTTCCTAGGGAATTAGATAACTTCCGTTTTTAGAATGCCATTCCTATGGCTTTATTTTTTATTCCGTGTTGTTTTAGTTACAGAGATGATTATGAGGTGATAAACGATCAACATAGTTTTGATGTGGGTGATTATGGCAGTGATGTAAGTCTTTATGATGTAAAAATGATATGATTTCCCCACATTTATGTGGAAAACGGTAAACAAAAATGTAAACAGACTCTGGGATGGGTTTAAAGCAATTGTTGAGGAATGTGAAAACAGGTTTGTACCTTTAAAGGTGGTAAGGAATGGTAAAGATCCCCTACATTAGAACAGAAGTAAAGAGGCTAAGAATGAGGTGCAGACTG
This sequence comes from Anabrus simplex, assembly GCF_040414725.1. Taxonomy (NCBI): domain Eukaryota; kingdom Metazoa; phylum Arthropoda; class Insecta; order Orthoptera; family Tettigoniidae; genus Anabrus; species Anabrus simplex. Next base: position 182,317,280 of record NC_090267.1, read on the forward strand.
GAAAGAAATAGAGAAATGACTGTGGAAGTAAGGAGAAACTGAAGGTACTTACTAGGAAATTTAATCTAGCAAAGAAGTCAGCTAAGGATAACATGATGGCAAGCATAACTGGCAGTCATACAAATTTTAGTGAAAAATGGAAGGGTATGTATAGGTACTTTAAGGTACAAACAGGTTGGGGAGTGTGTATGCGAGGATCCTCAAAAGGCAGAAGTATTCAGTCAGCAGTATGTAAAGATTGTTGGTTACAAGGATAATCCAGATAGAGGAGGTGACTAATACTAAAGAAGTATTAAAATTTACCTATGATAACAATGACATTTAGAGTAAGATACATAAGTTGAAAACTAGAAAAGCAGCTGGAATTGATAAGGTTTTGGGGGATATACTAAAGACAATGGGTTGAGATATAGTACCACATCTGAAGTACTTATCGGATTATTGTTTGCATGAAGGAGCTATACCAAATGAATGGAGAGTTGGTATTGTAGCCCCTCTGTATAAAGTAAAGGGTGATAGACATAAAGCTGAAAATTACAGGCCAGTCAGTTTGGTGCGCTTTGCACGTACGCTTTGGGAAAGCATTCTTTCTGATTATATTAGACATTCGACAGAAGGCAGTTCGGATTTAGGAAAGGTTATACCACATAAGCTCAACTTGTAGGATTCCAGCAAGATATAGAAGATATTCTGGATTCAGGAAGTCAAATGGACTGTATCGCGATTGACCTAAGGCATGTGATAGGGTAGATCATGGGAGACTACCGGCAAAAATGAGTGCAATTGGACTAGACAAAAGAGTGACTGAATAGGTGGCTATGTTTCTAGAAAATAGAACGCAGAGAATTAGAGTAGGCGAAGCTTTATCTGACCTTGTAATAATTAAGAGGGGAATTCCTTAAGGCAGTATTATTGGACCTTCATGTTTTCTTATCTATATATATGAAATAAGATTGTACATTGCTCAGAATTTGAAAATAATGTTATCTCTGTATCAGTCATGTCGACAGTAACAAGGAAAGGCACTTTGTCTGTCTGTCTGTCTGTCTGTCTGTCTGTCTGTCTGTCTGTCTGTCTGTCTGTCTGTCTGTCTGTCTGTCTGTCTGTCTGTCTGTCTGTCTGTCTGTCTGTCTGTCTGTCTGTACACGCATCACTAAAAAACGACTAAAGAGAATGTAATGAAAATCGGTATGCAAAGTCGGGTAATAAGTCGCCACAATCTAGGCAATAAATAATTTTATTCACGCTGAGTGAAATGGTAGTTTAGGGGAAGGCCTAAAATGTTGTTCTCGAATATTTATATTATTGGTGGTTGTATCGATAAATACTGCATAACTAAAGTTATATATAATTAACTTTCCGACCATTTATGTCTTATATGTTTTTACCGTACCGGCTATGATAACACATATTCCTGAATTTGTAATTTTGTTGCTAAGTCCATATCATCGCCGAGCCGCGAGCAAATGGGTTAACAGAATTTAATGAAAATCAGTATATATAGTCGTGGAATAAGAAACAACAGTCTAAGCTATAAACAAATGTATTCACCCTGTATGAAATTGTAGTTTAGGGGAAGGCACCTAAAATTTAATTTTTAAATACCTATGTTATTGGTGCTACCGAAAAGTATTACATAACAAAAGTTATAGAGAATACAATTTCCGATCATGTATGTTTTATTCAGTTTCACCATACAGACTATTGTAAGAGTGGTAATTCAGAGTCGGAAAAATCTAAATGTGAAGGCCTACAATATCGAAAGCGCATAGCATTGATCAACAATAACATTAGATTGACCATTGTTTGTTATGATGTTCTGTGTCTCTTATGGTGCCTCTCAACTCCGATAGATGGGATTACTGATGCATACCGAGTATAACAGTCTGACAAAACAAACAGACAAAACCTACACTGTAGTAAACCAAGATTCCATAAATAAGATTCAACGGAATCTAAAAATTATCCTTAAGAATTCTACTTTTTTTATTTAATGAACAAGAACACCAAAAAATGATAAGTATGAATCCAACGTTACCAACGGCTACAGCATTGCCCAAATTGCATAAACCCAACGTTCCCATACGTCCTATAATAAACAGTAGAAATAGTCCCACGTATAAAACATCCAAATTTATACACTATTTCCTCAAAAGACATAACAAGTTTAATAACGAATCGACAATCAAAAATTCAATAGAATTTTGTAATAAACTAGGAAAATTCAATTTACAACCACAACATAAAATGGTTTCATTCGATGTAACCAACATGTATCCAAATATACAGTTAAAGAAACCATCAATATCATCAAACACAATCTCCTTACACACAGTAAATTAAGTAAATGTTAAATAGATGAATTCGTAAACCTACTGAAATTTGTATTAAACAATAATTACCTCACATTTAATAAAAAGATTTACCATCAAACATGCTTAGCAATGGGAGACCCCACGTCGGGCATACTGGCAGACATATATATGGATCATTTGGAGCAAAACAAAATAAATTCAAAAATAAATGGACTTTGCCTTTGGATCAGGTATGACCTTTGTCATAATAGATAGCCAAAAAAATGATAGTGAAAAAATCCTAAATTTCTTAAATAATATTTGCCCAAATATAAAATTCACAAAAGAAGATGAAACTAACAACTCAATAAACTTCCTGGATATTAATGTAACACGAATAGGAGATAGATTCGAATTTCAAATATTTAGAAAACCATCATACGCTCCTGTAACGATAAAAAATTATTCTCTTCACCCAAAATCACATAAACAGGCAGGTTTTTACAGTTTAGTTTATAGAGCTCTCAAAATCCCCCTTTCAGATAGTAACTTAAAAAAGGAACTCAATTTTATAAAAGATCTGGCCTCAATTAATGTATATAAAATAAATATGGTCAATCGGATCATCAATAAAGTAAAACAAAAATTAGTAACTAATCTAACTCCCGAAAAAACTAAGCAGCCCAAATTCACAACATTTACATTCACCAATCCAGCCATTTTTCAAATAACTAATCCCATCAAAAAACGAGATGTTAATATAGCATTCAAGACACAAAATATAAACGGAAACATTTTTTCAACCACAACAGTATAAATTGTAACAATAACACTTATCTAAGTTCTGGCATCTATAGATTAACATGTGTAGAATGTAAATGCTCATATGTTGGCCAAACTGGCCGTAGCTTTCTCACAAGATACCTAGAACACGTTAATGCTACAAAGCACAACAAACATTCTGTGATGAGTGCTCACATGAGAGAGTCAGGCCACCAATTTACAACTATAGAGAAAGACCTAAATATTATAAAGAAAATAGAAAAAGGCAAACTAATGGCAGAATTAGAAAATATTTATATCCACTTAGACCAATATTTCAACAAAGAAAAAAATTTAAATGACGAAATTGAAATAAGAAATCCGTTACACGAACAATTACCTAAACTATTAAAGACGCTTAATCTAGAAAAAAGTAACTTTGACAATGTTTTCATTCCCAAAACAACTAATAATCATGCAACATTAAAGAACTCAACCCCTCCCTGCGCTCCTACTACACATTCCCCTTCCAAAACCACACCCACAAACATTTCTCCTCCTACCTCTACTCCCTCCCCTCAACCCCCTCCACCTCACTCTTACAACACAAGGAGTAGACACAGAACAGGCAGTCACCATATAACCTCGGATAACACCAAACTGACAAACAGCAATTGGAGGGGTAAGTGAAGTTTCTAGAAGCACACTCTTAACTAGCAACATAACTTCTGATTACTTACAAGTTCCTTTCCTTGTTACAGACATTCAACAAGATAAACCAAGCAACAACTTTTAAATACGAGCATTGATTTACGTCCCTTTCAATCATGCCTTATCAAATCCATTAGTTCAACGTACGGTCACTGACATCTATAAGAACATATCTATTCAGCAGCATTCGCCGAGGTCAACAAACATCTAAATTTCTTAAAGACCAACATTCATCCTGTTACAAGTTCAGTCATCAAACTGACGATAAATTTGAATCTTTATAGACTCTTATCCACAAGGGATAAATAACCTTTTTTTACCAGATCTCATTACCAAGAAAATCTTCAAATTTAGCTCCTAAGATTGATTTTCAATTTCTAAGCAATTGTTTAATGGAATGCGGAATTCCTGAAAAGTTGAAAGCAAAAGATTGGCAATGTTAGTTCCAGTAGCATCCCCTTCTAAATCATGCACAGAGAATAGACAACTTTGAATTTCATTGAGTTCAGGCCTAAAAAATGTTACAACAATATGATATATTTTCAAGTCACTTTTATTGCTACCATCAGTAGCAACAGAAAATGCATTCACCTGCAAATGTGATACAATTTTTGCTCTTTCTTCCATGCACATTCTTGTAATGATAGCCGTTATTTTCGTTCTAGCACACCCATATCGTTTAGCGATTTCCAAATCAAGAAACATTTTGCAAAACAAAGGCCTTGCGTGGTCGGTACAATTTACAGCCAGGTTATGTTCTACGATAAATTATGTGAATAAAGCCTCAGCATTCGTCACAGGATTTACATCTTGGTTTTTACATGATGTTCAGTTTCTGGTTTCTTTCTACACACTGGATACTCTCCTCATGATTTTTCGTTTACACATGTTTGAGTATATTGCACTTCCCGTCATGCGCAACTGAAAAATCACATCTACATATAGTACAGAATGTGAACGCTAGTCCCTTTCTGGATTCACTGAAACATGCCAACTCTTCCCTATATGTGCTTTAAACACAGCATCATATTTCTTTTTTGACATTTTGGCCAAAACAAATATTAAGACCTACAACCAAGAAGCATTACTATGTGATGTAATACGAGCACTAATGCAGGTCCTGCCCCAGGTAGACCACAATGGCATGCTACTTCTGAGGTTAGGTTACTTGTTTGTGCCTTTCACTTCCTATTATTAAGCTATTTGAGTATTTGACTGTATTACAGACCAAAGAGGAGCACATGACTGTCCACCGTGCCCCGTACTGCCATCCGGTTGTGATTATTAGAAGTACTATCGACCAGCCATACTCGGCCATATATCGTTAGAACAAGGAAACGCATGTGAGTTTAAAATAATACGAAAATTACTGAAACTGCTCTGAAAATTGGGGGATTGGTCCTGGAAATCGGGAGATTGGGAAGAACGATGAAAAATCAGGAGTCTCCTGCTTAGATCGGGAAAGTTGGCATGTCTGAAGTCCTGTATGTTAGGAATGGGCTATCTGTCGGGTGTCATAACATGCTGTAGTTAAGAGCCCTGTAAACACCACAAGGGCACCAAGAGCCATCCATTTTTTCTTTTTTTTTTTTTTTTTTTTGACCAAATGGATAGGACTGGTCAACTAATTTGAGATGGTCTACAAACTCCCATGATACCTAATCATTTGCTGAAATTTCCATTTGGCAGCTTGCAGTTTGTCAGGAGGTAATCTCCTTGGTTTTGCTGTTGCTGGGTGTCTTTTGGTTATGATTTATTGACTTTGGTGTCAGGAAGTAAAAATGTGATTCTTTTCCATATCAAGTTTGGAAATAGTTTCAGTATCTCTGCATACTTTTGACATGTTGGTATAGCATGTACTGATTCTATTTTTCTTAGTTTTTATTAATGTACCTGATGATGTTAAAGTGGTGCAGAGGTCAATGAGACATTTGTGCTTCAAATCTATTAGCAAGTTATAGGGATGGATGAAATCTGCTCCAATAATGGGTGTCTGCTTGTTGGGAGCAAAGAAATTTCAGGGGAAGTTACAATTGTAGTCCGAGATTAGATTGAAGAAGTTGCTCACCATAAGTATTAATGATTGTTCCATTTGCAGCATAAAGTTTACAACTAAATGCTCTAGGCCTTCAATAGCATTTATTTGTAGGCAGTATTACATAAATGTCAGCGCCTGAATCAACTAGAGACTTGAAACCACTGGAGTTATCATAGAAAAATAGGTGGCGTGAAATAGAGTTCCCATCACTTGCCGCCGAGAGTGTGGGATGTTTTAGTTTAAAGCAGCATCAGGGTTTTGAGGCTTAGGTGGCCGGTATGAGCATGGGCTTGTACACTTCTTTACCCTATAATGGTATTTGAAATGGATCAGCAAAGATATCAACTAGGGTTAAAATGCTGAGCCATACTTGCACGATATTCACCTCTTGGTGTGATTGAGCTATTCCGTGAACAGCAAGAAGAAGATCGAGATCTTGACTTCATCTCGTTAATTCCTGTGGTCAGTTTGGCAATCTGAGCTTCTAATCATGAAAGGTGATCGACACTCGATCCTTTTGGGTTATCTACTTCCATGGGTGTTGGTGGTTGTGTGCTTTCTATACAAATGCCATGGAATATTCACTGTTACACGTGTGATTTCTCCTTCATTTGAAGCCTCTGGCCAATGTGTCGCGATGATCGCTGCTACTAACTAAGATTGAACGTGTTGCAACCGGCAGATGTTGGATGAAATTTTTTTAAAGTTATCCTTAACCTGTGAACCCACTAGTGTGCGCATTTCCCGTAATAACTGTAATGGCTTTTTTTCACAAAGTTCCAGTTCAGTCAATAATTTTGTTACTTTTTGGCCTTCTAACTCTTCAGACTCCTGAATCAATCACTGTTTAAGGTCTGTGAATGGTGTAGAAATGGCAGGCCAGATTAGAAAATCAGAAATTACTTCTGCAACTTTAGGCTCGAACCTACAACGTGCTTAAACTTTATTGTTTGCATGTTATTCCCACAGCTTCAAATTGCGCTTCAATTTGTAAAAACCATTCCTTAATATTTTTATGCCAAACTGGTGGAATCTTCACCGTTACACGTGCAATTTCTGCTTATTGGTTGTCTGGTCTTGGTTTCTTGATGTAGTCAACTGATCATGAGTTTCTTCCATTTCAGTTCATTTAATACCAATCAAGTCACTACCGGATCATGTCAAGGTCACCAATTATAAATGATACTACACCCTATCCATCCGAGGTTTGTATTATAGTTGAAAGAAAGTACAAATTTACTCATCTGCTGACTTGCTAAGCCTAAAGCATCTGAGGATTTTCTTTCAGGGTTTACTCCATTAGCCTTTGAAGATCCCTCTTCTCCACAAGGCAGTGGTCTCCTCTTCTAATTTTCCCTAGACAGGATGGGTTGCTTCATCCACTATCTTTGCCATTCCGAAGGACTTCTTCTCTGCCTAAGATGCTGTTAAGGTCTTCACCCGTAACCCTGGGCATGGGTTTCACGTTATATCCCGTGAGACTGAGTCCCTGCCTGAACTTCGCTCTCCTTCACACAGGCCTACTGATGTGGAGGATACCCACCCCCGCAACGTGGATGCGCCAGACAAGAAGAAGAAGACAACAAGAATTACTCAAGTGAAGGATTAGGAAGGTGATCCTATTTCCTTTGAGCCAGGTTAATGGTTGTGTATGATGATGATGACTACACCCTGTGTGTAGGTATTATCCGCACACTTTATCTTGGTGCATTTACACACTAGTGCTGAATCGGTCGTCCTTGGTGATCTTCGAGATTCGTACTGGCAACCTTTGAAACACAAACTATGAATCGCTTAAGCATCGTTGTGCGACATCTGGTGTACACTTTACGTACTAGTACTGTTGCTGTTTACACAACAAAGCCAAAGTATAGAATTCATGCTAGGAACAAGATTCGCATCGAGAAATGTTTTATAATGTTATATAATGTGTATGTGACATAGTTGTTGGCTTAAGATGATAACGGTTTAGAAATTTCATATCGATCGATCATATTCTCGATTCAATTCAGATTTCACTTTCATTCAGTTGGCAGCACCAGGCAGCACTATCAATACCGGGACAGCTCCCTCCTTACTCCTCACCTCCGTACACAAATGCACCAAGATAAAGTGTGCGGATAATATGTAATTCAGCAAATCTATATATATATATAAAAGAACTTGTCCTGACTGACTGACTGACTGACTGATTCATCACCGCCGAGCCAAAACTACTGGACATAATGAAATGAAATTTTGACGATACATTTATAGTATAATGTAGGTGCTCGCTAAGGGAGGATTTTTGGATATTCCGTCGCTAAGGGGGTGAAACGCGGGGTGACATTTTAAAATGAGTGTATCTATATCTCAAAACTTTAAAAGTTTACAGACGTAAAAATTGGTATTTAGAGTCTCCTTTAAAAATAATGAAACATGTATTTTTTCTTTTCCAAAAATCCCAATGGGAGGGGTGAAAAGGGGTAAAAAAGGGGTTGAATGACTTTAATGAGGATACTTACAGTATATCTCAGAAACTGAAGATATTACAGACATGAAAATGGGTATTTGGGATCTCCTTTGAAAATAAAGAAACACGTATTTTTTTGTCTTTGGAAAATCCAATTAATGGGGGGGTAAAAAGGGGGGTGAATTTTTAAAATGAGTGTATCTATATCTCAAAACTTTAAAAGTTTACAGATGTAAAAATTGGTATTTAGAATCTCCATTAAAAATAAAGAAACGCATATTTCTTTTGTTTTCTGAAAATGCCGATAGGAGGGGTGAGAAAGGGTGAAAAAGCGGTTGAATGACTTTAATGAGGAATCTTATATCTCAGAAACTGAAGATATTATAGACCTGAAAATTTGTATTTGGGATCTCCTTTAAAAATAAAGAAACACGTATATTTTGTATTTAGAAAATCCAATCAATGGAGGTTAAACAGGAGTGACTGGGTGAATCTTTAGAAAGATAATATCTACCGTCTATCTCAGAAACATAAAATGTTACAGACGTAAAAATTGGTACTTGGAATCTCCTGTACGAGTAAAGAAACATAGGTGATTTGTTTTTGGAAACTCCACTTAAGGGGAACTTAAAAAGGGTTGAAATTTTAAAATGAGCATTTTTACAGTATATCTCAAAAACTTAACACATTACAGAAGTGAAAAGTGGTATTTTTTTAATCTCTATTTAAAGTAAATAAAAATGTAGTTTTTGTTTTCGGAAAAAACACTTGGGTGGGGGTGGGGTTATAAGTGAGTGAAAATGGGGTTGAATTCTTTTAATTAGGATACTGATATCTCAAAAACCCGAAGATGTTACAGACGTGAAATTTGGTATGTGGAATCTCCTTTAAAAATAAAGAAATAAGTATGTTTCGTTCTCGGAAATCCACTTAAAGATGTGGGGGGGGGGGGAAATTGAAAAATTAGTTGAATTATTTGTATGAAGATACTATTATCTCAAAAGCGAAAAAGTTTGCAGACTTAAAAATTGGTATTTGGAACCTGTTTTAAAAGTAGAGAAACACGTATTCGCGGAAAATACAATGAAGTGGGGGGGAGGTGAAAGAGTTGAAAAATTATTTGAATGAATTGTATGAGGATACTTACATCTAATAAAAACTAAAGTTGTTACTGACGTGAAAATTAGTATTTTGATCTCCTTTAAAAACAAAGAAAAACGCGTTTATGGGGGTAAATCATCTCAGGGTCGTTGCTGAAATGGAGTTGAATTCCTTTTATGAGGACACATATCTCAAAAACTGAAGATGTTACAGTCGGGATAATTCGTATTTAGAAGATCCTTTACTACTAAAGAAACAAGTATTTTTTGCCGGAAAATTCGCTAATGGGGGGGGGGGGGTGAAAGGAAATGAGTGATTTCTTTTTATGCGGATACTTATATCTCAAAACTTAAGGTAACAGACGTGAACATTGGTATTTGGAACCTCCTTTAAACATAAAGAAACTCGCCTTCCTTTGTTTAGGGGGGTGTGGGGGGTGTAAATCAATGGCGGTGGGGTGAAAAAGGAGTTGAGACCAATTGATTTTACTGTTCATAATATACTTATTCTTATCATAAACTGATCATTTTCAATCATTCCTGGGTTCGTTTTCAAGAGCCATTTTTTCCTTTGGAGAACTTAAACTTAGATTACAGTAGATCCTCCTGGCATATAAATAAAAACACATTTGAAATGAAATGGCGTATGGCTTTTGTTGCCGGGAGTGTCTGAGGTGAAGTTCGGCTTGCCAGATGCAGGTCTTTTAATTTGACTCCCGTAGGCAACCTGCGCGTGGTGATGAAGATGAAATGATGATGAAAATGACACATACACACAGCCCCCGTGCCAGCGAAGTTAACCAATTAAGGTTAAAATTCCTGACCCTGCCGGGAATCAAACCCGGGACCCTGTGACCAAAGTCTTGCACGCTAACCATTTAGCCATGGAGCCGGACACATTTGAAATATACGATAGGAATAATATCGACCGTGCAATTGTTCACCTCTATAATAAGGTCAATAATTCACGGTAGTATATCATTCGTATCGCCAGAAATCCCGCGCAATTGCCTACGCGCGACAATGGTGCTGGTCACATTGTCAGCAACGACAATGGCAGCAGATGTAATTTACCGCCAAGTAGCGGTCTTGCATCTTGCTGTGGGGTCCAGAACATCTATAATAATAATAATAATAATAATAATAATAATAATAATAATAATAATAATAATAATAATAATAATAATAATAATAACCTAAATTAAACTAATATCACCCACACTAATAATAAAAATTAAAATGTTCTGGACCGTCGTCAAAATGTGTGGACTGCGCAGGAAACGGGACCTGGCCGGGTATTGACTACGGATGCAGTTCGGTCGCGGGTTCAGTACCGCCAAGGCACCCAAGACACCACCACTCCGGATCTCCTCAAGGATTTTATCCATATTAAAAATGCTTATAGGCAAAGATGGCAAAGGTTTAGGGACCCAACTGACCGGGTGAAATACCTGGACCTAGCCCGGGAAGTACAAAATCGATTGCTGGAAAGAAAGATTGAAAAATGTGAGTAACTTTGCCGTAATCTCTCAGAAAACGAGTCAGATTGCGAAATTTGGCGGATTCTCTCAGAAAACGAGTCAGATCGAGAATTTCGGCGGATTATATATAAAATGTTAAGCATTCAATTATAAATTTCAGTATAATACCGTAGCGAAGCACGGGTATCCTGCTAGTTTTATTATATATATATAAACACACTCCCTCTATATATATAAGGAGTAGGATGACTGCTGAGATTAATATTCTTTTTTGTTTTAATAAAGAGTAAAACAGAAACATACAACATAAATAACACAACAAGAAAATAAATCATGGACCAAGTAATTTTATCCAATGACAAGTGCAGTGCTAGTGACTGCTATACCAGGAAGCTAGGAACAAGGATAGGAATACCCACTAGAGCAGATCAATGCGGGTAAAAGGAGCAGCAGAAAAGAGAAAGGTAAACATGAAAAATGCAAATGGTAGACTTTACATACTGCAATATTTATACATTGGATCTCTCTTCACCAATCACAGATTCTGCAGAGCCACTTTTCCTTAGCAAGTGATAAGCTTGTTTTCCCTACTGAGTCTCATCTGCAAGCAGGCATCCAAACTCAGTGAGGGTTTCATTACTGAGATAGCCTCAGTCTTCATATGAGGAGAGTAGAATGTAGTGAAAGACAAATAAGTATGAGAACAACATGAGACATAATGAAAAAAGAACATTTATATATATGACAGAAGTGTCAGAACATAGGAGCAGAAAAAAAAACAACCTATTAAACACTTGGGTTTCCACACATCCTTGAAAACTGTTTAACTGTATAAGTGTACAAATGGTTAGAACCAGTAGTTTCATAACATAATCTCCTTGGAATTAATTATTCTAAATTATAAGAACTACTTATTAAAACTACTACTTGAACTACTTAAATACACAATGAAAAACTGGCAATATAGCTAAAAATATAGGAACAACACTAAGATACTACAGCAAGCTGCTTTTATCCAGAATGTTCAGAGTTAAAATAAAATTGAACAGTTTTGAGTTAAATTTACTAACATGAACTATTTAACAATTACAGATTTCAAGCCAGAGGAATACATTTTCAGTTCTAAAAATATAAATTATTTCTATAAGATGAAAAACTCCTCAAAATTACCTCATTGGAAATACAAAAAAGTGGCACTACATCATTTTCCTTTCTTTCAAAATACTTATCTTTCTAGTCACCATTAAAAGTTTCAAACAACTAAAGAAATATTTTTGTAAGTCAAAGTAATTGCATTATTTAGGTAGTTAAAGATCAATCAAACTTAAACAAAGTCCACCGGAGCATCAATGAAAGTTGCTCAAAATAAGCAAGGCATCACTGCACACTATCATGAAGGATACAACTAGAAACAAATTTCCTTGTTAAACCAAAACAGTTGCGGAACAAGAAATTGCCATGTTGTTAATCTTTTGAGGGAGCCGATGACCTCGATGTTAGGCCCCTTTAAACAACAAGCAAGCAATCTTTTGAGGTAGAAATATCATTTAGTTCATGTGTTCATTCTTATGATTAGAAAACTCTTTTACAAAGACATGATTCATAGGTGTTAATACCAGTATCTTACATTAAGTTCTTTCAATACAATTTCTTGTTCCATTAACATAAACAATTTACAACAAGGAACTTTACATAATTCTTTTACATTACCTCTTCACTTCCTCTATGTAGGAGTTTTCATTACTTTTATAATGTATTTTCTTATCTTTTTGTTTACAAAGATCATCTTTTGAGTCCCTGAAAATTTCTTCTCACTTCATGCGGATACTTTTCATGAGAATATTCCCCTTTTATGTCACTGTACCATTTGCTTGTCACCTTTAGAGTCTCTTTCTTTTCCGAGAGTGGTGGAGAAAACTGTTTGATACGGTCAATCAGTTCATCATACACAAGTGTCTTCACATCCTTAGCCCAAAGGAAGTCCAAATGATTGAATTGTGGGAGTTTCACAAGATATTTCCCAATCCTGTTCTTGAGTTTTAGATAAAACTCCTCCACATCCTGTAAAATAGATTAAGATATCATTACTTAAAGAAGAGTTTAAAACAGAGCTTATCAATATACACATTGCAACAACTGCAGTGTTTGCAATAGAATGATGGTACAGTACTGGAACTGCCATGCAGGTGATCTACCATTGGAGTGCTACTTCCAGCTGAGTAATTTACAGATTTCTTGTTGCTATAATTACTATTGTTATTATGGTAAAATCCCTCATATATGGCTTTCAAATAACCAGAAATTCTTAATCAACCCACTTTCACTCAGAAACAAAGAAAGTGGTAATTTTGAGCTGCTGCTAAGCTACAATGTTCGATTGGTATTGAAAACTCCGCTCCTGCAGTACTTTCCCTTGATGATGATAAATTAAAAGTAACCAACTCAAGGAGGAAGAGGAAGAAGAATCCCTGCTGACAGCAAAAGTTTCATGGAAAAAGGAAGAAACAGGACTGACGTTTATTCATTTTGGGAAGCAATGTTCAAACTTGTGGGCTCACAGTTGTACTGTATGCAAAGTGAATTCTTAAAACGTCAGAGGGAAGCATAAAAACAGGTACATATCAAGAGATGTTAAGGAAGTCAAAATCTTCATTAGCCACAGTAAAACTGGGTGTTCTTTGCTATTGTTGTAAGTATAGTTAGATATTATCTTGATATAATATATCAGTTATGTTGGTTATTTTGTACTTTTATTGAATCATTACATCATGTAATATGTGCCTATTAAATAGTTAGAATTATAATCTAATACATTATCAATGGATTCTTTGCACTTTTTTGTAAAAAAATCTTTTGAAGTACCAGACTTGTAATATATCTAAATGATTGCATCGAGACCTTTCATATGGTATGTTCTGTATGTATTTACACTGTTTATGCCCACATTGGAAAACCAAAATCAACCTTATACAATAAAATCTTCAAAAAATAAGTAGGCCCTAGAAAAAAAATAGTTCATTTTTTTAAACTTGATAATTTCTCTTCCCAAAACTTCTTCATTTGAGACCATCTTACAGCCCGTTCTTCTGCTGATATAACATACTGCTTATGTTTTGATGTTTTAAGTGATAGTTTTGTATATTTGTTGTTTCGAATCTTCTTCTCTTCTCTATTTTCAATTTGCTCTGTAATAATTTTCAATTCATCCAAATCCATTTGTATTTCTTTAAACCAAGTGTTTTTTGTTTTACTATTCCAAAAGAAATCAAAAAGCTGTTTTAGGAGTCTAAAATTTGGCGAACGGTACATGTGTCCAAGAAACACAATCCTCCGTTTTCTCATCGTGTCAATAATTGATTCACTTTCCTTGTAAACTACTGAATTGGGTAAAAGTCTCCACTGGCCATCAACCTGATGTTATGTATTAATAATTGTCCGGAGAATTCTTCTATCCACTTTCTGCAGTTTGTCTGTTGTTGCTTGGGTATTAAGTTTATGTTTCACTCGCATACGTTGCTTCTGGCTTGATGACGGAGTTATAATGGCAAAATTTAGCATTAATTGAAAGAGACTGTTTCTTGTAACTTGGCAATGTAATTTGTTGTGCTCATCTCAGTTTTAGAGTTCTGTTATCTATAGATGCTTTTTCATTAGCATTCCAACTGACAATTAAACCAAGATATTTAAATTTATTTACAACTTTTCTTTTCTGAGTATTATTTAATATAATATGTGGAGTGTCAGTCCGACTCGTTGGCTGAATGGTCAGCGTACTGGCCTTCGGTTCAGAGGGTCCCGGGTTCGATTCCCGGCCGGGTCGGGGATTTTAATCGCTTCTGATTAATTCTTCTGACTCGGGGACTGGGTGTTTGTGTCCGTCCCAACACTCTCCTCTTCAAATTCAGACAACATACCACACTACAAACCACCACAGAAACACGCAATAGTGATTACATCCCTCCATATAGGGTTGGCGTCAGGAAGGGCATCCGGCCGTAAAACAGGGCCAAATCCACATGTGCGACCCAGTTCGCACCTGCGACCCCACAGGTGTGGGAAAAAGCGGTAGGAAAAGAAGAAGAAGAATATGTGGAGTGTCAACATCATTTCCATTTTCTGAAAAGATACTTTCAACCCAACCTTTGCTGCTAATCTTCCCAGTTCCTCTACTTGAAATTTTGCTTCTTCTATACTATTTGCTAATAGCGCCAGATCATCAGCAAATGCAAGACAATTTAGTCAAATGTTTCTTCCAATCTTAACAGTCGCAGAACATACCTTACTCCATTCATGCATCATTTTTTCCAGCACACAATTAAACATCAATGGGGATAATCCTTCTCCCTGTCAAAGACCAGTATGAATTTCAAATGGTTCAGAGATTTCATTTCTGAACCTAACTTTAGAATTTGTGTTTCTCAAAGTGACCGCAATAAGGTTAACATGTTTCCGATGTAGACCAAATACAGGGAGAAAATTTTATAGGTGATATCTATCAAAGAAATTCCCTGACAGTTACTAGGATCTGATATATCACCTTTTTTATGGATTGAACATATAATTGCAACATTCCATTTTTCAGGCAATTTTTCTGTATTCCAAATGTCAATGAGATGTTTATGTAGATTCCGAATAGTCTGTATATTCGCATTCTTCCCGAGTTCTGCTACTAGTTGATTTTCTCCTGCTGCTTTAAAAATTTTCAGTTACTTACTTCATCGTAAACTGGTGGTCTGACCTTCTCCAAAGGTGTTTTATTTCTGGGAAAGATATTAAATTCAAAATAATTTTCAGGTTCATCACTATTGAGTAATGTTTTGAAGTATTCAGCCAAAATTACTGCATTGTCATAATCATTATGGGCCACCTTTCCGTTCTTATCTTTCATCAGGAGAGTAGGGGAAGTATAATTTTTTTTGTATTCTTTAAATGTCCTATAATACTCTCTTGTTTTATTTCAATTGAAAGCTTCATCAATAGATTTTAATGTTTCCTTCTGATAATTTCTTTTAACTCTCCTGATTTCTTTAGCCGTTAATCATCTAGCATTGATTACCGTAGTTCTTCTCTAGAGCTTTCTGTTTTTTGTAGTTGATCATTCAACCAGGCTTTATGCTGGCGTCGTATTGCTGTATCACACACTTCATTCCACCAAGCATGTTTTTTTTTTCATTTTTTAATGGGAGCTATGTCCTGTATAGTAGAATTTAATAATGTATAATGGAGGTAGTCCATTGTAAATTCCAGTCAGCTGGTCATTTGGCACTCGTTCGATCTCATTATTGCTGGATATGAGACATACTGCTGTAGTATTATTTATTATCATGGCATTAACATGGCATAGACCACGGATGGTGAACCTTTTCCAACCAGTGTGCCATTTTAACTCTGGTTTATTATTCTCATCTGTTGACTGTGCCAGTTGTTGTTTTACATTTCCATTACGAGATGTCTACAATCTACACCCCCCCTCACAACTTCCTTTCAATTTCCCGATTATGTTTCATAATACGTTATTTATTTATTTATTTATTTATTTATTTATTTATTTATTTATTTATTGAGTCATTTATTTATTATAAATATTTGCATAACGGGTGAAATATATCTTGTAAATACTTCCTCCATTGGCTTCATTATCTTCCCATGTTGTAGTTTTTCTCTCAACAATTAAACTAATTTCTCCTTCATCACATTTCCATAAGGAAATCTAAACAAGAACCAGCTATTCATGCTTTCATCAAAACATACTGCATATATGTGGGAGTTATCCAAATTAGCTTTCCACTGCTCCGAAACATTTTCACCCATTTTTATTATTCTACCCTTGACAGCAGTTCAGCTGGCTGGGATTCCTTTAATCTTGTTAGTTATTAGTTGTTTGTTAGGGAAGTTTTCAAATGATGTGTCGGACGTCAATAAGAAATTATCTTTCAACAACTCACCGTCAGAAATCTGTTTCCCATGCATGTTGTACTATGCAGTGAGACAGATAGAAAAAGCCGCACTGATATTATTCTTGGGCCGGAAAGATGATACAAAAGAACTAGTTTGTTTGTGTAATGTTGGATATTTTGTGAAATGAACTCTCCTCTTTCTTCATTTGAAATGGAACAAACATTTGAATGACCAGTCTCAAAATTGCGCTTTACATTAAATATGGGGGATACAACTGTTTTCGAACACAGGCAACACATCTTTTTAACAGTCCGAATTCCCTTGGCCAGTGTTCTTGAAAAATACGATCACCACCTTTGTTCAGTTTCTGTTTTTTTCGGCACCGAAAACATGCACCGAAAACATATTTGCGATGTCCGTATACAAAACCACTAGAAAACGACACTATCTCACTTGACTTTCGGACCTATCAGTATAGCAGTGTTGCCATATTGCACGTCCGAATGAAACTAGTATTTATATTTTCGATATTTATTTCTTACACGTGAAACACTGTAAGATATGCACTGTCTGTAGTACGAGACGTATATATAAAATATTATGTTCATGTGGTGTGCCACCGAAATCGTGTCCGCGTGTCACCTATTGACACACGTGGCATAGGTTCGCCATCCCTGGCATAGACTATAGAGCCATGATTTGTTCTGATTTGTTCTGGATGATTTTTGACAAAGGAGTAGTGTTACGAAAATGTTGTAAACTTTGGTTGCGTCCACATCACCTGACACCCCTCACGGCTGACTCACACTGGGCCTCCTACTGCACTCAACGCTGCTTTCCTCCTAGCAGTCGTCGCTTTCCATCTTGAACACAATTAGGCCTAGTCCATTTCATCTGGCAAAATAATTCCCCTTTCCATCACAACAAGGCTGAATGTTACGAGAACTTATATAGCTACACACTACTGTTTTAATTAATTACTAGCAAATGTACCCATGCTTCGCTATGGTATTCTAAAATGTATACGGATATCGAAGTAAATTGCTGTACATGAAGTGAATAAAATTTTTTAATTGCATGTCTCTTGGCGTTATCCGCGAAAAAGCATAGGGAAGTCCGCAGACGTTGTTTTCAATGTGAAGTGCGAGTTGCAGAGTTGTGATGATAACGACAGGTCCACTTGTCCTGCGCAATTCACTATGCGTAACGTCAGTCACATTTTGATGGGTAAATTTGTTTATAATCGGGGGCACCAATACCTAATGATAAAGAGAATCAGGTAAAAGAGTTTTTAAAAAATGCACGCTCCCTTGCCTTCTGCTAGTCAAATCAAGAAGGGAATTATGCATTACAATGGTACACAGGCGTTGGAGAACTACCCCATTCCTATTGCTAGTTAAAGTCGATGTGGGGAGTACTGATTACAACAGCAGACGCCCTCCTGCAGAGAGTCACTATTGATTTGTAAAGTATTAATTACAGTGTAAGACACACCCCTTTCTAGATCGCTACAAATCGACTTAATCGAATTAATAAATGTAGATCGACATACGGAAGTATATGCATGTTCACTTTCATTTACAGAATAACTGCTGCTAAACGGTGCATTCATATTGAAAAACGGATTGTATAAAAAGACGACTCTGGCCTCATTTAGCTATCTGAATGGCTGGCCCTATGATATTTCCTCGTATCTCATCTATTTAAAGGCAAGATTATTTTAGAAACGTTGAATAGGGTGAAATTTGTGTAAGGTTTTCACACAGTGAATTACTTTTCAGATACTTATGCGACAGCTTCAAACATAGAATTTGGCTGGGTGGGCCAATATTCGTGTAGAATTGGATGATCGCATCTTTCCTATAAGTGAATCAAACCATTAATTATACATGTACAAAGTGCAAATATTACGTAAATCCAGAAATAGAGCCAAGTTTAAAACAAGGGATAGAGATACGACAAAAAGTCATAGGACCAAAGTTGTAGATCACTCCAAATTGAACAGAGATTGTGCCATCCGTTTTGTGATACGACTTACTGTTTAGCCACCAAATACCTCGAAAGGAAGGTCTGCACCGTCATTAAAATTGCCTCCATATTTCAATATTTTTTGGGGTGTAAAAAATAAATATTTTAAACATCTCGTAAATTTTCCATCAGTTATAGGCAAAAAGCTATAATTTTGCCACACTTCTATTTTCTAACTCGTCTGGGAGATTGTGCTGCCATCTTGATATGGGGGAGGGGGTTAAAAATTAGGACTTTCAGGAAACTTTTAAGCCCAATGAAACCTATAGGTTATCGTTCAGGATAAATATCACCGACTGTGTTCTTATGCATATTTGAAACTCCCAACGTGTCCCTCTCAGAGAATTTTGAGAATTTTAGTGTTTTCTAGGGATCCTGAAGACATCAGTGTGTCTGGTACCAAGTTTTAAGTTTCTAGGATGCCTAGAATGGTCTCATTAATTCACGTCTGTTTTCATTTTTATGCCTTAATTTATATATGTATAGTACAGTATACATAGATTGCGCCAAACTGACTTCTATTTATTAATATGGATTATATACGGTATTTCACCCGCTTCCGAAGTGGGGCGTCTTGCTCCCACAGTATGCTTTCCAGGTAGTAAGTCATACTTGAAAGTCATACTGGAACATACACACGTCTATTACCTTGGGCATTCTTGACAATTTATTTCTTCACCCTTTCTCACCCTCTATGCCAAAGGGGGACATTTTTGACAATTTATTATTTCACCCTTTCTCACCCTCTATGCCAAAGGGGGCTGAAGCTGGACTATTCATCTCTATGTTACTATTCATCTCAGAGACCCGGAAAACTATGGATTAGGCAGTATATTCTATTATTATTATTATTATATCTCACTCCCACCCCTAAAGGGGGTTAAACTTTGAGTTTTAAAATATCGGGATTGTTACTATTCATCTCAGCAACCCCGAAAACTATGGCTTCGACACTATTTTCGATTATTTTAAAATCTGAATCCCCCTCACCCCCCACCAGAAGGGGGATGAACTAAGACTTGTAAATTATCCGGGGTCTCACCAATCATCTCAGGGACCCCGACAACTATGGACTCAATATTATTTTCGTTTATTTTTATATATCACTCTCCAATTGCCACACACCACGAAGGGGGCTGAACTTTAAAAACCGGGCGAGTTGGCCGTGCGCGTAGAGGCACGCGGCTGTGAGCTTGCACCCGGGAGATAGTAGGTTCGAATCCCACTATAGGAAGCCCTGAAAATGGTTTTCCGTGGTTTCCCATTTTCACACCAGGCAAATGCTGGGGCTGTACCTTAATTAAGGCCACGGCCGCTTCCTTCCAACTCCTAGGCCTTTCCTATCCCATCGTCGCCATAAGACCTATCTGTGTCAGCGCGACGTAAAGCCCCTAGCAAAAAAAAAAGAACTTTAAAAAATTCCGGAGTGCCATTATTCATCTCAGCGACCCCGAAAAGTATGGATTCAACACTAATTTTGATTACTTTTTTATCTCAGCCCCTCTCCCCCCCCGCCCCTAAGGGTTCCTGGGGTGTCCTTCCCCCCACATGGTTTGTCTCCTGATACTAAAATTTCGAAGTGTACAATTCACCTCAGCGAAAAAGATAACTATTTTCGATTATTTTTATACATCATTCTCCCATCTCCCCCACTACGATGGGGGCTGAAATTCGACTTTAAAAAATTCCGGAGTGTCCCTATTCATCTCAGCGACCCCGAAAAATATGGATTGGACACTACATTCGAGGATTTGTATATCTCAGCACCTCGCCCCCCCGCCCCTAATGTTTCCTGGGGTGTATTACCCCCACGTGGTTTGTCTCCTGATACTAAAATTCCGGAGTGTCACTATTCATCTCAGCGACCCCGAAGACTACATATTCGACAGTATTTTCTGTTTTTTTTTTTTTTTGCTAGTTGCTTTACGTCGCACCGACACAGATAGGTCTTATGGCGACGATGGGACAGGAAAGGGCTAGGAGTGGGAAGGAAGCGGCCGTGGCCTTAATTAAGGTACAGCCCCAGCATTTGCCTGGTGTGAAAATGGGAAACCACGGAAAACCATTTTCAGGGCTGCTGACAGTGGGATTCGAACCTACTATCTCCCGAATACTGGATACTGGCCGCACTTAAGCGACTGCAGCTATCGAGCTCGGTGTATTTTCTGTTATTTCTATATATCACTCCCCCATCCCCCCAACGAAGAGGGCTGAACTTGGACATTAAAAAATTCTGGAGTGTTGCTATTCATTTCAGCGAGCCCAAAAAGTATTGATTCAACACTACTTTCGATGATATATATCTCTCACCCCCTCGCACACCCCCGCCCCTAAGCATTCCTGGGGTGTCCTACTCCCACGTGGTTTGTCTCCTGATACTAAAAATCCGAAGCGTACAATTCACCTCGGCGACCCCCAAAACTATGTATTCGACACTATTTTCGATTAATTTTATATGTCACTCCCCCTTCGCCCCCCACCCCAAGGGTGGATGAACATGTAAAATACCCAGAGTCTCACTATTCATCTCAGCGACCCCGACAACTATGGATTCGGCACTCTTTTAGATTATTTTCATATATCACACTCCCATCGTCAGCTACCACGAAGGGGGCTGAACTTGGACTTAACAAAATTCCGGATGATGATTTTTGTATCTCAACCCCCTTGCCCCCCTGCCCATAAGGTTTCTTGGGGTGTATTACCCCCACGTGGTTTGTCTCCTGATACTAAAAATCCAGAGTGTCACTATTCATCCCAGCGACCCCAAAAAGTATGGATTCGACACTATTTTCGTTAATTTGTATATCTGACCCCCCTCACCCCTCCTAAGGGTTCCTGTGCTGTCTTACCCCCAGGTGGTTTATCTCCTGATGCTAAAAATCCGAAGTGTACAATTCACCTCGGCGGAAAACTATGTATTTGACACTATTTTCGTTTATTTTTATATATCACTCCCCCCTCACCCCCCCCCCCCAAAGGGGGCTGAACTTGGACTTTAAAGAACCCGGAGTGTCACTATTCATCTCAGCGACCCCAAAAAGTATGGATTCGACACTATTTTCTTTAATTTGTATATCTGACCCCTTGCCCCTCCCCCGCCCCTAAGGTTTCCTCGGCTGTCTTATCCCCACGTGGTTTGTCTCCTGATACTAAAAATCCGGAGTGAACAATTCACCTCGACGACCCCGAAAACTATGTATTCGACACTATTTTCGTTTAATTTTTTATATCAGTTGCCCCTCGCCCCCCACCCAAATGGGAGCAGAAATTTGACTTTTAAAAATCGGGAGTGTCACTATTCACCTCAGTGACCCCAGAAACTATGGATTCGACACAATTTTCGATTATTTTTTTACCTGACCCCCCCTAATCCCCCACCTCTACGGGGGCTAGAGGTGGCTTACCCCCACAGTGCTAGTCTCCAGATAGCAAAGAATAAGTTTCAAAATTTGTTTGAAATTGCTCCAGTGGTTTAGGAGGAGATGTGTTATTTACACACGTACATCCATCATCAGTCCCCGCCTCGCCCCGCACCCAAATGGGAGCAGAAATTTGTCTTTTAAAAATCGGGAGTGCCACTATTCACCTCAGCGACCTCAAAAACTATGGATTCGACACTATTTTCGATTATGGTTTTACCTGAACCCCCTAATCCCCAACCCCTAAGGGGGCTAGTGGTGGCTTACTCCCACAGTGCTCGTCTTCAGATAGCAAATAATATGTGTTCAAAATTTGATTGAAGTTGCTCCAGTGGTTTAGGACGAGATGTGTCATTTACACACATACATCCATCATCAGTCCCCCCTCGCCCCCCACCCAAATGGGAGCAGAAATTTGACTTTTAAAAAGTCGGGAGTGTCACTATTCACCTCAGCGACCCCAAAACTACGGATTCGACACTATTCTCGATTATTTTTTTACCTGACCCCCTTAACCACCAACTCCTAAGGGGGCTAGAGGTGGCTTACCCCCACAGTGCTCGTCTCCGGATAGCAAGTAATAAGTGTTCAAAATTTGATTGAAATTGCTCCAGTGGTTTAAGAGGAGAAGTGTCATTTACATACATACATTCATTCATTTTCGCTTATTTTTATATATCACTCCCCCCTCACCCCCCAAAGGGAGCTGAACTTGGACTTTAAAAAACACGGAGTGTCAATATTCATCTCAGCGACCCCAAAAAGTATGGATTCGACACTATTTTCGTCAATTTGTATATCTGACCCCCTTACCCGCCCGTCCCTAAGGTTTCCTGGGCTGTCTTACCCCCACGTGGTTTGTCTCCTGATACTAAAAATCCGGACTGTACAATTCACCTCGACGACCCCGAAAACTATGTATTCGACACTATTTTCC
This sequence comes from Anabrus simplex, assembly GCF_040414725.1. Classification (NCBI taxonomy): domain Eukaryota; kingdom Metazoa; phylum Arthropoda; class Insecta; order Orthoptera; family Tettigoniidae; genus Anabrus; species Anabrus simplex. Next base: position 182,340,403 of record NC_090267.1, read on the forward strand.
TTTAATTTTATATGTTAGTCCTCCCTCGCCCCCCACCCAAATGGGAGCTAAAATTTGACTCTTAAAAAATTAGGAGTGTCACTATTCACCTCAGCGACCCCAAAAACGATGGATTTGTCACTATTTTTGATTATTTTTTATACCTGACCCCCCTAACCCCCACCCCTAAGGGGGCTAGAAGTGGCTTACCCCCACAGTGCTCGTCTCCAGATACCAAAGAATAAGTTTCAAAATTTGATTGAAATTGCTCTAGTGGTTTAGGAGGAGATGTGTCATTTACACACATACATCCATCATCAGTCCCCCCCTCGCCCCCCACCCAAATGGGAGCAGAAATTTGACTTTTAAAAAATCGGGAGTGCCACTATTCACCTCAACGACCCCAAAAACTACAGATTCGACACTATTTTCGATTATTTTTTTATCTGACCCCCCTAACCCCCACTCCTAAGGGGGATAGAGGTGGCTTACCCCCACAGTGCTCGTCTCCAGATAGCAAATAATAAGTGTACAAATTTTGATTGTAATTGCTCCAGTGGTTTAGGAGGAGATGTGTCATTTACACACATACATCCATCATCAGTCCCCCCTCGCCCCCCACCCAAATGTGAGCAGAAATTTGACTTTTAAAAAATCGGGAGTGTCACTATTCATCTCAGCAACCCCAAAAACTATGGATTCGACACTATTTTCGGTTATTTTTTTACCTGACCCCCATAACCCCCCACTCCTAAGGGGGCTAGAGGTGGTGGCTTACCCCCACAGTCCTCGTCTCCGGATAGCAAATAATAAGTGTTCAAAATTTGATTGAAATTGCTCCAGTGGTTTAGGAGATGTGTCATTTACACACACACACATCCATCTATTTTTATATATATATAGATAGATAGATAGATAAAGAAAACTTTTTAGATCCCTTTATTTTAGGATAGTGTTTAAGTGGCTTTTCATGAACACATCTTTAACATCAAGTGGTGCCAAACGGTGACTACGATCGGGGAAGTTGGCCGTGCGGTTAGGAGCGCACAGCTGTGAGCTCGCATCCGGGAGATAGTGGGTTCGAACCCCACTGTCGGCAGCCCTGAAGATGGTTTTCCGTGGTTTCCCATTTTCACACCAGGCAAATGCTGGGGCTGTACCTTAATTAAGGCCACGGCCGCTTCCTTCCCATTCCTAGGCCTTTCCTGTACCATCACCACCATAAGACCTATCTGTGTCGGTACGACATAAAGCAACTAGCAAAAAAAAAAAAAAAAACAAACCAGTGACTACGAAGAGAAAATCATTGACTCTTTAGACATTTAAACCTTTTAATAGCTAAGGACAAGTTGTTTTTAATATTGTGTTTTACCTATCTTCTTTTCCTTCTTTTCCTGCCGCTTTTTCCCACACCTGTGGGGTCGCGGGTGCGAACTGCGTCGCACATGTGGATTTGGCCCTGTTTTACGACCGGGTGCCCTTCCTGACGCCAACCCTCTATGGAGGGATGTAAGCACTATTGCGTGTTTCTGTGGTGGTTGGTAGTGTAGTGTGTTGTCTGAATATGATGAGGAGAGTGTTGGGACGGACATATACACCCAGTCCCCGAGCCAGAAGAATTAATCAGAAGCGATTAAAATCCCCGACCCGGCCGGGAATCGAACCCGGGACCCTCTGAACCGAAGGCCAGTACGCTGACCATTCAGCCAACGAGTCGGACATTGTGTTTTACCTATGTTAGTTGTATTTTGTGTATATTTTAACTATCATTTAGGATCATGGCTGAATATGTTTTCCATAGAAAACAAAACATGTACCAACAAAAAAATGTTTTAAAAAATAAATTAATCTTACTGTAATCTAAGAAAACCATAAGATTTAAAGTGGTGGAAAGGTGGAACTTCCCAAAATGTACAAGTTGGAATTTGTTATATATGTGATATGTCTCAAGCTGTCAGCTCTAGATGGCATGGTATGACATTAGTAGATGAATAAGCTTGAGCAGAGCTTTTAAAAGTAGGAAAGATCATAGTATGAAGATAAAGTTGGATTTCAAGAGGACAAATTGGGGCAAATAATAATTTATAGGACAAGGGGTAAGGGATTGGAATACATTATCAAGGGAAATGTTCGATAAATTTCCAAGTTTGTTGAAAACCTTTAAGAAAAGCCACCTGGACAATAACCCTAAATTCAGATCATTGAAGATTTATTGTTATTATTGTTATTATTAGAATAGAATACTTCCATCCCCTAGTTCCAGATTGCCAGGAGCTGAGGAGAGAGTAAGTGTAATCATTTATTGCAATCCAAATTATTTTGATACATGCAAATTTTTCTTATAATTGATTTATCTATTACTACCTTAAACATTACACTCACACCCACACACCCGATATCTAAATTGTAATTTAGAAGATTTCAATTGTTTTTATTTTTGTCCTAGACATTAACATTGTTATTTAGTATAGGACAACATGTATCTTACTTGGTAATTCGTATTAGTGCAAGTATTTATTTGTGTCACTAGTCTGAACAATGTTATCCTTAGCTTACAATAGATATGAATTACCAGTAACTGAATGACTGTATCAAGTATCAATGAATGAATGAATGAATGAATGAATGCTCTCTGCCTACATGTACAGAACCCCAGCAGATATGGTAAGAACATTCCATGTGGATGTGGATGAATGCATGACTGACAAACGAATGAATGAACGAATGAATGAATGAATGACCTGGATTCATGCAAGCAAGAAAAGTGGTCTCTGGATAACCCTTTCAGACCGCGTACACACAATTGTGTGGGTTCGTATTTTATTTATGTCTGAGCTTATTTGACGTTTTCTTGGCACTGGACCGAACTGCAGTGCTTGTGCAGGACACGCAGCATGTACTTCAGCTGTTTTTATTTAGTACTTGACCACCAGGGGGCAGGAAGAAGAGTTTAAAAATACAGTTCATTAGCAAGATGGCGGGAAGCAGTAATGCCTAAAGTAAGTATTTATTTATTAAATACATATTAATCTAGAAGCTTTACTGAATATCCGAATATAATCAATGAAGTGTGTAAATTGTGTAGCAAACGTAAATTGTGAACTTACAACATTGTACGTAATACCATGAGGTTTTGAATGTTGATACGCACACATGTGCGGGCTAGGTTTCCTTACAGGCAATGCATGCAGGAGTGCTGGGTGCTGTCACAAAAAGGACTGTGAAAGCAAAACTTGTACTCTACATGAGAAATGTAATGTATAAGATTTTAATTGTTTAAAATAGAACATTTGATCATGTACATGTGCATATTCGCATGTACTGAGTTGAATTTTTTAATTTTTTATTTTTTGCAAGTAGTGAATGAAGTCCTGACATGCACAATTGTGTGGGTTCTGTTTTTCAACCGATAGTTCTTATTTTGTAAAATAAACTGTAAAAACATGTATTTGAGAGCATTTTAGTAAGTTTTTGACGTTTTGACACCTCCAGATTTCTTTCAGGTCTGACGACAAGTTGCTGCTGTCAAAAGGGTGGTAAAAGCAAAACTCTTCCTCAATGTAGAAAATGTAACGTTTACTTGTGTTTGAAAAAAGAAGAGTTGGTTGTTTTAAATTATTCTCCACTGTAAAATGGAACATTTGATCATGTACATATGTATATTCACATGCATTGAGGTAATTTTTCCTTTTTTGTAAGTAGTGAAGTAAGTCTGACACGCACAATTGTTCAGGTGCTTTTTTTCAGATGTTAATTTTTATTTTGTAGAATAAACTAAAAGTATATGTATTTAAGAGCATTTTAGTCAGTTTTTGACATACAAACAAAAATTCACACCGCCAGTTTTCTTTCAGGTCTAAAAAGGATAACAACCAACCGGGGAGAGAGCTTTTGTTATTAGATGAATGAATGAATGAATGAATGAATGAATAGATTGCATCGAGACCTTTCGTATGGTATGTCCTGTATTTTACACTGTTTATGCCCACATTCTACTTGTTCTTCCACAGATTTTATCTGCTCTACCAACCAGACTTGCCTTAAAATCATTCCATTCTTCATTACCTTTCTTTGTGTCTGTTATTGGTATTTTAGCTCTGATTTTCTGTTGAAACTGCTGTTTGACTTCCAGATCTTTCAATTTCCAGTCTTTAATTCGTGGTTTTTTCTTCTTGTTTACTTTAATAATAGGTTTGGTGACTCTTAGGTCTGCAATGAGGAGTCTATGGTCACTATCCAGGCTCTCACTAGGTATCACTTTTGCATCATGCACCTTTTCTTCACTTCACCTATATGTGATGATATGGTCTATTACTGATCTATACTGACCATCCCAGCTGTATCTCATTATTTTGTGACCATCCCATTTCTGCAACCACGAGTTCTTCACCAGAAGTTGGTTTCATGTACATAGATCAAGCAGAAGTTCACCTCCTCATTTCTATTACAAAATCCATTTGACCAATAATTCCTCCATAACCTGATCTATCAGTTCCTACCTGGGCATTAAAATCCCAATTATCATTATGTTCTCTTCATCAGTGATGTTCTCTAATTTTTCTAGGAAGCTTGCTTTTTGATCGTCACTACAACCCTGCTGGGGAGGATAAACTTGGATCACAGATTGAGTTTCTCCATTTAGGCATATTTTAGCTTTGAGTAATCTCTCATTGATGAATGTGACATCTGTTACACTATCAATGTATTGATAGAGCATAAAACCAACTCCATTCCTCGCCACTGCAGGATTACCACTCCAGTATAATTTATATCTGTCCTCTAACATTCTTGTGTTGCAACGTTTCCATTTGGTTTCACTTAGCTCTAGGATGTGAATATGTCTACGGTTCATTAAATCCGTGATTTCATTGCATTTTCCTGTTAGAGTCATAATGTTTAAGGTTCCACTCCAAAGCTTGTTTCTATGATCAGTTCTTCTCGTGAATCTCGAATGAACATCGGACATGATGTCGTCATTAGTTCCAAGAGTACTTGAAATTGTTAATATTCAGAATATGTTTCTTTCCAAGGCTCATTTTTGTTTTGAAAGCAACTGCATTGTACTCCTGTACTGACTTGCTAGGCCTAACATACTAGAGGATTTTCTTTCAGGCTGGTCTCCCTTAGCCTTTGGCAGTCCCCTGCATCACTGCAAGGCAGCAGCTGCTGAATTTATGTGTTATTTCTCTCACAACGTAAGTAAAGGTGAAGAGTGTTAGCACGACCAGGGATAAATAAATAAATTAAAGGAAATACTTACAATTATCCCAATTTAAAGGCCGTCGCAGATTGAGGAAGCTCTGGACACAAGAGGCCTAGCGAATCAACTAAAAATTAGCTTAACTAATTGACTGAAATAATAATTCCTTGATTCATTTAAAAAAAATCTTTAATAATACCAAAACATTTATAATTTACCGACCTCAAAATTAATTTTTTTTGAATTGTTTTAAAAGATACGATAAATACTGAATTCTATTTAGATCAATTAAAAGAATAACCCAGTAGAAGGTAAAATCCTTATATTAATAATTGCTGAATGAAAACAGAAGACCTCTTTAGAATAATAAATGAACGAGGTTCAATTGAAAATTAAATAATTAAATCCACCATTATAGAATGGATAATGAAAACCTATCTAATAGACTATCTCGGTTTTCGGAGGTTGCGTGAAAACAGTAAGGATCAACCAAACACACTATATCACCAAACGAAGAAATAATACAGGAACATGCAAAAAATCACAGAAGTAGGATAAAATAATTCAATATTCCCCAGAGACGATAACTAAAATCGAAGGAGTAAGTCAAATACAGCAGAAAAGATCCAATGCACGCAACTATTTTCAATACAGATGAACGTCAATACTACAATAATCCGCAGATTCTCAAATGTCAGTTTCAACACAGCAACGCCCCCCATAGCGTTTGCATTCTATTACACAGGACAACCGCCATGATTAAAATGAGAACACGATGTACCGAGTAAGTCAATAGATCAGCTTTCATTTAAAGCACAAGTTTACTTTTAACAGCCCGAAATGGTTTGAAAAATATTTTAAATAATAAATATTTAATTATGTTTGAAAACAGGAAGGAAATAAAACCAGGCTTTTAAGGTTATACAATAAATTCGTACATCATCTTGTCGGAGCTCCTTGAACATAATCATTCCTTTCGTGCACGAAAGCTAATATAACTGAATGCTGAAGCCCAAAAATTAACATATAATTATCTTCTTAAATTAAATTGAAACCTCAAATATTTTCACATTACAAGTTAACGACAATGACCTGTTTTCGACTCTAAAATTTTTTTTTTTTTTTTTTACCCACAAATAATCCGAACATCACCTTTAGAAATTCTCACATATCGTAGACTTAAGTGCTCAGCATCTTAGCACAACAAAATAACAGGATAGTTCCTCAGTTAAAACAGTCATGACATCCAATGAAGCTACTTACGAGGTCGGTGTTTTCAAAAATTAAATCGTTTCAAAAAAACAAACCACATCTTTGGCGCTTATGCCAGATGGAGAATCCATCAACCGGGATCAAATATCCGCACCATCTTCCCTTCTTGTAGGATAATTTGTATCTTTAAGACACAACCAGCAAAGATTAGCTCAACGCGTCTTCCAGTTTAAAAGGCAAGAAGTAGAACAACTGCACACGCTGATTGTTAGAGCACGGTTCATGGCCAAGCAAGCTTATCTTCTTGGCGCCCAGATAGCAGCACACTTACTCACTTCGAATGGTAAGTACTAAATCCACCACTAGATGGCTCACCATCAGCAATTTAAAGAAAAGCTCATACAGTTACGATATTCAACACTCGGAGATGCGGACAAATGATGTGAAGGCATGAATGTAATAGAGACAACATAGTACCATGACGAGTAGTTATTCAAACTCCATTACAGCCTCCCCCCCGAAACCATCAACCTGGGGTGGAGTATCACAAGCAGTCATAGTTGAAAACCATCTGTTGTCTCAAGAATATGTGTAATAAAAGTTCCATCTTCGATAATTTAACATAAACACTTCTCAATATGAACAGAGATATACTAGGGTGATATATAACAGTGATCAGACCACTCACAGTTGTTTAGTGTTCAATTAAGTTTTCACGCGCAATATCATCAGCACGCCAATTTTCTTTAACATGTTCAGATAATACTAAGATTACTAAGGTAATCGGAGTTTGCTTAATCACAATAAATTTTCAGACACATAACCTACACAAGAAAACAGGTCTTACAAGGTTTAAAACATAGCATAATTCTCATTCGAACATAATTCAGGGCTTCAATTATAGGGAAAGACAAGACTTCAAGAGTGATAACCATATTACCACATAAATACCCCAAAAGGAAAACACAAGAAGAAGAAGAAGAAGAAGAAGAAGAAAAGGACCAAAATAAATAGGAAAACATAAGCCTCTACAAGAAGTAAGTCAGTGCAACGAACATTAGATAATTCTTCAAGTAACTTATCACACTAATCACTTTATCATCAGTTTCCTCCAATCCGATCAGAATACCACAGCAAGAGCCGAAACCAGAATATCAGATCATTCACGATAATTATCACATCAAGTTTAAGTGTAGCAAATAAATCAATATATCAATAAAGCTAAAATTTTAACAGACATATCTGTGAAATCAAAACTCCCCAATCAATAGATGCTAACCCTTTTTTTTTAATTTTCAAATCATTTCTTGGCTTAAATTAATATTCCTTTCACACAGCTTCAACTTCCATAGGCCTACTACACATATACTCATTCCAAGCAGAAGGTGAAAACAAGAAACAATAATAAATAGAAAGATACTGAAAAACACGTTTAGAACAGAAAGCTAAGCAAGAGTAGAAGATATGAATGTTTAGAGCAATGGTAAAAGGTTAATTACAGTTGGAGACATATGTACAATTCAGATGTAGGGTACGCGTAAGGTGGGTCATCAACAACCGAACTATCAGCAATTACCAGGCAATCAACACACAATATCAACACTTACACCGGGATAGAAAATGACCAGGAGAAACACCGGAGACTAACTAGCCTGAAATCACATAGTCCTACTACAAGCTCCCATATGCAGGTAGAGGATCGGTGACAGCAATACCGACTGTACAAGGAGAATAATCCCATACTTATTCTTCTACATCACAGAACGATAAGTTACGATACCAATGACACTAATCCAGGAAGGCTCCAATTTTTTTTTAAATGCGCTAGACAGGCAGGTTAATCGAAATGAAAATTAAGATCGTAGGATTAACAAGATGACTTCAGAAGAACGGTTTATGGCAGAGAATATAAGAAGTTGAACCAAAAACAAGACGACAGTCACCAAGATACCAATTAGCTAATAATCATTTCCAAAAGAGTTGTAGGTGCATAGATTAGTTCAATTTAAATCCCACTCGACACCAAGAAATCACATCAAAGGTCAAGTCCAACCTTCTCTTGATGTCCATCGAAAACTCCCCCAAACTAGATTACCACAACAACAATCCAACACCACTCTAATGATTACCAGTGCCGATGTGTCAGCCACAATGGTAAAGGACATACAAATCCTCGTCAGCATTCCACAAATCACAGAGTGCCCACCCAATATCATTACAACAACCGCAATAACCACCATCATGACTTCAGAGGAACACAGTTACCTCTCAACGAAACCATAATGCCACCCCAACATAATTCCCAAAATCAAACCCATAATTCCAAACTTCACCGATACACAAGGATCAGAAACCATACCATAAGGTCAAAAGGATGTACACTCCTTAGGTCATGAATCCTATATCACCCAAACCAAAATCTCACAATAACCCATGAAGCCGACGAATGCCAGTTCTCTAACATGACTCTACAACTCTACACCAAATCAGTACAGCAAAATAGGTTTAAATTTCCCTAAAACCCACAGCAGAAAGAAAACAGTAATGTACAGCCAGGATACTCGACCGCAATTCAAAATAAGGCCACCCGATTACAACTTGCATAGGCTCAGAAATAACGCTACAAGATATAACGGACCACCTACCTTAGTAGTTCACATGCCTAACCAAATTAAAGAACAGCAACAAGGGGTTCATTAAATAAACGCGATGTATACAGAGAACCAAATTCCTTCAAAGAAAAACGTGAAGTTCATTTACCCCAAAAAAAAAGAAATCCATTTTTCCCCAGAAACCAAGAATTAAGATACAGTAAGAGCACAAGGCTCATGCACACAGCAACCAGTAACTCTTCTCCAGCTCCGGGCGACAGGATTTCACCCAATTAACTTCACTCGGATAAAGGCAGAGTATCCAATACCCTCAACACCTTTCCTCAAGTTTTCATAACAAAACCTTTAAGACCCATAGCTCAGAGAAACACACTTTTCTTATTATCACCGCAAGTAAGAACCCAGACAAGGAAATATCTCGAGATTACAAGATACATCAGAAATTTTACTGTACTACGTTATGGAACGCAAACACTCAACATAGGTAATTAAAATCATAGAATTTTTCTAATAGACACTATATCAATACCAATATCACCAAAAAGAAATTTTTTTAACACAGAAGGTTCTCTTATAAACATCCATCCTGCACCCTGCTGAATCATACTACCAAGGCCACATTACCAAAACTGGGAACCACCTCAATTCTCAATTTTCAATCTGCAACCACAACAGGTCCCAATTAAATTGACACCGATCATACTTAACGATGATAATAACATTATTTTAAACTTCCATCTATTGATCACTGAGTATTAATTTCACAGATATTCCCTACTTAAACATGATGAAACATCAAATACAGTCTTTCTTACATTTGTCCACTTCAACAAGATTCATACTTACCAAGGATGAAAATTATCAAGATACACACGCCCCAATACATAACTTCCCAACCTCCATATGGACAGCACAATTTCCGCACTTCCATTACCCATTTTAATCAAACAATAACCCGATTCATTATTACCAACCACCAATAAGATTTAGAACTCAACCAACCCCCCACAATATATCAAGTCGCTTTCACTTGGGATAAATGAACTCTCCGAATCCTTTTCGCCACAGGATCACTGACAAGCATAGATACCGGGCTCAAAAACTGCAATATCGTACAAGGTCCCTGAAATCTAGGAGCTAATTTTGAAGTAAATTTATTTATAGCCTTGCTGACAGGATAACATTTTACGAAGACTTGGTCTCCAACACTTAGCTTGGTGGGTTTTCGGCCTTTGTCATAGTTCTTTCGTACCTTTTCATACGACACAGCCAACCTCGTTTTGGCCTCATCCCACACCTTTCGCACATCGCGAGGAGTAGAGACTTCAGGAAGCAGTTCCTCAATTCGAAGGAGATTAGATAGAGGAGAAAATGGAACAAAACTCAACATTAATTCCATAGGAGTTTTGCCATGAGACTCATGAACAGCAGTATTAAATGCATATGACAACCAATGAAGACAGGTGTCCCACTTGGTATGATTCGAGTGGTGGTAAGCTATGAGAGCAGATTTTAAATTTCTATTCATTCTCTCGGAATATGAGGGATTGGGATAATATGGAGTAGTGGTCACATGGGAGATGCACAAATCAAACAAGTACTTCCTGAATAAATGACTAGTAAAGCCAGCAGCATTGTCAGATACAAGAAACTTAGGAGTTCCAAAGGAGGCAAAAATAGAATTTAAACAAGAAATAGTGGACTGCGAATTGGTTGATCTAGTCGGGAAGATCCAGCAAAACCTGGTAAACCCATCAATGCACACCAATGCATGAGTATTTCCTCGACTGGAACGTGGAAAGGGTCCAACATAATCGATAAACAATCGTTCCATAGCTCTGGAAGCTTGAGTCGATGACAACAACCCCGCACGTTTGTTTAGATTAGGTTTACTAATAGCGCAACTTTTACAAGACTTAACCATGGATGTGATATCCCGATCCATGTTTTTCCAAATAAAGAACTCCCTTATTTTTGACCTAGTTTTGAAGTTTCCCAAGTGTCCACCAACAGGACTATCATGGTAATACTGAAATATGACAGGAATTAAAACCTTGGGGACAACGATCTTTATCCTTTTATCATAACGAGATTGACAACAGAGTACCCCTTTCACCAAGGAATAGGGTTTGATAATTTTACCAGAATTAATCTTTTCCAGAATTTCCTTTAACTGAGGATCATCGTTTTGATGCAGAGCAATATCTTGATACAACATTGGAAGATTAGTCAAGATAGAATTCACATTTACCGAACCAATTTGAGGTACACTCTTCGCTTCCAAGTTTTCAAAACCATCCTCCTCATCAAACATACGACTAAGCCCATCGGCGATTACATTTTCCGTTCCACGAATGTGCCGAACATTAAATTTAAAAGCAGAAATTCTCAGCACCCACCTAGTTAGTCTTCCAGTTCTTTTGGGTCTTTTCAGAACCCAGGAAAGAGCTTCATTGTCTGTCTCTAAATCAAAATTAACATGCTCCACATAAACACGGAATTTCTCCAACGAAAATAGTACCGCTAAACACTCTAATTCATAGACAGAATATTTCCTTTCCAGCGGGGAGAGAGCTCTAGATGCGTAAGCGATAGGACGTCTACCCATTTCCGACTCTTGCAATAAGACGCCTGCAATAGCCTTCCCTGAGGCATCAGTCTGGATAATGAATCTTTTATTAAAATCAGGAATAGCAAGTATAGGGGCATTACTGAGAGCTCTCTTCAAGGTTTCAAAGGCTCTTTGTTGAGGGTCTTCCCACACAAATTTGACATTCTTTCTACGTAAGGAATTCAAAGGGGCAGCAATTTCAGCATAATTCGGAACGAATTTTCTAAAGAAATTAGTCATGCCAATGAATCTGGCAATCCCTTTTACATCTTTAGGTGGTTTAAAATCGTGAATAGCTTGAGTACGGGCATGATCAATTGAAATACCCTGTGACGATACTATATGTCCCAAGAAGGAGATTTGAGATTTGGCAAAATTGGTCTTGGAAAGCTTGACAGTTAAACCTGCTTTCTTCAATCTTTCAACTACCTCCTGTACATGCTTGAGATGATCTTCGAAATTTGCAGAATATACAACAAGATCGTCAAGATAATGAATAACGTACTTAAATTTCACATCCCCAAACACAGAATCCAGTAATCGAGTTAACACAGCCGCTCCCGTCGACAGCCCAAAAGGTATAACCGTGTATTCATACAGATTCCAGTCAGTGGCAAAAGCAGTGAGAGGAATAGATTCCTCATCAAGAGGTATTTGGTTGTATGCCTGATTCAAATCAAAGGTCGAAAAATAATTAGCACCATGGAACCAAGAGAAGCAAGTATGCAAATCCGGTAGGGGCACAGACTGCATGACGATCTTACGGTTTAACTCTCTATAATCCGTCACTGGCCTGAACCCTCCAGATGACTTGGGCACCAGAAACATCGGAGACGAGTACGGAGAGATAGAAGGTCGAATAACACCATCCTGAAGCATCTTATCGATGATTTTCTTTAATTCAACCATCTTAGGTGGTGATAACCTATAGGGCGGAGATCTAACAGGAATCTTGTCCGTAATATCAATGTGGTATTTAAGCACATTAGTCAATCCCAATTTATCAGTGAAAACTTCAGGATACCTAGCACAAAGATCACGAATTTTACGAGCTTGATCGAGAGGCAGGTGATCAAGATCTAATTTATTACCTTCGCCTTCCTCAACATCCTCATCCAATGCACAAGCAGAATACCTTTGTAACACTACATCTTCATAAAATTTGAAAATTCTATTAGGACAAAATTTGAAACTAAAGTTCCTATCTTGTAAATTCAAAATCATTCCAACCTTGCCCATAAAATCCGTCCCTAAAATTACTTGATAAGATAAATCAGAAGCCACGAGACAATCTGTCTTCCAAGTAAACTCGGCAATTCTAATTTTGACAGATATACAACCTAGAATTCTTAATCTGCCTCCATTAGCAGTCACACAATTAAGTTTAGAAGTCCTAATTTCAGGTAATTTGCAACAAACCTTCATCCTCGAATACCAAGTCTCACTCATAAGTGACACAGCACTACCGGAATCTATCAATCCCAATGCAGGTTCGTTATTCACTTCAATACAAATGGTCGAGGTTTTAGAAACAACATTACTAGAAATACCTAACATTCCCGGAAAAGAACACTCATTATTCACATGACCTTCAACCAACCAGCTCTCATCATCTGCATTGGGCATACCACACGGTCATTGAAAATTCCTATTGTTTACCTTAGGGCACTGCCTTTTCATATGTGACTTAGATCCGCAAACATAACAACTACCATTTTGTCTACGACACAATGTATCTTTACTTCTCTCGGAAGGGCAATTATTCCTCAGGTGATCTCTAGATCCACAAGCGTAACATTTTTTGAAGGAAGAAGAAGGCACAGGATGAGCGGAGACATTGTTAGACCGAAAAGAAACACAGGGAGGGGGATACCTAGTGTGCCGGGACTCATCTCCATGTTTTACATCCTCGGCAAATGTACAAGCTTGCTCGAGTTCTGCAAAACTACTCGGGCACTTAGTCAAGGATAAAAAGGACCGATATTGAGGAGTAATGCCTTTGATTATACGACCTACCATCTCTTCTTCCGGTACCATGATTTTAAAAACCTCGCAATAAAATTTCAAATCCAAGACATAGGCTAATAGATTTTCATGCAAGAACTGCGTTCTATAACAATGTTTTGGAACCAGACTTTGTAACGCAAGGGACGGAATAAATCTTGCCAAGATTAACTCGTGAAATTCATTTACACTTAAATTACTGCTAATAGCCTTAGAAATTTCTCTTTTAAGTACACCTTGACAGTTGGGAAATAATACTCTAAAAATTCCCAGAGCATCCATGCAATACACATTAGCTGACTCAGATAATTCTACTAGAAACCGCAGGAATCTGATGGTTTCGTCAATGGAATCTACAGAAAAGGTCATTACATTTTTGAAAAGATCCTTAATAGAATTGGGAGCCGAACATGACCTAATCAACAAATTCTCAACCGCAGGACTAAGTCCGCAGCAATGAGATGAGGATGGATTATTGACGGTCTGAGGAGTAATTAACTCATTAGTGGCACCAAGGTTGTTACCTTCATTAGTTTCAATCTCATCACTTAATGATAACTGACCAACCTTCTTCATGTTAATCATAAAATCGAGTTCAACCGAAACATTAATTACTGAAGTTAACAACGAAGTGCATTGAGACATCAATTCACCTTCAGGTCCAAGAGAAATCAAATCTTGCACCCTGTTAATAAAGTGATTGGTACGAGCTTTTAATCTTTTCAATTGGTAATCTGATGGATTACACTCTTTTAACTGTTTTATAAACACTAATAATTCGTTAATAGAACTGGACATTGCATGCACTGACTTACCCAAGTCGATGCTCATGTTACCTGGATCTACAGGGGAATCAAGGGAGGCTAGAAGCAAGGTAACATCGCCTTCCATAGAACCAGTGGACACTAAACCCCGAATATCGAGCTCATACAACAGCTCACCCTTCCTCAGCATTCTTGGCAACAACACAGCACGTGCACTCATATTGATATGAAACAGAAAACACCAAGGTTAGCACTCAATATAATCCTGTCTTTCCCTTCACAAGTTTAATTAACTAGTCTCAATTGACTTATTATTTCAGTCAAGGTGATATCAATGGCCTGACGAAATAGCCAACAGTCACAAGAAACAAGAAAGAAAAATATGCTTTCACAAGATATCAGAACGTAGCAGTACAAAAAACCACGCAATCTGATACCAAACACACTCTCACAACGTAAGTAAAGGTGAAGAGTGTTAGCACGACCAGGGATAAATAAATAAATTAAAGGAAATACTTACAATTATCCCAATTAAAAGGCCGTCGCAGATTGAGGAAGCTCTGGACACAAGAGGCCTAGCGAATCAACTAAAAATTAGCTTAACTAATTGACTGAAATAATAATTCCTTGATTCATTTAAAAAAAATCTTTAATAATACCAAAACATTTATAATTTACCGACCTCAAAATTAATTTTTTTTGAATTGTTTTAAAAGATACGATAAATACTGAATTCTATTTAGATCAATTAAAAGAATAACCCAGTAGAAGGTAAAATCCTTATATTAATAATTGCTGAATGAAAACAGAAGACCTCTTTAGAATAATAAATGAACGAGGTTCAATTGAAAATTAAATAATTAAATCCACCATTATAGAATGGATAATGAAAACCTATCTAATAGACTATCTCGGTTTTCGGAGGTTGCGTGAAAACAGTAAGGATCAACCAAACACACTATATCACCAAACGAAGAAATAATACAGGAACATGCAAAAAATCACAGAAGTAGGATAAAATAATTCAATATTCCCCAGAGACGATAACTAAAATCGAAGGAGTAAGTCAAATACAGCAGAAAAGATCCAATGCACGCAACTATTTTCAATACAGATGAACGTCAATACTACAATAATCCGCAGATTCTCAAATGTCAGTTTCAACACAGCAACGCCCCCCATAGCGTTTGCATTCTATTACACAGGACAACCGCCATGATTAAAATGAGAACACGATGTACCGAGTAAGTCAATAGATCAGCTTTCATTTAAAGCACAAGTTTACTTTTAACAGCCCGAAATGGTTTGAAAAATATTTTAAATAATAAATATTTAATTATGTTTGAAAACAGGAAGGAAATAAAACCAGGCTTTTAAGGTTATACAATAAATTCGTACATCATCTTGTCGGAGCTCCTTGAACATAATCATTCCTTTCGTGCACGAAAGCTAATATAACTGAATGCTGAAGCCCAAAAATTAACATATAATTATCTTCTTAAATTAAATTGAAACCTCAAATATTTTCACATTACAAGTTAACGACAATGACCTGTTTTCGACTCTAAAAATTTTTTTTTTTTTTTTACCCACAAATAATCCGAACATCACCTTTAGAAATTCTCACATATCGTAGACTTAAGTGCTCAGCATCTTAGCACAACAAAATAACAGGATAGTTCCTCAGTTAAAACAGTCATGACATCCAATGAAGCTACTTACGAGGTCGGTGTTTTCAAAAATTAAATCGTTTCAAAAAAACAAACCACATCTTTGGCGCTTATGCCAGATGGAGAATCCATCAACCGGGATCAAATATCCGCACCATCTTCCCTTCTTGTAGGATAATTTGTATCTTTAAGACACAACCAGCAAAGATTAGCTCAACGCGTCTTCCAGTTTAAAAGGCAAGAAGTAGAACAACTGCACACGCTGATTGTTAGAGCACGGTTCATGGCCAAGCAAGCTTATCTTCTTGGCGCCCAGATAGCAGCACACTTACTCACTTCGAATGGTAAGTACTAAATCCACCACTAGATGGCTCACCATCAGCAATTTAAAGAAAAGCTCATACAGTTACGATATTCAACACTCGGAGATGCGGACAAATGATGTGAAGGCATGAATGTAATAGAGACAACATAGTACCATGACGAGTAGTTATTCAAACTCCATTACAATTTCCCACACAAAGGTCTCATCTTATCCAATCTTCTAAGGGAAAACTCCTCTGCTCGCAGCTATTGGTTTTCCCTTAGTTTGCCTGGTTTGGTATCGGCCGCTAGATCCTCGGCCAGACAGTCGCAGGTAGTACCGTCTACTGTTGCAAATGGCAGCAGAATGTATTCTGACCTGTCTCTGTACAGTCTCAGTATAGTTAATTAAACTGAATTCCATTTATTCTGCTCTCAATTTGATCACTTCTCCTCCCTCAGTGTACTGTACAATGGGAAAGAGGGCCGATGACCTTCAATGTTAGGCCCCTTAAAACAACAAGCATCATCATCACAAGCAATGGGAAAGGCCTAAATTAATAACTGCTTACCAGGTACAACTGTTCTTCTGTCTGAGCAACATTGGTGGAACGCTGAGTTAAGAATTATGAAAAATATAATAAATTTTTATGCAAAATGTTCGACAAGCATAAGTACATGGAGTTGCCTCAAAATAAAGAAACAACAAAGGCAGAAGAACATTTGAACAATAACTCATGAGGTATGTTATGATGTTCACTGTTGAAAATTTCATTAAAGTAAGTTGCAGACATACCTTTGGGGTGGCAAGCCAATCATTCTTGGCATAGTACAACTCAACTGGTGCAGTTATGAGTGACAAATTGTATTCTGGGGGTGAAGACTGGTTGTAGAATTTCCAGTTATCCCGGGTGCCATAGTCATACTGCCGGAACTTGCCTGATAACAGAAAACACATCATGCAAAGATTTTATCTTCTGGTTGTAGAAAATGGTAAGTCAGTGAATGACTGATCAGTACAGGCCATTTAGCTCTTTGCTTGACTGTCACCTGCAGTATTGGTAACGCTTACACTGAAGACCTCTTTCATTTAAACTAAATATTCTATTGCAGAATTTATAATAATGTTATGGTATTGGTTTTATGTCCCACTAACTGAGGTGCTCAAATACACCAGCTTCATGTTGGAAGATTTACTGGTATGTAAAAGAACTGTAGGACAAATTTCTGGCACCTCAGCAACTCCAAGAACTGTAAAAGTAGTTAGCAGGATATAAACCTGCCAACATGAAATCAGGCCATTCCTCTACTGTCTGAGCTAATCAGTCCTTAGCAAGTTTATTAAGAAGTAAGAAGATAGTTTATACAATTAACACATTCAACACTACCATATTTCAACATGAACCCTGGCAGTGAACTGGATCTTTTCCCTGAATTTTAATACACTACTACACAACAGCAAAAGATATTATATACCTGATTTTTGTATCATATGAAGGTGTCAGCTATCCAAAACAAAGATGTTAATCAGGAAGTACATATCCAAAGTATTTCAATTATACTAGTTTTCAGTGGCAGCGCGTGACTTTTACAGTAACGGAAGCACATATCATAAGATAAGAAGAAATATACAGTAAAATGAATACAATAACTCATATTGACTTGTGCTAGTTGGATGCTAATTCCATCCACCTCTCCTTTTTGACGAATTCTTCTACGACAAGGCTGTAGAATTCTTCTTCATTCTTTGATGACTTCAATTTCAGTAACGTCTTCTCAATCGACAGTAGAGACAAGTTCGAGAGTCTCTGTTGTCCCTGTGTTTTTCTGCAGTAGGTGTGGATTCTCCGAAGTGCCGAAAATGAGCATTCCGCACTAGCACTGGACACTGGGAGAGTTGAAATCAACACACGTAACTTGAACAGTTCAGAAATGGCAGAAGATGACAATCCACTACTTTTTAAATAAAACTAATGTTTTAGAACTCCCATCATAAGATACTCATGGGAGGAATAAGCTACGCTGAGCTGGTTTCTGAGACGGGCGAAGTCAAAATGCTGAACGTAACTTTGTATCAAAGAACAGAATGCCGCTTCAGGAAAACCTTCCTTCGTGTTCTTTTGATCAACTAACTGTAAAAATATTAATTTCTCGAGTGCTTGGAACCGAACTTCTAGTTGGCTATGTATATTGTCATATATTTCACAATTTATGCAACGGTAGTGTGAATTTATGTCGCAGGTTTCATTTTGACGTAGCTTCTTCTTTGGCAGCTCGTAGCTCTCTTGACATTTGTTCCATACTCTTTCAAATTCATTTCTTTCTCCTTGAATGATACTTTTGGTTTCCTCTCTGTTGGCAATACAGAAATTTACATTCAGTGCTTTCATTTGAAGAATTTCAAAGGAAGAATCAGTTAAGCGAAATATCTCACTGAAAACTAATAAAATGAAATTGAACTGGAATTCCAAGAGAACACTGTTAAAACCTTGAGCTTCGTGATACGTTTGACTATCCCATTGCTCTGGATTATCAAGGATATTCTTGAACAACTGAACTAATTCTTGTTTTTGTTCATGAACTGTTTCGTCTTCCATTGTAATTCCATTGTGTTGGACACACTTGAGGAAATCATCTCTTGACTGGTTTATCTAATGCAGCAGTTCTCTTCGTCGAATTAGAAAAGAAAGAGGCCAAGCTACTCAGAGTCATGAAGAATATTTTACATTCCTTTATATTAGAAGTTGTCTGTGTAAGGACAAGTTTCAGTCTGTGAGCAAAACAATGTATGAATATAGCGTCGGGCTATTTGTCTTTCACTCTATTCTGTAAACCACTGAGGCCTCCTGACATCACTGCCAACTCCATCGTAACATTGAGGGACTAGTTTAGAACCACGGTTGAACTCGTCCATTATGTGGAACACGTGATCTGCAAGAGCAGGAGCACTGCGATCGGCGGTTACATCAGAAGATCCAAGAAATCGCTCCTGTACTTCTCCATCAGCTGACGTGTACCTAACAACAGTTGAAAGTTGGGAATGGGCAGAAATATCAATAGTTTCATCAATAATAATCACCACGAATGGTGATTGTGACATTTCTCTATTTCGGTCAATAACACACTGGCTACTCCGTCAATTAAATCATTTTGTATTTGATGTGAAAGACCTGTGAACACCGTTGCTTTCTGCAAATGATTTGCCAGTGTGTCGTCGTACTTGCTCAGCAGCATTATGAGTTCTATGTAATTTCCATGATTTAAGGAACTTTTATCTTCTGCATGTGCTCTGAAAGGAAGTTCTTGTCTTGCAAGATACATTACAACGTCAGTCAGTCGTTGGATCACCTTTCTATTCTGTTTTACCAACTCGTTATTTTATTATCTCCAGTTTACGCTGCTGATCGAGTTGCAAATCTATTCTGGTCATTCCGAAAGTTGTTAACAGAATTTCAGCTTGGATATGTGTTTGTGATTGCTGATGATGCTGGGATGCTTTAAGCAAGTTATTCATGTCATCGAAGCCTACAGTAGAGTTTTGATGCGTTTTAACAACCACATGTCCGACTCGTTGGCTGAATGGACAGCGTACTGGCCTTCGGTACAGAGGGTCCCGGGTTCGATTCCCGGCCGGGTCGGGGATTTTAACCTTCATTGGTTAATTCCAATGGCCCGGGGACTGGGTGTTTGTGCTGTCCCCAACATCCCTGCAACTCACACACCACACATAACACTATCCTCCACCACAATAACACGCAGTTACCCACACATGGCAGATGCCGCCCACCCTTGTCGGAGGGCCTGCCTTACAAGGGCTGCACTCGGCTAGAAATAGCCACACGAAAAAAAAAAAAAAACAACAACCACATAACCAGCCTATTTTTCCATACTGCTCTGTATTCAGGGCTGGATTAAGGAGGGCTAAAGGGGCTGCAGACCCAGGCCCCACATGCCAAGGGACCCCGGCCCTTGGCCGAACCTAATATTGTATTAAAAGGGCTGCTGCTCCACCTCCGTGCATGTATATGAATATTTACGCTCGCAAAATATCGAACACGCACTCTTCCTTCCTTCTTATCACCTGTCCGCGTTAGTATTTCATTACTGCTAGAATCAATTACCGTTCAGAGACACAAATTCTCGTTACTTATGCACTGTACTTATTGTAAAGGTTATTATTGACGAAAATTTAAATCTGGCACCATGCGAGTACAGGCAGAGGGGGAAGGGGGGAAGAGGTCTAAGAAGTGAGCGGCAGGGGACAGGGGAAGCATGGTGGAATGTGCATGCTTTACTATATCTTTACATCAGGAAGAGAACTTCCAGTTCACCTCTGATTATTGACCCATTCATAAGTTCTTGTAAAATGGATAGAAAATATGCTAGTGGTGCCAAAAAAAATGCAAATTAAAAGAACAACATTTGAAATAAATAGAAAAGTTGCCAAAAATATCAACATTTTTTGACAGGAAGTCTACAAGTGCATCGACAATTGAAGAGACTGTTACTGGTGAATTGGAATTTTCTACAGGTAAACGAATAGTGTAATATCTAAGTCTGCTGTTTTAAGAGAGATTAGGTCTTTACGGAATTGGAAAGGATGAGCATTAGGAAGATGGTTTTAGGAACAATGAAAGGGAATTCTAATGTGTATTTTAAACTTCAGTCACATTATATGGAGTACTCGGAGTCGTAAATAATAAATTGCCGATCTCGTTGGTGTAGTGGTAGCAATAATGACTGCCATCCCCGAAGACCCGGGTACCTTCCCCGGTGCTGCCTGGGGAGGGGGATTGGTTATGAAGAAGGGGACCCACATTTTTAAATAGCCCAGGGTCCCCAAACACCTTAATCCGGCACTGTCTGTATTAAAGTGTCGAACACAACATTTAGTTTTAGTTTTTAAACCCGGTAAATCAGGCATTGGTCTGCCACCGGAAATTATATTGCTCTTCTCTTGAAAAGCCTTCTAACTCATTCCCTGGATTAAGAGAGATTCTAATACGCATCCACACTCCCCTCCGCTCTCCTCACTCGCGCCAACAGTTGTCATGCTTTAGAGACTCAAAGCAGGGAATGAGCACAGTCAATGCATTCCCTTCCAAGCCGGCAGAATCGCAGTAGTTCCTTTATATGTTTGCACGTAAATTTGGTGCAATTTTCACAGATAACACAAAGTAAATTAAGTGGTACAACTCACTGTACGATATTTCACTTTAGTTGAAAACACAAGCACAATTAAACCTTTTTCTCACAAGTTTTATTACATACAAATACTCTCGAACGGAATGAGTCGTGAGATGCATTCCCTTTGGCGGAGCTTCCCGAACCCAAGCGAATAATTACGAAGGGACCAGAGTGAAGCCATGATCGAGTCTGGCAAGCCACTTGCTTGACGAACGGCTTTGATAACACATCCTTGCGTAGCTCTTGGAGACAGACATATGTTTGCAACTCTCAACTGCCCATGCATCACTGTCACATTAAAATAAAGCTAATTATACGTTATATAAAACAACAAAAAATTTAAGATAAATACTGGCTGCACTAACATGCTTAAATATATATTTTTTCTTTGTGTAATAACTTTTAAGGGAATGACTCATTCCCTTCATTCCATGGAATAACCGCCCCTGCTAGTTTTTGAAAATCATAAAAAATGTACCAGAAAAACTTTTACATTCAAGTTTTACCAATAAGCCTGTTCAAACTATATAAATGAATCATTTAATGTGGCTAGTTAAGCCAAAAATAAACACAAATACATTTGAAATACAAAATGTACCTGTTTAGAAATAGTTTGTTTTGGTATAGTAGCCTGAAAACATTGGGCTATGCAAAGTCCAACCTTGCACCACCACCTACAGTACTTTCTTTTCGCCGTACACGTGAATCATTAGGCTGCATCTCTTTGTCTTAACGAAAAAATAAGCCCAAATTTTGGGAGAAGTAAAGTAATTCTATCGTTTGTATTCAGAATAAAATAATGAAGCTAAAAAAACTTGTACTTGCAAGTGACGTAACAAATATCTTGCCCAAACTATCACTTGATATGTTATCTGACTCATAAGCAGAGTATTCATCACCATCATCTATTTCTGAACCCGCTTCTCCCGATGAAATATCCAAGATTTCACTATCACTGAACCAGTATGAGGACATGCCTGTATACAGCTGACAGCGTGGTATATTTGGTGCGCTCAGCACCCAGCACATTGAGTGCTTCAGTGGAGGTCGTGGCAAGGAGAAACTACCCTTTTCATCCTTTAGGTTTGAACTTCCCGATAACTGCTGCATTTTAGTGGACACTAGATAAACTACTACCTCCAAGGGACGGGAACCATATGGGATAGGTGCAGCTGCCTATAAACATGCGCAAAATCCACAACCAGGAAAGCAGTGCGTCCGTATCCTGTACAGGCATAGTGTTAAAAGTGTTGAAGAACACCTTGTGGCTGCCTAGCATAAGGGGAAAAGCCATACTTGGTTAACCTGGAAGGACATGAGTTTGATTCCCCATCAAAAAGTAAAAAACATCAGAAGTACGACCTTCACTTCTGGAGAAACATATGAGCCTGGTGTTCACTCAGTTTACATCAGAAATGAGTACCAGATTAATTCTTGGAGATAGACTGACCATTCTATTCAACTAACTGACAAGCCTTTACTCTCTACTCCCCACAGGACTTTAATGACCTGTACTGAGATGACTTTACTTTTATTGCAAAGAACAAATTAACAAGGAAATTTATCACAACTGCTTCAAAGAAAATACAGAAATATCTTTAGTTGCTTTATGTTACATTAAGCATCTGATGTGGTAAATTACTTTTCATTTGGAGTGTTTGTTTTCAAGATCTTATTGATGTGAATCGCATACAAACATTATACAGAATCAAAGGTGGGAAAACTACAAAGTAACCAGGCTGAATCACAGTTACCTGAGAAAAAATGTTACTAATTACAAATGACATTTTCAACAAGCAATCAATAAAATAACATTAACAAATTGCTTCACAGAATACCAATCTTTATGAAATAACTTTTTTCACCTACTAGAATGATACCAAATTTAGCAAGGAAAAATATATTACTTCATTTTGTGTTTTTTAGCTAGCATACAGACACTGAGTTGCCATCATTAGGAAGCCAGACTAAACATGACACCTTGGAACTTTCAAAATGATTGTTCCAAGCAAAGTTTGCATTTTGTACTCATGTTCTCATAATTTTGAGGGTCAACTAATTCAAAATATTTAATAAAATAGAGAAATGGAAATTCCTAACACTTTCAAACTTGTATGTTTATTCCAGTTCCATCACAAACCATCTGTAAATTCAAAAAATTGTGGTACATGATTATCTAAATAACAACTAGTAACAGGCTACGAGTAAATGAATGAGGCCATAACATAATTTTAACTTTATACCCTTGACGTGATGTCTTATGAACACTTGCCTACATTGCCAAATTCTCAATGCTATGTATATTGATTACTAGAATGTAGTCCGCCTCCATAACATCACAGTTTTATTAGCTGCCCTCCTCAGAGGCCTGGGTTCGATTCCCGGTACTGCCAGAAATTTAAGAATGACAGGAGGGCTGGTATGTGGTTGAAATGGCACATGAAGCTCACCTCCATTGGGGGTGTGCCTAAAAAGAGCTGCACCACCTCGGGATGAGGACATGAGTTTATGTTTACTAGAATAATACCAATATAAATGGTCCGTTATTGGACATTATAAATTTTCCAGCTAACTCATTCGTGGTTGCCAGCATTTCGCCCCAGTCTGCTAAGTTGGGCTTATCAGTTGGTAAATAGCACACCCACCAAGATGCATGCCTAATGCATAACGCGGAGGCTTTTTTATTTTCCCCTAAGTTTTCATTCCCCTCCCCGAAGGGAAGGGGTGGGCCACCTAAAGGGTTGGCGAGCAGATGCGAGCAGGTCGAGAAATGTGATGGAGAAGGAAAGAAGGTGACCTTTAGATGAGAGTTCCAGGGTGTAGATGAAAGGTTAGAAGGTTGAGGGTGGCTGTAAGATTACAAAGGGAAATGGTGAGGAGTCGAAAGATATCTAGCATCGGAAAGAGTTGGGGGAAGAAATTAGTTGGAAGAAGGGGTGGACAAATGGGTTGATGAGGTTGAAAAGAAGGAGGGGCTCACCGGGGTCGACAATGGGTATGTGTGGAGGGATGGCGAATTGGTTGGGGTCGGGAATGAGAAGGCTCCACTTTGTAGCGATGCTGGTAGATGTTGGCGCCAGTGGTAAGAAGGTGTTGTACATCATCTGCAATTGGAAGATGTAGTCGCAGCATATACGTAGGGCCGTCGGCGTTCCGAATCCTGAATGCACGACGGGTGGGGTCGCCTGCGGCTTGAACTTCCCGGAGGATGTCCCGTTCAGAGATGGTAGGGTCTATGCCGTGAATGACGCAGCTAGCGTGGAAATTTGGTGGTGGCTGCGTTGGCAATAAGGATGTTGCGGCTGCTGCTGTGGCGTCGTCTTGCGAAGATGTTGGTAGCAATGACGGCGTTGCTGCGGGTGAGTCCAAGGTGTTGTCAGGGAGTTGTTTAGGACAAGGTTGTACGGGGGTTGAAGAAATAGGGAGGGTTGAGGTCATTATGGGCGAAGGATGGCATGTCATAACAGAAGTGACAGAAACACAGGAAGGAGAATGAGCTGATGTCGTAGTGGTTGTGGAGGTGGTAGTGGTAATTGTGGGGTGAGTGAATTAAGATGATGATGACTGCTGTTGCGATGTCCTGGGTTGAGGCGCGGTTGCAACTGGCAGGGTAGTTGGGTCTGCGGTGAGCTGATCTATTATAGATTGAGGAGTTGGATCCACTAAGTAGTAGCGTTGGTGAATATTTACTCTGCTGCCGAGGAGACACTTCATGTCGGCTAACGTGGGTAGATACAGAAGAATCTGTGATGATGGTGATGAATTGGAGCCATCTAACAGCCGGTAGGCATCGTGAACTGGGACGCCGGCAGAGCGGAGGCTGCTGTAGATGTCATCTTCAGATATGGTGGGATCAACATCAGAAATGATGCAGGTAAACATGGCGTCGGGGATGCTGACTTCCAACTCAGTGTCAACCGATATGCTAAATTGGGGTCGGCGAGGTAGCGAAGTAAAGATGGAAGCCACCCGGCCTAGCAAAAATATTTGGAGATTCTGCGACGAAGAGTTGCTGTCCGCTTGAGAGAGGTCGATGTGTGTCAACCAGAGCTGTGTTGTGCCGTGGAGGCCACTGCGTAGGCTACTTGGAGCCACCGACAGTGCCAGTGCACTATTAGAGACTTTGTCGCATTACCAAAAATTGATACCTGCCTGGCCATTACATGATATAGATGTTGATTGCCATAGGGAACCTGAAATATTTGTCCTGAATGAGTAAATTTATAATACCAATATAAATGATCCATTATTGGACATTATAAATTTTCCAGCTAACTCATTCCTGATTGCCAGCATTTCGCCCCAGTGTGCAAAGTTGGGTTCATCAGTTGGTAAATTGCACACCCACCAAGATGTGTGTAGATGCATATTTCCCATGGCACACAATTGAATAACATGAGCATGAAACTGAAGGAGGTAGATGAATTGATTTCTGTAGATGACATATGACATAAATTTCATGGCTATCTGTATTGATGGTTCCATAATTAATATAGTAACTAAAGAGGATATTCCACCAATCAATACACAAAGATTTACAGTTGTAAAATTAAAATCTTACATTTTACACATTAAAATAACTAGTACTATTTTTGATCCTCATATGGGTCATCCTCAGATAGAAACATGTATACAACCCAAAAACTATAAAATAACACTAACAGATGAAGTTTCATCAAACCACAAATGATGATTATTTCACAGTTAAAGTCCTTAAACATTTACCCCCACCTTCTTAGCCTTAAGATTTTGAAGTTAGACATCAACTAGTGCTCAGCTCTAGGGAAGCACCCAGCCTTAACATTAGGTATTACTCCTTTTTTCCACTATCTTTTCTAATCTGTCTCCCCCAGTCCCTTTACCTCACAACATTGTCTAATTTATTGTCAACCATGATCACCACCATGCATTTTCTATCCTCCACAGATGAAGGCTGCAGACAAAATTTTGGACCTAGACCTTTTCTTTACATGTAGACCTACTCTATCCAGGCAAGCTTACAAGCTAAGACATGGTTCTCCATTGGTTTCCTACATCTACACATTATGTCCAGTGTTAGATGTTTATTTTTGACCTGAGTCATCAGACATGGCCTAAGATAATTAACTTCAATTCTGGTTATTGAATTTATACAGTATGCAGCAAAACTAAACACTACTGAATGTTTTTAAAAATTTACTTTATGTCAAACTGACACAGACAGATCTTATGGTGATGATAGGATAGGAAAGGGCTAGGAGTGGGAAGGAAGTGGTCATGGGCTTAATTAAGGTACAGCCCCAGAATTTGCCTGGTGTGAAAATGGGAAACCATAGAAAGCTATCTTTAGGGCTGCCGACAGTGGGGTTTGAACCCACTCTCTCCTGAATGCAAGCTCACAGCTGTGCAACCCTAACTGCACAGCAACCTGCTCAGTAGTACTGAAAACATTTTCTGAAAACCAAACAGTATGGCATGTTGCTAGAAACTGCCACTGCAATAGCGATGTATGCAGCAAGCTAAAGCTATATTGCACTCTGCGAGGAATCAATCAATCAATCAATCTGTATTTAGGACTGTCATCCAGGTGGCAGATTCCGTATCAATTGTTTACCTAGTCTTTTCTTATATGATTTCAAGAAACTTGGAAATTTATTGAACATTTCCCTCTTGGTAAAACTTACAACCTGACTTTTCATCCCGTTTACCACCATGCCATTTCCTGCGGTCCATATCACAATATTGCTGAAGTCCTATTTGCAGTCGCTCAAAATCCTGCAATTTTAAATTTTCTTTTTACAGTTTGCTTCACGTCGCACCGACACAGATAGGTCTTATGGCGATGATGGGATAGGAAAGGCCTGGGAGTGGGAAGGAAGCAGCTGTGGCTTTATTTACCGTACAGCCCCAGCATTTGCCTGGTGTGAAAATGGGAAACCATGGAAAACCATCTTCAGGGCTGCTAACAGTTAGGTTTGAACCCACTATCTCCCGGATGCAAGCTCACAGCTGCACGGCCAACTCACCCGGTATAACATCATCTGCAATAAGCCTTATCTGTGATGCCAGTCCTTTACTCATATAATTTATATACATAAGAAAACATAAAGGTCCAAAAATACTGCCCTGCAGGACCACCCCCACCCTCTCTATCATCACAGAATTAGATAATGCTTCGCCTACTCCAATTCTCTGACTTCTATTATTTTTTTTAATCTAGCCATCCATTCAACCAGTCTTTTATCTAGCCCAATAGCCCTCATTTTTATCATTGGTCTCCCATCGACAACCCTATCAAAAGCCTTGGGTAGGTCAATAGCGATACAGTCCATTTGACCTCCTGAATCTAAAATACCTGCTATGTCTTGCTGGAATCCTACAAGTTAGCCTCACTGGAATAACCTTTGCTAAACTCGAACTGACTTCTATCAAACCAGTTAGGAAATGTGTAAATATGTCCAATATAATCAGAAAGAATGCTTTCCCAGAGCTTGCACATAACATATGTCAAGCTGACTGGCCTGTAATTATCCACTCCACATCACCTTTTCCCTTGTACAATGGGGCTCCTATAGCTACCGTATTATACGTGTATAGGTCCCACTTTTCATATTAGAATTTTGAGACAAAAAACTGGGGTGGGGCTTATACTCAGAACAAAGAAAATATTATGAAAAATTTGTGAAAAATTTTATTACCTAAATTGTTACAATAGCTGAATTACTGATCACTCACTAATACTTTGGCCATCACTAGATTCACTTTCAGTATCTGATGTAGGCCTACGCCAAACTGCACCATCTTCCATTCCGTCCATTGCATTAGAAATCGATGTCACCTTGAAACTTTTGTGAAAAATGTCTTGGAGATATTTCCTTACATGTTGCAGCAATCCATTCACACATCTTAAGGCATCCAGTTGGAGTCGTTTCTGCTGTGCTGCTTATCCAGTAATGGTACACTCATCTCAAATTTTCCTTGAAAGGGTGGTTGATAAGAACATTGAGAGGTTGCAACATTCTAGTTATTCCACCAGGAGTAACCACCATATCGCACTTTTCTTGCAGACTTTTCCCCTTAATGCCATCTGTCAAATGACCTCAAAAACTGTCAAGTACAAGCATCGAACTTGAGCATAGGAGTGAACACAGTCACCGAAACCACACTGTCCTTAACCAGTCCATAAAAAGGTCTCCAGTCATCCAGCTGTTTTCTTACACTCGAACAATAACATCTGATGGTAAATTTTCTTTGGGGAGAGTCTTACACTTAAAAATAGTGCATGGTATAAGTTTGTGCCCATCAGCGGTGATTGCTAACATCACAGTGCACCTTTGTTTTCCTGCACCGGCGGTACGCACCTGAACTGTACCAGCACCGAGCTCATTTACTGTCGTATCTCCCAGTATGTTGAAAAGAACAGGTGTTTTGTCCGCATTATCGATGGTGGCCAGGCTGTAGTCATTCATCTTTTGAAGCTTGATAAAATGTTTTTGAAACAAGTAGCTTCTCCTGGTATGTTTCCGAAAGACGTTATGCCACTGATGTCTACCACCTTATTGCCAGATCGTATCGCTTCATAAAATGCCTTACCCATCCATAGCTGGCTTTGAATGCAGTAAACAAAATGTTCAGTTTACAGGTTCTTGTTTTGAGCACATATTCTAGCAGTAATGTCAGGTCAGAATATATTCTGCTGCCATATGCGACAGTAGACGGTACTACCTGGGACTGTGTGGCTGAGGGTCTGGTGGTCAATACCAAACCTGGCAAACTAAGGGAAAACCAATAGCTGCGAGCAGAAGGCTGGATAAGATGAGACCTTTGTGTGAGAAATAACACAAATTCATCAGCTGCTGCCTTGCAGTGAGGCAGGAGACTGCCAAAGGCTAAGGGAGACCACCCTGAAAGAAAATTCTCTAGTATGTTAGGCCTAGCAAGTCAGTACAGGAGTACAATGCAGTTGCTTTCAAAACGAAAATGAGCCTCGGAAAGGAACACATCCTGAATATCAACAATACTTCAAGTACTCTTGGAACTAATGATGATGTCATGTCCGATGTTCATTCAAGATGCACGAGAAAAACCGATCATAGAAAGAAGCTTCGGATTGGAACCTTAAACGTTATGACTCTAACAGTTTTAATGAACCATAGACATATTTACATCCAAGCGCTAAGTGAAATAAAATGGAAAGGTTGCAACACAAGAATGTTAGAGGATGGATATAAATTATACTGGAGTGGTAATCCTGCAGTGGCAAGGAATGAAGTTGGTTTTATACCCATAAAGACATTTGCAGTGTAACAGACATCTCATTCATCAATGAAAGATTAATCAAAGCTAAAATATGCCTAAATCGAGAAACAGAATCTGTGATCCAAGTTTATGCTCCCCAGCAGGGTTGTAGTGATGATCAAAAAGCAAGCTTCTTAGAAAAACTAGAGGACATCATTGATGAAGAGAACATAATGATGATTGGGAATTTTAATGCCCAGGTAGGAACTGATAGGTCAGGTTATGAAGGAATTATTGGTCCATATGGATTTGGTAATAGAAATGAGGAGGGTGAACTTCTGCTTGATCTATGTACAGGAAACCAACTTCTGGTGAAGAACTCGTGGTTTCAGAAACAGGATAGTGACAAGATAACGAGATACAGCTGGGATGGTCAGTATAAATCAATGGTAGACCTTATTGTCACAGATAGGTGAAGTGGAGAAAAGGTGCATGATGTAAAAGTGATACCTAGTAAGAGTCTTGGTAGTGACCATAGACTCCTCATTGCAGACCTAAGTATCACCAGACATATTATTATAGTAAACAAGAAGAAAAAAGCATGAATTAAAGACTGGAAATTGGAAGATCTGGAAGTCAAACAGCATTTTCAACAGAAAATCAGAGCTAAAATACCAATAACAGACACAAAGAATGGCAATGAAGAATGGAATGATTTTAAGGCAAGTCTGGTTGGTAGAGCAGATAAAATCTGTGGAAGAACAAGCAGAAGAGTTAGGGAGAAAAGAACATCTTAGTGGAATGTTAAAGTAAAGGAAGCCATAATGAAAAGGAATAAAGCCAAAAATGTTCTTGATTTGGCTAAGTCTGACAGAAGAATCAACAGCGACCGAATAGACAACAATTAATTGGAAGAGATGGCAAAAGAATGTAGATACAGGAAGTTGGAGTCAAGAGAATTGTACTGGAAGAAAAAGAGAAAAGTTGGGAAGAATTTACAACTAAACTAGAAGAAGACACTAAAGGGAATATGAAAATGATATATAGAATAATGAAAAGTAAAAGATCAGATAAAGAAACAATTACAGCTCTGGAGACAGCAGATGGGAATATAGTTTGCAATAGGAAAGATATTAGGTTTACAATGGGACAGTATTTTGACAAGCTCCTAAATGGCCCTCATGAGATCTCTGTTGAGGATGTAGGATAGAAAACAATAGAGGAAGATATCCCAATTACATGGACAGAAGTAGAGCAAGCTCTCCATAATATGAGAAGTGGTAAGTCAGCAGGAGCTGATGAAGTTACAGCTGACATGAGTAAAGCTGCTGGTCCACCAGGAATACACTGGCTGTGTAGAATTTTCAGAACATCATAGAAGGATAATGAAATACCTGAAAATTGGACAACAGGGATGATAGTTCCTATCTGTAAGAAAGGGAGTAGAAGGAAAAGTGAAAATTACAGAGGCATTACACTCCTATCACATGGCCTTAAAATTATGAAGAAGATCATTGAAGCCAGAGTAAGGGATATAGTAGAGCCTATCTTAGAAGATGAACAACATGGCTTTAGGGCTGGAAGAAGCACAACAGATCTGATATTTGCTTTGAGGATGTTGGCAGAGAAACATTGGGAAAGAGGAAAAGACCTAATTATTGTGTTTAAGGACCTTGAAAAGGTGTATGATAATGTTCCTAGATCAACTATTTGGAAAAGTCTTAGAAAACTTTGTGTACCGGAATACCTTATTAGGAAGGTCTAAATGCTATATACTAATTGTAAAAGCTGTGTCAGTATTGGAGATGTTCACTCTGAATGGTTCCATACAACCAAAGGAGTACAACAGGAAAGTGCCTTATCACCTCTTCTATGTACCAGGAAGGCATAGGCCTAGGCACATTATTTTTCTAAGTCTTTAATCATTAAAGAACAGCTCAGCTTTAGTGTCAGAAATAGCTGCATGAACGAAAGTTCTGGTCTCCGCTGCTTTGTGCAGGTGTGTGAGAGACAGCAAGAGAGGGGAACAGGCTGAGTGACGTCAGCGTCACATGTTCTCAACTTCCCCTTTGGAAAACTCTAGAAACTCTTCCATAACTTTTGAACGCCTTGTAATACAAAAATGAAAGCTACACCAATGTGAAGCCAATATTTAGAATGTATAATGATCAAAATTTGGAATTAATCCATCCATTAACTTGGAAAATATGGCAGGTAGAAGTTTATCATACGTAACCACTTGTCTCTCACTTGACACAGTGAACCCGCCCCAGCAGGGTATATATAGGTCAATGACTTGAGAGGTATACTCAGTTGAAATACGCAACTCAACCATGGGAGAAAGTTATACTGCTACGCCACGTTGCGCGAAGTAAAAGAGAGTCGTGCAGTAAGACTTTGAATTTCGTTGGGCGAGATCGAATAATTGGAAACTTCGACCGCGTTGTGAACATGTGGAATATTAATAATTTATTTAACGCGCACAATGTGCAAAGAATTACTGTATAAAACATTAGTCTTCGTTGCAAAATTTCACCAGTGATTCTGATCGCTGTTTACAATTTAAAACATGGTACCTAGTACAGTGTGCACCACATCTTAAACATACACAGTTCAAACCTGGTTCATGATAACGCTTTATATTACACAGTTTATAATGGAACCCATGAGCGGAGAACCTTGTCAGCAGGTGTCGCAGTTCATATCCACCTTGAACCCACTCGCGATTTAGCATGGCATCGGTAGAGTAGAAATCTTCCCAGATGTCAGCCTTCTTCGATCGTAGGTATCGAAGCAGATGTATATAGGGTGTTGTTGCTGGAAGTAACAACTGTAACCTTAGCTCTTCCACATAAAATCCCTCTCTGGATAGCTCATACACGAGCCGGGAAGGAGAATATTTGGAGAGGCACAGAGCCCGTTTCAAGTAGATTGCCTTCAACTTCTCGATTTTATCTAACTGTTTCATACTCAAATGTTCCCAAATGTTTTCCAAGCCATATGTTGCTATAGGGCTGATTTTTAGATGAAAGAGTTTTATGGCCGTTTCTAAAGACAAGTTTCTCAGGTGCTTAATGTCAGATATTGCTTTCATAGATGCATTTAGACGGTCTATGAGATGGAGGGTGAAAACATTACCTTGGGTTTGAAAAATTACACCCAAGTATTTAAAATGCTTTACGGACTTAAGTTCTTGGTCTTCATAATAGAAGATTCCATGAGGTCCCCCTCTTCTAAACGTCATGGACACTGTTTTTTCTACATTCAGTTTGAGCTCATTTTTCTTTATCCAGCCTACTATTTGGTTGAATGATTCCTGGAGTTCCTTCTCTGACGTTGATGTTAAGACCATATCATCAGCGTACATTAATAGTTTGACGCTTTCCTGGTTTACCAAATCTACTATGTCTGCTGTCGCAATGATGAATAATAATGGACTTAACGGGTCTCCCTGTAATACCCCGGTTGTTTGTTCCAAAATAATAGATTTGGTAATGCCATCATCTACTTCTATTGAATTGTTGAGCAGTAAGTTCCTAATCAGCGGTGTAAGGTAGTTCGTACTACCAATAAAACTCTCCAATTTTTCTAACAGTATGGTTCTGCTTATGGTGTCGAAAGCTTTCGAATAATCTACAAAGATGGCATGCAATTTACCCCCTGGTTTCTTTAAGGCTTCTTCTATGTCATTCTGGAGACAGCGGATAGCTAAAGTCGTTGATTTCCCTTTTCTAAATCCGAATTGCGACTCCGGTAGGTTATTTTCCACCAGTTTAATGAGACGTTTACCCACTAATGAAGTTAAAGTCTTTAGTAGAGTACACTCTAGCGCTATTCCTCTATATGAGTTGGGATCTGCGGTATCACCTTTGCCTTTATATAGCATTTTAATAGTAGATTTTCTCCAGTTGTCTGGTATCCTACCTTGCCACAAGCATTCATTCATTAGGCGAGTGATGGATTCACCCAATTTTGGGAGAGCAGCTTTAAGATGTTCATTAAAAATGTGATCTGGGCCACATGCCTTGTTATCTTTAGATGCTGTAATAGTTGATACAACCTCATTAATTGAAAATTCGTCAATTTCAGGGATTATTTGAAAAACTGGCACGAAATAATTAGTAGGTCGAGTGTCTCTCTCTTGAAGCACTGCACTCAGGTGCTTTTCCCAAACTTCCATTGGTAAGTTCCTGGAGAACTTCGGTTGTCTAGGCTTCAGAGCCAGGTAAGGATCTAGACTGGCACGTTCTATAAGTTTCTTTTCTTCTTCCCCTCTATAATGATTTTTGGCTTCTTTTAGTAGTAGTTTGTATGCTCTCCTTTTACTGGCATATATTTCAAGGAATTCTTTTGTTTTCTCTCTTCGGGCTGTATTTAATGCTTCCAGCACATCTCTATGACATTTATAGCATTCATTGGTGAACCAGGGTTGAGATTTCCTGACCACAGGTATTGTTGGTAGAGTAGCATTCTGGAGCAGCACTTCTAGATATAATGCAGCCTCATTAAGATTACCCTCTCGTAATAGGTTAAGTATCGTTTGATTATCTTCACCACAGATAAGAGACGGATTACTTTTTCTACTTATTTTTGTACGGTCTCTAACTGTATCAAGCGTACTAGGCCTATTCTCCAGCTGTAAGGAAGTTGCAACTGGTAGGTGTTTCCGTTGCGCCTCGAGAATAACGTCCTGCTTGATCGACACAAACTTAGAGTTTATAAACACCAGATCTATTGTGCTAGCACCATTATGAGACATGTAGGTATTCATGTCAGAGGCATTCACCAACCGAAGACCTTCCTCTTCTAAGAAGTCCAAAACTTCTGTTGATTTTCGATGTTCTGCATCGATGCGACAATTTAGGTCTCCGGCAAGGATAATGGCATCATCCCTAGTAGTCACAGTTAAAGCTTTACTAACTTCCTCAATAATCTCAGTTGATGAGAAATCTGGCTGAAAATATACACATACACAAACACACGGCTTGGTTCGAACTACTAAAACGTTCGTAGATCTGTATTGTACACTAAATGGTGAGAACTGATCAGTGAACAGACATGCAATGCCTCCTTTGGGCCTCCCTACTGAAGGTTTTTCTGCCATGACGAATGTTGAATAATGTCTACTAGTTTGCCACGCATGCGTTAAAAATGTTTCCACTAGGATTATTACATCAAATTCCTGTATCATCTCTTCTAGTGTGTTTGTCATGCTCAGCAGTCCTTCAATATTCCATAATAGTAGCTTAATCTTTGATGTAGGCAAAACGTCGTCGTCCTTATCGGGATTTGGTTGAGAGCATTGTACCCAAGTCGTTATGGGGTCGAAAATTATACCTCCTCACCAAAATCCTCCCTGGCCAGAATTCTGGGTTATTTACTTTTTCTAGGTGGTCAAATCCAATACCAATTCGGAACGCCTTCTTTGTACCTTTTGTGTCTAATTGGTCACAAATAATGTCATCAGATATATTGTTATCTCGAAGGAATTTAATAATATCCTCCCTCTCCGTGTTCTGATGAAGTTTGCCTATGTACAACCAGGCTGTTCTATTAGCCGCTCTTAGGTTGCTAGTTTCATCAGCCTTTCTCGAACCTATGATTACCTGTCTACGGTGCCGGTTTCACTTCACAACCTCCGTCCAAGTCCCCTCTTCGTGGAATATTGTAAAGTACAAGAAAATTGAGTTTCATAGTACAAGACTTATGAATTTCTTTAACAAGTAGCAAAATCGTGATCTCGAATGTGTACTCAGGTAGAATTTGGAATACAAGTGTTCAACTTGCCAGTTTACAGTGCATTATGGACTTTGCTAGGTTGATGTATATTTGAACTCTGTTGCGATCACGTACGGTGATAAGAATATTAGAAGAAATGTGCGTGATAAATTAAACTCACGACTATTGACAAGTTCATGAATTTTGAGACATGTGTTTTATCTGTAAATACGATTGTGAAC
The DNA here is from genome assembly GCF_040414725.1 of Anabrus simplex. NCBI lineage: Eukaryota > Metazoa > Arthropoda > Insecta > Orthoptera > Tettigoniidae > Anabrus > Anabrus simplex. The sequence goes on from NC_090267.1 coordinate 182,376,122, forward strand.
TATTTAAGGTGTTATTCTGATCGAATACTCAGTGATTAATGAGATTAAATGTGGTCAATTTTCACGTATTTTTATGAATATTTGAACAGTATCGTTAGAAAAGGGACTGAACATTAAGGACATTTTATGTTGATAATAGGAAATATGAACCCTTGTTAGGAGAATTCACACATAAAATCAACTTAAGCAGTGAATGCTAGAATTCTAGAGACTAGCAAGGGCGCCAGTCTGGATGATTGACTGATACGGCCTTGTAATAATACTCAACATGGCTTAGCTGTGTTGATACTGCTACACGACTGAAAGCAACGGGAAACTACAGCCGTAACTAACTCCCGAGGACATGCAGCTCTCTCTGTATGAATGATGTACTGATGATGGCTTCCTCCCAGGTAAAATATTCCGGAGGTAAACTAGTCCCCCATTCGGATCTCCGGGTGGGGACTACACGAGAGGGAGCGATCATCAGGAAGATGGATACTGACATTCTGCGAGTCGGAGCGTGGAATGTTAGAAGTTTGAATCGTTGTGGTAGGTTAGAGAATCTGAAAAGGGAGATGGATAGGCTAAAGTTAGATGTAGTTGGCATAAGTGAAGTACGTTGGCAGGAAGAACAAGATTTTTGGTCAGGCGACTACCGAATTATCAACACAAAATCAAACAGAGGAAATGCAGGAGTTGGTTTAATAATGAATAAGAAAATAGGGCAGCGGGTAAGCTACTATGACCAGCATAGTGAAAGAATTATTGTCGTCAAGATAGACACCAAACCAATGCCCACCACAATAGTGCAGGTCTATATGCCTACTAGTTCAGCGGATGATGAAGAAATCGAAAGAATATATGAGGAGATAGAAGATTTAATACAATATGTAAAAGGTGACGAGAATCTAATTGTGATGGGAGACTGGAATGCAGTGGTAGGCCAAGGAAGAGAAGGTAGTACAGTTGGAGAATTTGGATTGGGACGAAGGAACGAAAGAGGAAGTCGTCTGGTTGAATTCTGCACTGATCATAATTTAGTCCTTGCCAATACTTGGTTCAAACACCACAAACGACGGCTGTATACGTGGACGAGACCTGGAGACACTGGAAGGTATCAAATAGACTTCATTATGATTAGGCAGAGATTCAGAAACCAGGTGTTGGATTGCAAAACTTTCCCAGGAGCAGACGTGGACTCTGACCACAACTTGTTGGTCATGAAATGCCACCTGAAGTTGAAGAAATTGAAGAAAGGAAAGAATGCAAAAAGATGGGATCTAGACAAGTTGAAAGAAAAGAATGTGAGGGATTGTTTCAAGGAACATGTTGCACAAGGACTAAATGAAAAGGCTGAAGGAAACACTATAGAGGAAGAGTGGAGAGTCATGAAAAATGAAGTCAGTAGGGTTGCTGAAGAAATGTTAGGCAGGAAGAAAAGATCAACTAAGAATCAGTGGATAACTCAGGAGATACTAGACCTGATTGATGAACGACGAAAATACAAGAGTGCTAGAAATGAAGAGGGCAGAAAAGAATACATGCGATTAAAGAATGAAGTGGATAGAAAGTGCAAGGCAGCTAAGGAAGAATGGCTGAAGGAGAAATGCAAGGAGGTCGAAGGCTGTATGGTCCTGGGAAAGGTAGATGCTGCATACAGGAAAATCAAGGAAACCTTTGGAGAAAGGAAATCTAGGTGTATGAATATTAAGAGCTCAGATGGAAAACCACTTCTAGGGAAAGAAGACGAAGCAGAAAGATGGCAGGAGCACATCCAACAGTTGTATCAAGGTAAAGATGTAGATAATTTGGTTCTGGAACATGAAGAGGCTGTTGATGCTGATGAAAAGGGAGACCCAATTTTGAGGTCAGAGTTTGACAGAGCTGTGAGTGACCTCAATAGGAACAAGGCACCTGGAATTGATGACATTCCCTCTGAATTACTGACTGCCTTAGGAGAAACCAGCATGGCAAGGTTATTTCATTTAGTCTGCAAGATGTATGAGACAGGAGAAGTCCCATCCGATTTTCAGCAGAATGTTGTTATACCTATTCCCAAGAAAGCCGGTGCTGACAGGTGTGAAAACTACCGCACCATTAGTTTAGTATCTCATGCCTGCAAAATTTTAACACGTATTATTTACAGAAGAATGGAAAAACAAGTTGAAGCTGAGTTGGGAGAAGATCAATTTGGCTTCAGAAGAAATGTAGGAACACGTGAAGCTATCCTGACTTTACGTCTGATCTTAGAGGATCGAATCAAGAAGGACAAGCCCACGTACATGGCATTCGTAGATCTAGAAAAGGCATTCGATAATGTTGATTGGACCAAGCTATTTATGATTCTGAAGGTGATAGGGATCAGATACCGAGAACGAAGAATTATCTACAATCTGTACAAAAATCAGTCTGCAGTGATAAGAATCGAGGGCTTTGAAAAAGAAGCGGCAATCCAGAAAGGAGTGAGGCAAGGCTGCAGTTTGTCCCCTCTCCTTTTCAATGTTTACATAGAACAGGCAGTAAAGGAAATCAAAGAGAAATTTGGAAAGGGAATCACAGTCCAAGGAGAGGAAATCAAAACCTTGAGATTTGCTGATGATATTGTTATTTTATCTGAGACTGCAGAAGATCTTGAGAAGTTGCTGAATGGTATGGATGAAGTCTTGGGTAAGGAGTACAAGATGAAAATAAATAAGTCCAAAACAAAAGTAATGGAGTGCAGTCGAACGAAGGCAGGTGATGCAGGAAATATTAGATTAGGAAATGAAGTCTTAAAGGAAGTAGATGAATATTGTTACTTGGGTAGTAAAATAACTAACGATGGCAGAAGTAAGGAGGACATAAAATGCAGACTAGCACAAGCAAGGAAGAGCTTTCTTAAGAAAAGAAATTTGCTCACTTCAAACATTGATATCGGAATTAGAAAGATGTTTTTGAAGACTTTCCTGTGGAGCGTGGCATTGTATGGAAGTGAAACATGGACGATAACTGACTCAGAAAGAAAGAGAATAGAAGCTTTTGAAATGTGGTGTTACAGAAGAATGCTGAAGGTGAGATGGATAGATCGAATCACGAATGAAGAGATACTGAATCGAATTGGTGAGAGGAGATCGATTTGGCTAAATTTGACAAGAAGAAGAGATAGAATGATAGGACACATCTTAAGACACCCAGGACTTGTTCAGTTGGTTTTTGAAGGAAGTGTAGGGGGTAAGAACGGTAGGGGTAGACCAAGATATGAATATGACAAGCAGATTAGAGCAGATGTAGGATGCAATAGTTACGTAGAAATGAAAAGGTTAGCACAGGATAGGGTGGCGTGGAGAGCTGCATCAAACCAGTCTATGGACTGATGACTCAAACAACAACATTGTAGACGTTGTGTTAATTGAATTTATGCATGAATTTCATAGACTGTGACACTCATACTCATGCTAAACTTACTACATGATTTGTGAATATTTTGAACTGTGCCTAGTGTCTAATTCCATGTCATACGAACTGTGTAGTTAAAGACTGTGCTTTTGACTTCGTAACTCGAGAAGTGATCTCATTTTTATCGTGAACATTTCCTCAGAGACCTGACATGTAGTTCAGACTGTGATAAAGACTGTGCTATTACGAGTCACATATTAAATGCTACATTATAAAGTGCAAGTATAAACTATGCTTTCAAACTCGTCTAAGTGTGAAATGCAACTCATTACTATGAACTGACAGTGCTACGTCTTGCCTTATCGTGCCAATTGAACTTTCCCGTGTGTCTATATTTCTTTCTAATAAACACCGGAAATCTTGGCGAAGTGTCCTAACCTCACATTATTTTAAACATCGTATCCAGCATAGGACAGGCGACATCATTGGAGATACGTGGTAACATTGAGGGATAAGACGTGGTAACTTTGAGGGATAATACGTGGTTCGCTGCTGTTGGAGCTGAGTTCAACCTCAGGCTGTTCACCGTAGGAGTTCCAGTCACCAAGCTGCGGAGCCGCACTTCAACCATTCCTATAGCTGAATTCAGGTGATATAAGTGTATTTTACAATCTTTCTGGAGTGAATAATTGCACTAATTTAAACCTAGGAATTTCATTTTTGTCCGTATTGAACTGAGGAAGGATGATAGGGAAACTTAAAACGGTCCACCTTTTCAATACAAAAATGTTATAGTTTATTTATAACATGTATTTGTACTTGGAACTAGTTTCAACGCTGATTTGCGTCATCATCAGCCAAAATGTGGGAATAGGCAAGCATTTAGGCATTTATAATGCACTGTTTGATAAATGCTATATCCTTGCCTATTTTCCCAATTTTGATTTTTAAGCCCAAGTAATGATAGGTTAACGACTTTGCCTGGTTGGCTGCTTCATTTAAACCTAGGAATTTCATTTTTGTCCGTATTGAACTGAGAAAGGATGATAGGGAAACTTAAAACGGTCCACCTTTTCAATACAAAAATGTTATAGTTTATTTATAACATGTATTTGTACCTGGAACTAGTTTCAACGCTGATTTGCGTCATCATCAGCCAAAATGTGGGAATAGGCAAGCATTTAGGCATTTATAATGCACTGTTTGATAAATGCTATATCCTTGCCTATTTTCCCAATTTTGATTTTTAAGCCCAAGTAATGATAGGCTAACGACTTTGCCTGGTTGGCTGCTTCATTTAAACCTAGGAATTTCATTTTTGTCTGTATTGAACTGAGAAAGGATGATAGGGAAACTTAAAACGGTCCACCTTTTCAATACAAAAATGTTATAGTTTATTTATAACATGTATTTGTACTTGGAACTAGTTTCAATGCTGATTTGTATCATCATCAGCCAAAATGTGGGAATAGGCAAGCATTTAGGCATTTATAATGCACTGTTTGATAAATGCTATATCCTTGCCTATTTTCCCAATTTTGATTTTTAAGCCCAAGTAATGATAGGCTAACGACTTTGCCTGGTTGGCTGCTTCATTTAAACCTAGGAATTTCATTTTTGTCCGTATTGAACTGAGAAAGGATGATTGGGAAACTTAAAACGGTCCACCTTTTCAATACAAAAATGTTATAGTTTATTTATAACATGTATTTGTACTTGGAACTAGTTTGTATTGAAAAGGTGGACCGTTTTAAGTTTCCCTATCATCCTTTCTCAGTTCAATACGGACAAAAATGAAATTCCTAGGTTTAAATGAAGCAGCCAACCAGGCAAAGTCGTTAGCCTATCATTACTTGGGCTTAAAAATCAAAATTGGGAAAATAGGCAAGGATATAGCATTTATCAAACAGTGCATTATAAATGCCTAAATGCTTGCCTATTCCCACATTTTGGCTGATGATGACGCAAATCAGCGTTGAAACTAGTTCCAAGTACAAATACATGTTATAAATAAACTATAACATTTTTGTATTGAAAAGGTGGACCGTTTTAAGTTTCTCTATCATCCTAATTGCACTAAAACATTAACTGACTTACTGCCAAGGCACTTAATCATTCTCAATACTCTAGCACTATGCTTATCAAGTGAAAGTGCCTGGTCCATAAAACAAATATTTTTGATCATGTGAATTCCAATCCTACTACTTGTTGAAATTGTAGGAAGTCATTTAACAAAACTGTAGGTCATTCTAAATTGAAATTTAGGATTTTTTTGAAGTAAGTGTAATCTGATGTCATTCCATAACAACTTAGTTAAACTTTAGGGTTTTTTCTACAACAAATGAACAAGTTAAAAATCATGTTTAATTTATTTAACTGGACTTTAGGGTTTCTGAAGTTAGTGATTTAAAATCATTAATATTTAAGTGGACTGTAGGATTTCTGAAACAAGTGTAATTTGAAGTTATGTTTAATCTATGATGATTTAAACAGACTCTAGACTTGCACAGAAGTGATTTGGAGGATTTAATTTTTCTTTGAACTCTAAAATCTTGGTCAATTGACAAAGTGATTTGAATGAAGGTTTATGAACAAAGTTCTTATTTTGAATATTATTTAATTTGAATCCATGAGTGGTAACTTAGTTGAACTTTAGGGTGTGTTTAAATGAAATTATTGAAAGCTATTATTCATTCTGGATGTTTTATGAACATCGAGTGGATGTGTAGAACAAAGACTATATTTTGTTCAATCTTGACAACATTTACAATTCTGCAATTTAATTTCATTCTGACCATGTCAATGGAAGATTTACTTTTTGAATGAATGAGAAGCAGGGTGATTTTCTTCAAATCTTTAATAAAACTTATCAAAAATTTTAATACTATCTATTATTCGCCCTGCGAAGTCTTCCTTCTCTGTACCTGCTCCAATAAGACCTTACACAACCTGAGATCCTTCCCATGCTCTCGCCCAACAACTTTTTCCTGATACATATATTCATAGCAATTATGAATACCGCTTTAAAGGAACTAAAAGGAAAAGGTAATAAATATCTTCAGGCTCTGGTGATTGCAGATGATGTGGCAATATGGGATGAAACAGAGGAGGGAGTGCAAAATAATCTGAATGCATGGTGTAAGAATTTTGATGATTATGGAATGAAACTGGACCCATCAAAAACAGTAGCATTCAAAATCAGCGGACATAATACAGAATGCAACATAAAACTACAGGACCACCAAGTTGAAGTAGTTCACCAATTCAGATATTTAGGAAGAGTAATGCATAGTAATAATTTTGTATTTACATTTTCTTATTATTCCTTTGAACATTTCTTTATCAATTTAAACAAACTGCAAACTGCTAAGTCAAAGTACAACTGTCTCAATAACCTGTTCACTTTACCACAGTCCAGGTCTCTCCAGCAAGATGGGTTTCTTTGCCGGTGTAAAAGAGAGCTACCCCAGCAAAATTCTAATCCCTTGGTTGAAGTATGAGCGGTAAGTCTCCTTCTCTTGCAGAAGCGGGGTGATAGCTGTTGGCCTAGCCCAAGATTCCCAGCGTCTTATGGCGGTGAAGCAGCTAGCTTGGGTACATATTAGTTATATAGAGATGAAACTCAAAGTATTCAGTGCCAGACACCAGAGGCTAGACGAAAAAACAGTATAGCCACTTGCACATAATCTTGCTAATAAAAATAGCCATTTTATGAAATCAAGTGTAATAAAAGTATTTATTTTTATTTTTGGATTTCGGCATGTATGAATTTTTGGGAGCAATTCATTGATGTCACGTGTAGAGTATGTTTTTTGATATTCACAGAAAAATGTTAAGGTTGCCCAGCATGAACACAGCACCAAGAATTTTGTATTTGGTTGCTGTATACAAGTGGGTCTGCCTGTAATGATGGTATATTGAGACTTTTGTAGCGTTCCTCTTGGATTATAGGTGAAGTGGTATACGTCGTGAGAAATATTTTCCCTCATTTGTCATTGCTGAACCTATGCTTAGCAAGCAAGAGAAACTGTAAAAGTTAGGCTTTTTAAGTTAAAAAACAAAAAGTTAGTCCCAGTATATTTCTGTGAAAAAAATTACTATTATTACGAAGCATCACCGGATGAAACTGTAAGTGCATTGTTTAAAATCTGCTGTAGCTTAAGTTATGATGGTAATCAGTATTATTATGCACTATTTTTTCTGATCTCAGTGGACATAAGTGCAAGTCTGCTATTTGTAGGACTCATGAGTGTATGACAACTTTTTACTATTTTTAATCTATGCTGGAAATAAGTGGCTGATGATGTCTTAAACTATGCTATGTTATGAGGTTCAATCTAACATTTTTACAAATTTTGTTACAATTCGTTTGTCTTTAGCTTTGAATCGATGTCCATTTAAAAATGCCTCATTCAGTCCTTTGAGCACGCCATGATGTATTTGTGTAGTAGCTGTGATATTTTGGAGGGCAGGAAAGAGTCAGGGAAAGAGTGTGTCACGTGTTGTGTTAGTTCCTATCTCACAGTGCGAGCGGTCGTGTGTGTGTGTAACCAGTGTGTAGCATTAGGCGAGACCTAACAGTGTGAGTGATCACATGTGTGTGATTTTCTACAATTTGATTGATATTTATTGTTATAACCAGCAGTATGAGTGTAAGTCAAAGACAACAAGTTATTAGCTGGATGTTAGATGAAAATTACGTTGATCACATGAGTTTTCCTGTGAATAATTATGTGTTGCTTGTGTGAAAATGCTGAAAATAACATTAATACCATAGGATAAAGTAAACTATCTTTTAGACCATAAACTGTAGATTTCATTAATGTTCCAAATTGCATTTGTGATTTAGTAAGTAAGCTGATACATTTATAGGCCACTTTTATCAGTTGGTGCTATTTCATTTGAAATAAATGTAATGTTTAACTGTATGTCATATTCAATAAAAAATAATAAAATGTGTTAAAATTATCAGTATACAATAAAACATTAAAATAAAATAAAAGCAAAAAATTTATGAAATTAATGATTTTATAAGAGAAATACAGATGTCAGGTTTCACCTAACAACGTGAGTCATCGCATGACTTGCCGATGCGCGAGTGATCGCGGGTTAAAGATATGAAACATGTACTGCAAACAATTTTGACATTAATGTAATTTAATTGCTAACATGATTATATTATGTATTGGAAAGGTGGAAACCTCAAGTTTCTTTTTTCAAAGTATCTTACTGTCAATACGGACTAACAATGAAGTTTTTAACATCTAAATAATTGAGGTGATCAAGAATCATCCACTGATCTATGATAGGAGTGTAAGTGAGAAGCACAAATGTCTTGAGTCAGTCACGAGACAGTCAGGAAGTCATTAGAAAAACGAGACAGTCAGCAAGGAGTGAATCACTCAGATGATCTTCACTATGAGCGATGTGAAAGTTGAATTCTTGGACTTTTGTGTCGTGTCGTGCCGCGTCATGTTGTGTTAACCTGCCACAATATACTGAACATTCTTCTTTCCTTTTCTGCTATCTTCCTCACATCCTGGTGAGGTAGCAGGTGCAATCTGTGTTGCACTAGACTAATTTTGCAACTAGATGCCCTTCCTGATGCCAACCCTACGTGGAGGAATGTATTAAACTATTATGTGTTTCTGTGGTGGCTAGCAGAGTGCTGAGTTGTGTGTAAATGAAGAGGTGTGTATTATGACAAACACAAAGATCCAGTCCCTGAACCAGATGAATTACTAGATGTGACTAAAATCCCCATCCAGATCCTTTTAAACTGAAGGTCTCTATGATGACCATTCGGTCAGGGAGACAGGCACTAAATATATTAAACATTACCTGATTGAACTTCTTGAGCATAATGAAGTACAGTCTTAGTTGATGTTCCAGCTGGTGTGTGCATTAGAATGAGTGGAAGAAGAGCCTGAAAAACAAAAATACAAAAATATGAGGGACAAAAAAGTGTGAAATATAAAAATACTGAAATATGTACTGTATTTCTTTTGTCAGAGGTGATATTGATATAAGAATATATGGTAGAACCCTGGTAATCCAAATCTGAAATTTCAGATAACCCAAACAGAATCTGTGATAGAGAAAAAAAAGATTGAAGTCCCACTTGCAACATAAAGAAAGGATTTATTATACAGTAGTACTGTATTTCAAAATGATTATTTGAGCTTGAATGGAGGAGGAGCTCTGTACTGAGTAGGGGCTTTTCTGTACTCTGTGGAAAACGGATCTGGGTGGGGAAATCCTCAACCCCAACACGGCAAGTTCCAATGGCTGATAGGGGCTCTAGATGAGAGTGGTGCTTGCACCCGCGGATCAACTGAGGACGTTATACAGTGGCAGCAGCTATATCATTATTGTTGATACAAAGACTGATCCATCGACTGTGTATCAGCAAACAGCTGCATCGTATTGTGGCATCCTTGGATGTTGGGATATGATGTGGTTACTGCGCATTGAGGAAGGCAACGAGAAACCACCTCAATTATTTTTCCCTAGTACATAAACAACCATGATATTGTCACAGCAAGATGTACAGTCTACTGATCATGAGGCATGGAACCCAAGATCTGGTAGGGGAAGGAATGAGGCTTCTCAGATCGTCATCCAGAAAAATCCTCAAAAGAATGAATCGATGAATATTGGAACGTGGAATGTAAGAACCTTACTAGAGGCAGGAAAACTGGAAGAAACCAAAAATGTAATGAATGATAAAGACATGGATGTTCTGGGATTGTGTGAAATCAGATGGCCAGGGAATGGCGATTTCTACAGTGATGATTTCAGAATGATCTACAGTGGCAGCACAAGTGGAGGAAGTAATGGAGTAGGACTTCTGCTTAGAAGCAAATGGGCAAGAAATGTGATGAACACCTATCACGTAAATGAAAGGATACTATTTGTAAAAATCAAAACAAATCCCAGGAATATAGTTGTTGTTCAAGTGTACTTTCCCACATTGAACAGCTCGGATGAAAAAATTGAAGAAATGTATGAAAATATTGACCAGACATTTTTTTTTTTTTGCTAGTGGCTTTACGTCACACCAACACAGATAGGTCTTATGGCGACAATATTGACCAAACATGGAATCTGACAAAGGAATCAGATAATGTAATAATTATGGGAGAATTTAATGCTATTGTTGAAAGTCATCAAGACTGAGAAGGAATTGGGAAGTTTGGACTGGGTATCAGGAATAAACAAGGAGAGAGACTACTTGATTTCTGTGATCAGTACAATATGATTGTGACAAACACGTTATTTGATGTACCATTACAACAGAGATATATCTGGAAAGCCCTGGGTGACACTGCTTGTTATCAGAATGATTATATCCTTGTCAAGAGAAGATATCGCACTCAAGTTAAAACAAGCCATAGCTACCCTGGAGCAGAGATTCATAGTGATCATTGCCTAGTCATGGCCAAATGCAATATCCAACTGAAAAAGAACCGGCATTGAAAAACCTCTAGATGTGACCAAACTAAAGGACAACAACAATAATGTTGCAAAGTTTGGGTTGGGAAGAACTGAGAGAAAGAAGACAAGCTGCTCGACTAAGTGGTATGTTCTGAGCTGTCAGCGGAGAGATGGCGTGGAATGACATTAGTAGACGAATAAGTTTGAATGGCGTTTATAAAAGTAGGAAAGATCACAATATGAAGATAAAGTTGGAATTCAAGAGGACAAACTGGGGCAAATATTCATTTATAGGAAGGGGAGTTAGGGATTGGAATAACTTACCAAGGGAGACGTTCAATAAATTTCCAATTTCTTTGAAATCATTTAGGAAAAGGCTAGGAAAACAACAGATAGGGAATCTGCTACCTGGGCAACTGCCCTAAATGCAGATCAGTATTGATTGATTGATTTATTTGAAGAGATTTTTGCCCACAAAACAAATGAATTGGTTGAAAGACTTGAAGAATCAAAATAGGAAAATATTAAAGAAGGTTTGATAAATATAGCTCATTAAACACTAGGAACAAGAATTTTGGAACCAAGGAAACCGTGGATTACAAGAGAAATATTGGATCTGATAATAAAGAGAAACCAGTACAGGAGGGAGAATACCATAAGAAATCAGGAACAATATGATGATGCTTGTTGTTTTAAGGGGCCTAACATCAAAGGTCATCGGCCCAGGAACAATATCATCATCATCATTATCTAAAAGGCTTCGCCTTGTTGCTGCAACCATCGATCTCTTCTCTCCGATCCTTTTCATCTCTCCATAACCTTGGCATCCCATCATCTCAACTACCTCTACAATATAGGAACAATATAGACTTGTTAAAAATCAAATTATAACCCTTTGTAGAAAAGCAAAGGAGGAATGGATGGCTGAGATAACTAAGAACATTGGAAACAATATTGCTGAAGGAAAAACTGACAGAACTCATCAACACATCAGAGCCTTAAACCAGAAACTGAAAGTGAAAAGTTCCATAATAAAGGATAGAAATGGGAAAATCTTAATAGATGCAGATGAAGTCAGCCTGTGGTGGAAAGATTACCTTGAAGAACTGTATGATGGGAATGTATCTAATAAAACATGGTATATTGAACTGGAAAATGATATAGAAGAAGATGATAAGGGCCCTGTTATCACAAGAAGAGAATCTGAATCAACACTTGAGAGAATAAGTGACAATAAAGCTTGTAGTCCAGATAACATACCAGGAGAACTACTAAATAATATGGGTAAGAAAATGAAAGACTTACTTTATGACGTAATCTGATAATGCTACAATAGTGGCAAAATTCCTGAAGATTTCACCAAAAGCAGAACAGTTATGATACCAAAGAAAGGAAGTAGTGTAGAATGCTCTGTACGATAAATAACAAACTTGATTTCCAAATTGATCCAGACAGTTTGGTTTCAGGAAAGGGATGGGAACAAGAGAAGGAATCTTGGCTCTAAGAAAGAAGAATGGAGATGAATAGAAACATATATATAGCATTTGTAGATATTGAAAAGGCTTTTGATAATGTAAATTGGGACCAACTTTTCAAAATTATTAAATCTTCAAGATTAAACTGGAAAGGAGGCTGATACTACGACTTTATGAAGATCATACCACAATAGTAGACATCAATGGAAGCAGCCAGGAAGTAAAAATCAGGACGGGAGTAAGACAGGGTTGCCCACTATCACTGTACATCTTTAATGTATTCATCGAAAAAGCTATAAAGAATTTCAAGATGAACACAAAAGGAATTAGAATAAATGGACAACAAATCCATTGTATTCGATTTGCAGATGATATAGCAGTGGTTGCAGACTCAGAAAAGGAATTATCCAAGATGCTGAATATACTGTCATCAAATTTAGTAGATTTATACTTAAACATTAACGTGATGAAGACAAAAATATTAGTTGTAAGTAAACATCCTGAGCAAAATCACATCATCAGGCTTGCTAACAAAGTAGTGGAACAAGTCACCATTTTCCCTTACCTCGGAAGTCTAATCACAAATTATAACCGTTCCAGCAAAGAGACAAGAAGAAGAATAGTGCTTGCCAAACAAGCATTCAACAACAAAAGAAATCTTCTGACCAATATACATCTAGATATTGAGATTAGGAAAAGTTTTGTGATGTCATTTGTGTGGAATGTACTCTTATATGGATGTGAATCTTGGACAATCAAAGAATAGGATAGGAAATGGCTTGAAGCATTTGAGATGTGGGTCTGGATGCGAATGCTGAAATTCAGTTGGACTGAGAAAACAACCAACGAAAATATCCTGTGAGAAATACAGGAGAAGAAACAGCTGATGATAACAATATATAAAAGAACAGCTAAATTCGTTGGACACAGTGCGTCATAATACCTTTCTAACCAATCTACTAGAAGGAAAGATCTTAGGGAAGAAGGGAAGAGGTCGACCTAGGAAGCAATTCCTTCAAGTATTGATGCAAGACGTTGGATGTAGTTCGTTCTGTGAGATGAAATGACACAGTTAATATGATATTTAAGTTTTCAGTCTATTGAATCATGAACACTGTGAAGTGTGTTTGTTAATAAGTTTAAATTTGCACTAATTCATCTAAGGTTTTCAGCAACATAAGGATGGTACAAGAGCTAGGATTGAGAAGGTAGCAGCCATGGCCTTAATCAATGAACAGTCCCAGCATTTACTTTGTTTGAAAATTGGGAAACCACGGAAAACCACCTTCGGGACTGGGTTCCAATCCCACCATCTCCTGAATGCAAGGCCAGAGCTGTGCGATACCCGAAGTGTGTGGCCAACTCTCACAGTCTACCGAGTGTGAAAGACTTGCAAGATCAGAAATAAAGAAATAGCTGGATCTGTAAAAAACTCACTTTCCTTGACCTTAAGAAAAGATTTAATCACATACTACTTGACCTAACTTGACTAGCACTTCGGCAATGCAATATCCATAAGTATCTTGTCAGTTAGGTGCAGCTTCCTCCCCCTCCTGGATTGTTAGATGATCCCAAAACTTCTCCAAAAGGAAACTGCCACATATATCACAGTGGTGAGGGAAAGATTACAGCAAACACTGGAGCATACTTTAAGAGGCAAAGGAGAGCAGAACTTTATTTGTATCCCTTAAAGTTACAAAAAAAAAAAAGACCGATGTTTATATGGATGTAAGTGTCTCTGATCTTAAGAAGATAATGAGTTTCAGTGTGTCTCATCCAGGAGAATCTCCAGCGACACCTGGCAAGGAAACTTATTGTGCTTTATCTGCAATTTAATATAATTTAACTAGTCTAATCACAGTAATCATACATTTTTTCTTTCTCTATTAATATAAGGAAGAACTTGGACAAATATGCTGCTTAGGATATGATAAAAGAATTCTACACAATGAGGAAATTTGTCCCCGGAAACAGCAAACTCATTCCTACTGAAGTGACAACGTCTCACTCTGCAAACTTACATGCATGGAAAGTTGGCATTCTGGAAACTATGAGCATAGTGAATTGAAATAGTGAGAGCACTTCGATTTGCTTCCCATAAGGAATGGAGAAACTAATGGCCATGATGCGGAAAGTTGCCACTGCAGTGTGATAATCACTTTGGACCTACAGGTGGCATTGTTTATATGGGGTGCATGCACTTTTTTTACTTGTCATGAGAGTGATTTTTTAGTATATTACATATGTTTGTGAATATAGTGAGTGTGAAACTGCCATCATGCTTTGTGTCAGGATGTCGATATGATTACAGGTCAGATAAAGGTAAACATTTCTTCTCACCACCTGAGAATGAGGAGCATTTCTCTAAGTGGGCCAGAATAATCCCATGACAAGACATGCTGTTTATGCACAAGCCTAGGATTTGTGAGTGTCACTTTATGGAAGATCTCATCAGGGGCGGATCTACAATAAGGGCCAGAGGGGTCAGGCCCCACCTTTGTAATCCTTGTAATTTATTATTTCTAGTTGTCATTGCAAACACTATGAAGCGAGTATGATGTATGTATGTATGTTTAGTCCTCAGCCCGAAGGCTGGTTGGATCCTCAACAGCTCCGCCATCAGCTGTCATAGATGGCCTAGGCATCACTGAAGAGGCGTACTAGGGAAATGAGGAGTGAGGTAGTTTCCCGTTGCTTTCCTCACCGAGCCAGAAGTTGCTATTACATATCAGTCTGCCAAGCCCACTGAAATGCATGCAACAACCTACCCTATGAGCAATATTTTCACACCATTCATAGCAGGGACTGGCTGCAGAAGGAATAGCATTACTAGCATCACTCATACCTCAGTCACTTTCATTTTGTCAAAGCCAAGGATAAAGCTGAGACAGATCAATGAAAGTAACAAGATTGCTTTAGCCCATACCAGAAGACGTAGTGCACTGTAAACACTAGGTCCCGATATTCAACGCTAATAGTCCATCAACGGCCTTGGTTCCGTGTGAGCATGCTGGCCCCATCTACCTCGCCTCCCCATGTGTTCTCAATGGCGCATCAGTCGACTGGCTTACATCCCCCTCCTTGGCTGCCTGGCAGAGTGGCAGTGTTCATAGGTGTTGCTGATGAATTATCGTGTTGTTTGGGGCCAGAGGAAGCTGGCCCGTTGTGGTGGCTTTATTTCACGTTTCATTTGGCTGTGCGCGGAAGTAGAAGTGCCGACTTCAGGTAATTATTGGGGTGGGGGGGCATGATTAACTTGAACACATGCATGTGAAATGCGGAACAACTATTAATGCAAACATTCCTATATTCACAAAAACAGATAAAAAACAGAGCGTGTTTCTCAAATACGTTTCTGAACGAGTCTTATGTACAGAGTTTCCAGTAATATTCAAAAGTAAACAGAAAAATAGAACTTGACTCATAAATAAATATTTTGAAGGAATGTTTTATGTTATGAAGCTATAAAAAATAATCGAAAGTAAAAAAAAAATGTAGAACTTGCATCATAAATGCATTTTCTTAATAAATATCCTATTGCCATACTGTATATTGTGCATTTCACGATACAAAATGTGAAAAGCTCTACCACCAGGTGTACCGCCTGAACAGTCTCCATTGAAAAATATAGTTCTCTGAAGGAATGCCCACTTTCTAATCTAATTTCTTGATATAAAACCACCTACCACCTTCTCCAGATTTACTACCTAAGCAGCCTCTGAAGACTACCAAACTCTACATTTTGAGGGGACTTAACATCTAGGAGGAGAATTTGGGGGGGGGGGGGGGGGGGGGGGGGCAAAAAATGCCTGCCCCCCACCCAAGTCAGTGCCGCTGCACGGAAGTGTGATTATTGCAGTACGGCAATTCTCAATTGTTTGGTGTACAAGCGAGTGTTTAATTTAAGATAAACCAAGTGGATTGTTTATTAAAAACACCCTTTAATTCATTAAGTCTACAAGAAAAGATTCAAAGTAAACGTTTGGGTGCTTACCAAACAAATGATTTCACGTTTTCTCAACTTGATGGCAAGAAAAAGAGAACTCTCTGTAATGCATGGTTCAGTATAAGTCATGGTTAACAGTGAGTGAAGAGAAACAAACTCTGTTTTGTTTTTAATGTGTGTTATTTCGTGGTGAAGGATTGTGGTCAACAACCAGGTGTATACATACATACATACATACATACATACATACATACATACATTATCATTATAGACTGTTATGCCTTTCAGCCTCTGTGAATTTACTAAACGTCGCCACAATCCTCGATTTTCAACTAGTGTTGTGGCCTTATTTAGTTCTATACCTCTTTAAATCGTTAGAAACCGAGTCTAACCATCGTCGTCTTGGTCTCCCTCTACTTCTCTTACCCTCCATAACAGAGTCCATTATTCTCCTAGGTAACCTATCCTCCTCCATTCGCCTCACATGACCCCACCACCGAAGCCGGTTTATGCGTACAGCTTCATCCATCGAGTTCATTCTTAAATTAGCCTTTATCTCCTCATTCCGAGTACCATCCTGCCATTGTTCCCACCTGTTTGTACCAGCAATCATTCTTGCTACTTTCATGTCTGTTACTTCTAACTTATGAATAAGATATCCTGAATCCACCCAGCTTTCGCTCCCGTAAAGCAAAGTTGGTCTGAAAACAGACCGATGTAACGATAGTTTCGTCTGGGAGCTGACTTCCTTCTTACAGAATACCGTTGATCGCAACTGCGAGCTCACTGCATTAGCTTTACGACACCTTGATTTAATCTCACTTACTATATTACCATCCTGGGAGAATATACAACCTAAATACTTGAAATTATCGACCTGTTCTAGCTTTGTATCACCAATCTGACATTCAATTCTGTTGAATTTCTTACCTACGGACATCAATTTAGTCTTCGAGAGGCTAATTTTCATATCATATTCATTGCACCTATTTTCAAGTTCCAAGATATTACACTGCAGGCTTTCGGCACAATTTGCCATTAAGACCAAGTCGTCAGCATAGGCCAGACTGCTTATTACATTTCCACCTAACTGAATCCCTCCCTGCCATTTTATACCTTTCAGCAGATGATCCATGTAAACTATGAACAGCAAAGGTGAAAGATTACAGCCTTGTCTAACCCCTGTAAGTACCCTGAACCAAGAACTCATTCTACCATCAATTCTCACTGAAGCCCAATTGTCAACATAAATACCTTTGATTGATTTTAATAATCTACCTTTAATTCCATAGTCCCCCAATATAGCGAACATATTCTCCCTCGGTACCCTGTCGTATGCTTTCTCTAGATCTACGAAACATAAACACAACTGCCTATTCCTCTCGTAGCATTTTTCAATTACCTGGCGCATACCGAAAATCTGATCCTGACAGCCTCTTTGTGGTCTGAAACCACACTGGGTTTCATCCAACTTCCTCTCAATGACTGATCGCACCCTCCCTTCCAAGATGCCAGTGAATACTTTGCCTGGTATACTAATCAATGAGATACCTCGATAGTTGTTGCAATCCTTCCTGTTCCCTTGCTTATAGATAGGTGCAATTACTGCTTTTGTCCAATCTGAAGGTACCTTACCAACACTCTATGCTAATTTTACTACTCTATGAAGCCATTTCATCCCTGCCTTCCCACTATACTTCACCATTTCAGGTCTAATTTCATCTATTCCTGCTGCTTTATGACAATGGAGTTTATTTACCATCCTTTCCACTTCCTCAAGCGTAATTTCAGCAACATCATTTTCCTCCTCTCCATGAGCTTGGCTGTTCGCAACACCACCAGGATGATTTCCTTTTACATTGAGAAGATGTTCAAAACATTCCCTCCACCTCTCCAGTGATACCCTGGGATCTATTACGAGTTCATCTGAATTACTCAAAACACTGGTCCCTTCCCTCCCTTCCTAAGATTCTTTATTACTGTCCAGAAAGGTTTCCCTGCTGCTTGACCTAGCCTTTCCAGGTTATTACCAAAATCTTCCCACGACTTCTTTTTGGATTCAACAACTATTTGTTTCGCTCTGTTTCTTTCATCTACGTACAAATCCCTGTCTGCCTCGGCCCTTGTTTGGAGCTTTATCTGATAAGCTTTCTTTTTACGTTTACAAGCTGCTCTCACTTCATCATGCCACCAAGATGTTCGCCTTTTCCCATCTTTACACACAGATGTTCCTAGGCATTCCCTTGCTGTTTCTACTACAGCATCCCTGTATGCCACCCATTCACTTTCTATATCCTGTACCTGCTTACTGTCCACTGTTCGAAATTTCTCACTAATCATTTCCATGTACTTCTGTCTAATTTCCTCGTCCTGGAGATTTTCTACCCTTATTCGTTTGCACACAGATTTCATTTTCTCTACCCTAGGCCTAGAGATACTTAGTTCACTACAGATCAGACAGTGGTCTGTATCATCGAAAAATCCCCGTAAAACTTGTACATTCCTAACAGATTTCCTGAATTCGAAGTCGGTTATGATATAGTCTATTATGGATCTGGTACCCCTAGCCTCCCATCTGTAGCGAGGAATAGCCTTATGCTTAAAGAATGTATTTGTAACTGCTAAACCCATACTAGCACAGAAGTCCAGCAAACGCTTCCCATTCCCATTAGCTTCCATATCTTCCCCACATTTACCAATCACCCTTTCGTATCCTTCAGTTCTATTCCCAACTCTCACATTGAAATCGCCCATTAGCACTATTCTATCCTTGCTGTTGACCCTGACCACGATGTCATTCAATGCTTCATAAAACTTGTCCACTTCATCCTCATCTGCACCCTCACATGGTGAATACATGGACACAATTCCAATCCTAATTCCTGCAACTGACAAATCTACCCACATCATTCGCTCATTTACGTGCCTAACAGAAACTATGTTGCGTGCATTGGTATTCCTGATAAAGAGCCCTACCCCAGACTCTGCCCTTCCCTTTTTAACACCCGTCAAGTACACTTTATAATCTCCTATCTCTTCCTCGTTGTCTCCCCTTACCCGAATGTCACTTACTCCTAGCCCATCCAAATGCATCCTCTTTGCTGACTCAGCCAGTTCTACTTTCTTTCTTTCTTCCATAAGCCCCATTAATATTGATAGCTCCCCATCGAATTCCATTTCGTTCGCCAAGTTGTTTCCAAGGAGTCCCTCGCCTGTCAAATGGGAGTGGACTCTGATACTCCCATAGGTCCGAGGCTTGCTTAAAGTGTTCTGAGCTCGGTAAATTTATGAAGCAGGATGCTACCCTACTTGCACATAGTCCAAGTGAGGATCTCTCCTCTAACGGGTTATGGACCACCGGTGAATTGTATAGTCCTAGCCGCCTGAGCACAAGGAGGGCCACGACTCAGAATATGTCTGAGATGCCCACTCCCATTCCATAGCAACTGGTATCCCGACTCTCAGGACCACTTACTAGGCCACTCAGCCGTTGCCCATGGTTCACGAACTAGGACGTGACTACAGTAATCCACAAACATATAGGCCGGTCAAAATCGACAATAAATTAACAAAACATGATGTATCTCTGATTTTTTAGTATGTTGTTTGGAGCCATTAGTAGTATGTATACCCAAGTTTACAACTCTCAAAAAGTTGTAGAAAAATTTTTACACACGAAAAACCGTAACATTTCTGGACTTGTTTCAGATTCTGCACTATATCTCCTAATCCATGCATTTTACGTCGTAAGCTACTCTGTACGTTTTAAGATCATTACATTTGTGACAATTTAAGCCCAACCGGAGCTCTGTAGGTCAATAGGTTACCGAATTACGGCACATTGAAAAATAGGCCAGTTTTTCAAAAATTGAAAATTTTAGTTTTAGATCTTCTTTGGACAGAAATTGCGTCGAAACCGTTGATCCTACGAGTAGACTGTGCGGAATATAACTTGTAGTCAATTTAATTAGCTTTAAACTAAGCACAGAGCAAGGTCTATAAGCCTCCTAGTTCACTCAAAATCCAAAACAAAAACATAAAAGGTAAAATTGCATTT
Organism: Anabrus simplex; assembly: GCF_040414725.1. Classification (NCBI taxonomy): domain Eukaryota; kingdom Metazoa; phylum Arthropoda; class Insecta; order Orthoptera; family Tettigoniidae; genus Anabrus; species Anabrus simplex. Next base: position 182,396,394 of record NC_090267.1, read on the forward strand.
TTCCAGAAATGTTTCATAACCTTTCCTGTCTTTTGTTTTTTTTGGTTTGATAGAGAAAAAGAAGGCATGTAAACATTAAAAAACGGTGAAATTATTTTAATATAAACATAAGTAATAAACATAATCAATTAATCAATCAATCAATCGATCAAATTAGACACGTAGTCAAACTCGTCACCTTGTTTTTGATGGCCCTGGGCCGTCACTTTTGATGCTCTCTTCAATAGGTAGGTCATCATCCCCTATAAGTAGGTACTCCAGTATTGGTGGATCATCATCGTCGTCCTCTTCAATGATGAAAAGGGCAGCGTTCTGGCACGTTTCCCCAGAGTAGGTAGCACACATCACAGAACATCTGAGCCCTGCTTTCAGGCAAGTGCAGCCACCTCTGCACCCCTTCTTGCATTTGCAAGAGAGGAGTTTCAGGAGCTTGCCGACTGGTAATGGGGATGATTCCAGCCAAGGTCAATTCCTAACCCTAGTCGTTGGCCTTTTTCTCCACCCCAACCACTTTTGCATCTGGTGGTATGAGTGGTAGTGGCGATAAGACGCAGCCTTTGTGGTTGGGGCAAACGGGCCAGATTCGCTTTGGCATTGGCTGCTGTCTTCACAAAAGTACGGAAGCGTACATCGTTGAGGGTGTCTGTCGTATACGTTTGTTTTAGTGGATCCTAGACCACAGAGGAGCATGTGCAAATCCACTTTCTCTCCAAAGATAATCATGATGTGGTCATTGGAAGTACTTTTTTGCAGAGCAGTCACGATGATATCGCGGTCTGCGTCTTGTTTTGATATTTTTGACTCAATCCCTCGAGAGCAAAAGCAGATCAGAGATGCTCAATGAGACCAACCTTGTATTTATCATTCGAGAGCATGTTCTCTTGGGGGACTGTGATGATGGTCGATGCGTCAAACACAGTTTCCGCTGATGCTGCAGAATACTGTCGTGATCACTCTGCAAATTTGGTGCTCTTTTTGGGCGCCATCCTCAGGATACCCGTCGAAGACTACACACACATTTCTCCCAAAGTGGTTAAACATGTTGCTTATGTAGCTTGCTGTGATAGTCCGTACCAAATCATTCCGATGCCACACGACTTAATGGACGAGGTGTCCTCCATCGACAACAGTAATTGTTTTTGCCTTCACACTGACGTTCTCTGTGGCTTGAGTGAAGGCAGCGTGAAAAGCTGATTTTGTGCCTTTACGCATTCCTCCGTCGGAAAATAGGGCCATTGGATATCGAGCGAGCTCGTATGTGAAGTGGGCCTTCAACTGTAGGTCTGACTGTTTCATGATACACATGCGCTGGAAGATGGTGAGTGGCTTGACATCGACTCTCTTCTTGTGGATCTTGTTATAGGTTGTAGGCGTTGTGACGTACCCACTTGGCCCACAGATGTTAGACAAAATTATAACGTGGCGGGTCACTTTAATATTAAAATAAATAAATGATATCTCATAGTTTCTCCATAAAAATATCCCATGGGCGCCAGCCTTCAAGCCTATGGCTTGAAAACGAAAGTTGATAATTAATAATAATAATAATAATAATAATAATAATAATAATAATAATACGTAATGAGATTCAAAAAACTCCCAGGGGTAGGGTGACGGGACACAAATTCATTAAGTACACTAACTTGGAATTTAAGGATCATTAATAATAATTTCAGAACATACAAATTAAAACAGCTATTTATTAGGATGAAAAACGTGACGTAACGGCGTATTAACGAAATCTGAACTTACGGAAGCAAAAGAAGAATTGAATGAAATTAACTCTAAGAAAATGAACTGTTGCGCGAAGACTTGCAGTAACTTATGCCATAAGCTCACCATATGTAGACTCTGTTGTCTTGAAGCTGATGATCGATGGATCTCTCGTACCGGCTGCCTCATCTGTTGTTGGATTCCAGTCCTACTTATGCTTTACCTGTCTTTAACACTTCCTACATTACTCCTTACATAAAGACGTAATGAGCCTTAATTTTAAATGCAAAACCACCATGGGTTATGTTCATGGAGAGAATACACTTGTATTCTTCCGTATTACGGAACAGTAGCGTAGCAAAATTTATAATAAAAGCGCTCCTCCCCTATACTAGTCAAAACCGGTCTCCCGTTGACTACCTCTCATCATTGAGATAACAAGTCCCAATGAGAGTAACTTTTGAGTAGTATCCTATGGTACTACTCAAATGCGAAGTGCTCCGATGTGCAGACGTAGAATCGTAGTAAGACTGTCTTCCAAGAGTGAGAATCAGAATGTCCGAATACGAGTGACAATCTGCTTACGAGTAAGAAAAAGAATGTCTTCTCCAGCTCTTGTCTACGACGTATATAGGTTCAAAAGTCTCCTTCCATCAGCCATATCACATGGTCCAGTAAGATTCGAGGTCTCATCCCTTCTCCTATGTATTGCTGTGAATCCATCACGTTGCTTCATTACGTTCATTCATATAGGCTGAACTTTCCCGCTGAAATAAAGCGTCAGGTAGCGAAGTTCGAAAAGTGGGCGTTTATAATGTACCGTATCAACTGTCTCTTCATGAGGTAGAGAGGGTGAGGTCTCTCGTAACCTAGATGACGTACTTTTCCTGGAAATGGGCTGAAATTAGCCTGCTGACTGGTCACCTCACAACGGCTATTGGAAAATTTACTGCAAGTTATTAATATGAATGATGTTGAAATACTTTACCCAATAATTTGTTCGTTCAGAATACGTTATAGCCGCGATACAAAGAAATGAAATGATGATTGAAATGGATGATAAAAACCCTATATATATATATATACACACATCTTAATTTAAACATGACCTATCAGTGATTAAATATATACATCTTATCAATTAATTATTTAGTTCAATAATTGAAAACATGCAGTGATGTCCCAAACATCACATTCGCCCCTTTGAGCCTGAAACAAGTAGCACTTCCATTGATGGCTCACACCTACACTTTGCCACTTACGTTTCACTTGTTTTCAAAACAACTGTACATTCATTCATTACTGTATACAACATAACAATATTTTACAAAATTACAACTTGATGATTCCACCTACAACTTAATAACAAATAATATATAACACTTCAAAATTTCCTTTAAAACACAATATTACAACTTAGCGAGTTTCTGATGTCTCACATTTTCTCAAATGTTCATCATCTCTTGCTGATTTCATGAATCCAGTGTATGCAACACTTGACCATTCAATTTAGATCTGTACAAAATTTACACAAACAAAAAGCATCGTATTACTCTTTCAAGTGTTTACACGTTCTTGCTGTATGACTATCACTTCACACGCGCCAACACATTCACGTGGTTTTAGCCTAGGGTAAAATTATTGCAAGTCTTTATGAAGACATCATATAGTCTACGGGGAATTTACAAATCTTAAACTGCAATATTAATGATCTTCGTTATATTAAATCCAATACTAGATTACCCATACATGGCATTACATAAAGAGAACAGACGTAACTTTGGTAATGAATTCGTGTCAATCGTGTACACACACATCGTGTAGCAAGCAAAACAAAACTTGGGAAACTCCACTTTCCAGAGAGCGGTCACTCCACGCTGCGACAGGTGTATATTATATAAGAGATAAGCGTGGCCTGGCCCACTGACATATATTCCAGCTCTATGGAAAATCCACCGGACTCGTAATATATTTACGAAAACTCCCAATGTTGTACGAACCCAGTAAAATGCAATCGCCGTCAGATAAATTATAAGCACAAGGTCCTAGTTTTTTATGTATACGATAAGGTCCTTGATATAAAAGGAAAAAACTTTTTTGTGACTTTATCTTCACTGTTAGATTACATGGGAACTCTCAAAAGAACAAGGTCACCTACCTCAAATTCATCCAGTACCTTACGTTTTTGCTGCTTCTTTCGAAGGTTGCCAGCTTTTACTAGGTTTTCTCTGCCCAATCTAACATAAAATTCAGCGTTATGCTGTGGCACCTCAGTAATACCCAATACTCTCACCAATTAATTTTGTGGCTTAGTACCGAAATGAACTTGCAAAGGTGTCAATCTAGTGCTTTCGTGCTGTACGGCATTGAGCCATGTCTCAATAAGGGATAACTGCGCTACCCAAGCGGAATGCCTCTCGTGTACTAGTGACCTAAACATGCGCGCCAGTTCCTTCATCACCCGTTCACACATGTTCCCCTGAGGATTTCTGATGGATGAATGGACCTGAGTAATACCTAATTCACTAATTATGGCTTTCCACTTCTTCGATGTAAATTGTGGTCCACTGTCTGACAGTATTCTCTGAGGAGTATCTAATTCAGGTACATACTTCTCTTGGATTATACTACTGCAGGACTTTCCTGTTGCTTTCCTCATAGTGTATAATCTGACCAATAGCTGCCTCTGTGGATCGGTGGTAGAGTGTCGGCCTCCGGATCCCAAGATAGCGGGTTCAAACCCGGCAGAGGTAGTCGGATTTTTGAAGGGCGGAAAGAAGTCCATTCGATACTCCATGTCGTGCGATGTCGGCATGTAAAAGATCTCTGGTAACACATTTGGTGTTTATCCGACAAAATTCGTTAGATCTCAGCCATAGACGCCCAAGAGAGATCCGGTTTACTCTGTCTGCTATCTAGTGGGCCTAGAGTAAAGCGGAACGTCGAAATTGACGAGCAGACAGCCAGATGGTGTCAAATCGAAATGTCTGCACACGGTAGCTGAGGCCATACGATTATTATTATTTTATCTGACCAATTTAGAAAAAGCGTCTATCAAAACAAAAATATATTGAAAGCCGTATTGCCCTTTTACAATAGGACCGAAAAGGTCGATACACACCAAGTCACCAGATTTTTCTGCAATTACTGCCTGACGAGGTCCCTCTAAATAACGGTTCGGTATCTTACTTCTCTGACATAGATCACAAGTGGCAAGATCCTTTCTGATTTCTCTTCCCACCTTGTCCCAGATAAAATTTTGTTGGATTTCAAACAGAACCTTGTTAGCACCATAATGCCCTCATTCCCTGTGGATGAACCAAATTAATTCCACACGTAGCGATTTGGGTACACAAATAGCCCATTTATTTTCGCTACATTTTCTACTTAGAAATCCGTCTAACAATGTAAAAACGTGTCTGCCGCGAGTCACAGTAACCTGCTCACCTCCCTGAAGTACAGACAAAGGTTCCCTACATTGTTCGTCCACAGACTGTTCCACCAACAGGTTGCGTAATCTGTTTAGAGCAGGCTTATTGTCCTTACTAAGGCATGCACAAATTAAAATGCCTTCCTGTGTTTTCAGGAAACTTCCTTCATCACACAATTTCTGATCTCTGGGCAACAGATCAGCAAGGACATTGTCTTTTCCTTTTATATGCACTATAGAAAAATCGTACTCCTGTAAGGCCAGTATCCACCTACTAACCCTATTGGATGATAGCTTACATGTAGGTATAAATGAAAGTGCATGATGATCAATCCTAATCTCAAATTTTACACCTAAAACATACATTCTAAATTTACTTAAGGAATACACTATAGCTAGGAATTCAAGCTCGGTAATGGAATACCGTTTCTCTGGTCCACTTAAACCTCTAGACGCTAATGACACAATTCCTAAGTCTCCGTTGTCATCCTCTTGACATAATACTCCAGCCAGACCATAGTGAGATGCGTCAGTGAGTAAGACATACTTCTTATTTGCCGCGGGGCACTTAAGAACAACCGCTTGCCTGAAACCTTCCTTTAAATCATTAAAAGCTTTGTGGTGACCTTCTGTCCATCTCCACTTACTGCCGGCTTTTAACAAGTCTCTAAACGGCTCAAGTAAGTTTGCAAATCTTAGTACAAAGCGTCTAAAGAAATTGCATACTCCAATATACGACCTTAATTCCTTGATATTTCTAGGTGTACTGGTATTCAATATCTTCTCAAACCTTGTACTCTCAGGCGTAACCCCTATCGCAGATACACGGTGTCCCAAAAATGTAACCTCCTCTCTACCAAAAACACATTTATCTAACTTCAAAGTAAAACCAGCACGCTCTAACTTAGTGAACACCTTCTCTAAGTGACACAAGTGCTCTTCAAATGTCCTAGATGCAATCACCAGATCATCAATATAAACCGTGGCGAAATCACCTAATGCAATATTTAATGCTCTAATTAAGTCTGCAGAACTTGTCTTCGTCCCGTAGGGAACGCGCTGAAACTGATACAAGCTGTACATATGACTAAATGCTGTCAGAGGCCTGTCCTCCATTCTTAAAGGAATCTGCCAAAAACTACTTCTTAAATCAACAGATGAAAACCATTTTTTACCCTGAAAGCCCTGAATTAACTCTTCAATTGTCTGCGATTTTAACTGGTCAGCACAAATACGGCTATTCATATTTCGCGCGTCAATGCAAAGTCTGACGCTCCCATCGCTCTTAGGCACAACGATTAAAGAATTTAAATACTGGCTATTAGACACTTCAATAATCCCATCGGCTAACATAGCTTGTATCTGATCGTCAACTGCCTTGGCATATTTGTGTGGGATAGCATACCGTGACCCGCTGAAAGGACTGTCATCCAGCACTGAAAAAGGATGTTCATAAACATGTGTTTTACCGGGTCTCTTAGAAAAAATCTCAGCGTGTTCACATAACACTGCCAACAATTCGTCCCTCTGGACTTCCTCTAATTTACTGTTACTCGCAGCTTCAAATAAGGCATCCTTCTGATCCTCTTTCAACCACAACTGGCATAAATTAAACCCTTCACTGGGTTTCTCCTCATATCTAGAAACTCCAATAACACTCCACATAGCACAAACATTTATTTTCCTCTGAATTTCATTTTTCAGTTCGAGTTTGACATACTTATTATCCCACTTCAGATTTACCACTGCATCATTGTAATCTAGCTGAGCCGATTTCAAAGTCAGCCAGTCACATCACAAGATGAGATCAAATACCAGGTTAGGAATAACCAAACATACCTGTACTGAAATAAAACCCTCTATACAAATCGGCACCGCAACCTGCTTGCATATTTGTTTCGACTTTTTACCAACAGCTGTAATAATGAATGTAGATAACAGGCATCTTTTCCATCATAATACCCTGTTTAATTAAGAGTCATACCATTCTGAACGAATACATGATTTCTGACTTCCTGTATCAATTAACGCATTAACATACGCCTCCCAAACTTCTAATTGAACCACAGGATTAACCACTTCTTCACCCGAATCTAAATAATTATGATCTGTTTCACACATAAGATCTTCCTTAACATCTAGGTCATACGGCAATAGTTTTGATGGGAATGTATCTTCGAACACCATATTTATTAACATTCAACTGATTGATATATGTACCAACACAAATATTTACAAGAAAAGGTAAAAATTTCCCAAGCATACCGGCCACCAAAAGAGACTGGCCTTTTAAGAAGGGAAGAAGAAAGATAATTCACTTCAGGAATAAACACATAACACAGATAGTCAGGGAGTTCATAAAGGTATAAATCACATCACTGTGTAACTCGAAACTTTTAGTATTCTTTCTCATTCTCAGGCAAAACACACAACTTCTTGATGGGTCGTTTTATGATACCGGAGTTAGTTCTCACAGTGGTGACCCGTACGAGGTTGTCTTCAGCAGGATGAACAGACTCTATTATGCCCATTCGCCATTGCAGAGGTGGTAGGTTGTCATCTTTGATGAACACAAGATCTCCAATTCGAAGATTAGGATGTTTCTCAGTCCACTTGTGGCGCTGCTGCAGAGTGTTAATATATTCCCTATGCCATTGTTTCCAGAAGTCCTGGGTCATCCTTTGAAGATGTTGCCATCTGGAAAGTCTGTCTATGGAACAGTGAACAAGGTCATGATCAGGAAGTGCAGTAATTTGTTCCACAATTAGGAAATGAGATGGGGTTAAACAAGATAAGTCTGTAGGATCATCGCTGAGTCTTATCAGAGGACGAGAATTCAGGCAGGCCTCTATTTGGGAAGAAAGGGTAGTTAATTCTTCAAAGGTAAGCACCGTGCTACCCATAGTTCTTCGCAGATGGTACTTGAAAGATTTCACCATGGACTCCCAAACTCCGCCGAAATGCGGTGCTGATGGAGGGATGAAATGCCAGGCGACCCCCTTTGTGGTTGCAGCTTCGACAATATTTCTGTTTTGATCAGAATCATGGAGAAATCCTTGCAGTTCTTTCAGCTCCCTTGCAGCACCAACGAAGTTAGTGCCATTGTCGCTATAGATATTTGAGGGACATCCTCTGCGTGATGTGAAACGTCGCAGTGCGGCCATGAATGCATCCGTTGTAAGGTCTGAGACAACTTCCAAATGTACAGCTCTTGTGGCAAGGCAAGTGAAGATGGCGACGTAGGCCTTGCCCGTTCGTTTGCTTCGCAGTGTTCCAATTCTTATAAAAAATGGACCAGCATAGTCTACCCCCACGTTCAGGAATGGTCTTGCAGGGGTGATTCTTTCTTTGAGAAGATTTCCCATCTTCTGTTGATTTGTTGTCAATTTTAATTTGTAGCATAGTAAGCATGAATGAATGCACCCTTTAACAACTTGTCAAATTGTTGGAATCCAATATCTCCCACGTAATGATGATATCAGGAGTTGGGGTCCAGCGTGGAGTAATCTTTGATGTTCACTTAAAATAATAAGTTTTGTGAGGTGATGCTTGGGAGGTAATATAAGTTGATGTTTAGCTTCGTAAGAGATGGATGATGCATTGTACAGTCTTCCACCAACACGAAGATAGCCATGTTGGTCCAGAGTCGGGCTTAAATTCCTAATTTTGCTAGCTGAGTGAATGTTGTTTCCTTGCTCGAGGCAACGAATTTCTTCACGATAGGATATTGCTTGAAAATCTTGATACAAACATTGAGGGCATTACTTATTTCTTGAGGCCATAACGGGGACATGTCGCAATCATCGGGGTTTCTCCTCCAGTTTGAAGCAAATCTGAGGCAATAGCTAATCGTCCTGAGTAGTCGGTTTAACGAAGAGAATGTGTTTAGAAATGAGTCGTTATGTTGCACAATAACAAGTGAAGTTAATATTCTTTTGTCTGGTATCTTGTTAGTGTCAGAGATAGTTTCTTGTTTCGGCCAAGCTGAGGGGTCTAAGCATAGCCAGGCTGGACCGTGCCACCACAGCATGTTGTTTTTCATGTCTGTTGGTTCAATGCCTCGCGAGACGAGATCTGCTGGGTTATCCTGTGATTTAACATGAGACCAGTGATTCGAGGGAGCAATTTCTTGAATTTCTGCAACCCTATTTGCTACGAACGTCTTCCATTTAGTGGGGCACGCATTTAACCATGCTAGTACAATTGTCGACTCAGTCCAAAGCTGTATCTTAGTAAATGGCAGTTGTAGAGAGGTAAGTGTTTTCTTCAGGAGATGGGAGAGCAGTAAAGCACCACACAATTCTAGTCGGGGAATTGAGACTTGCTTTAAAGGTGCGACTCTCGATTTTGCGCATAACAATCTGATAAGAACGTCACCCTTGTTGTTCACAGACCTCACGTAAATACAGGCGCCATAAGCGTGATGTGAAGCATCGCAGAAACCATGGATGTCTATGGACTTGATTTTCCCCTCAGCGAGAACACACCTTGGGACCTTGATGCTCTTAAGCGTGGGGATCTGATCATATAATTTCAACCAAATATCAAGTAAGTTTACCGGTAAAGGGTCATCCCATCCTGACCTTTACTGCCAGAGACGTTGCATAAAAACCTTGAAGCTGATCACTACAGGGCTTATAAATCCAAGTTGGTCAAAAATTGAGGATATCGTTGAGAACCCCATTCTCTTTGTGAATGTCGTTAATTCTTGAAAATTTGCGTTACAGCTTATATGAAACTTGTCCGTGGATGTATGCCAAGTCAACCCTAATGTCTTTACCATGTCACTAACGTTGTAAGTTAACGAGTGCTTAGTTTCTCGTAAGCTTTCTGGGATGGAGTTCAGTAATTGAGGGCTATTGGAACACCATTTTCGCAAAGGAAACCCTGCACGGCTGAGAAGCTGTTGTAACTAGATTCGCAGCTCCAGGGCTTCTTCTAAAGTATCTGCTCCAGAAAGACAGTCATCAACATAGAAGTCACGTTTGAGGATCGCGGCCGCTCTTGGGAATTCGGACGCTTCTTCGAGTGCTAATTGCTGGAGACATCTTGTGGACAGAAACGATGCTGCAGATGTGCCGTATGTGACAGTGTTAAGAGCATAAGATTTTAGATTATCTTGAGGATGTTCTCTCCATAGGATGCACTGTAAGTGTCGATGTTTAGGATGAACCATTATCTGGCGGTACATCTTTTCAATATCAGCGGTGAAAGCAATGTTGTGAGTGCGGAATCTCATAACTATTGAGCAAAGATCTTCTTGAATTGTAGGTCCTACCATTAAGATATCGTTTAAGGCAGTACCGTTGTCAGTCCTTGCTGATCCATCAAATACGACTCTTGTTTTAGTGGTGCTGCTAGAATGCTTGACAACAGCGTGATGAGGCATATAATATATTTCTCCTTCAACGGGTTCTGACTGAAGTTCCGTCATGTGTCCAAGGGTCTGGTACTCTCTCATGAAGGTGATGTAATTTTTACGAAGGTCGTCTTGAGTTTGTAGTTTCCGTTCTAATAGATGAAAACGTCGGCTGGCAGTCTGCATTGAGTTTCCAAGTTGCAACTCTCTCTTAAGGGGTAGCTCTACGATGAATCTCCCAGTTTCATTTCTTCTTGTGGTGTCCTTGAAATGGGCTTCACATTCCTTCTCTTCAGGTGAGTATGTAACATGGTTCACTTCCTCGAGGCTCCAGAACTTCTGAATTTGTATTTCTAAGTTGAGGTCAGATCTGATAAAGAGCGACTCGGTTGGTGTCTCGTCTTCCCTTTCTCGATTGAGTTGTGAATATCCTCCGCTGAGAATCCATCCTAGCTGTGTGTTCTGTAGGCATGGGTACCCTTGTCGGCTTTTTCTTCCGGGTTGCAGGAGCTGTAAGAAAAACTGTGCGCCAATCAGTAAATTGGTAGCCTGAGGGATGTGAAAGTAAGGATCAGCGAGAGTGATGTCTTGTGGAATGTTCCAGTCCTTGCAATTGATATGTGAGACAGGTATATTGCCAGTTATTCTGGGAAGAACAATACATTCCATGTTGAAGTGATAATCGTTGATTGTTGAGTGAACCTCAATATTCACAGCTGTATTTACTTGGGATGTGAGTTCACCAAAAGCCTGCAGTGTTATGGTGCTGGTCTTTTTCTTTTTCAGTCTCAGTTGTTGCACCATGTGTTCGGATATAATGTTACTCTGCGAACCATTGTCGAGTATGGCACGAACTAAATGGAATCTTCCCTGACCGTCCTTGATCTTTACTAAAGCCGTACTCAGAAGTATCTGATTCATGGATGTGCTTCTCAGAGAATGATAAGATGATTGTTGTGGATTGTTGTTTTGATTTGCAGGAGATGATATATGGTCAGTCTCATGATGCAACAACGTGTGGTGATATTTGTTACATAATCTACATGATGTTTTTGATGTACACGCCTTCCAAGTGTGAGATGAGCTCAGGCAATTGCTGCATAGATTTTTATCCTTTACTACTTTGAACCTTTCATCACAATCTAATTTAAGAAAGTCTGGGCACCTATAAAGCTGATGTTCATCTGAACAGATGCAACATTGTCTTGACGTTGTAATGTATGACTGTTGAGCTGCGATTTTTGACCTTGAACTTGTCTGATGGTTTTGCGATAGACTGGGAGAGGGGTTGGAGGCACAAAGTTGCAATGTCTGACAACGTCTCTCCAAGAACTTAACAAGTTCCTTAAACTCTACAGCTTCTAGATGAGAATGTTTATTTTCGAATTCTAATCTCAATTTCTTATCCACTCGCGATAGTAAAAGCTCGTTTAGGAGAAGATCTAGAATGCTTATCTTAGTATCTAGTGCGTTCAGCGCATCAATGCTACCTCGGAATTTATTTACGAGTTGGCGTATCTCTGTTTCGGTTGAACATACTTTACCCGGTGATTCTAGGATCTGTTTAATATATTCAGCAGCTATTAATTTTGGCGAGTGATACCTGCTCATGAGAAGGTCATAAGCTACAGTAAAATTGGAGTCTGAAATGCCAATATTCCTAATAGCATCCTTGGCTTCACCTTTAAGCGATGATAACATGTAAGGAAACTTCTCAACATTTGACAGATCATTGTTATTAACTATCAGGTTCTGAAAGGTGTCCCTGAAGTGAAGCCAAGTTGTTAATGTACCATCAAATGTAGGGAGCTTGATTTCTGGCAATTTTATTTGCCTTGCTACATCACTGGTTGAAAGAGAACGTACTTCGTCAGCTAAATGTGAAGTCTGGGAAATGATAGCCTTTCTAAGCTTAGCTTCCAGAAGATCGCTATAATTTTCGAATTCCTGGTGGTAATCGATATGTGAATCGATATTTTTGTCATCATTTAGCTCGAGTTCAGTTTGAATGTATTTGAAATCTTCCTTAAGAGAAAGTAGCCTATTCAGTTTTACTTCGATTAAAGTTGTGTCTGCCGTATCAAGTTCTGAGCTCACAAAGCTTTGTATGCGTGTTAAACCGGCTTTAAAAACGGATCTTTCCTTCATTAGAGCTCTCTTTGTATCGGGATCCATGTTGCATTTATAGAGATTAATACGAATGACTGGTGTCGTCTTTACGTGTCAATTCCGTCTAATTTCCGCCTTCTAAATCATGTGGCACGATTGTAACCGTGTTAGAATTGCTGTGCCATAGATATTAGTTCTCATATGTCACACTAGATGACGCTACTTGTCATTATAACGATGTGCAATCCGTTGTTTTGTACAGGTCGCTTATTCTCTTTGGTACAGGTTCGTTTGTAAACACTACGGTAGATGTCATAATCGAAATGTCCAAGGCAATGCGTTGAAACACACAAAATCAACACGTTTCACGAAATTGATGGAGTAAGTAATAGTATTTCATTAGATTATATCCTTTGATACCTTGTAAATACCAAACCTTGCCAGGTTCATGGAGTTTGCCGTTGAAATCCATATCCAGGCCGGAGGACCAATGATGGGAATACACCATATTTATTAACATTCAACTGTTTGATATATGTACCAACACAAATATTTACAAGAAAAAGTAAAAATTTCCCAAGCAAGTTTCATAACACAATTCCTAACTACTTCCTGGTAAGGCTGGAATTCTGACCCATCATTACAGCCTGCATTTAGTTTAAAGGTTGCGATCGTGTACCTATACTTGGCTCATTAGTAACTTGTCCTCTGACTTTTTGGGCATTTCCTGTTCTATTTTCAGGTGCTCCACCCCTACCATTATTCCTTGGCTGAAACTGATTACGATTCTCGTAGTTTGGCTGCCTCCTGTTGTCCCTTGGTTCACTATGAGGAACAAAATTATGTGAGTTTCCTGTACTATGCCCAATGTTTCCTAGCGCATCAAAACTCCTTAATAACTGCTCCATTTCCTGAATAGTTTTAATACTTTGCATACACGCTGCTTCGCGTACCCTGTCTGAAAAATGTCGTAACAGTAATCTGACTACATCTGAATCAGCCGTGATTCCGTCTAAATTCTGGCAAATCATAACATGTGACAAGAAATACTCAGTCATAGAGACGCCTTCATTATGTTTGAATTTCCCAAATACTACCCTTTCTCTTTCACGGCTTTGAACGTTTTCGTTCCAGTATTTGTCTGCGAACTTCGTCTTAAATTCCATCAGACTTTTCATGTTACTTTTATAGACTCAAAACCAGGAACGCGTCTCTCCCACAAAAGCATGATCAATAATGTCGATCGCCTCTTCCCAGTCCATAACCCCTTCCTCAATCTGTTTCCCAAACCGTTTTTCTACTATTTTAAGAAATTCTAGTGGGTTAGTTTGTTTCCCATTGAACTTCGGTAATTCGATTTCCTTACTGTAAATCCCTCCATGACTTTGTCTCTCAGCGTTACCTTGCCTTTCTCTTACTTCTCGTCATATGCGTGCTTCTGCCATCGCTATGCGGTTCTCTACATCTTTATCTCTTCTTTCAATTTCATTCACTACAGTGTTCTGTTTTTCTTTCAATGTCTTAATTTCCACTGTATTGTCTTCTACCATCGCAAATTTTTCTCTTTGTTCTCTTGTGTTGTCTTCAATCATACACTTAACCGTATCGACCTTGTTTTGTACCTGATCTTTAAATTCTTTTATTTCTTCCTTTTGGGTCTCAACTTTATTATTAATACTTGTCACCTGTGTCTCTAACTCCTTTCCGGTGTTGTTGCTTCCTTTTTCCATTAATCCCAACAATTCACTACTCTGTTCTACAAATTTTTTTTCTACCTCTTGTTTGTTTTGCTTAGTTGTCTCTTTCTGTTCCTCTATCTGCTTGTTAAATCTTTCATTTTGTTTAAATAATTCTTGTAACTGTTTGCTATGTTCGTCCATCCTTTTATTAGCTTCGACCTTGTGTTCATTCAATGTCTTACTTAATTCTCGTTTAGTTTGTTCTACTTCATTTTTAATTTCTGATTTAGTTTGTTCTACTTCATTTTTAATTTCTGATTTAGTTTCTTCTATTTTACTTATCATTAACTGCATCATTTCAAGTAATTGATTATTATTACTCTCAATGTTAGGGCTAACCTCCACCTCGCCCCCCATCGTACTGTGCCGTTTTCATGTGTGACATATGCTACAGCGCGAACAAAACCAACTAGCACGAGGTCCAGAAACATGGTGCCAGGGCAGTTTAGGCGAGGACTGGTTTACAAATATCGAATACGCAATGAAGTGATTGTGAAGAAAGGACTTTACTTTCATCTCTAAGAGGAGAAAACGTGTATATATGTGTAAATACTGTTAGAATTAAGTCGAATGTAAAATGTAGAATGTATGAAAACAAGACGAAACCAAAGATTGAACACATAGGGTAATGTTACGGAGTATAAAATATCGATATTTGCTAATAAGAACGGTAGCGACATCTAGATGTCAATAGATGTAAGTAAACATCTAAGATAGAGTTCCACATCTAGTATCTAATTTTGTTATTCTATGAATGTGTAAAACGTTAAAAGTATTCTTGTTAATTGTTAATGTCAATGTGATGGTAGTATGGAAATGATACGTAAAAATTAGAAATTGTATGCAAAGGAAATTAATAGGGAATATATATATGCAGTTAAGCAAATGCACCCGGCCTAATATAACGGTGATACGCTTATGATTGTATAAAGGCCAAGCCATTACAGAAGGAGCAATACGATATATAATAGAGATTGTCCGTATCGTAAATAACTTCGTATAATTAGAAGTAAATGCGTAATTGATTTACTAGTGGCTCTGTGTGTTTTCAAAGAACTAATATTAACCTTTTTCAGGTGTAATCTGCATGAGTCTAAAAGGAAGTACTAAATCAAAGGAGAATATGGAGTGCTAAATTATGTACAAGTAGGTCCAGCTGAAACGATGGAGTGGTTACCGGGAT
The DNA here is from genome assembly GCF_040414725.1 of Anabrus simplex. NCBI lineage: Eukaryota > Metazoa > Arthropoda > Insecta > Orthoptera > Tettigoniidae > Anabrus > Anabrus simplex. The sequence goes on from NC_090267.1 coordinate 182,411,927, forward strand.
GGATAACTTAAGCCAGTGATTCATATAACCCTGGCTATTCAAGTCAGTAACTGCTTTCCATTATAATGATGTATTTTTATTGTGTGCATTTTATTTGATGCAACATTCATCTGTATTTTATTTTAGTTACTAGTTTATTTAATGTAGGTAGTAGTGTATATGTAGTACATGTCCTGAAGTAGTTCGCCAAAACGTAATAGTAAATTACATCTCGAGCGGCATGATATTATGTTATTTGGAATATAGGAATTCTTATATGTGTTAGGCGACTCGGCATTCGAAATGATACGATACCATGCGAGAGAATGAACGGTTATGTTAGTGGATGACTTCGATATCGCTTATATTATATTATAGTGCCGTAATTACTGGAAAACATGAGCCTATGTGTATATATATAACAACATCAACATAGAATCAGCATATTTATTGCGAAGCTAACCTTGGTATTGCAGGTAAGTGATATAAATGTAGTAATGTTGTGAGTAATGACACTGGTGCGAATCAACGTGAGATAATAATAATAATAATAATAATAATAATAATAATAATAATGGTGTGAGTGTCAGATATATTAAGTACTTGCGATGATGGTGGTCATTGTATTGATGAATAATTCAAGTGTATTAAGTGCATGTGGTGGTAATAGTTATTATGATGGTGAATAATAAAACGTGGGGATGATATCGTGATGTGCCATCGATGTGTGGGTTAGCTCACATATAATTTAGTGGTTGAAATAATGAAAAGTGTTGTGTTGTGTGGATTATTTAATAAGATGGGAGGTGACAATGAAGATTTGTCTTGATATCGCCACATAGAACGTATTATTTAATTGCTTTATGCCAGTGTGAAGTTAGATAAAGCAAAAGGAGAGGTATCACTTGTATATAAGCGAATACTGAAATTGTAATGCCCTAGTAAAAGATGATGTTAAGGTTATAATGCTCTTACATGAGTGAATGCTGGGATCGTAATGTTGATATGTAAGTGTAGGCTAAGATGGTAAGGCGGATAATTATTAATTGCAATCAGATGTCGGCCACAATTGTCCTATCGATTATCGTTACGTTTCGGATGTCATATTCAAAATCTACGTCAATCATTAGGGTTGCAGTCGGTATGACGGCGACGTGTTCGAGGCGTGCATAAAGCTTACCACGCGTACAGCTTCGAGGATATATGACGAGATATTAATAAGTTAGATGTTTACTTCATGGACATGGTAGTTTAGTAGATGTAGTAGAGATGTCGTATGTGGTTTTATTAACATTTAAGTGTATATATTCTTGTCTTTATGTATATTATCTTTGATTATTTATTTTATGCATTAGCATTAAGGTAACATGATCCTCGAAGGTATGCGCGAGGGTGGACGTGTAATTATTGTCGCGTTGAGGCGAACCTCATCAGGACGTACGAGTTAGTTAAGGTGGTGATGATTATTTATTTTAATTAGGTTAGGCATCACATATAAAAAGACATTATTATCAGCTGAATTTGACATGAACGAAATTCTCCTATTGAAAATCTGACATCAAATCAAAACTGAAGGAATAAGAACACCTAAAACTTGTGGAGTAAAAGAAAGAACACAGTTATTATGGTAATTTTTCAGGTTTAGGCACGTTAATGAATAAATATCGATTTAGGTTCGGAATTTCGAATAGCTATTATAAATGAGAAATGATCAATTTGAAATCACTGCATTATGTTGAATCGGGTATAAATTAGTTCAATTACGACAGCTGTTTTATGTCACTACCAATTTGTTCTTCGGTAATATTTAAAATCAGGGTTATACTTTGGTTTCGTCTTAACTAGTAGGATCATTTAAATTAATAAATATAATCCGATCCAGAATATCTCCATCTTTTCATTATAAAATGGATATACATGGCCTTACTTATGAAATTAATTCATATTCCAAGATCATATTTGGTATAACCAATTTTAATTCAAGACAAGGTCTCGATTATTATAAGCATGTCATAAATTATGAAAATAGGTGATGAAAACACAATAGCGATTGGCTTAAAAACATTAATATAGTAATTTGAAAATAAGCCGCCCGATAGGATTCCGAATCCAATTTTCCACCGTTGATGCGATTTTTATTTACCAGAACATATTAGCTAGCTGAGGGACATACAAAGTCCTGTGATCCTATGAAATAGCCCCACAACAATAAAAGAACCCGTCAAGACCCTGGGTGTAGAGTGCGCCCAGTGCTAATTTATGGGGCAGCGCCACGTGAAGGGTGCAGTACTATCGTCTGAATCTATCGTAACTTCGTCATTCCTACTCTTATTCCCTTCGCTATCTTCGCTCCTAATATCAGTTTCCTCCTCTACACATTTATCTAACTCTTCCTTAGAATTACTTATAGTACTACCATTCAGCACGTTCCCACTACGCAGCGTCATGTCTTTCTCTTCTTGCTCAGCCATGCTACCCCCAAAATCAAACACACAAGAAAAATATACTGTGGATACACAACAGTTACCCCCAAACTACTGATTTTATCCTTCTACACCAGGACTTAATGATTTACGAGCCCCACAGTTGCGGCGACAATATGTGACGTACCCACTTGGCCCACAGATGTTAGACAAAATTATAACGTGGCGGGTCACTTTAATATTAAAATAAATAAATGATATCTCATAGTTTCTCCATAAAAAATATCCCATGGGCGACAGCCTTCAAGCCTATGGCTTGAAAACGAAAGTTGATAATTAATAATAATAATAATAATACGTAATGAGATTCAAAAAACTCCCAGGGGTAGGGTGACGGGACACAAATTCATTAAGTACACTAACTTGGAATTTAAGGATCATTAATAATAATTTCAGAACATACAAATTAAAACAGCTATTTATTAGAATGAAAAACGTGACGTAACGGCGTATTAACGAAATCTGAACTTACGGAAGCAAAAGAAGAATTGAATGAAATTAACTCTAAGAAAATGAACTGTTGCGCGAAGACTTGCAGTAACTTATGCCATAAGCTCACCATATGTAGACTCTGTTGTCTTGAAGCTGATGATCGATGGATCTCTCGTACCGGCTGCCTCATCTGTTGTTGGATTCCAGTCCTACTTATGCTTTACCTGTCTTTAACACTTCCTACTTTACTCCTTACATAAAGACATAATGAGCCCTAATTTTAAATGCAAAACCACCATGGGTTATGTTCATGGAGAGAATACACTTGTATTCTTCCGTATTACGGAACAGTAGCGTAGCTAAATTCATAATAAAAGCGCTCCTCCCCTATACTATTCAAAACCGGTCTCCCGTTGACTACCTCCCGTCATTGAGATAACAAATCCCAATGAGAGTAACTTTTGAGTAGTATCCTACGGTACTACTCAAATGCGAAGTGAACTAAGTTAAAATGTTCTCCGATGTGCAGACGTAGAATCGTAGTAAGACTGTCTTCCAAGAGTGAGAATCAGAATGTCCGAATACGAGTGACAATCTGCTTACGAGTAAGAATAAGAATGTCTTCTCCAGCTCTTGTTTACGACGTATATAGGTTCAAAAGTCTCCTTCCATCAGCCATATCACATGGTCCAGTAAGATTCGAGGTCTCATCCCTTCTCCTATGTATTGCTGTGAATCCATCACGTTGCTTCATTACGTTCATTCATATAGGCTGAACTTTCCCGCTGAAATAAAGCGTCAGGTAGCGAAGTTCGAAAAGTGGGCGTTTATAATGTACCGTATCAACTGTCTCTTCATGAGGTAGAGAGGGTGAGGTCTCTCGTAACCTAGATGACGTACTTTTCCTGGAAATGGGCTGAAATTAGCCTGCTGACTGGTCACCTCACAACGGCTATTGGAAAATTTACTGCAAGTTATTAATATGAATGATGTTGAAATGTTTTACCCAATAATTTGTTCGTTCAGAATATGTCATAGCCGCGATACAAAGAAATGAAATGACGATTGAAATGGATGATAAAAACCCTATATATATATTGAAACAGGAACGCCCGTACTTCAGTTTATCGGAGAGCATGAGAAACGACAAGGCGTGTACGGCCCATGCTAAGAGAGTGAGAGAGAGAAGGGTAGTGAAATTTTTTTTCATGATTAAGTGGATCCTTCAGTTTATTCAATAGATATGCAAAGAATTATGTCACCTTTTACAGCTGAATCGTGGAGTTGTCCTTGAAGGCGTGGAGGGGACGTCGTCCTGCGGCGGCTGCGTCGTCTTGCGGTCGGCGTCGGCGTTGTCTTCCGTCGTTGGTGTTTTCTCTGTATTAGTGTTGATGGCGACTCGAACCTGAGGCAGGAACGGGGAAATGTGGAGCTTCCACATCGGACGTCATGGGACTCTGGTGTGACACCTCTCTAAGGCGAAGCACACCGAAATAGTTCCCACAGTCAATGATGTTGAACGCACTTTAGCAGCAAGGATAAAGTCAGTGTCACAGTTCCACGAGAATAAGATGGAAGGAATTATCGTATTTGGAATAATAAACAAACGAAAACAATCTAGGACCTTCCGAGGTGCAGTGATTAAGCACTTCACAAAGAAAATTAAATTCACCGGATACAGTCTCTGCACTGTACACCATGAGCACAATATTCACACACTTGTTGAAATAAACGACAGTCCAAGTTCTGTTACGCCGTAATTTTCAGAAGATTATCACTGACACTTAAGATCATACGTGATTCTGAACAGGTTATGATGGGAATTGGCATGGTCCCTCGGAAAGAAATGACGATACCGTATTCCACAAGTTAATACTGTCTTTAAGAGGGAATGTTGGCACAGTTTTATTACGAACACAGTTCCGAAAAATGGATGGACACAGTCTTTAAATGAATAGAAGGTCGGCACAGTTTTATTACGAACACAGTTCAATGGATAGACACAGTCTTTAAATGAAATGAAGGCTGGCACAGTTTTATTACGAACACAGTTCCGAAAAATGGATAAACACAGTCTTTAAATGAAATGAAGGTCGGCACAGTTTTATTACGAACACAGTTCAATGGATAGACACAGTCTTTAAATGAAATGCAGGCTGGCACAGTTTTATTACGAACACAGTTCAATGGATAGACACAGTCTTTAAATAAAATGCAGGCTGGCACAGTTTATGCTGGAAACACTATCGCTGTTTTCACACAGCCTTTAAATGAAATCAAGGTTGGCACAGTTTATGCTAGAAACACTATCGCTGTTTTCACACAGTCTTTAAATGAAATCAAGGTTGGCACAGTTTATGCTAGAAACACTATCGCTGTTTTCGCACAGTCTTTAAATGAAATCAAGGTTGGCACAGTTTATTACGAACACAGTTCAATGGATAGACACAGTCTTTAAATGAAATGCAGGCTGGCACAGTTTATGCTAGAAACATTCATAGTCCACAAACGAAATATAATCGCCCAGTCGTACAGACTGATAAAAACGAAATTACGTTTTTGTTCATGCACAAAGTTCAAGCCCACGGAGAAAGCTTCTAACACTAACGTTTCTGAACTCAAGTATACAGCCGGACCTAGTGACGAATTATATGGCGACGTGCTTACTTGCACACACACACACTGAACTCACGGCTTACTGCCGACTCTCCTCACTCTCTCTGCCTACGGCACACTTCAGCTGCACACTGCCCACACTGCACACTCTCTGCTTTACCCCAGGCTGGCGATTCGCTTATATTGCCGAAGGTAGGTGGGCGTGGCTACACATGTGGGCCCCAAGAAAATTTTATATCTTGGCCATCTTTACACCGATTGACACGAAATTTCGGCTAGCAGCGTTCATTATTCCTGCCTGCAAGGTGACGTTATTGAAATATTGATATTACATTTCGTTCATGCAGCAATGCTATGGAACCCGAAAGAACCTTCTGCGTGACGTCGCTTGACCTTGGCCGGTGTTCTGGAACAGCGCGAGCTTGCTTGCAGTTCCCACAATGCCTGTGCGCTCGGCGCAAGTTTTAAATGCTTACGGCCGGGTGTTAGCGAGTTTCTCTTAATAAATGAATGAAACGTGAATGCTCGTAGGGCGTTCCCGTTTCAATATATAGTTTTTTCCAATAATTTGGTTCACCACCTTCAATCCTTCTTCTCGCTCAGAGTGGCAATTTATGTGGGGGCAACCTACAGTGCCACTGCTAATGGATACGAGTTTACCTATCGATGGAAACGGTGGATGGTTATTGAACCAGGCTTTCAGTTTTTACACGTCAGAGGTATCTCGTGCAATTTGCGTAGGTCGCATATCGACACGCTGTTCACTTGTTGTGGAGGAAACATCCCAATACCCTTCTACCTCTTCACATATATTCAGCATATATACCATCCCGCCCATCCAACGAGAGAGCACACTTGTAGAGATACCTCTGTCATGGCTTAGGCCACCCTGGCTCTTCACTGAACGCATCAATACCTGTTCAGTTGTCAAGTCAGTCCACAGACCTGACCAAAATTTGTCGGATCTGCGGATTGTGAAACATCCTTTCGTGAACAATTGATATTCTGTTGGGTCCATCCGGTCTTGCAGAGTGCCCATTCATCACTTTTTTTGACACTGTTTTGAGCATATATCGTGGCAAGGAGCTGTTTGAGGCCGCTCCCCGCCATGATATTGCCAATTGCTCCCATATATGACATCAATGTATTTCCACACCAGTCAATTCATCACCGGGACAGTTTTGGACAATGCCCCTTTCTTTTATGTACAGTTATTCAACTTACATACCTCCTATATGATATAACACGTTTTGCATGTTCAAATCTCACTTCATGCAACAAATAAGTGGTTAGGTACATTTCTGAAAAATGCGATTTTACCTTATATGGGTTTCTTTGAGATTTTGAGAGAACTACGAGGCTTACAGACCCCGCTCTATGCTTAATTTAAAGTTAATTAAATTGCCTACAAATTATATTCTGCTACTTCTACTCATAGAATCAATGGTTTCGACGCAATTTCGGTCCAAAAAAAGGTCTAAAATTAAAATTTACAATTTTTGGAAAACTGACCTATTTTCAAAGTGCCGTAATTCGGTAACCAATTGACCTACAGAGCTTCGGTTGGGCTTAATTTTTCACAAATTTAATGCTCTTAAAAAATTTATAGAGTAGCTTTTGATGAAAAGTGCATGGATTAGGAGATATAGGCCTAGAGCAGAATCTGAAAAGGGTCCAAAATTTTTTTCCACAACTGTTTGAGAGTTGCAAACTTGGGTATACATAGCCCTAATGGGTCCAAACAACATAATAAAAATTTAGCAATTTTTTTGTGTCGATTTTGATTGACCTAGTTTCCAGCCACTGGTCAAGTCTGTTTGGGACATAAGCCACTCTATCATCTTATGTCTTCTCACTATTTCTCTGTCACCACCTTGGTCCAGGCCTTCCCTATTTCTCTTGGCCACTTTTGCACTCTTTTCAGCCATTTGTCCTTTGGTCTTCCTCTAGGTTCTCTGCCTTCCACTCCCATTTCATGCATCTTCCTGGGCATCATCATCTTCTCCATCCTCCTCACATGTCCATACCATCTCAGACTTGATTCCTCTGTTTTATCCTGTAATTCCACTTGCATTAGTTCTCCAACCTTCTCATTTATTATCTTATCCATATTTGATATTCCTATTATACTCCTCTAAACTTTAATCTTGCCGACCAACCTGGGCCCTATGTTTGGGTAGGTAGGCCTGTCACAAGCCAGGACTAAAGGTAAATGACAGAGGAGTAATGCCTGTCTAAACATTCTTCAACCAGTTGGCCCAGCTGCTAGTACCTCATAAAGGGCTCTTCCCAAGGTTACAAGAAGATGATCAATGGTCTGGATGATGGAAGAGGACTTACCATTCCAATGGTAGACAAAGTGGAAGAACTATCTTCACCAAGCAGCATCTGTACTTCAATGAAGTGGCTTCCAAACACATCTGTGCTGTAAAGCTCTTCAACATCTGGCAGTAGATAGATACAAAATACATCTGCTGACTTGTAGATAAAGCAGGGGACTGTTAAAGGCTAAAGGAGTGCACTCCAACTGGGGTAAGCCTAGCAAGTTGGTGGAAGAGGTTAAAAAAACAAAACATTTGCTATCAAACGGAAACAGAGCTTTGGGAAGGAAAAATAAACACACAAAAAAATGATAATTTCTATTCAGTATATATAAAAATAAAATCTGTCTGTCTGCCTTCTGAAATAACATCATGTCTGAACTGCTAGGTTTAATTTCCTGAAATAATAAATAATGTTATTGAGCCATGATCGTTAAGGCATTGAAGTCTAAATGGTCTGACACCATGGTTAGCCAGTTTGAGTCCCGTTGGTTAAAAACATTTTTGCCATCAGAATGTTGGCTGGCAGGGTAGGGGAGGTGGTGGTAATTTCTAATCACTAGATTGCATGCCAAAAGCCTGGATTAAATTCCAAACCTTTCTGCAGTCCTCATATAGAGTGAGGGCATATGACGCTGTTGATGGTGATTCGTCCATTGGATGGGGATGTTAAGCCTTGAGCAGACCCCTTGATGAAGCTGACTTATTCAAGCACCTTCAAATACCACTGGACTGAGCCAGAATCGAACCTACCAAGTTGGGCTCCATAGGCACCAGGTTTCACTCTCTCCCTTCCTACTATCATATATTACACCAGTCATTTCATCTTATTAACTCCTCTGATGAGGCTGACATCAGGATGGGGATCCGGTCATAATAACCTGCCATGACAGATTCATCTCACCTCATACATGACCCCATAGAGAAACGGGACAAGGGTTGGGCAAACAACAACAAAAAGAAACAATGAATTATGTTATTGATTTTACATCCCACTAACTACTTTTATGGTTCAAGGAGCCAGAATTCTGTTCCACGTGGCAGTTAATCTACCAACATGAAGCTGACTTATTCGAGCACCTTCAAATACCACCAGACTGAGCCAGAATCAAACCTACCAAGTTGGGCTCCATAGGCCAGCGCTCTACAATCTCAGCTACTCAGCCTGGCAAATTTAATGAAATTTTGCACAAACGTTCTCAGACAGAATTGTCTCATGACTATGTTTTATTTCAAAATCTTCTTAGGATGCAATCCAATTAATTATGATAACTCTTGAAAGAGTAGCTCGAAAGATTTCTATAGAAGTTTGGCCATACCAGTGGCACAAGTCTTTAAGCCAGAAATCTCTCCTTCTCCCTACAGATTGTTTTCCTTCAATCTTTCCCTAGATGACATTTTGAATGCTTCAATCCACCTCTCCAGTAAAAGGCTGAGTGTCCAGCCTTCAAAACAGTACAGAAGGGCAGGGAAAACATAGCATCCCAACATCTGAACTTTTAGGTGAAGGCTGAGATCTCTACTGGTGAACAGGGCCTTCATACTGTTGAACAAATTTTTGGATTGTCCAATCATGGATAAGATTTCATTCTTGGGATCGCAATGCTCAGTCACTATAATCCCAAGATATTTGAAGGATGATACTTGGTGAACAATTGTGTTGTCAATGTGCAGGGAGGCGTGCTTAGGTGGTTTTGAAAATACAATCAGCTTGGTCTTGCCAATATTCATGAAGAGACCCAAATGCTGTACTGATCCTTACAATGTTAATAATTTGAAGATCAGCAAGGTTACTGGCTAACAAACAACCATACCATGAGCAAAGTGGATGTTATTATGACATTGCCATTTATCCTCATGCCTCGATTAATATCCTCGACAGCTTCTCTGAACACAGCCTCAGACTAGATATTAAAAAAAGGAGAGGGGAGAGGACACAGCCCTGTATAACTATGTCCTCAGCTGTATTTCAAAATACTGACCTAAAACTGAATATTTGCAAAATTATTTGCAAAAATCCAAAAAATGCATAAATCTTTAGAATGAGATGATCTCTGCTTCTCTCTTGCTCAATCATGCCTAAACTACTGGAACAATTGAGCTAAAATCTGGTACGGGTATATTTTAGTTATTCACTTCAAATTAAAGCCTATTCAGTTTTTTCAATAATTAACTATTTCGAAATAGCAGCCATGAATATGAAGGTACCGGTATTTACTGAACTTGAGCATGTTTTGTCTGCCAAAAACCAAAATAAAGGGTAAATAAATAAAATAAAGCCCAGCATGTGGACATACAATCCAGTTTTCTGCAGAAAAGGTAATAGGCCTACACTCTTATGTGTTGATGAATGTGTTCCAGAAGCCTAAAACTAATTAGCCTTAACATTACACTGGCCGATTGTTGTTACTTGAAAAATGCTCTGTTTCTACTGTTAGGACTCATCTCACTCATTTCTACTAGAAGACAGTAGACCTACTACTGTAATACCACCAAACTATAACTATAACTAATCTTCAATAAATGAAAACCATTTTGTAAGGCAGTGAAAAGCTTACTTCCAAAATAAGTTTCTCTTTTAAAACAGATAGAAGATAAACTGAAGCTTCACGGCTACCATTCATGAAATGCAATTAATAGATATTTGTTCAAAGACAGAGAATAGTAGAACAAAATTCAAATGGGCATTCTGGCTGCTCACTGGCTTTTGGCCACTACAAATTCAAATTTCAGTTGATGCTCATGGAAACCAGTACTTACCTTATCAAACTGTACAGCATCGAACCCAGTCATTAGGAATATTGCATTCTCACAGATTATCTTCTCTGTAGCAACTAGCAAACATCCATATTTGGCTAAGAGATTCATGATCTTGCCTTGAGGGAGAAATTCATTTTGCCCCAATATATGACAAATAAACTGAAAACACAACAGAACAGAAATGGTATCAACAATATGACAGAAAAAATGCAAGTTAACATATGACCGAATTGTACTTGAGATAGACTTTCAAGTTATCAGATCATGTCAGGTACACATGCAAAAGAGATTTTAAGCACAGAATAAATATGGCCAACTGGACACTGGTGGGAACCAAATCTACAACTTCCTGACTTCTTATCTAATACCGGTACTCTCCCATTTGAGCTACTGTTTCATTCTTGTTTTGTTAGGATCAATCTGAGCTATGACCAACACAACTGTGAAGTGTGCTAGTCACCTGCTGTGGGCCATTGGAATTGAATACATATACTGTATGTAACTATACAGTATGTAGCCTAATCAACATGACCTAATAAGATGAAGGTATATTTTGTCAATTTGTGATACAAAAGCATGCATCTACTGGCAGTCAGTGAAGATTTATTTAGAAACTTATTTACTCACCAACATGGTTTGATCAGAATGAGGGTGTGCAGTGACAAGAAGGAGAAGGATCCTGATATTACGGTACTCTAAACTTAGACAGCTACCCTTAGTATATAATGCCAAAAATTCCTCTAGCTTATTTGATTCAACTTCTATTAAAACTTGGATATTTTGTGCTTCAATTTATTGCAACCATCTTAGCCAGTATTTTATTACATATTAGGCAAATATTTTTCAATGTTGCAGGTTTAAAATCTATAAGAATTTGCAGAAAAAACAGCTTTCAAAAATAGACTTTACCTAAAAACTTTGAAATTCATTTCTTTTACGAGTGAGAAAGGGAAAGATAATTTATGTACATATTTACCAGAAAGTCAGGAACGGCAAAAAAAAAACAACATAGGCCTATTTATTGATTCTGTTTAATATTTTAAAGCATATTGCACCAAATAATATCTAAACTGAAAGGGGCTAAAAGGTACACAATTTTGGTACTAGCCTTAGGTCTGTACACAATATTCTTTTTTAAATTTAGTGTAAGTCAAGAAACTTCTGTTTATTTGTGGATACATTTTTTTTTTGCTATTTGTTTTACGTCACGCCAACACAGATAGGTCTTATGGTGACAAGTACAAATGATAGAGATGAGTATTTTTTGTGAACTCATCTTCTAATATGAATCTATTAAAGAGTTTTTATAAAAATATTCTGTTGTAAAGGTTAGTATAAAACTTATTTTTTCCTGGCTTTGACATCCTCCCAGCATTTCTTGAGCCCATCAGCAAGCACCTTCTTGTGCTCTTTGGGTGGAGGTCCTTTCTGTCTTCTAGGTTCTGATTCCATCTTAAAACTTTGATAGTTCTTTACCATCTATTTAAATTTGACCCTGTCATTAATTTTATATTCAGAGATACTGGTACTGGTCTGTCTCAGATCCTTTTCACATTTCTGAAACCACTTTGGCCTTATTGACTTTGTTTTGATGAAATTCCATATTATTTTTGTTAGTTGGTCACCTGACATCCTGAAAATGTATCCATAGAATAGCAGACTTTTCTTCTTAATCAATGCTGTGATTGGTTCTATCTTGCTGTACACCTCTTAATTAATTGTACTTGCCCATCAAACCATCTGTTACCTAGGTTCTTCCTAAATATCCTGTGTTCCCTTATTTCCAGTTGACTGACTTGTCGTGCCCACTCATGATCAACGTTTCTGATGCATATAATCCCTCTGTTTTAACAACTGTGTTGTAGTGCCTAAACTTGGCTCTTATACTAAATTTTATTTTACAATATGCTTTACGTTGCACCAACACATATAGGTATTATGGCAATGATGGAATAGAACAGGGCTAGGATTGGTACAGAAGTGGCCATGGTCTTAATTAAGGTACAGCCCCAAATATTTGCCTGGTGTGAAAATGGGAAACCAAGGAAAACCATCTTCAGGGCTGCTGCCAGTAGGGTTCGAACCCACTATCTCCTTAATGCAAACCCTTATACTCAATGTCTTTTACTTAGTAATTATTCAGTCTGGTCCATCACAGATGTTTGTCATATATTTTGTCTTCTCAAAAGAAATTCGAATTCCTACTTTGTTGACTATTTCTGTCAGCCTACTAACTTTACTGATTACTGAATCAGTGTCATTAGCAAGAATGACCTGGTCATCTGCCAAGGCCAGGCAGTCAGTGTACACCCCTTTGAGTTTGGGACCAAGACTGAACCAATCTTAATTTGTTTCTTCTTGGCTCAATATTTTCCTCTACTCCAGAATGACTTTTTCCATAACACAGTTGAAGAGAAGTGGGGCATAGTCTGTTACCTTGTCTGAAGCTTCTTTTGATCGTAAATGGTTCCAATATCTCACAAATGAATTTCACTTTCGACAATGTTGGAGAGTGTCTTTTTGATTAGGTTTCTGGAAGTGTCATCCACCCCAAACTCTTCCAGAACATTCATTAGTGGTTGCTGGTCAATAGAGCAAAGATAGTATTGTATGCTAATGGATGATTTCGTCCAAAAATTAGGAACAAAACTAAAGAAAATGAGAAGATAATGGGTAAATTTAGAGAAGATATGGAAGCTAACTGGAATGGGGAAATGTTTACTAGACTTTTGTGCTGGTGTATAGGCTAGGTTTAGAAGTTGCTAATTCACTCTTCAAGCATAAGGCTATTTACCACAGCGCTTGGTAGGAGTACCATAATAGACTATTCTGAATTTGAATTCAGAAAATCTGTACGGAATGTATCTGTGTTCTGGAGATTCTTCAATGATCCAGACCGCTGTCTCATCTGTAGGGAAAAAGTATTACAAAGCTTAAGATACGGAAGTGAAGCCTGTCTCCAGGCAGATAAGAGTGAATAAGTTTCAGGATAGGGAAATTTGATTGGAGCCTAGCAAACAATGTGTGTCCAAAAGGAAATCATGGGAGGTCTTCAGAAGTAATCTGTAAACTCTAGGTCAGGCAGAAAGGAAATCAGAGTAGAAAGGCTACTAGGAAAAGGGAAATGAATGATATTTTGGTTAAATCTGGTTAACTCTTTGCACACATTATGGACTCAATGGTCAGGTAGAATCAATATTTTAAAGTACTTATAGTGGTGGGTGTAAGAAAACAATGTTGGGAAGTAAACAATTTTTAAGAGTGATACTGTCAATGCAACAATTGGAGCTTTAGATATTGTTGAGAGTGACTTAATACTCTAATCTATAAAGGAAAATTACAGGCTTACCTCTACATCATGAGCATAGCGTGCAATCAGACGTATAGGGCTTTTGATATAATGCACATAAGCCACTGGGGCTAGGCTAAACATGGCACGGATCTTAGCATTATACTCTGGACGGCTTGCAGCCATGACATAGAACATAGTGGTCCCCATGGAATGGCCGATGTACACTACTGAACTGCTGCCTGTTACGTTGATCACGTAGTCTATTGCTGCAGGTAGATCATAATAACCCATCTCATGCCAGCTACAAATATAAAAGGACTCAGTTAGTTTAAGGAACTGAACTGTCATCATAAATAATGAGCAAGAAAATGAAAGAAAGGTAGAAGAGTAGGGATTCAGCATACATAATTTTTTATTTATTTAAGGGACCTGGGAAGCGTTCCAAACAGAAATACACATCTTGGTACAATCATCATTTTTTCAAATGTTTCCAGTAGATTTTGTTCAAATTTTTTTCAGTAACTTATCAAAGCTTGATCCGTGTTCCTCACTCTGAAAATGTTTCTAAGTTAAAAAGAAATACATACTGAAATAGATTTAAATAAATAAAATAATTAACATGTACAACAAAATCTCTAATGATTTTTCAAAATAAAAATAAAACTTAAAAAAGGCATGAAAAGTATGCGTACCAGAAAGCTCAATTTGACTTCAATAACTAGAGACAAAAAATTGTACATACTGGTTTACAAACAGTGTAAAATAATGAGAGATAAATTACAGGATGCAATTTCGGCAAGTTTTTTTGCAGGAAAACAGCAACGTTCAGAGAGATTATATTGATCACTATGACCCTTCAGTCAGCTAACAGGATGTTATACTAGCAATGAAATCAATCAAAATGGATGCAGAGCCAGGTCCTAATCGAGTACTAATGAGAACAGTTAAAAGTTTTGTCAATCTTAGCACTAATTTTTACTCATATGTAGTTAACAAGCTATGTTCCTCCATACTTTCATAAAGCTAGAACCATATTGACCAACAAAGGTGGCGATGAAACAGACATTGGAAACTGGAGGCCAATAACAATTTGTTCGATACTAAGAAGAATTTTTGAGAGAATATTGGACTTAAGATTGCACAGCTATGTCAGATTCCACAAAAATCAGCAAGGTTTTTCTCTTCTTGACCTGGGACATACACAAATGTAAAAATTCTGGACAGTATCTTAACCCCTCAGCGTTGCAGCCATTTAAAGAGCTTCCTACCTCGCGGCCGGATGAGATTTCAAATACGTGCGACTGAAATACATTGATTCACTTAAAGCGTTACTACAAGTATAAGAGTAGCCCGATATTCACAATTTTTATTTTATTTTATTTACTCAAGAAAGGGCACCTGAGCCGAGGCTCTTATGGTGCAATACAAGATTAAATATTGGCAGAGTTACAAAATATTGACAATACAATAATAGCTTATTTCTAAATACGTTACAGTCTCACAAATATAAATACAATATATAATACCACTGTACATTACTTGGTGGAAAGATTTACTGCTCATTTTCTTTTGTCCATTGATTATTTATTTTTTAAATTTTGAAATTGTTGTTGCCTCTTGTATATGTTTTGGAAGAGCATTGTACACCTTCGCAGAGTAGTGCCATAAGGAGTTACAACCATACTTACTAGTTTTTACAAATTCGGTATGGACTCTCTTTGCTCCTCGAGTGTTATATGAGTGTATGTCAGAATTTATAATACAGATAGTGTTTGTATGAACCAATTTATGCTTAATTTTATATACCGTACCATCATAGCTGAAGCTCTATCACGTAACATGTGGAGTGGTAGAAGTCTGCATTTCTTAAACAAATAATCTGTAGGTGTTAAGGGTGGTAAATTAAAAAGTATTTTTAGTGCTCTTTTTTGTAAAATGGCAACTTTCTCAAATTCCTTATTGCAACATCCCCAAACATGAATCATATAAGTCAGGTGACTTTCAATGAGAGCCTGATAAATAGATTTTAAAAACTTATGGTTGAATTTATATCTTAGTCTGTGAAGCACTCCAATTGCTGGAGTTATTTTTTTGCATATAGTTTTAACTTGCTCGTTCCAGTCAAGCATTTCATCTATTTTTAAACCTAGAAATTTAGTAAATTGTACTCTTGGTAAAGGATGATCGAAGAATGTTAATGTAATATCAAGAGGAGTTGCACATGCGGGCTTGTGAAAAATCATGTAGTTGGTCTTGCTAAGATTAATGGATAGTCTATTGTTCAAAAGCCAAGTTTGTAGTAATCTAATGTCATACTGCATTTTTACCTCAAGTTCTTTAGCAGAGGTACCAACATAGAAAATATTTGTATCATTTGCAAAAAGAGATAATTGTCCTTGTAATTTTAGGGAGCCTATATCATTCACAAATATTAGAAATAAAATTGGACCCAGTACTGATCCCTGAGGAATTCCAATTGATATAGGAAGACATAAACTTTTAGCATTTTTATATGAGACGAATTGTGATCGATCACTGAGATAATCCTTAAACCAGTTCAATGCTACACCTCTAACTCCTGCGTCTTCCAGTTTTCTGATCATAATCTCGTGATCAACTGTGTCAAAGGCTTAAGTCTATAAATAACCCAGAAGCTAATTTGGAATTCCTTATGATAGAACTATGTACATGCAGATAATTACATAATTGTTTCAAATTTTCTTAGTAATTAAGTTTCGTGTGATAGAGTTTGAAGCACTCTTCGAGGCAGAGATCCAAGTCACACTACTGGCAGCAATACACCGACGTCTTCTTTTCACCGTGTTTTGAACACATGATACAATGTCTCTAAGTTTTGGATTTCTCACTCTTGGGTGCTAATTTCTTAATAAAATGTCTTTCCTGCAACCTTGGAACTGTATTGCCTGATGCCTTGAATATTTTGTTCCCCGTCCGAGTGAGCGTATTTTGTAAACAAACCTTCCACGAGCTGAACCTGATAAGATAACTGCTCAATGTTTGTTCCTGTGATTTGTCTGAATATTATTAGAGAATTTAGGAATCAGAATTCACTGTTAAAAACTTCCCTTTGACCTGTATAATTATCCATAGTCTCCCACATGAAATTTCTAAGTACTGGTTCCTCCTCATCGTCACTCTCATCATTTACCACTGCATCTGCCACAGCCAAATCATCGATTCAACCTATTCTATACAAAAGAATAAGAAATGTAGTGAATTACATTCTTATTTAATAATAAGTAGAAGTGGTACCGGTTTCGACCCTAGTCCAGGTCATCATCAGCTGATTAAAACATGAAAAACAATGTATAGGAAAAGGAGATAAAAGATCAAGTACACTCCAGATCAGTAGAAGAGGCGATAAAATGTAAGTCACTTAAAAGAAAACAGTGCGTAATTTTCTGAGCGGCAGTATGGCATACGCAGTTTTAGGCAAAGTCTTATAATGTTTATGAATAGCGGAGAACGGTTAAATGAGCTAGTTTTTAAACACTGTCAGGCACAAAGTCATATCATAATCAAACACATACGAAGATCCATAATCGTGCAGGAGTTGAAGATGTGTAGATCTATTGAAGTGACTTGCCAGCTCCCGGTGATCAGTGCGATATATTTAACATCAGGCACTGTGGTTTCAAACGCCAAAGTAAAATGGAGAATAGCTTGATGATCCAGTAATTTTCTTCGATTGCGGGAAAGTAAGTATATAGATAAATATAATATAATTCAATATAATTGAATACGTAATTGTGCTCACGTCAACTGTTCTAAGAATTCTATAGGAATTCTATATTATATTTATCTACATACTTACTTTCCTGCAACCGAAGAAAATTACTGGATCATCAAGCTATTCTCCATTTTACTTTGGCGTTTGAAACCACAGTGCCTGATGTTAAATATATCGCGCTGATCACCGGGAGCTGGCAAGTCACTTCCATAGATCTACTCATCTTCAACTCCTGCACGATTATGGATCTTCATATGTGTTCAATTATGATATGACTTTGTGCCTGACAGTGTTTAAAAACTAGCTCATTTAACCGTTCTCCGCTATTCATAAACATTATAAGACTTTGCCTAAAACTGCGTGTACCATACTGCCGCTCAGAAAATTACGCACTGTTTTCTTTTAAGTGACTTACATTTTATCGCCTCTTCTACTGATCCGGAGTGTACTTGATCTTTTATCTCCTTTTCCTATGCATTGTTTTTCATGTTTTAATCGGCTAATGATGACCTGGACTAGGGTCGAAACCGGTACCACTTCTACGTATTATTAAATAAGAATGTAATTCACTACATTTCTTATTCTTTTGTATTGAATAGGTTGAATCTCTTTATCAATTATTTCAATTTTAACTGTAATATTCTTCAATACAGAACAATGAAATTTTTAACTTTAAACGTTACCGTCAGTTGAACCACGGCTGGAGCTAGCCATTGAGCGTGGCGCGTCACACGGACTGATGAAGCTGCAGCGAGACCGGAAGCAGCGGGACGAAACTGAATGAGGGGAATAACATTTATGATGAATCAAACCAACTCGATACATATTTCAGATAAAAGGTCGAGACATTGTCTTTCAAACGAGATATATACAGTACACCATGAACAAGGGGTTCTCGTATCCTATAATAGAAAGCAGCACTAACTCATGCCTAAACAGTGCACTCGTGGAGAGTTACGAAAATATTAGAAGCCGAGAAATAAAGACAAATATAACAAATAAACTGCACTCTTAATGTAAAATTAGAGTAAAGAACATCACACAAAAGGACAAACTTCTCAGATCATCATTTCTTCATTTTATTCTGTAGGAAAGAATGAAGCAAACAGACTTTAAAAAAAGCAGAGATTAATGCTCAGACTAACTTGACAAATACTTATCCTTGCAAAAACAACTACATTTTAACGATTTTCAATTCTTATTTACAACACTGATAAACCCGAAAATGTCTTCTTGGAAACAAAAACAATTTGCATATCCATAACTCCAAAACTCTTCACACTATAGCCGTCAATGCGAAACCATGTATGGGTCTATATCACGTATAGAGGTCGGCGCTGAGGGGTTAATAATAATAATAATAATAATAATAATAATAATAATAATAATAATAATAATAATAATAATAAAACACCGGGCGAGTTGGCCGTGCGCGTACAGGCGCGTGGCTGTGAGCTTGCATCCGGGAGATAGTAGGTTCGAATCCCACTATCGGCAGCCCTGAAGATGGTTTTCCGTGGTTTCCCATTTTCACACCAGGCAAATGCTGGGGTTGTACCTTAATTAAGGCCACGGCCGTTTCCTTCCAACTCCTAGGCCTTTCCTATCCCATCATCGCCATAAGACCTATCTGTGTCGGTGCGACGTAAAGCCCCTAGCAAAAAAATTATAATAATAATAATAATCGTATGGCCTCAGCTACCATGTGCAGACATTTCAATTTGACGCCATCTGGCTCTCTGCTCGTCAATTTCGACGTTCCTGTTTACTCTAGGCCTTCTAGATGGCAGACCGAGTAAACCAAAGCTCTCTTGGGTGTCTATGGCTGAGATTTAATTAATTTTGTCGGGTGGAACACCAAATGTGTCACCAGAGATCTTTTACATGCCGACATTGTACAACATGGAGTGTCGAGTGGACTTTTTTCCGCCCTTCAAAAATCCGACTACCTCTGCCATGTTTGAACCCGCTATCTTGGGATCTGGAGGCCGACACTCTACCACTGATCCATAGAGGCAGCTAGTATCTTAATAACTGCAACATTAAGAAAAGATGATGTGACCCTAGTATTTCTCGACATCACTACGGCGTTTGATATGTTAGGCCATCTCCATATGGAGAAAACATTAGACCATCTAGAATTACCATTCAAACTAAAGCAAATAATAGTTTACTTTCAAATAGGTAACTCGACTGTTATAGAATCTGTTGATAAACTTAACCATCATAGGTTAATATGGTTGTTTGATCCGTATTGACTAGTTCTGTAATTCATTGTTATAGAAGCATCGATCGGACTTAGAAGAGGGGTTTGGCATGATGCGCCTCTTTCACCAGCTCTATACAACTTAGCTACAGACTTCATATTGGATGAACTTTCGGAGGAGTCAGTTTCCTCTGAGTATCGTTATCAGCTTGTATCAGGACTTCAGAAGCTAACTTGCATGGGGTTTGCAGATGACACCATTATAACAGCCAATAGCCAAAAACACACTGCTCTACTAACTGGTATGGCCGTCCGACTCGTTGGCTGAACGGTCAGCGTATTGGCCTTCTGTTCAGAGGGTCCCGGGTTTGATTCCCGGCCGGGTCGGGGATTTTAACCTTAATTGGTTAATTCCAATGGCACAGGGGCTGGGTGTATGTGTTGTCCTCATCATCATTTCATCCTCATCATGACGCGCAGGTCGCCGACAGGCGTCAAATAGAAAGACCTGCACCTGGCGAGCTAAACCCGTTCTGGGATATCCCGGCACTAAAAGCCATACGACATTTCATTTTACTGGTATGGCCAACGAGGTGTTTAGAGAAATTGGATTTTAGCTAAATCCATCTAAATCAATGGCTATATACCTTGAACCAGACAAAAATATTCGATATTTGGGAGTCAACTTTCATGACAAAATTATTTTTGATCAGCAAAATATTATAAATGACCTAAAAATGCAATCTCGACAATTTATCAGAGAGTCCTGCATTGAAAGCAGAGCAAAAGTTCTTGGTTGTAAATCAGTTCATATGGCCTACTCTTATATACCCTCTGCAGAATGCTAATACCACTAAAATTCCTCAGTCCTCCTTAATTCATGTTGACAAGATCATGAGAAGTACAATCAAAGAAATTCTTCAGTTATCTGCATATATACCAGACAGTTCTCTATACTCTGCAAGGAAAATGAAGGGGATTGGGCTGTAGAAGGCAGAATGGGAGGCCCACTTCAACATCTTAACATCTGTCACTTACAAGAGAAGACTCGTAATGAGTACATAACATCATTGCACAATCTGGTAGAAGAGATAAAACTGTAAGTTTGGAGACTTGACCTAAGAAATGCAGATAACACTCAACTTGAAGAACTTAGCACAAGAAAGTTAAGAGAAATGCTACAGAAAGAAGAAAAAAAAGAGTATAGCAAATGGTGTGCATTAAGAACTCACGGTAAAGGAGCCATCCACTATCAGGAATACACACTGGCTATCCGATGGATTGACATCCTACACGGACTCTCCGGATCACAGTGGAAAGATGTGCTGAAAATGCAATACAACCTGGTTCCTGTATGCGCCTTCCCTGGACATAGCCAGGATGGAGTCCGCTGAAAACACTACAGTGAGCCAAAACCCTAGCTCATGTTCTTGGTTCATGTCCATGGGAGGACAGAATAAAGTCTAGAACTGCAGCAGCATTCTCCCAGAAAGGTTATGAAGTACATGAAGAGATGACATGTGTTGCTCATTGTGGAAGCAACCAGTGAACAGATATAATTGCAATTGACTGAGAAAAGAACTTTGCATATATTCTGGACCCCACCATTAGATGTGAGGTCAACTCCAGTCAGCCAGCAGAGGTAGATACGGAGAAGTGAGTGATCTATGAACCAACCATCAGCTACTTCAAAGAATCATACAACATCTCTTGTATAAGGGTGGTAGGACTTTTCATAGGCGTAAGAGGAACCATATCAAAATTCTTAGTTGAGTTTTTCAAAAGTGTGGGCATTCCCAAGAATTTATACCTTAGCCATTAAAGGCTCTGTCCAAATTGTTAGAAATTACCTCTGCAGCATTGCATATGAGAAGGATTAACTCCAGAAAACTCTTCATGGTTAAACATACAATCAATATTTAATTGTTACAGTATACTTTGTCAGGTTTAGGCAGCCTATCATTGTAGGAAGTACAAATAAAAAAAAAAGAATCTATTGGATCTATGTACATCATTTCACTTATCAGCAGCCATTAGCACTTCTAAAATATGTGGTCCAGATTTCAGTTTTCTATGTTAACCAGTTCCTGAAAACCTGTAGCTATGTTTACAAAAAATATAGTATCGAGAAAGAAGGATTTACAGATAAAACTTAGCACTACAACAACTTAACACTGCACAGTAATTTTAAATATTTTCTAAAACATAACAAAAGTATATACCATTTTATTCAGAAAACTCAAGATAATTTATTGAAATTTTTTATTCTTATACATTTCCTGATTCAAAAGAGGTACCAAGCTAAGGCTCATAATGGTGCAGTACACTTAGATAAAATTGACACCAGAAATTGTAACTTACATATTAGGATATTATCTCTATGGTAAAAGAAAGTATACCAGTATGGTATTTGACTGTTCAGTTCCTAGGTACAGCATTATATTCCATCCATTCATAGTGTGTCAGCCATCTGGCTGGTTTGCTCCTTTCCAGCTCTCACAGTAGAGAGCATTCGTTTCTAGTTGTCCAAATGTGTGTGAACTCCCACTTCTTGTTTTAGTTGGTCTATAAAAGTGACATAGCTTTCCATAGCCCCCACCCTACTCCAGTCTGCCTCCCTTTCTGTCCCTTATCAATACCCTGTGTCACAGTGAGTCCAATCCAGACAGTTGTCTAAGATGTGCTCTTCCTTCAATAACTCGACTGAATATTTTTTGCATTTATGATTTGATCCATCTAGGGTACATTAAATAGGTACCTCCAACACTACATCACAAATGCCACAACAGTGTCCACATTCAACACCATACAACCTCATTCACCAAACAAATACTTTAATGAATCGCTTCCTGAAGCCTAGGCTTAGTGCACCATTGGTTAGCATTTTCAGTATTATATTAAGAATGCTAAAATATAACAAGTGAATATAACAACCCTCAGTGATCTCAAGCAAAGGACCTTTATTGAGAACCTGTCGTACTGTGAGATCTTGTTCAATGTTAGTAAAATTATGTTGAAAATCCTTCATGTGCTGACCGTAGCTAGAAAAACTTAAATCTTATCGGGAATGTGTATGATCTGTAAACCCTTACACCCCCAAATTAATTAGTCTGGTTCCCTGTTATTTTCTGTTGGTATTTACACTATCTCTGTCCCGCTCACTGCCAAGGAGACAAGGCAATTAAGGACCGTCAGCATAGCAGGTGAGGTCACCTGGGTGAAGTACTGGTCCTCCTTCCCAGTTTTATCACTGACTCAAAGTCTCACTCTCCAGGACACTGTCCTTGAGGCGGTAGAGGTGGGATCCCCCACTGAGTCTGAGGGAGAAACCAACCCTGGAGGGTAAACAGATAAATAATAATAATTTCGTGTGGCTATTTCTAGCCGAGTGCAGCCCTTCTAAGGCAGACCCTGCGATGAGGGTGGGCGGCATCTGCCATGTGTAGGTAACTGCATGTTATTGTGGTGGAGGATAGTGGTAAACAGATTAAGGAATGGGAATAATAAGGTTTTATGTCCCAATAAATACTTTTACAGTTTTTGGAAACACCAAGGTGCCAGAATGTTGTCCTGAAGAAGATTTTTATGCTCCAGTAAATGTACTGAGACAAAACTAGTATACCTGAGCACCTTCCAATATTACTGTACTGAACTAGGATTGAATCCGTCAAGTTGAGTTCAATAGGCCAGCGCTCTACCATGTGAGCTACTCAGCCTGGCTTAGCAAACATATCTCTGTCTGTCTGTCTGTCTGTCTGTCTGTCTGTCTGTCTGTCTGTCTGTCTGTCTGTCTGTCTGTCTGTCTGTCTGTCTGTCTCTGCGTCTCTCCCTCTCAAACATGTTTACAATTTCATACATAAATTCATTCACAGTTCATTCTGCCAGCCGCTAAGAATTAACACAATCCTCTACTTGCAACTGGCTCTGTGGTCTAGTTTAGCTCTACACCTCTTTAAGTCATAAAAAAGCTGAGAAAAATCATCGTCACCTTGGTCTCCATCTGCTTTTGTTACACTCCATGACCGAGTCCATTAAACTTCTGGTAACCTCTACTCCTCCATTTGTCTCGTATAACCCCACCATTGAAACCAGTTCAAAGGCATAGCTTCATCCATTGAGTTCATTCCTAACTTGGACTTTATCTCCACATTGCGAGTACCTTACTTCCATTGTTACCATCTGTTTGTATCAGCCATAATTCTTGCTACTTTCATGTCAGTTGCTTCTTACTTTTGAATAAAATATTCTGAGTCCACCCAGCTTTCACAAAATGAAAATTAAAGATACTTAATATCATACAGTATTTCTTTTTAAAAATTTAATACAACCGTACATCTCTAAAGAAGCTCCGTTATTCACATACCTGAAGTTCCAGAACTTGGAATCACTTGTAGAAAGTGTTGCATGAGCTTTGGAGTATACGTTTCCTCGAGCATTGCCAAGCCACACGTCATAGCCTTCATCTGCTAACAAGTAAGCTGAAACAAGTGGTTTTATTTTTCACATAGCACAAGGGGATTTCAAATATGATATGTGAGAATAGAGCAAGTCTTTAAGGTACCATAATTTTACACTTTTAAACAATAAATTATTTCCCCATCCGCCTCTGTGGTGTAGTTTTTAGTGTGATTACCTGCCACTCGTGGAGGCCTGGGTTCAATTTCGGGCTCTGCCATAATACTGTAAATATATGTATAAAAAACTTAGCAGCTTAAAAGCGTAGGAGAGACAGGTGTCATCTAACTGAAAATGAATGAGATATATCACTTTAAATACAAAGGATTTATTTACGCTTGGTGATGATGAGGTATGAAAGGAGGAAATTCAACAGTAATGGGATGAAAATACAAATATACATGTCCAATGGACAATTTGCATGAAGTTACTTCTTGCTTATTAAAATCTATTTACTTTGCATTTAAGGAAATTGTGCATTGTTTCTATAACTGTTAATGACCTAGATCGAGACTAAGTACAACACTGATAAGGTTTACTGCTATGACCATACGCGATCCACCAAATTAAATGGTTCCATAAACACCGGGACTATATTACATTGTTCTTATGCAAGTCTGAGTGGAACGTAACCTACTGACCTAACCAACAAAAAAATGAATAAACCCCATTTAAAATAACACCAACTAAACACACAGGAAATTTCAAAATAAAATGCTCTGGTTCGGAATCAAACCCAGGACACACACACAATCAACCACAGGGTTAGAAACCTGCATTGATAAATCAACATAAAATGCACTCAACACATTAAAACAAAAATATAATATAACAGATCCAAATGAATGCAGAACACCACCATTAGTAGAAATGCCGCATGTGCTACATGAGGTTCAAACAGGCAATCACTGGACTCCGCAAATGGGCACTGAAACACCTAACTATCACATTCAAGCAAAAATGGCTGCTGCATTACACTGGGTCAAATACCCTATCTCTGATCAAATTACTTTAAAGGAAAGATAACCTTCTTAATGAATTACATAAACACGTCCTAATGTAAACAAACGTTGACTACGTTTTTGCTGCACAAAAAAAATTATTGTTTGTCCTCCGAGACTACAGAGCACCCTCTTTTGGGGGTGTGGGTGTTTCCCTGTCACAAAAAATCTATGGCTGCTTGCACTGGGCAGCTGACACAGATCTTCAAATCTCTCCATTAGCAACTTGGGGTCACATACTATATTCTCAAATACATCTTGCATCTGCCTTCATGGCTTTCATATTATCATTGCTTATATAAATTCACATTTAGCCTGTTAATACAGTTAGTTTACTGAGGCATCACATCCCATATTCCATTTCATAGCATGTCGTTTTGCAATAGTGTGGAAGGAAAATCCCCTTCATTTAGCCCTATTATATGGCCTCATTCCACTGCAGTGAGTTGTTGATACTGGCCTCTTCATCATCATAATGGCATTCTTGACCCACTCACAGTCACTCCGTCCAATCTCACAGGTAACTAACGATCTCCAATGTAATTATTAAATTAATGTAGTAATGGTCCACCTTTCAATACTATAATATGTAATATTCTAAATTACATTAATTAGGGACTAGTTTCGGCCTGGGCTGGCCATCTTCAGCCTTAATGTAAAACACCTAATAACTAAACAAATGTACATGCACACAATTGACATAAAACAAATGAAAACAAATATATACAAAGTGACATTAAAAACTGGGATGGAATATGAACATACTCAAGATGTTAGAACCTAGTTCATTTTCAAATTTATTCATATTCCATCCCAGTTTTTAATGTCATTTTGTATATATTTGTTTTCATTTGTTTTATGTCAATTGTGTGCATGTACATTTGTTTAGTTAGGTGTTTTACATTAAGGCTGAAGATGGCCAGCCCAGGCCGAAACTAGTCCCTAATTAATGTAATTTAGAATATTACATATTATAGTATTGAAAGGTGGACCATTACTACATTAATTTAATAATTACATTGTACTTGCAATTCAATACGGATCAGAACCATGAAGTTTATAACCTATGAACTAACGATCTCGCACAGTACAGCTCATATTTAAAGCAAACCTGATGTGCAATGTCGTGGGGCCACTACTAGCGCCACGCTTATACGATTTGAGGGAAGTTTGAATCAACATCATCTTTGAGATGTATAAACATGCCTACGAATGTTCGTCAATTTAGTACAACCCCTTCTTGGTATTTGGATAATATTTTACACCAGTGTACTTACTTATTGACTAGTTGGCACTACAGAGAGAGAGCGAGAGAGAGAGAGAGTGTGTGTTCTCTGTCCACCATATTATAGTAACTCTGATTCAGTCCCATCTTCACCCGGTGCTTTATTATTCTGCAAAGCTTCGATAACATTCCTTTATTCTTCTACGGTTGACAATAGTTTTTCTTCCTCATCCATTTCTTTTCCACACTCATGCACATCGAAATTGTCTAGTTCTCTACCATCCTCCTCCTCTCTATTAACTCATGAAAGTAGGTACTCCTGCCATTTTTCCGTCATATTGTTTTAGTCTCCAATCAGATTTCCTTCCTTAGTCTTCAGATACAACTTTTGGTTGAAATTCCCTCTTTAGGTCTCTTGTTCTTCCACAGAATTTTCTCACCTCATTTCTGTCCTTCATTTCATCCAATTCTTTAAATCCTGTCTTCTTATGCTTCTGAATAGCTTATCTGCTCTTCTCATTTTTTCTCTGCAGTTCTCTAACTGTTTACCTTGTCCTCCTCTGAAGCCTTCTTTTCCCTCCTCCATTTTTCTCTTGAATTAAAGCCAAGAACTCTTTATCAATCCATCATTTTGTTCATTCTACTATATGTTCCATCTTCCCCAAGGTAACACCTCAAAAATTGTTTATATTTGGTCTAAGCAATTCTCATGTAGCTTCTCTTCCCTATTAACCCATTTCTTCTTTTGAATTTCCAAAGTCTCTGTAAGTTTCCTTTTGTAGTCTTTTCACAATTACAAATCTCCAATGTACTTAACACTTTGTTCCATGTTTTTCCTTTCCTTTCTAGTTCTTACTGAATCAGTTTTCTGACTAAATAATGATGTGCATCACTATCAGCACCTCTACAGATGCTGACCTCCATGATATCTGATGCATGTTGCTTATCTATTATAACAAGATTAATCTGATTCCTTGCAACAACATTTGGTGATACTCAGGTCTCCTTGTTTGGTAGGTACTCTTAATTATGATATCCTTCCCAACTCCAAGTCCATTAACTTTAAACCATTATTATCACTGAATTCATAAATACTTTCTTTTCCCTAGTGTAATTCTGTACACGTCAACTCTTCCTATTTTGGTATTTAGGTACATCTATATAATTTTTACATCATGCCTCTGTACTCAGTTCATTTCTTCCTCCAATTTTGAGTAACACTTACCTTACTCTCCTTCCTTTGCTGCCTCCATTGAAGCATAAACACAAAACATTGTAATACTGAAGAATTTGACACAAAGTCTAGAGCAACACATTGTATAATTAATTGCTGTGATATAGGCCTAGATTGCCTTTGCTTTCACAGCAGTGGCGTGCAGTGCCTTCTGCAACAGGTTAGGCTCTTCATGTTTTGATGCTACTTAGCGACCGTTCAATTATTACCTAAGCATATTTGTAGTATTTTATACTCCCCATAACTTCCCTCTTGCACTGTAAGCGAGAATAAACATTTGGTCCCCTGAACCTTTTGTGCTTACATAATATTTATCTAATTTCTTTACGTTACATCACTTGTCAAACTACTGGTTTCAATGTTTATAAATTCATAGTCCACTCTGAAGTAGAAGTATTGAAATAATAACAGTAAACAACCAAACCAAACCAAACCCCATGGCACTACAGCCCTTGAAGGGCCTTGGCCTACCAAGCGACCGCTGCTCAGCCCGAAGGCCTGCAGATTACGAGGTGTCATATGGTCAGCACGACAAATCCTCTCGGCCATTACTCTTCGCTTTTGAGACCGGGGCCGCTATCTCACCGTCAGATAGCTCCTCAATTCTAATCGCGTAGGCTGAGTGGACCTCAAACCAGCCCTCAGGTCCAGGTAAAAATCCCTTACCTGGCCGGGAATCGAACCCGGGGCCGCCGGGTAGGAGGCAGGCATGCTACCCCTACACCACGGGGCCGGCTAATAACAGTAAACACCATTGAAAAACATTAAAACAACAAAAATTATATCAGAGTGCTGAACAATTTTTCATTCTTTGTTTAATAATTGGAAATTTTCTATTTTGTTTGTTTTGAATTAGCAATGCTCTGTTTTTTCCTCCCACTTGCCAACAGAATAAGCTAAGTTTGAATCGTAAACATTTACGTAATTCTTCATCGGTACCTTACAATATCTTGAACACATTGGTAATTTAATATAATTTATGGCTTCTGACATCAAACCAGAGCCATGTCAATTTTGATAGAAAATTCTTTACTTGAAAGCGAACTCCATTCTGTGTTTTTGTTTGGAACAGGCCTCAATGACCTCGTTGTGGAATGTTGGCTTTTTTTAAATTTCTCTCAACTTCTTCTTCTCAATGGACATCAGTGCAAGGCTGCTCAGTCTTTGCTGTCCTTGTGTTGACCTTTGGAATGATTTGATCCGTTTAAGTGTGGAAAACAACATTTCGGCCAATGCAGATGTGCTTGGTATGGTCAAAACAAGTAATGTCAATTTATATAGTTCAGCAAATACCGTGTGGAGTTGTTTCGATTTCAAATGTGTTGCCAGTTCATGAGGGTATCTATCACAAAACTCCCCCATGGATTATAAGACTTTCAGTTCATTTTTGAGTCAAACAATATCAAACATTGAATTGTGTTTCATTTTCAGAGCATCTAGGGAGCAATTTGGAAAATTTAATTTGTATACTTTAAAGTTGGTTGGATCAAGTAATGAGAGAGATTCCAGTTGAAGCAAATTTCCAAACCTGTCTGAAATGTTATTCGTCACATTGTCTATTATTTCAAAACATATTCTCCTATATTTCACGATATCACCATCCAGGCATTTTCTCTTTCGTAGCAATTCTTCGTATTTGACACCAATACAAACCTCATTCCATACTGCTTCAAATTTCTCTCTTTCATTCTGAATAATGCACTTTGTTTCATTCACCTTTTCTGCCAAACACAGTACATCCAAATGCTTTGTCTGAAGAATGTCAGTATATGGATAGATCTTTGATAACACATAAAGAATGAATTTGGTCTCAAACTCTGAAAGGAAAGATGAAAATCCATGTGCAAGGGCTACAGTTTCATTTTCCCAGTCTGATGAGTTATCTAGTATACTTTGAAAGAACTCCACCAGCAATTCATGGGGTTCTCTTTGACAACATTTACAACTCTGGAAGAGAAATTCCATCTTGGAATTTTCTTGTTGGAATAATCAGTAAGAACATGAATACGTTTTGTAGACTTAAAGTAGAAGCTACGGTACTTAGTCCATTGTGAGTTTTGAAAAATATACGGCACTCCTTAATACTTATAGCCGAATGAGATAAGACTAAATTTAGAACTCGACTGAAACAGTAAAAAAGAGAGCTCTAGGGTATGTTTCTTGAATTTTGCTTTTTAGTCCATTTATTTCACCAACCATCACTGCAACACCGTCATGTGTCTGGGTAACCAATTTTTCTCTGTTGTCATAGAAAGTCCCTACGTCCATTACATGATTAAGTAAGCCATCAGCGAATCTATCTGCACTCACGTCAACAAAGGAAATGAACGTTTCTTGAACCTGCGCTGTCTGGTTATGAATATATCTGAGGGTGGTGGACAGTTGTGATTTGTTGCTAATATCAGGAAGTTTCATCTAAAATAACTGCTACATGTTGGGCCATGGAAATCTCATTCCTTATGGTTTCCATCAACATGCTACTGATAGCAGCAATCAAGTCATTTTGAATTCTCTTCAATGTGCCCTTTCTACATAATTACCTTTGTAGAATGAACTTCACTTTCGTCGTGTCCTCTGAACAGCAATTCTTGCATGGTTAAGAAGCATGTTGCGTTGATTAGGCGCTTTAATATTTCTCTGTTCTTCTTGACTATTTCATTGTGACGAACCACATCAGCTTTCATTTGCTGATCCAGTTGGGTATCGAAGCAAACACTTCCGAAGCATGTAAGCTGAACAAACAAACATAAATGACTTTGTGATCATTTGTGTTTGAGAATGGCATTACTGAGGTGATTTAAATTACCATAACCTTCCTTGTTCCAAACAATTTGTTCATTACAAAAAATAAGCATGGCCAGCAAAATAATTTATTAAAATGACAACTTCCAGCTAGCCAATTAGTTTTCTCGTATTGATTCACATTTAAATATTCTCTAGCCTTTTCCTTATGAAGAAATTTTAATTTTGGAATCGCTGGTACTGAAATGAAATGGTGTATGGCTTTTAAGCTGCGAGTGTCGATTTGACGCCCGTAGGTGTCCTGTGCGTCATGATGAAGATGAAATTATGATGAATTCGACACATACATCCAGCCCCCATGCCAGAGAAATTAACCAATGATGGTTAAAATTCCTAAACCTGCCGGGAATCGAACCCGGGACCCCTGTGACCAAAGGCCAGCCCGCTAACCATTTAGCCATGGAGCTGGACATCGCTGGCACTGTTATAATGTCACTTTTTTCCCTAAATGATCGAGAGCCAAAAGGCTTTTTTCAAATGTCTTCAATTATACAACGATTTTCTGCCATAATGCAGCAATTTCGCCCCAATTTTTTTAACTCACTTGAAATGAACACTACAAGCACAGTCACTTCACCACCAAAGGCGCTTCCAGTATCACCAGCCAAAGAATGTTCCATGGCAAGCTGCTACGTACACAAATCACGGTGTATGCACCAGCCCATGTAACAGACTGTTTATGAAGAGGGAACTCTAAGCTGTTAAAACGTCACTTTTTTCACTAAAGGAACGAGAGCCAAAATATTTGTAAAAAGAATCGTCAGTAATAGGGTACAACGATATTCTGTCATAATCCAGCAATTGCAAGAGACAATCCTCATTTTTCCGTATTGAAAGTCTGTTAAAAGGAGAACAATAAAACTTTAATACATTAAAAGCAATTATAAAATTAGGATCTCATCCTTATTTTATTGCTTAATTGTTAAAACATAGAACATGTTTCATTCATATTTTGAACATCTTCAGCTATAAATATTCTTACAAGCTTAAAATGGTAACATTGTTCTAGAACTTACACTTCTGGTTTGCCGTTAACAAACTTAACCATAATAAACTTTAGGAAAACCTCTTAAATATAAAGCGTTTACATATTATGTCGTCTTATTGAAAATAATGACTATTTGTTGAGTTTGAATCTTTAAAACCTTATTCTAATATTTAAAATACAATGCCATTAGTTAGCTCTGTATAAATACATTTACAATCTGTTAAAATTGCTGAATGTCTTAAAATAATTTGTTGAATACACATTAAAACATTTTGTTACAACTGGCGTGAACTTTTTCACACGTTGTACCATATGGAAATGAAATTTTAATACACTCTCAAAACAGCTGAGTTTAGGTGTGAATATTGTTCTTTTCGTTCATAAAATGACAAAACTGATGCACACTGTTCATTATAGGTTATGAATTTTGTCCTACTTTAAATATTTAACGTCCAATTTTTCAAATTCACGAATTGCTTCTAGACTTTACCAGTGTAGGGCAATCCTACAGACGTAGGCAAGGACCTTGTAAGAATATTTAAAGCTGAAGATGTTCAAAATATGAACGAAACATGTCCTATATTTTAACAATTAAGCAATAAAATAAGGATGAGATCCTAATTTTATAATTGCTTTTAATGTATTGGATAGGTGGAAATCAAAGTTTTATTGCTCTCCGTTTAATCCAGCAATATCAAACTAAAAATTCTTCACTCTGTTGAAATAAATGTTATATCCACAATCAATTTGCCACCAAAAGTGCTTCCAAAAGCACCTTCCAGGGAATGTCTTACGGCAAGCTGGTACGTACACAAGTCACAGCGCATGCGCCGGCGTATGTAATATGCTGGCTATGAAGGGGAACACTATGCTCGTTGCGGGGCCTGTATGCAGCGGTTACAGTACCAAAGAGCTCAGCTCGAGCTCACAACTTCATAGACTAACGGGAGGGGACTGTGTAAGTGATCACACCGACTGCTTATTCTGCGAACCATGCAGTTGAAAACTCCCATGCAAAATTGGCACATAACACTGGCCAAAATGAAATGAAAATTTAAGATTTCAACATCCATTGAAATTGGTAAATATGTTTGAGGATTTTATTAAGTAATTCTACTTTTCATACAAATTTAATTAGGTTCAGTTTATTCCTTTGCTGGGCAGGTGCCGGATACCTAGCCTACTCTGAATGCTCGCCATTGTTTCATAGACTTCTGCAAGAGGAATCCAGTACCATTACTACATGTTATCTATTCCACTGTACATCAGAATATGGTTTGCTGATACTAACATTCCTTGTCCTTCTCTCATATTTCTTGTAGTGCAGCTATTTCCACTTCATGCTTATCTATTTCATCTCGTATTTTCCTAAAGTCAGCCTCGAGAACCAAGGTCTCTTCTGTCAGGATTACCACATCTTCGCCAAGATTGCCCCGCTTTAATATTTTGGATACTCATCCTTATCCTTCCCCTGCTGGTTGCATTCGTAGGCAAGCCTTCCAACTCGAACATTTCCCAGTATTTACCAGACACACATACTCATTTAACATCTCCACCGAGACTCATCAACTAACCATTCACCCTCCCCATTTAACCATGCTTATACGATCTAAAGCCAGAGAATCAATATAAAAACTTACCCAGTGCTCTGCCAGGTCCAGCCATAATCCAGTCTGCAGAGCTTCCCAGCAAACCATGCTGTATAAATATTGGTGAAGAAGAGGGTGGTGAAGGGGAAACAGTTGTTGTTGGTAGTGATGTTGTTTTTGGTGTTGTTGTTTGAGGAGTAGTTGCTTGTGTTGATGAGGTTGTTTGTGGAGTTGTCGCTTGTATTGATGTTGTTTGTAGAGTTGTTGTTATTGTTTCCACTGTTGTTTTTGTTGGCATTGTTGGTCGTGTTGTTTGTGTTGATGGTGTTGTCTGTGTTGTTGTTTGTACTATTATTGCTTGTGGAGTTGTTACTGCTGCTGTTGTTGTTTGTGTTGATGATGTTGTTTGTGTTGCCCCATATTTCACCATATTTTGAAGCTTTAAAGAAATACCCCTTTGTTTCCACCTCTGGTGAATACCAATGGTTTCATTTTTTGCAAAGAGGAGAAATTTCTTCAATCTTTGTATTCTTCTTTCTCTATAGTAAGAGTTTGTTTGCGTTGTTGTTGATGGTTCTGGTGGTAGAGATATTTGTGAATATGAAGTGGCTGCTGAATTCTCTGGAGGCATCTTATATGATGCAGTTGTGGTTTTATTTTCCGACACCGCTGTTGGATAAGAGATTGTAGGTTGGTGTGGTGTTGTAGTATGAAATCTTCTGTTGGGGCTCCCAGTTATACGATGAAGAGTCAGCAGATATCCGTCATCTGTAAGAATTGTGTGCGACTCGACTGAGTATCCATGCCGCCGGATGATTTGGGGCTGCAACATACAAGATAAGTCACAAGAATTATCACAAAATTGTTGATCAGTCAACAATAATTATTGTCTTATAGGTAGCATCACTGAAGGCGGGTTCACCTGCTCTCACCTAACGAAGAATGTCTTGCAACTCTATATTTTGGTGTAATTTATGTGGAGTAGGTGTGTTGTCATATCACCTGGACAAGGTTATCAGACACCATATTTTACTGGACACTACCATATTTGTGCTGAATGTCCCGCATCATGGGCAATTCCTATCGAAGATGGTAATTGCCCCGTATTTCAACATATTCCTTGTCTTTTATTATGGCCTTCTTCCTTAGGACATTTGGCCATCAGCAATGTACAATGATTAAAATGTTACAGAAAAGAGACCAACAATTGGACAACAAGGCAAAATACATATGGACTAACAGAAGGGGCCTCGAACAGAGCAAATAATAAAAAGAAAAAACAACAACAGAAAAACACTCTTGAAATAAACACCCTTTTTTCTTTAGATATTTACACCAGTTTTTGTCAAGTATTTGGCTATTGCACTGAACACACGTTGGTCTCCGATTGCAAGTAACAGCTGAGTATGTTTTGGAAAGGGAATACGAAGGTGCACAAGCACAATGGTATCAAGCAATTCTGTGCAATTGGAGATAGTTCTACTGCATTCGAAGATGAGATGGTTCACATCTCCTGTGTTTCTTGCACTACATGGGCATTGTGCTGATTGGAGAACTCCAATCTTGTTGAGGTCAGTGGAGAATGAAGCACAGTTAAATCTCATCTGGATGATGGTGGTTATTTGACCTCCGGACCATCTGATGTCTTGATACCATGGCTTGTGTGGGATAACTGGCTGAATGGAGCCATAGTAAGGACCTCTGTGTTGACTAGTCCTGTTCCACAGAGCTGTCCATTCTACGTTAAGTTTACCTTCTATTATTTACACAAAAGTCAGTGCAGGGGAGGTGTAATGAAAGGAATAAGCCAGTGTATGTGCCTTTTTTGGCCAGACTGTCAACCAGATCGTTGTATGGAAGTCCTAGTGACTTTTCGCCCATAAAAATGGCACGCTCTTTCTGAGCGATTTCATGACGGACGATAATTCTAATATTTCATAGATATAGGAGTATGTTTGTATGTTTCTTCGAGGGTATCCCAATTTCCTGATAGCACTTTGAGAATCTGAAATTATAAGTGTCCTATGAAAATTTCACCACATATTTTGAACCTGTAAAGTAATTGATGTGAAAGAACATGTAATCGCCTTTTATAAGGTTTTATTAAACTTAAGACGACCAACTGGAGCATAAAGAAATTCAGTGTCAACAGTAACATCTGACTAGAAAGTGTCAGAGAAAATATACAAATAAGGCAACTTTAAAACTTGATTAAGACATGTCAAAGAGATCACATAAATAAATTATATCATTCACCCCCACCTAGATAATAGTCCTTAAGGTGGGCAGGACAGCGATGGATTCTTGTGCTCCATCTCGGTAGCTGGTCAGGAGTGGGAGAGGCGGTCGGACCCCTTTCTTCTGACCTTGATGATTCAGGAGATTCCGTCTCCCATGGAGCTGGATCTGAAGATCCAGGTGATGAGACAGGGGTGTTGCAATGTTCTGGGCCTCCATGGGAATGTTGTCCATCTATTTCTCCTCCGGCATCTTCTTCGCTCCTTTCTTCAGAAATGCCTATTGAAGCAGGCAATGGTGCCAGGTCTCTAGTCGAAACAGTAGTTTCCCTTCCATCTTGGTGTTGTATATGAGCATACTCGGGATTTGCTTCAAGAAGAGTAACTTCTTCCACGAGTGGTCCGTACTTAGATTGCCTGACATGCTTCCTTAGGAGTATTGGACCTGGAGTCAGAAGCCATGAGGGGATTGAGTGTCCATAACTGGATTTTCTCTGGTGCTTAAACATCCGCTCGTGGGGAGTTTCATTGGTAGTAGTACACAGCAGTGATCTGACGGCATGGAGGGCATCATGTACAACTTCTTCCCACTGTTGGATATGCATTCCCCTTGATTTCAAAGCGAGTTCTATAGTTTTCCACACAACTCCAACATATTTTTCTGCTTGGCCGTTGCCTCTTGGATTGTATGGAGTCATCCTGCTTGTCGCCACACCAACAGCCGTGAAGAATGTCTTCAGTTCTTGGGACATGAATGCTGAGCCTCGATCGGAATGAACATATGAAGGCAATCCAAATATGGAGAAAAGTTGCTTGAGTTTAGAAATAACAGTGAACGAGGTGACATCTGGGCAAGGGAAGGCGAAGGGGAATCTGGAATATTCATCAACTAATACGAGGAGATAACGGTTTCTAGATTTGGACGGTAGAGGTCCCTTAAAGTCCATGTTGATGCGCTCAAAGGGGCGGGTAGCTTTGACGAGATTACCTTCATGCCTGATGAATCTAGGTTTCAATTCAGCACAAATTTTACAAGCTGATATGACCTTCTTTACATCTTCTAGCGAATAAGGCAAGTTCTTCGACTTAATAAAGTGATTAAGCCGTGTTATACCAGGGTGACATAAAGCTTCATGGAGGATTTTCAGTTTAGGTCCGCAACACTCAATAGCCAAACAAACTCTGGAGAAGGCATCTGCAGCTTCGTTATGTTGCCCTGGTCTGTAAACTATTTCATAATCAAAACACGAGAGTTCAAGTCTCCAGCGCAGTATCTTCTCATTCTTCACCTTACCAAGGTGTCTAGTGTCAAACATAAAGGCTACTGACTTCTGGTCAGTGATGAGTCGAAAATGTCTTCCTAGCAGGTAATGTCTCCATTTTTTCACGGATTCAATGATAGCCTGCGCTTCTTTCTCCACAGATGAATGCCGTTGTTCAGATCGGTTTAGTGTGCGAGAGAAGAACGCAATGGGGCGTCCATTTTGTGTTAGTGTTGCTCCAATGGTGTGTTCTGAAGCATCAGTCTCTACAGTGAACAGAGCTTTATCATCTATAGCTGATACTAGTGCATTTTTCACATCATCTTTCAGCACTTTAAATGCTTCAATAGCTTTGTCATTTAATGGAAAACTACCACTTGAAAGGTTATGTATTTTCTGGGAGAATCTTGGGATGAAGTTAGCAAAATGAGTGAACATGCCCATCGCTCTTCGAAGAGAAGCAGTGTCAGTTGGTAATGGGAGCTCTTGTAAAGGTGTCAATCGGTCGGGATCTGGGCGAATTTCATGATTGGAGATGATATAACCTAGTAGCTTTATTGTTTTAACCGAATAAACACTCTTCTTCTCGTTGATCGTGAATTTATACTTTTCCACGGCTTTCAGGAACTTCTTCAAATTGAAGTCATGTTCTTCCTTGTTCTTGCCACCCACAATGATATCGTCTAGGTAAGCAGTAACCCATTAAGTCTTTCATTTTTGATGATCGTATCTATTGTTCTTTGGAAACAAGGTACTCCATTTGTGGGGCCAAATGGAATCCGTTTGTACTGCCAAAGTTTACCGCAAGCTTCGAATGCTGTGTAAGGGCGATCCTCCTCACAGATGGGGATCTGGTGATAGGCGTTTTTCAAATTAACTGAACTGAACACTTTATAATTTGCTACCTTGTTGACTATATCCTCAATACGTGGGAGTGGGTAAGCATCTAGCTCGGTATACTGATTTATTGTTCGTGAATAGTCAACTACCATACGGCGCTTGTGGTTTTCTGATTGGGTAACAAGAACCTGAGCACGCCATGGAGAAAAGCTTTCTTCTATGACATCCTCATTCAAAAGTCGCTGAACTTCTTGTTCAATGAATTTGGTATCACTTGCTGTGTGGCGTCGGGACTTTATGGCGATTGGCTTGCAACCTGGAGGTATATTTCGGAAAAGTCGAACAGGTTCGACCTTCGCGACTGTTAATCCGCAGATACTCAGAGGTTCTCTGTGACCCCCAAACTTAATCTCTACAGATGAATGACGGCCAAGTACATCATGTCCTAAGATGACGTCAGAGCAAAGGTCTGTCAAAATGTTAAGTTCAACATCTTTGTAAATGTGATCTTCAATTTTTATATCTACAGAACAGGCTCTTTTTACTAAAGAGCTAAGCAACGTTAAAGCCATAGTAACAGTGAGGCCACTAGCAGAAATAGGTACTTTGAGCTTTTGGACCAGCTTCTCGGAAATAAAACTTGTTGAACTGCCCGTATCAACAAGAGCGTTGGTCTTCATTCCATTCAAGCGGATGGGTATTATAGCTTTAGATAAACAACCCATTGGAGAAATAGAAGCTAAAAGTATGGTATGACAATGGCAAGTTTTGTTGGAGCTTGAAGATTTTGAGCTCTTACATACCTTTGCGTAGTGGCCGATTTTTGAGCAGGCACGGCAAATGGCCTCCCTTGCTGGACAAGAGTTTCTGTTGTGATAATTAAGTCCACGGAAGTAGCATTTCTTTGTTGTTGCGGCGACAACCTCACCTGATATTTCACTACCCGTCGAGCTACGTTCACGTCTTTCACCGATAGAGTGAGATGAACTAGAGAAACGATGCTCCTGGACAGTATTGACTAAAGCAGGTCCTTGGTACTGAATAGATTGCTCCAGTGCCGACTCTAAAGCCTTTGCTTTCATCGAAGCCTCCTCGAGAGTAAGATTAGGACTCTCCAATAACCTCTGATGAATGCTTGAGTCGAGAAGGCCGGCAATAAAAGCATCGCGAATACAATCGTCTCTGTTCACTTCTGCCGTCACAGCTTTAAAATTACAATCCTTGCTCAGAAGCCTCAAAGAGTGTATATATATATATCGATACAGTTTCGCCAGATAGCTGCTTCCTAGTTGCCAATTTGTGACGGGCAAATATCTCGTTCACGGGCTTCGAAAAAATACTAACCAAGGTACTAATGGTGTCATTATAAGTTTTGGCTTCATTGATATATTCGTAAACGGTAGGTGAAACATGGTTGATCAATATGCATAATTTGTCAGCGTCACTTACTTGGTACACCAAAATGAAGTTCTTGAACGTGCTGTACCAATGTTTCCATTCTTGTTGAGCGTTACTGGATTCCGGGTCAATGCTTAAACGTTCCGGACGAAGTAATTTTTCCATTATCTTGCTTTCTTCTTAAGTTTAATAAATTGATGTGAAAGAACATGTAATCACCTTTTATATGGTTTTATTAAACTTAAGACGACCAACTGGAGCATAAACAAATTCAGTGTCAACAGTAACATCTGACTAGAAAGTGTCATAGAAAATATACAAATAAGGCAACTTCAAAACTTGATTAAGACATGTCAAAGAGATCACATAAATAAATTATATCAGTAATACCCCTTTGTTTCCACCTCTGGTGAATACCAATGGTTTTATTTCTTTCAAAGAGGGCAGACTTCTTCAATCTTTGTTTTCTTTTATTTCTAGTGTAAGAGTTTGTTCGGAAACTTGAAGAACAACATTTTGTGAAAATGGTTTCTTTTTGTTTAGGCATACCTGTCTCAAATGTGTTTTGTTGTGAGGGTGTTTCTACACACGAATGTTAAATTGTCAGATGTGAGAAATATAATATCTTCTGTTGAACTGATGAAATCTGAGGTGTTCATTCTGTAAACTTGTCTTCATTGTCACACCAAGATATTTATGAAATTGCTACAAGGAAAGTCTTTGAGATGTTACGATCTGACATGGTGATAACTGAGCTACTGCACATTCCAAAAGTGAAAACTGCTCATGACCAGACTAGTATTTAGTGCAGTTTTTAAATGTTGAAAGCTGTGAAAATACGCATGGATATGCACCGTGCAGTAGCCCATGGTTTAAGTAAGGAAGAGAGCGATGAATCAGTCATACAGTTGACTGCTGACCACAACGGGCTGATAATTTAGTAGGTCATAAGCAAAAACTTCCACTGTATGGCAGACTTTGACTCACGACAGTGTCGAATGTTGTGCACCTGACGTATTAGCCCAACGAAAATGTACAGATTTCGTACCCTCGTTGATAGAACAGGGTGTTTATAAACATAATCACGTGCACCGTGTTGCCAAATATAATACAATTAATATTATTCAGTTTTACCATCCTGAGTCAAACCCAACTGCATCACCCATTTCAGGAATAATTGCCATTTTGTTCTGATGACACTAGTGATGTGTTTACATTTCCACTGGTCTCCAATTGGTTCTTGTGGGCTGAGGGGTTAGGAGCGGAAATTTGCAGGAATGTGGGAATGCGGGAATGCGACAAGAAGTGGAGCTATGATAAGATACTCCACACCATGTCGTCTCAAAATATCCAAATTCCAAAGACTGGTTTAGTGAGCCAGTTTTCTACCTGGACGATGAATCTCAAAATATCCGAATCTACAATGGTGGTACTGTTTCAGAACACCCTGCATGTATACAATATTATTTTAATAAACACAAAGTAATGCGAAAAGGTCCACTGTTAACATCAACCGGACTGCATGCACTCTTCTACACGTTTTACCCAGTGGCGTATCCTGGAATCTCCACCGAGGCATGCAACTAGTAACCATGCAGTAACACAATGTATTAAGTAAATTTCAATTCTACTCACCTTAATTACATGTACGTGAACTCGAGCCAAACAGTTTTACTGTAAGTTTCTGGATTGAACGTGTGTACACAATTCTTGTTTTCTGTTTTTAAATTTGCGAGGGAAGGTAGAGGTTTCCTGGCTTTAACTATCTGAATCTTTTCATCAAACGAATGGCCAGTACATGGCTTTTCAAACTGATTTACAATTATATCGGTTTTAGACTCATCCATCATTAATACCTCATGTGCGCAAAATATAATAAAACACCAAAAACGACAAATAGCACAGGAACAGCACACACAGAATGAACTCATTATACAACAAAACACACAATGAATGAACTCACTAGTTAGCCACAACTCAAATACTGAAGATAAGTCACCCCAGTGGCACTCCCTCCCCCTCTCCCCACCGGCCTAAT
Organism: Anabrus simplex; assembly: GCF_040414725.1. Taxonomy (NCBI): domain Eukaryota; kingdom Metazoa; phylum Arthropoda; class Insecta; order Orthoptera; family Tettigoniidae; genus Anabrus; species Anabrus simplex. The sequence continues at coordinate 182,452,836 of NC_090267.1, forward strand.
GCCTTCCTCCCTCACTCCTTTCACTTCTTCCCCTATCCTCGCTAACACAGCTGATCCAGCTACAAACACGACCATGGAAGCAGAACCTTTAAACTCAGAAGGTCAGGCCATTCGAAAGGGCAATTACTTAATAAGTAAGTCTAAAGTTTTCTTTTTGTTTATCTTTCATCTATAAGCCCAAGCTTCTCACATATACTCAATTCATTATTTTCCATTACAGATTTCGATTTTATTCATGGTTTCCACTAGCTGGTCACACATGTAACACTTGGCATTTGTTTCCTCTCTAAATATGTTCTTAACTTTTGTTGGCCTCTAGACTTTTCGAGCATGTGATTCAATGATGACAGACTGTTTCTCAAGTTTTATTTTTGTGATTTTGTCCTCGTTTTTATTGTGACATACTATACCTTCAGACTAAGAGGTTCTCAACCTTGCTACAACCTCATATTGTATTAACTTCATCATGATGCACTTGTTTTCTTTTTATATTCTTTCTCGTTGTGCTTTTTAACAACATACTTTTAACATTAATCATGTAGCCATTGCAAGTTATGAATCTCATTCTGTATTGACGGTTATCACTTTACAAAAGAAAATATTTATAAAATCCTCCTATCAATACAAGTCCAGATGACTTGACTTGTATTGATAGGAGGATTTTATAAATATTTTCTTTTGTAAAGTTAATCATGTAGTTTTTAACATTTTCACTGAAGATAGCACAAAAATGAGCCAAAACATGTTTGATTCAAATTACTCCATCTAAAAATGGAAATATATGTATTGAATAGGACGCAATAAATCCTTTCCTTTGTAAAGTGAAAACCGTCAATACAGAATGATTTTAATATCTTGTAACACTTTCAGTTAACAAAGTTATCATGCAAAATACTCTCTCATAGTTCAGTGCAGTATTGGGGTTGTCTATCAACTATCATAAATTTAAAGTGCTTCCTTTAGGAGATTGGGAATCATTACCTCAACTCCCACCTTTACAAACGGTGGAAACACATGAGATACTTGGGATACACTATGCTCAAAACGCCAGCGAAATGAATCAACAAAACGGAAAACCTGTTGTCTAAAATATAAAAGTCTACGCTAAAGAACTCTGCTTCTGGGACCTCACTTACATACAAAGAATTAGGCTGTCCACACATACATTCTATCTAGATGCTGGTATCTTGCAGATTGCCTTCAACTTTTCCTCGACACTACTGTATGTGCTATTTCATGGTACAATTGGCATGGAAATAGCTTCTGAGTACCGAGAACTATCCTGAATCTTCAGCCGACTGCTGGTGGTCTTGGGTTGGTAAACACCATAATTAAATGTCAAACTCTCATCTTGAGTCGTGAAAGAAAAATATACCAAGCTCGATAGCTGCAGTCGCTTAAGTGCAGACAGTATCCAGTATTCGGGAGATAGTGGGTTCGAACCCCACTGTCGGCAGCCCTGAAGATGGTTTTCCGTGGTTTCCCATTTTCACACCAGGCAAATGCTGGGGCTGTACCTTAATTAAGGCCACGGCCGCTTCCTTCCCACTCCTAGCCCTTTCCTGACCCATCGTCACCGTAAGACCTATCTCTGTCGGTGCGACGTAAAGCCAATAGCAAAAAAAAAAAAAAAAAATGAAGCAACAGAGCTTCTCTTCTGCTTGGTTGCAACACTAGTCAACTGTGACTGATCTGTGCAATCTACCTGATCTTCGGGAAGCAATGGCTGATGATGTGCAATACACAGCCTCTCTCAGCCAAATGTCAAACCCAACCTTCTCGTGATTCTCCCTGTTATCATAGATTGGGTCAATGGCGACCGAGTACCGGCGATATAACCGAAGTATACACTGTTAAGAAGAGGAGAGGAAATGCTCTTTCTTCAGTATATACACCAACATCTGTGTAAGGGCCAGTGCCTTGGCCTTAAGGTGGCAGCCCCACCAAGGCACTCGGAGTTTATTGGCCAATAACTCGTAAGCTCTTAAATAAACCTATTAAAGAAACAGAGATGAGAAATAGCCAGACGGACAAAAAGCCAACGACCTTTGGCGTGAAACAGGTAACACGATTTGGATGTTGGAATGTTCATACAATGAGAGAACCTGGGAAAATGAAACAGATCATCAGAGAAATTGAGAATTACCGAATGGATTTTTTTGGTTTAAGTGAAGTGAGGTGGGATGACTTTGGAGAAATGAAGTGCCGGAATGTAATGACCCTCTTGTACTCAGGGCGAGAACATGGAGAGGTTGCAAGGGATGGTGTTGGACTGTTGCTGAGCAAGAGAGCAAAACAGGGACTCCTGGAATGGCATCCTATATCAGAGCGAATTATCATAGCTCGTTTTCAGAGTAATATATGCAATATTTGCGTAGTGCAGTGTTATGCCCCAACCGAGCCGTCTGAAGAGACAGTGAAGCAGGAATTCTATTCAGCATTAACAGGCATTTTAAAGAAAATAAAATGGAAAGAAGTTGTCCTGCTCATGGGAGATTTTAACGCAAAAGTGGGAAAAGATAATGAAGGAGTGGAACACATTATGGGAAAGCATGGGCTTGGTGAGCTGAATGAGAATGGCAAATTATTCATTAACTTGTGTGCAGAACATGATCTGGTTATTGGAGGGATGCTTTTCCCACATAAGGAGTGTCACAAAGTCACATGGGTGTTGCCCGATCATCGCACAGACAATCAAATTGATCATGTGGCAGTAAGTCGTAAATGGAGGGGCTCACTTCACGATGTGAGAAATAAGAAAGGAGCAGATGTTGGATCTGATCATCACTTGGTGATGGCTTGGTTTAAATTCAAGATATCAGCAAACACAAGAATTTTCCAGAGGTGAAGTAGGCTTTATGACATTGGTAACTTGAAGAAGGAAGCAACAGTAGAAAACTTTAAGTTACAATTGAAAAACCGGTTTGAAGTCTTAGATCTAGAAGTAATTGAAGGAGTAGAGAAAACATGGGAGGACATTAAAAAGACTTTAACAGAGACCTGCGAAGAGGCATTTGGTCATAGAGAGTTGCTGAAGAAAGACTGGATATCAGAAGAGACATGGGAGAAGATTAAACAGTGGAGGGAGATGAAGCAAGTTATCCTCAACTCTAGGACAAGGCATATAAAAAGAGAACTCGAGAAGAAATATAGTTAGACAGACAAGTAAAGAGGAGTGCTCACAATGACCAATGTAGGCAGGTCAAAGAATATGCGAGCCAAGCTGAAATAGCTGCAAATAGAGGTGATGTGAAGGAAATGTATCGGATAACAAGGACATAATCTAAGAGGAGTCATAGGCAGAAGCGTCCCATTCATAGTAAAGGAGGGACTATGCTTACTGGAGAACATGAGCTACATGGAAAGAGCATTTTGAGGAAATACTCAACCGAGGAATTGATCAGGTAGAAGTTAAAGAAGAGGAATCTGACGGTGATGCTCACATCCGTGTTGATGAGCCTTCGATATAAGAGATTAGGTAAGGTAAGGGTTATTCTGCCCGAAGGCAGGTCCGAACCTCCACAGAGGCGTTCCTGAGCCGGAGTTTACGTGCGGTAGGGTGGCCAGTTCCTTTCCGCTCCTCCATTCCCTTACCCCCCAACCAACAGCGCGTGGCAACCCATCCAACTCCTGACCACGCCCAATGTTGCTTAACTTCGGAGATCTCACGGGATCCGGTGTTTCAACACGGCTATGGCCGTTGGCAGAAGAGATTAGAAAAGCGCTTAAACAGATTAAAAGCGGAAAGTTTCCTGGGATAGACAACATTCCACCCGAAGCCTTAAAAGTTGAAATAGATGTAACAGCTGCAGCATCACGTATCTTATTCAAGAAAATTTGGCAGGAGGAAACGATGCCAAAGGAATGGAAGAACAAACTCATAGTTAAGCTGCCTAAAAAGGGAGACATAATCAACTGCAACAACTGGAGGGAAATTACATTACTATCTATTCCCAGTAAGGTAATCACCCGTATCATCCTCAACCGCATTAAAACAATTGAGCAGAAGCTAAGGAAGGAGCAGGCTGGCTTCCGGGAGAGTTGCAGTTGTGTAGACTTGATTAACTCTCTTTGGATCATCACTGAGCAGAGTTGAGAATGGAACTCTAATATGTATATGCTCTTTGTAGACTTTGAAAAGGCTTTCAACTCAGTTGACAGGGACGTCATGTGGTGCCTGTTACTGAAGTACGGAATTCCGCGGAAGATAGTCAACCTGATTAAGGAGACATACAATGGCTATGAGTGTCGGGTGGTTCATGAAAGCAAGTTAACAGAAGCATTTGGGGTGACTTCCGGAGTTAGGCAAGGGTGTGTCCTGTCACCTATCATCTTCCTTCTGGTGATAGATGATATCATGAGGAGGTGTACACAGAAAAGAAGGGGTTTACAGTGGGGACTGCTAGAGAGATTGGAAGATTTGGATTATGCAGACAATATTTGCTTGCTGACACACACCTTTCAGCATACGAAAGAGAAATTCAAAGAGCTAGAAACTGAGGCACGAAAAACAGGACTCAAGATTAATTCCAGTAAGACCAAAGATATGAGGCTGTTCTCAAATACCCAAAAACGATTTTGTGTAGATGGACAGGAAATTGAAAATGTAGACCAATTTTGCTACCTGGAAAGTATGGTAGACAAACAAGGCGGGGCTATAGAGTATGTTAAGTCATTCATAAGGAAGGCTAATGGTGCATTTGTGCAGCTCTATCCACTGTGTAAAAACCGTGCCATATCTCAATGAACGAAATTGAGGATCTACAACAGAAACGTCAAGTCAGTCCTCCTGTGGAAAGTCACTACAGGAATTACTAAGATGCTGCAGACCTTTGTAAACCAGTGTTTGCGCATTCATTGGCCGGACACGATTAGTAACGAAGATCCATGGGAAGTGACTGGGGAAACGCCCATTGGAAATCAGATCAAACAGCGGAAGTGGAGGTGGATAGGACACATGCTGAGAAAGCAGGATGGAGCCATTGAGAAGCAAGGCCTGGAATGGAATCCGCAGGGACAATGAAAGCGGGGTCGACCACGGCAAACCTGGAAGAGATCCGTATTGGAGGAGGCAAGTGAGGCAGGAAAGACCTGGGGAGAAATACGTCGGATGGCCCGCAGCAGAGTCTGCTGGCGAAAATTCATCGAAGCCCTATGCTCCTGAAGGAGCCACAGGAAATAAGTCAAGTCATCTGATCTTCAGTGAATCATTACTGATCTGCATTTAGCGCAGTCGTCCAGCTGGCAGATTCCCTATCTGTTTCCCTAGCCTTTTTTTAAATGATTGCAAAGAAATTGGAAATTTATTGAACATCTCACTTGGTAAGATATTCCAATCCCTAACTCCGCTTCTTACAAATTAATATTTACCCCCAATTTGTTCTCTTGAATTCCAACTTTATCTTCAAATTGTGATCTTTCCTTCTTTTAAAGGCACCACTCAAATTTATTCATCTAGTAATGTCATTCAATGCAATCTCTCCACCAACAGCTCGGAACATACCACTTAATAGACATTTTAAATTTACCAGCTAACTCATTCCTAGTTACCAGCATTTTTCCCCAGTGTGCTAAGTTGGGCTCATCAGTTGGTAAATAGCACACCTGCCAAGACGCATGGCTAGTGCATACCGTGGAGGCCACTGCATAGGCTACTTGGAGCCACCGGCAGTGCCAATGCACTATGAGAGACTTTGTATCATTTTCAAAAATTAATGCCTGCCTGGCCATCAGATGATAAAGATGTTGATTCCCATAGGGAACCTGAAATATTTGTTCCAAATGAGTAAATTGATAATACCAATATAGTTGGTGTGTTAATGGACATTTTAAATTTACCAGCTAACTCATTCCTGGTTGCCAATGTTTCGCCCCAGTGTGCTAAGTTGGGTTCATCAGTTGGTAAATAGCACACCTGCCAAGATATATAGATATTTGTCCCGAATGAGTAAATTTAGAATACCAATATAAATGGTCCATTATTACATACACATATCCCATATCATTCCATCTTAAGCGATGGGTCGGCAAACGAGGCTAATCCACCAGTTGTGGTCTCTGAACTTCTCTCCTTCTTCGATGCTTTCCAAAGTATGTCCTCGCTGTTGAATGTCAATCTTCACCATGTCCTTGTACCTGAATCTCGATCGCCCTCTTGGTCTTTTGTCTTCAAGTTTTAGATCATACATTTTTTTTGGTAATCTATTATCTCCCGTGCGTCGCATATGTCCGTACCATCTCAGTTGCTGGGCTGTTATTCTGTCCTGCAGTCTTACAACTTGAGCCTGCTTGCGGATTTCCTCATTATGGACTCTGTCTCTCCGTGTTTTACTGATCATACCACGGACAAATCTCATTTCTGCTGCCTGGATTCTACTAACATATTTATTTCTCATGGTCCATGTTTCGCAACCATAGGTCAGGATTGGTACGTAATAGGTTTCATATATGACTCTCTTACATTTTGTTGGTATTTTTTTGTTCCATATTATGTCTTTAGCTATTTTGTAAAAGTTGCTACCTGCCTGAATGATGTGGGAAATTTCCTTGTCTATAGATTGAGTATCAGAGATAACACTTCCAAGATATTTGAATTGATGGTTCATCTGTAGCTGTTTCCCCTCCATTTCAATGTGTCCCATTGGTTGTCCGTATCTCTTCATGACCATAACCTCACTTTTCTCTTGGCTGAAGATGAGTCCTATTCTTTAGCAGCTTCTGTCCAGGAGTTTATTTGTCCTTGAAGGTCTTCTTTAGAATCTCCCCACAAGCATATATCGTCCACGAACAAGATAACTTTCATTTTCTTACCTCCAGTGGTTTGGTGAACTTTTCTCTGAATCTCGTTCATCACAGTGATGAAAAGGAGAGGAGACAAAACACTACCCTGTCTTAACCCAGATTTTATATCAAAGGTTTCAGTCATTCCTACAGGTGTTTGACGTTACTTTGGGTATCTTCATACAAATTCTTGATCCTGTGTATCATGGCATCCTGTATTCCAATTTTCTTCAGTGTTTCCCACACCTTCTCTCTGTTCACAGCATCAAATGCTTTCTTGATATCCAGAAAGGCTAACCACAAATCTTGGTTATGTTCGCAGTATTTTTCCATTAACTGACGGACTGTAAAGATTAAATCAGTTGTTTATCTCCCCTTCCTGAATCCATACTGTCCTTCGAAGAGGTTCTCTTCAATAAGGGGTCTGATTTTATGCTCTATAATTCTTTCATAAAGTTTACCAACTTGAGATGTTAAAGTGATGCCTCTATAGTTGAGACATTTCTTTCTATCTCCTGTCTTGAAAATTGGAATTATGATGCCTGTTTTCCAATCGACTGGTATGTCCCCTTCTTTCCAGATCTTACAAAAGAGTCTGTAGATCCAATGTTTTCCAGAAATGCCCATAGCATTGATCATTTCTCCATTAATTTCATCAGCACCAGCTGATTTTCCAGTTTTGATGTATTTCCAGGCATATTCTACATCACTCCATGTTAAGTCTAACCCGTTGTCAGAGGCAGACTTGCATGAGATAGCACCGGTACTGTCTTTTTGTGTAGGCTGCATGCAATTCACATTTAGCAATTCATCAAAGTAAGTCCACCAAGTCTCTTTGATCTTCTCATCTTCAGTGATCAGATTTTTCGTTATCATCTCTTAGGTATTTGGAGTGTTTTTTATCTCTTTTTCTATTTTTCATCATCCCATATAACATTTTCTTATTACCATTAACATCCTCTTTCAATTCATCACTCCACTTGTTCAAGCACTTCTCTTGTTCTTCTTTAACAACTTTGTTTGCTTGTTTTTTAGCAACCCTGTATAGTTCCTTATTATGGTCTGTCCGGTCCTTGAAATATTTTCTGAACATGTTGTTCTTGTTCGGGACAGCAGTTCTTGTTCTGTCATTCCACCATGGATTTTCCTTCCATCTTCTTGCCACTGGTTCATCCACATACCTTCTCAGTTATCATTACTAGATTTTCTTTCAGATCCTCCTTCATCACTCCATCCTCTTTCATTCCTCCTCAACAGTTCTTTCATGGCCAGGCAAGCATCAATTTTTGATAATGAGACAAAGTCTCTCATAGTGCATTGGCACCCAAGTAGCCTACACAGTGGCCTCCACGGTATGCACTAGCCATGCATCTTGGTAGGTGTGCTATTCACCAACTGATGAGCCCAACTTAGCACAAAACGCTGGCAACCAGGAATGAGTTCGCTGGAAAATTTATAATGTCCAATAATGAACCATTTATATTGGTATTATAAATTTATTCATTCAGGACAAATATCTCAGGTTCCCTATGGGAATCAACATCTATAAGTGGTATGTTCCAAGCTGTCAATGGAGAGATGGCGTGGAATGACATTAGTAGACGGATAAGTTTAAGTGGTGTTATTAAAAGTAGGAAAGATCACAATATGAACATTAATTTGGAATTCAAGAGGACAAATTGGGGCAAATAGTCATTTATATGAAGAGGAGTTAGAGATTGGAAAGTTAGATGTTCAATAAATTTCCACATTCTTTGCAATTGTTTAAGAAAAGGTGGTGGTGGTGGTGGTGGTGGTGGTGGTGACTATTGTTTTAAGAGGATTCTGCTTAATCGTGCTCCACTTTGCTTGCTGTATCTGTCTCCAAATCAACTGTTGTCATATCTTCCCAGACTCATCACTGCTGCTCTCGAATCCAGGGTTAATTATTATGCACTCAATTTCTTCTTCCAGCAGTGCATCCTGTTTCCAGTATAGATCTTGTATTTCTTTCACCTTCAGAACTGACTGTTTCCAGTCATCCACTGTTACGGATTCAATCATTTCTCTTGTCAATAATTTCAGTGTTGACAGAGAAACGTGGTAGACATTTTTATTGGCAATTTTACCTTTTATGTTGTTCCGGATTAATTCGATAGGATTTAGGTCCAGATGATAAGCTGGTAATCTCAGTGGGGTGAAGCCAGCATCTTCAAATATCTTGTTAATACAGTATGTTATTTTTGGTCTGAATTGCGTTACATCAATTAGAAGTTCTGAATTAGTCATTTCTTGGTCAAATGGTATATTGCTATTTCGTAACCACGTATGTATGTCTGATTTTGAGTTGTTGGTTGAAGGCATTTTATTGTCTTGTCTGTTGTGGTAGGGAGCATTGTCGAGGACAACAATGCTTCTCTGGGGTAATCCAGGTATCAGTTGGGTTTTAACCCATTTACAATACTTCTCATAGTTCATTTCTTTATGGTACCGTAGTCAGATGTGCTCGATTTTGAATCATAAATAAGACAAGCACCCGGAATAAATCCCATCTCTCCACCGGCATGGACAATAATAAGGTACTGTCCAGGACTGTTATTTACATACACACCTGGCACATCATCGCTCTGCCAGCACTTGGAGACAGTATAATGCGTATGAATCCACGTTTCATCCTTGTATACAACCGGTTTATTTTCTCCTTTTTCATTTCTTTTTAGTGTTCTAAGAAGATGTCCTTTGAGCCACTATATCAGCGCGTTCACACAATAAAATACAAATACTTTTTAAATATAAATCCAATTGACTTCACTATATTTCTATGTGTTTCTTTGCATCCAGTGAAAATAATTTTTTGCTTGCGGAATTTTAATAGTTTCCGTAATGTTGGAACTTCTTTTTTTAATCTCGAAATATTCCTGAAATTTCCTGTGAATAATACACTTATCCATATCATCGAGTATAATTTTATTTACAGGTGGTTTGCCCTTTTTACGAGGTGAACTGATTTTGCTCATTCCACTTTCTTCAAGTTGGTCCTCTTTTCGTATGTTACATATTGTTTTCTTACTGCAGCCGGCAGAGGCAATGGCACGTTCAGTAGCATTTGTAACCCGTATTTTCATACCTTCCTCCTTCTCTCGATCACAAAACTTAACAACATTGTAAATAACACACCGAGTCTGTTCGTGTATTGGTTTATTCGGTTTGCGCTCCATCACTAGCCGATAACTGAACTTAACTGGATTATTAAGACAGAAACAAAACTATTCATTTTATTCTTCTTCTTGGTTATTTATTCAGACACATCATATGCCTGCTCTTTCAATTAAACAGATACGCAGGGGTTTAACTAAATCAGTCTCAAAGTTCTCAAGTTCATGCCATTAAATTGTCAAAAGTGTTTCACACAAATGAATGTTGTTGTTTGGTCATCAGTTCATAGACTGATTTGATGCAACTCTCCATGCCTCCCTTCCGTGTGCTAATCTTCTCATTTCTATGTAATTACTACATCCTATCTCTACTCTAATCTGTTTGTCATATTCATACCTTGGTCTATCCTCACCGTTCTTAATGCCTACCCTTCCCTCCAAAACTAAAACAAGTCTTGCATTTCTTAAGATGTGTCTTATCATTCTATCTCTTTTTCTGGTCAAATTTTGCCAAATTGTTCCCCTGTCACCTAATCGATTCAGTATCTCTTAATTCATTATTCAATCCATCCATCTCACCTTTAGGATTCTTCTATAACACCATTTCAAATGCTTCTATTATTTTTTTAACCTAGCTATCATCCATGTTTCATGTCCATGTCCATACAATGCCATGCTTCTAAAACATCTTTCTAATTCCTACAGTATATTGAAACCGTACAATGTCCTGTATAGCTCATTGAAATCATAGGTGCCTTTCTACCTTATTAAAATCACTTTAAAAGTCGCGCCATTGGCAGTAGTATGGGCGATGGGGATCGAGCAGCGTCCGGCCAGAACGGAACCCGCGAAAGAGCGCCTGGAAAACAAAGAGAAGGCTGAACATGAGCCAAGCCCCCGCGAAAAGGCCCTCTCAACTTGCAGAGAGAGTTGGAGATATGAGGCGATGCTGGAGTAGTCAAACACGCCCCGAGGTGTGGCTTATTTTACCAGGGATCCAAACTAACAGAAGGAACTTCCGGTTTTTTATGCACGTTTCACGGGTGCCAACGTCGAATTTTGGCGCGTAAAATTTATAAGATATTTTGATCCAGACAGGGGAAAATTATGAGAGGCACACCAATGAATAGAGCTGAATTTTCTGCGTATCCCAGACTAAAAATATGGAATACTTTATTCAGGGGACGAAAGGAAGTCACCAGATGTCCAGCCGTGACATATCGCAAACACATGTGAACGAGAAAGCGTCCCCAAGCTAAGATTCGCGCTCAAAATTGACTCCACCCCCCCCCAGATGACGCTCATGGAATAATTAAAAGCGGGAAGCAAATTACATAAAAACTGCCGATCGTCGGGAGAGCACACCTGGTTCAAATAAGAGAGGAAAGAGTGGGTTACAATATGCACCATTTAAATGTTTTGAATTCCTGGGATGAAAGGAGCTGCTGTCCTTAATGAACCGTGAATCGTGTACGCCCATTGTTTTCCGGTGCGTAGACCATAAAAGCTGAGCTGACCCTCGCTGGACACAGTTCCTAGCGGGTCGTTGAGAGGGGACATTGTGTCACGTTGTGCTCCAGTTTTACAGTCCGAACCCTACTGACCCCATACTAAGACAGTGTTATTGTGGGGCCGATGACCTTCGATGTTAGGCCCCTTAAAACAACAAGCATCATCAGTGTTATTGTGTCCGTCGCAGCCGTGAAATACGAAGCCTTTGTGAAGTGTGGACGGGAAGCCAAGCGAGCCTAGGCGAATGTCTCTGTGCCGCATGTCATTAAATAAGCTGAGAGCATAATTTATAAACGAGTAGCGGGTTTCGGCTGTATACAATGCCGGCCTAAATGAGTCCGTCATATAAGTAAATTGGTATCACCCAAATTGCTACTCTAAGTCAGGATGCTCAATTGTCGTGAGCCACCCGATTCCTGCTGTGAACGCGCCCGCTGGGATTAGGATGACCTGCTTGATCGTGGTGTAAACTCTGTGTGCGTGTCGCGGTAAACAGAGGGCCGTGTGAAGAGTGGTGAAGTGTTACCCATTTGGATTAATCTGAGATTTCAGCTGTGAACGAGATATCCAGGATGTCAGACTTGTGTGGACCAGGGTTGGAGGACAGCATGCCCGTTTCCAGCGCCGAGGCCATGCAGCAGTAAGCGCCGCCATGGGTCTCCCGTGGAAGGAAAAACCACGGCCACCAAACAGATGAGTGATGTCAAAAATATAATTTTTCTTAGCACGCTAATGTAGAACCGGTAGTAGGATGAGCTTTCCTTCGTAATACCTAAATGTTGTAAAATAATGCATGTCCTAATATGGAAATTTTATTGTTCTTGATCATGTTAATGTAAAATTCAAGGGAAGCTAACTTCCCGGACGACCCATTTGTTTTTTCTTAATGATTAGATTATCGTGAGGGGTTATTCTTAGTAATATGTAGAATATCCTGGCAATTATGGGAACAAGGATAGGAGAGTATTTGAGTTCCCCTAGGGGTGGCTGGAACAATAGTGGATGAGCAGGGAAAACCATGTCCAAAGGTTGTTAGTTAATGACCAACATGGCTATCGTATTTGCTGGTAAGTGCATGCGGCAAGAAAGAAGAGATCCCTGATCGAGAGAGGTACATAAAGGTGTTATTTAGGTATAATTGTGAGGGACAGTGTGTGAGTTTCCCGTGATTCTTGATTATTTTACCAGAATTGGATGGAGCTTTTTTTGTCTGCAACCGTCTGAGATCCAGGGAAGCCAGAGTCTTATGTATGATAAAAATATAAGTATATGCATAACCTTGGGCGGTGAGCGAAGAGGAAGCGTGGAATCAAGGAACCATGAGAGTCCTATGCCCAAGGAAAGAAGATACGCGATATGAGACGTAATGAGAGGGCCGAATGCCCAGATAGTTTTATGATGAGATGATTCGGAAGTGATGGTGCTCACGAAAAGAATGAGAAGGTATAGAATAAATGAGTATTTCTTGGGAATTCTGCGGTAAGATGAATAAACAAATGGGCCAGAGATATGTGTCTCCGAGAAAAGGAGGGCTGGTCATTATAATCGAGAGGGGTCAAGAATCCGGCGTAGCTAATGAATGAGTGCCGGTTGCAGTACGGCGAATGACCGTCCCTTCTTTTTTTGTGCGTGTTGTTCCGCTCCCTTCGCGACAGAGCTGTCCTGCTGTGCTAGTGTAGTAAGACTCGGGGCTCTGGGTTTTCACCGTGCTCGTTTGTTTGGTTTAAATGGCTCAGTTAAGAATACTTATATAATGATAATATCACGGTGATTTAGAAGGTAATTAATAAATGAATATGGATCTTCCCCAATGTCCGGTGATATGAGACCGTAGCTAGTTAGGGATTTTTCAAGAATGTACCTCTCAGTCGGGATTCATCCAGTTCGAGCCCCGGATCAGGAGGGGTCACCTTGGGCAGGCTTCCATTAAGCTTGCGCCGGGGGCAAAAGATACTGATAACCATGTTTTCCTTACAGGAATAGCCTCCTTTATGCATGATGAATATTTATCTGTGTCTGCTTAGTATTTAATGTGCATTTATTTTGAGTTCAAACAGAACCTATGTTCAACGTTATTTTATCTTGGTGACAGATAGGGGAAGTTCGGGGATTTTAGCTAATGGTATGTGTGTTTTGTCTATGTATTATGTAAATATATCGTTTAATATGGTAATCATGTAGTGCAGGAACCGGTTAGTTACGTGCTAAGAACAGGAAATGCTAAGTGTAGGGACATCAGCTCATCTCACGGTGTGATCGAGAGAATATTTAAAAAATGTCATGAACGGTTTGAACTAATGAGGGAAGGATGAACGATAGCAATCGCAAAACCCCAATTATACCGTTGTGCAGACGACGCCCATAGGCGAGTCGAATTTTAAAGTGTTAATTATTTATTTTCCTCCCGTATGCGGAGAATTCATTGTCTAGGGTTGTATCTATTTTTTTATGTCATATTTTGAATAAATTAGTCTTTGTAACTCCCCGTGTATGATTCTTGTCATTTATAGCAGTTCTAAGCAGTATCCAGTAGACAGTTGAACCCAGAGAATCCTACTTTCAGATTACATAAGGCTCCATCTTAAGTACTAGTGGTTTTTTTCTTTCGAACATACCACCCGCCAAGTGCTCGAGCTGCCAAGGCCAGCACAGAAAGTAGGAAGGGGAGCGGTTCGAAGCTCGTTAGGCGATTCGAGCTGCTCTTCACTCTAGTCTCATCCGTGGGAGTTTACCCCGTTATGTGGAGGCATTCTTAAGCGCGGGTCATCCATTCGACGCTCGGAAGGGTGTAATATAAATGTTCGAAGTGAGAAAGTTTCTGTTCAGAAAAAAGGCCCTCCTGGCTTGCGCTAGTCTGCATTTTATGTCCTCCTTACTTCTGCCATAATTAGTTATTCTACTTCCATTAAGACTTCATTTCCTAATCTAATTACTTCCTGCATCACCTGAATTTGTCCCCAGGAATTAACCTGGCAGCCTACTCATTTCTGGTGTAGGCTGAGTAAACCTCAGGGCCATGTCCACCTCCGAAAATCAACATAGCTAAGCCATGTTATACAAATCGATATTAGTCAATCAACCAGACTGCCGCCCTTGCAACTTCCGAAAGGCTGCTACTCCACTTCTGATTAACCATTTGTTAGTCTGGTCTCTCGACAGATACCCATCCTACGGCTCAGCTGTCTACTTCATTGTGACTCACAAGCCTTCCCATCGCAGCATGGTCACGTGATTCACAGGGGAGGCACATCTGAATACCGGTGAATACCGGTGTGCTTTTGGAAGCCCGCCTGGTGGCCGTGATCGTTAAGGCGCTGAAGTCTAAACGGTCTGACACCGAGGTTAGCCGGTTCGAGTCCCGTTGGTCCAAAAAATTTCACCATCAGAATGTTAGCCGGCAGGGTAGGGGAGGTGGTGGTATACGATTTCTAATCACTAGATTGCGTGCCAAAAGCCTGGATTAAATTCCAAACCTCTCCACAGTGCATCATATGGTTGATGGTGATTCGTAGATGGCCTTGAGCAGATCCCTTGGTGCTCTTACCGGAGTAAGCTATGTGCCGGCACCAAGTTTCACCCTCTCCCTACCATCAATCATTTCATCTCATTAACTCTTCTGACGAGGTTGACGTCAGGACGAGGTTGACGTCAGGAAGGGCATCCGGTCATAAAACCCGCCACGGCAGATTCATCTCACCTCATACCCGACCCCGTAGAGAAACGGGACAAGGGTGTGCATTTGGAGAAAGAAAATGAAAGGTACTGGCAAATGGTTTTCACTCGTCATACAGCTATTGTAGCTGTTAACCAACGCCGTATCTTGCTGTCGTTTATACAGACACAATGGTGCAGACCTATCTGACAAATTAATTAACATCATCAGTACTTACTGCATTACCTACCTGAGCCTTAAGACTATCTACAACAGTGCTTAGCTCCGCCACTATTTTCTTCATCCACCTCTGTTCCTGGTGCAATCATTTTAATTTATTTTTGTAAGCAATTCCGTTGGTCTTCAATTGGTCTGTTTGAACATAAACACAAGTTTCACCACTTCCATTAACGATAAAACATTTCACATCAAGTATTTTCTATATTGCCTTAGAGGAGTCTAATAAAGCAACTTTTACAGTTTTAGGAGTAAATTTAATGACCCTCCTCTCCTGTAAAAGAAATTTAAATATAGTACTCTCTAAAAATGTACTTCGACTAATTTCTCACATGAAAAGTGAAAATCCACAGCCTGTTTCCAGTCATTTGACCGGGTCAGGAATGGAATGAATGAAGCCCCCATCTAGCGGCGAAGATAGGAGATGTGCCTGTCGCACTCCTCTGGGGCAATGATAAATGACTGATAGATCAAATGAAGTGTTAATGGAGAGTGTTGCTGGAATGAAAGATGACAGGGAAAACCGGAGTGCCCGGAGAAAAACCTGTCCCGCCTCCGCTTTGTCCAGCACAAATCTCACATCGAGTGACCGGGATCTGAACCACGTTATCCAGCGGTGAGAGGACGGCGCGCTGCCACCTGAGCCACGGAGGCTCTATTTCTCACATGAATGGCTAAAATGAATTGATATTAACCTGTGAGTTCCGTTTCGTTTTTGCAAGTTACTTTACGTCGCACCGGCATAGATAGGTCATATGGCGACGATGACACAGGAAAGGGTTAGGAGTGGGAAGGAAGCAGCCGTAGCCTTAATTAAGGTACAGACTCAGTATTTACCTGGTGTGAAAATAGGAAACCACGGAAAACTATCTTCAGGGCTGTCGACAGTGGGGTTCGAACCCACTATCACTGGATACTGGCCGCACTTAAACGACTGCAGCTATCGAGCTTGGTTTTGATTTTTGGAAGTAGGTAGATGCTGGTGGACAGCAATAAAGATAGATGGTTGCATTCGGGAGATAGTGGGTTCGAACCCCACTGTCGGCAGCCCTGAAGATGGTTTTCTGTGGTTTCCGATTTTCACACCAGGCAAATGCTGAGGCTGTACATTAATTAAGACCAAGGCCGCTTCATTCTCACTCGTAGCCCTTTCCTATCCTATCGTCGCCATAAGACCTATCTGTGTCGGTGCGACGTAAAGACAATTGTGGGAAAAAAAAAAAAAAAAAGATAGATGACACTGCCCATTCCCTCTGTCGCACGACGCACAGTATGTACTGTGTGTCCAACCCTTGCTCCGCTTCTCTGCACGGTCGGGTATGAAGTGAGATAAATCTTCGTAGCGAGTTTTTACGACCGGATGCCCTCCCTGACGTCAACCTCATCAGATGAATTAATGAGATGAAATGAATGACGTGATACATAATAGGTAGGAAGGTGGTGAAACCTGGTGCCGGCACATAGCCTAATCCTGTCGAAGAGCACCAAGGGATTTGCTCAAGGCCATCCGACGGACGAATATTACCATCAACAGCGTCATATGCTCTCACTCCATATGAGCACTGCGGAGAGGTTTGGAATTTAATCCAGGTTTCTGGAACGCCGGCCAACATTCTGACGGAGAAATTTTTTTCGACCAGCGGGACTCGAACTGGCTAACTATGGTGTCAGACCATAGAACTGACGCTTTAACGATCATGGGCATCAGGCCACAGATTTTTTACTTTCCTCCGCATGTTTAGCGCTGACAAAAACAAATAGACATTTAAGGAAATATCGTCCGCATACCTCTCAACACACACATACTACACGGTACTATTGGCCAAACATGTCCCGGTTATCAACAACAACAAAACTCTCTTGAACTTGATTTTCTTAATAATACTGCGAATTCGATTAGGATTAGGTCATTGACACATTGGATAAATGATTCAGCCAGTAGATTATGACAGTAAATATCACAGTCGTGATGATGTATAGCGAACTGGTTCAAGGTCCTTACTTGGTGTGAATAATAATTGATCTTTGATGGTGATGTCATTAAGTTCTGACGCACGTTATCACAGCCTAAAAGGATGAGTAGGCTATTCGTATTATTTTAAATTATAAATCCCTTACCCATGAGTAATTCTCCTTGATTTGCTTACAGTGTAGTATATTAGAGTATAGTCATCAAATCCACCTTAAAAGACAGATCTAAATAAATTGACAAAGGAGTAATTTACAACAAGTTATAATAGATTGTGAGTTTGCAGATGGAAGATAATTTGGGTGATATTAATGAAATGAGATGTAGCTCGTGAGACAAGTCTCAAAGTAGGATTGAGACGGAAGTCACTTGCGAAACAGATCTCGTCATGTATATGAATAAAGTTTGTTTCCCGCTAACGAGACCGCTTGAGACGAGTCTCGCACACTGGCTCCGGTATCTATCAGCTGACAGCGTAGCTGTATAAACGATTTTTAAGTGCCCCATGCTCTCTGCTTACGTTCTTTCAATTTCTTCTGGCTTCGTTTACTTCAAAACGACGGCGATGGACGAAGAAAGTGCGGAGTTTCAGGCTCGTTTTATTGATATTGTACAAGAGTATGGCGAAGTGATCTACGCAAAATCTCAACTTCCCGAAATGCGCAGAAGGAAATCCATCGTAATGGGTCGCATACGTGACCGTTGCCATGATCTCTTAAATATCGAGTTGATGGAGGCACAAGTTTCAAAAAGTAAAATCATGAAAAGCAGATTGAAAACAAAAACGGATGTGAAAAGAACGGGCAATGAGTCTATTGTGATCAAGGATTGGGAGAAAAAGCTCCTAAATCACTACTGATCTGCATTTAGGGTAGTCGCCCAGGTGGCAGATTCCCTGTCTGTTGTTTTCCTAGCCTTTCCTTAAATATTCGCGAAGAAATTGGAAATTTATTGAACATCTCCCTATACGTTATTCTAATCCCTAACTCCCCTACCTATAAACGAATATGTGCCCGAATTTGTCCTCGTGAATTCCAGCTTTCTAAAGACAGTCACTCAAACTTATTCGTCTACTGATGTCATTCCACGCCATCTCTTCACTGACAGCTCGGAACATACCACTTAGTCGAGCAACTCGTCTCTTTTCTCCCAGATCTTCCTGGCCCAAACTTTGCAACGTTTTTGTAACGCTACTCTTTTGTCGGAAATCACCCAGAACAAATCGAGCTACTTTTCTTTGGATTTTTCCAGTTCTTGAATCAAGTAATCCTGGTGAGGGTCCCATACACTGGAACCATACTCTAGTTGGGGTCTTACCAGAGACTTATATACCTTCTCCTTTACATCCTTACTACAAACCCTAAATACCCTCATAACCATGTGCAGAGATCTGTACCCTTTATTAACAATCATAAATATGTGATCACCCAAATGAAGATCTTTCCTTATATTAACACCTACGTACTTACAATGATCTCCAAAAGGAACTTTCACACCCATCAATGCAGTAATTAAAACGGAGAGGACTTTTCCTATTTGTGACATTCACAACCTGACTTTTAACCCCGTTTATCATCATACCATTGCCTACTGTCCATCTCACAACATTATCGAGGTCATTTTGCAGTTGCTCACAATCTTGTAACTTATTTATTACACTGTACAGAATAACATCATCTGCAAAAAGCCTTATCTCTGATTCCACTTCTTTACACATATCATTGATATATATATAAGAAAACATAAAGGTCCAATAATACTGCCTTGATGAATTCCCCTCTTAATTATTAAAGGGTCAGTTAAAGCTTCGCCTACTCTAAGTCTCTGAGACCTATTTTCTAGAAACATAGCCACCCATTCAGTCACTCTCTTGTCAAGTCCAAGTCCAATTGCACTCATTTTTGCCAGTAGTCTCCCATGATCTAACCTATCAAATGCCTTACATGCAGGCGGATACAAACCCTACTATTGCCAAAATACCAGGTAAAAATTAACAACTTCAGAATTATAAGTCATGAATGCACATTTATTATTAGTTAAATTATATTTCAAAATGCTATCTGTCTTGTTATATTTCAGGAGCAGATGCTGTGGGATACGGCGCATCGACGAGTGATGTTATGTCTCCCGACTTTCCTTAGGAGGATGTTCCCCCTGAGGATCTTCCGTCGCCGCATAACTCAACTGATGTCTCACGTGGAGGACCATCTAGACCTAAAAATAGGAAACTAGAAGAATTCGAAACAGATCTGACGAGCGACTTAACATTTTTTTTTCTTTTCGTCGCACCGACACAGATATGTATTATGGCGACGATGGGATAGGAAAGGCCTAGGAATGGGAACGAAGCGGCCGTGGCCTTAATTAAGGTACAGCCCCAGCATTTTCCTGGTGTGAAAATGGGAAGCCACGGAAAACCATCTTCAGGGATGCCGACAGTGGGGCTCGAACCCACTATCTCCCGAATACTGGATACTGGCCGCACTTAAGCGACTGCAGCTATCGAGCTCGGTGACAACAATCCACATTCAAATGCATATTTTTCTGCGGTCATTGAAAGTCACTCAAACACTTTTTAACACACGTTTCGTGCTTCATTCTTCACGAATATGAAGAGTTTATTTACCATACCTGTGCAGAGTTAAGGGCGTTTCTGCATATAATATACTACCGATACCTATGTACTGTTGCATATTTTCTAGATTCTACTATATAAACTGTCTAACTTGCATACCTTCAAAATGTAGAAATAATATAAAAATATGAGGTAACAAGGGATTTGAGTTAGACCAGATCAATTGCAATGAAACTTACGAGGGAACACATACATGTGTTTCACTCGGATTCTGTTGAAATTTGGTAGGAATATTCGTGGAAGGCAGTAGAATGCTAAGGTGAAAACTGCATGTCCCCAGCGCAAGTTTAAATGCCAAAATAGAACAAATAAATAGTCGTAAAATTAGAAGTGCCGCGGAGTATCTGGGTGTGGCGGAGAGGGAGGGAGGAGCGAAGCAGCGGACGTGAGCAGCGTATAGTCGGGCTGCTCGCTCGAGTCGAATGAATGACCACCCACCCCCACCCTCCCGGCCACTCCTCTTTACTTCACCGCACTTCGCACATACCTCGTATCTTCCCGATTAGAAACGTCAAAGCAGATCAAGAGGTGCACATTGATTAGTCGTCCGATGAGACAACGTTCTTACAACAACAGGTAAAATCTGACGTTCTTATAGTCATTTTTATGAATGGTGACTGTATATTTACTTTACCCATGTATGGTAATAATTGATTTTTTACACCTAGATACAAAAAAACGCCCACTACAGAAGTCATTCAATCCGTGGAATGTAGTAGTGTGCCTTCAGTATTGTTTTGCAGAGTGTGACAAGAAAAGACCCCCCATTTTCTGAAGATGAAAGGAATTTGGGATTGGAATTATATCTTAAGTAGATCAATGTATTTATATATATTTACTTTTACGAGAAAAGCAAGCATTCACAGGAATTGCGTTCTTGTCTCCGTTTTACAGGTCTAATTGCCGACAAGGTTTTGGATACCGATATGACAGTGGAACTGGATGGCACATTGGATATGTCAGATAATGACTTTGATTTCGAGGAAGACAATATTGAAACACCGTTATTTGACCTTGTCTCCAAAAATGTTGCTCCTAACCCTGCATCCACAACAACGGCTGAACGATGCCTAATCCCAATAACTTATAAGAAGAAGGTCGTCGAATATTGGCGAAACAAAGGTGGGAAACAAAGGAGCTACGCATCAGTGAAACACAGGTTTTGTAAATTAAAGTTCCGGCAAGAGCTTTACAGGTGGGAGCAACAACTGGAAAACGGTGGCACAATGGGAGAAATAAATTTGTTACGAAGAAGACATCAAAAGTTAAAAGAAAGTAGACAACGAAACAAATATTTTAACATGGGCCTTGAAGTACGCTCGTCTAGTTAACTACGACACGTTTCGAGCGTCTCATTCCTGGGTAATGAGTTTTAAAAAGGAATTCAAAATTGGATCAAGAAAAATTTGCAATTCGTATCTAAAAAGTACCCACCAATTTGAACAAGAAGATACTAATTGTAACGCGACACTGTTTGTTGAAGAAGTGTCGCAATGAATAGAAAGTCACGGCCCAGAGTGCGTGTTTAATACTGATCAGTCTGGTTTTCATAAGAGTTCCATTCTGGCAGGACCCATAATGAACGAGGAGAAAAAGTCGTATTAGCGGAATGTATGAATTCACTAACTCATAGCTACACAATACAGCCAATAATTTCGGCAGATGGACAAATCCTGCCGAAGTTGCTATTGGTGTTGAAAGAAAAAATGGCAAATTTGGTCCTAATATAGAAAAAAACTATTTACCACACCAAATGTGTACACTTTCCCTTCAAAGTCTGGAAAACTGACCAAAGAACTTGTACAGAAATGGTTACGGGATGGTTATTGTGAGCTAGTACCAGAGTACAGTGTTTTAGTTCTCGATTCCTGGACCGGACAGAAATAAGAAAATATTTTAAATGCTAAAATTGGGAGTAAGAAAATCATTAATGTTCAAACAATTCCGAAAGGAGCCACTGGACTTATCCAGCCGTTAGATGTTTTGGGCTTCCGCATTTGGAAGCAATTTATACGTATTTTGTACGATTTAATTTTGTTAAACTCGTTAAACATCAAGGTACATTTAAGGAACAACCTTTCAAAAGTGCAATCTTTGACGCACAACCAGTTCTCCTCTCCGCGTTTTCGTAGCATGCGGCAGTACAGTTGGTACAAATGTGGCTGTGTTAACAAGAAACCTTCATAATTTGTTAATCCAGTCGATTATTGTTTCAAAGAAGAGCCTTCCTATAATCAATGTAATACTTGTGAAAGCGACAGCGCGGTAAGATGTGCATGGTGCGCACAGTATTTGTGCCTTGTGCACTTTTTTTGTAAACAATCACTATTGCACTAATTATAACGAGTAATAAGAACTCGGGCGTGAATTCCTCAAACCTTATTGGCATCGTTGTTCAAACATCGTCCTTTGTACACTTGTTTCATGTGCTGTTTTCATATTTACGTTTTGCACATCTAATCGGGAAGTTAAGGGAAACGCGCTAACTATACACTGCCTGGCTGCTGGCGTAGCACATTTCCACACCATCGCACTTCTTCCACCATGTTTTGCCGTTGCTTGTAAATTGCTTGTTTTCAGTTCCTCGTTACCTTTCCGCCACGCCAATTACTTTCTATCGTACCCAAAGACTTTGAACTTTGACTCATCAACAAATAACACATCCTCCGACCAAGCACTGGGTTTGCTTACGTAGGTTTTTGCGAACTCTATCCGCATCTTTTTATTTACCGCACTAATGCATGCTTCCCTCCTAGCTCTTCTCCCAAAGAACTCATTCCTTCACAGTGCTCTTCGAATGGTTTCAGTACCAACTTTCTTTCCACACTCCTCTGAAACAGCTCCTGTCTGTTTCGGGGCACAAATTTTCGGATTTCATTTCACATTCCGAAGCACAAACCACTACTCTCGCTCTGTCAGCCTTCTTTGTCTGCCTGTCTGGGTAACTGAACCAATTCTGTCTTCGTTTTCGAATAGCCTTATTGTACCTCCGACTATTGTTCTGCTTATGCTAAGCATCTGCTATATCTTTCTAGCGAATTACATCGAGCATTATGGAATATCACGAGCTGGCGTTCTTCAAACGTGGTATTGTGTTAACTTTTGCACCCCATTTGATAACAATCCGCAACACTACAGCAAATGACTTCGGAACGACGTATCTTGTGTCACCACACTACTGAACTGAACGTTTTGCAACACTATCAGCCCTCTCGCTGTCAACGAACATAGCGACAACCCCGGCTCTTCCGGGTGACCGAATATATTTGAGGCGTTTCATTTCACCCATGTCAACAATGTCCTTTCTTTTGCAGCATACTGTACATCAATGCCCCGTGATTCTTCTTCGGCATAAGCAAACACATGTAGTTCCATAACATAGACACATTTGGTTTCACATTCTGCTCTCGGTTGCGTTATTGTCATCACGTTTTCGCGGATTTTATCAGTGTCCGAATATTTATGGGAGTGACTGTATCTTCTGCCACTCTTCTTGAAGTCGGTTTTTCAGCTGTTCTCTAGGTGTGATTGTTGTTTTCCTTATTTCTTTATCAAGTTTATCCCAAAGAGTCTAAATCACATTCAAGTCTGGTGATTAAGGAGGAGGATGAAGTACCTTTGGGCAATTAAACAATAACCACATTATTACATTCCAGGCCATATGTTTTGGGCCATTGTCTTGATAAAACTTAAAATGTTCACCAATCCCCATATTTTCGGCACTCTTTTTTATATTGTCCCTCATTATTCTAAGGTACCGTACTGTAAGTGGTCCATTTTACTCTCAATAAAAACCAATTCACCAACTCAATTCGTCGACATGCACCCCCACACTATTACATGTCTACCACCATCCTTCACAGTTGCTTTTAGATTTTTCTCTTGAAGCTCAGTATTAGGACGCCGCCAAACTGTTATCCTCTCATCAGACTGAAATATGTTAAATTTACTCTCATCAGCAAATATAACGTCATTCCACCACCCATCGTCTTCTCTAACATGATCTTTGACAAACAGCATTCTCTTTCATCGATTTATTTGATTTATGAACGGCTTCCTTCTTGCAATACGGACGTGAAAGTTACCTCTTCTGAGCACTCTCCGTATTGTTTCGGGATGCACTTTCTTTCCGGTGTTTGCGGCAATCTCCGTAACGAGTTTTGGAACACTAAACTTGTTTTTCTCCCTGGTGATATAACACTCTTCTCTAACAGAAAAAGTTCTTGGACGTCCCGCATGTCGTAGATATTCAATGCTATCTTCCTCCCGGAATCTTGTGATAGTATCAGAGACTGTACTTTTCTTCATTTGTAACATTTCAGCAATTTGACGACAACTTTTACCTTTAGCATGGTGAAAAATTACTAGCTGCCACTGTTCGATTGTGCTCTCTCTTCCTCTGCGGCCTATTTTCTCTTAAGTTGTTCACAGTACTCTAACTCTCTGAATATTTACGTTCATACTGTCCGTGGCTCTTCTACACGCGACCTCTGCATGGCAACTGACTTGTGTCCGAACAATTTTGCTGAAGCACATTAACTGCGTTCTGAGGTTCAAGGGTCAATGGTTCTCTCCTGTTTTCTAAAAGTATACATTTCTACGCCATGTTGAATCTGCCAAACTGGGTTCTGTCAGAAACTAGTTTGCGTGTACAATATTTTCTCTGAAACAAAGGTCCAGTGTGTAGCAAAGGCTATAATTATTAACGTGTCCTAATAATTATGTGAGTCACTGTAAGTGGAGAGAGGAAATAAATATTGCTCTGGCTGCAGTGTCTCCGTGGTTGGGGCAGTTATATTGAGGGACACACATGCGGCCACACGCTCAATAAGAAGCACCTTTAGATATAGCTAACCTTTTATTTGTGATTTTGTTCTATTGTTATTTTTATTTTTAATTTCTCCGAATAGATCCATTAGGTTTTTTACTCTACATATCTGGAGAAAATAAAGGTTATTCATTCACTTATTCATTCTATAAAAAGCAATGTATACAAATTCTACTGTCTTATCACTTAATTCTTTCCTTTACCTTTTTTTTTAAATATTTAAAAATGACTTGCCTGAAATACGCACAAAATGTCATTCGACATAACTAACCGATTCGTACAGCGCCACAGCAAGTAATGGAGACTCGCGCAGCAGCTTGTAGAAGCGCGATTATTATTTGATAGTGCACTAAATGTATTTTGTATGCGGAGAAGTCCATGTGCTGCAGCATGACAGAGGGGAAGATCTTTCGCTTTGCTAGTTGCTACCGAAGTCTTCATATTGGCTCCTGGCGACTACATTAGTGGGATAAGGCTTAATTTAATTTCCAACAGCTCAGCAGTATTTGACCCCTCCATTATATTCCTTCCCTCCAAACTCGGGGCTTCGCGCAGGTTTGTACCATCAGGTAGTAATCGCACTTCTAGCATGTGTTGTGAGGAAGGAAACAGGGGTATATTTTCGCCAAGATCATGGACAATGAGATACAGGGGGTAAAGTAAGTATTCATGCGTGTATGGTTTCAAACGGTACACAAACAAGAATTATCGGTAAGCGATTTAAACTAACACTACATATGCACTACTGCTTGACATAATTAACTGTGACGTACATTGGGTGTATGCACTATATTCCTTGATTTATAACAAAGTATTGCTTAACGCAGGGCCATCCAAACAGCGCTCCCCGAGCGCTAGCGCTCTGGCCGCGCTCCAAGCCAGTGCTCCGAGTGCTTTGGGGAAGGTAGTGGTGGGAGTAGCTTGGCTGACTGAGCGAGCACTATGCCCGCCGCGCCCAAGAGAGCAGTCGATCTATCAGTCGTAGTCTCGTCTACAGTGACTCTATACATATAGCAGGGCCTCTCAGGGTGCATACGCGTGGTGCATGCACTGTGCACGGTGCAAAAGACGACTTGGCTTGGTTGACCAGAGTGCAGACCCCCCACTCCTCGATTTGGAGCAATAGCGCTTACTCTCTCTTTCCTCACGCCTGTCTCGCTCGCTCCGCCTGTCTCCCTCTGCCCCACTTGCGCCGTAGCGCTCCAAATCCGGGCTGACTTGAGCCGAGTATAGGCGAGTTGAGCCGAGCTTAGCCGAGTAGCCCAGAGACGAAGCGTTGATCCGAGCCATGCCGAGCAGCAGCGATGCACAGTAGTGATATGCTTGAGCCCGGCTCGAGCTGCTCGAACAGATGACGTCAGAGCTCGAGCCTGTTCGAGCTTTGCTCGAGCTTTTGCGCGCGCCGCAACCTAGCGCCTTGCTGTTACTAACACCCAGCAAACTTGAGAAGGATATGTAAGAGTATTTATGCTGGACAGTACCCGGTTCGTCCTCTTTACTGTTACTTCCGTGTATTTTGTACATAATATAATTTCGACCCATACCTATATATTGGAGACAGTCAAAATTTGTGTTTGTGCGATGATTCGTTACAAATGCCTCCATCCGAATAAACCAATTCTCTACTAAAATGTGTTGTTTGGGCCGTATAAAGACAGAAAAAGGAAACCATTCACGTGTCGTAATAGTTACACATTTAAATGGTTATAAGACTAAAAATGTATATTTTATCTGCAGTTGTTGTTGACACATTTCTCGCTCGGGTGCGCGGCTCAATGGTAAGCGTATTGGCCTTTGGTTACAGGGGTCCCGGGTTCGATACCCGGTAGGATCAGGATTTTTAACACCATAAGATGATGTCTTGTTTTATTTGTTCCAGATGGGCTCGAAAACTACTGAACCGATTGATCTGAATTATTGTAAAGGATACAGCTTGAAATCGCGAGTCACGTTTGAGTTTCATATATATTTCACGCAATCAGACAGTAACATTGCTGCATCATAATACTTATACATGTATTTGTGTATACGATTGATGAGATGTCAATCCTTTCTTACTCAAAGTCTTTTATACGAGCAACAAGGGCAATTCTCTCCCAAGGAGTGGATTCAAACCCCCCAACATTGAGGACAGAAGGAGAACCTCGCCTGTGGCGCTGCCAGCTGTTTTAGCCGCCCAAAACATCACATTGTAAGAATAATATTACCGTATTCATAATTTTGCACGGTCTAGAAAGCCAAGATTAACAGACGAGAGGATCTGTCGTGCTGACCACACGACACCTCGTAATCTGCAGACCTTCGGGCTGAGCAGCGGTCGCTTGGTAGGCCATGGCCCGTCGGGGCTGTTGCGTCATGGGGTTTGGTTTGGTTTTTTTATTCATAATGTTGCGTCCAACGTACAGTTGTTACAAGGCACACAAGTACTGCCTTGGGAGGAAATACTTCTGTTAATACGCGGGGAATATTACGGGTACATGCTTCGTCATTTTCATTGCATATTATCATAATCTAAGCCTTCTAATTTTATGGCCAATCTTTATTCCCCGTAAGATATACGTCAATGACTGAATGTAGTAATATGTGAAAGCACGCACCTTCGTTACAAATATTATACACACACCTGTGTGAACGGTGCTTCACTTCATATGCTGTTTGCTAATCTGTACGTTCGCGCTGTAGCCCGCGTCAGACTCCGCCTTCGATCACGTGACTGCTCGAGCTTACTTCGAACCTCGGCGCGTATCGGGTCAGCTCGATCCCGCTCTCTACGCGTGTGATGGGCAAACGATACCCGTGTTCAAGCTGGATCGAGCCGACCCGTTACGGGCCGAGGTTCAAGCAAGCTCGAGCAGTCACGTGATCGAAGGCGGATTCTGACTCGGGCTACAGCTAGTGATAAGCAAACGATACCTGTGTTCTAGCGGGATCGAGCCTACCCGATACGCGCCGAGGTTCGAGCCTGTTCGAAGCAAGCTCGAGCTATCACAAGACCGAAGGCGGATTCTGACTCGGGCTACAGCTAGGGATGGACAAACGATGCCTGTGTTCTAGCGGGATCGAGCCGACCCGATACGCGCCGAGGTTCGAGCCTGTTCGAAGCAAGCTCGAGCAGTCACATGACCGAAGGCGGATTCTGACTCGGGCTACAGCTAGTGATGGACAAACGATACCTGAGTTCTAGCGGGATCGAGCCGACCCGATACGCGCCGAGGTTCGAGCCTGTTCGAAGCAATCTCGAGCAGTCACATGACCAAAGGCGGATTCTGACTCGGGCTACAGCTAGTGATGGACAAACGATACCTGTGTTCTGGCGGGATCGAGCCGACCCGATACGCGCCGAGGTTCGAGCCTGTTGGAAGCAAGCTCGAGCTGTCACATGACCGAAGGCGGATTCTGACTCGGGCTACAGCTAGTGATGGACAAACGATACCTGAGTTCTAGCGGGATCGAGCCGACCCAATACGCGCCGAGGTTCGAGCCTGTTCGAAGCAAGCTCGAGCTGTCACAAGACCGAAGGCGGATTCTGACTCGGGCTACAGCTCGTGATGGACAAACGATACCTGTGTTCTAGCGGGATCGAGCCGACCCGATACGCGCCGAGGTTCGAGCCTGTTCGAAGCAAGCTCGAGCTGTCACAAGACCGAAGGCGAATTCTGACTCGGGCTACAGCTAGTGATGGACAAGCGATACCTGTGTTCTAGCGGGATCGAGCCGACCCGATACGCGCCGAGGTTCGAGCCTGTTCGAAGCAAGCTCGAGCAGTCACATGACCGAAGGCGGATTCTGACTCGGGCTACAGCTAGTGATGGACAAACGATACCTGTGTTCTGGCGGGATCGAGCCGACCCGATACGCGCCGAGTTTCGAGCCTTTTCGAAGCAAGCTCGAGCAGTCACATGACCGAAGGCGGATTATGACTCGGGCTACAGCTCGTGATGGACAAACGATACCCGTTTTCGAGTGGGATCGAGCCGACCCGATACGCGTCGAGGTTCGAGCCTGTTCGAAGCAAGCTCGTGCAGTCACGTGACCGAAGGCGGAGTCTAACTCGGGCTACAGCTAGTGATGGGCGAACGATAGCCGTGGTCGACCAGGATCGAGCCGACCCGATACGCGCCGAGGTTCGAGCCTGTTCGAAGCAGCTCGAGCAGTTACGTGGTATCGTTTGCCCATCACTAGCTCAAATACGTCAACCTCGTGTCGGTAGATTTAATAGCACGCAAAAGAACTCCTGCGGGACTAACTTCCGGCAACTTGGCGTGTCCGAAAACGGTAAAGGTTGTTAGTGGGACTTAAAGCCAATAAAATTATTATTCTTTCTTGGCCCGTATATTTTTCTAGCCCGATATCCCTAGCGCTTTAAAGCGAGGATGTAAAGGGTGTTTATTTCCTGTTTGGAGCCATAACCATAGAAGTAAAGAACCCCACTGTTCGTTATTGGCTTTACGACCCACTAGCTACATTTTCGATTTTCGGCATCGTTTCCTTTAATTGCCCATCTTCTTCTTCGTCTTAATCTGCTTACCCTCCAGGGTCGGTTTTTCCCTCGGACTCAGCGAGGGATCTTACCTCCACCGCCTAAAGGACAGTGTCCTGGAGCTTCAGGCGCTGGGTCGGGGATACAACTGGGGAGGATGACCAGTACTTTGCCCACGCGGCCTCTCCTGATATGCTGAACAGGGGCCCTGCGGGAGCATGGGAAGATTGGAAGGGATAGACAAGGAAGAGGGAAGCGGCCGTGCCCGTAAGTTAGGTACCATCAAGGCAATAGCCTGGAGGAGAAGTGGGCAAACACGGAAAACCACTTCCAGGATGACTGAGGTGGGAATCCAACCCACCTCTACTCAGTTGACATCCAGAGGCTGAGTGGACCCCGTTCCAGCCCTCGCACCACTTTTCAAATTTCATGGCAGAGCCGGGAATCGAACCCGGACCTCCGGGGGTGGCAACTAATCACACTAACCACTACACA
Organism: Anabrus simplex; assembly: GCF_040414725.1. Lineage (NCBI taxonomy): Eukaryota > Metazoa > Arthropoda > Insecta > Orthoptera > Tettigoniidae > Anabrus > Anabrus simplex. The sequence continues at coordinate 182,482,558 of NC_090267.1, forward strand.
ACAGAGGCGGACTAATTCCCATTCAATGAATAAATTGATGGTTTCATAACGTAATGCTTACGCACGTAAAATCGGTATAAACTGTATACCCAACAGCAGAGTAACTATGTAGACGCTGTCTAGGCGGACATTCTGAGCCTTTCGCCAGTCTAATGCGAGCGGCCGTCCACTGTGCTATTCATGAAAAACAAAACGGAACCTATTAAGAATATTTTACCTGCATATGTCGACGTCGTTTATGTGGAGGTGTCTCCCCCCTCCTTTGGAATGGTGTCATTCGACGAAGGACGAAGATTATGAATTTTTAAGTATCTTATCATCGTCGATGTATTTTTACTATCGTTTTAATATTTTATCACATCGAGTGCATTTTACTCGTTTGTCTGGAAGCTCTTCAAAGTAGTTCCAAGTCCATGATATTTTTCTACCGGTCATTGTCTGCTCTGTCTGAAGTAATAATAAATTCGTCTATTATAATAACGTATTTTCTTTCTTTCTTAATCTGCATACCCTCCAGGGTCGGTTTTTCCCTCGAACTTAGCGAGGGATCCCACCTCTACCGCCTCAAGGGCAGTGTCCGGGAGCTTCAGACTCTGGGTTGGGGATACAACTGGGGAGGATGACCAGTACCTCGCCCAGGCGGCCTCACCTGCTATGCTTAACAGGGGATGGGGATGGGAAAATTGGAAGGGATAGACAAGGAAGAGGGAAGGAAGCGGCCGTGGCCTTAAGTTAGGTACCATCCCGGCATTTGCCTGGAGAAGTGGGAAACCACGGAAAACCACTTCCAGGATGGCTGAGGTGGGAATGGAACCTACCTCTACTCAGTTGACCTCCCGAGGCTGAGTGGACCCTGTTCCAGCCCTCCTGCCACTTTTCAAATTTCGTGGCAGAGCCGGGAATCGAAGCCGGGCCTCCGGGGGTGGCAGCTAATCACACTAACCACTACACCACAGAGGCGGACATAATAATGTATTACTGGGAGGTAGTGGGCTCGAGCCCCACCGTCGGCAGCCCTGAAGATGGTTTTCCGTGGTTTCCCATTTTCACACCAGGCAAGTGCTGGGGCTGTACCTTACTTAATGCCACGGCCGCTTCCTTCCCAGTCCTAGCCCTTTCCTGTCCCATCGTCCCCATAAGACCTATCTGTGTCGGTGCGACGTAAAGTCAATAACAAAAAAAATGTATTACTAATTATTAATGAGAAAATAATAGCTCGTAGCATACGAAAAACATGTTAACTATCGGTACTTGAAAGTAATGATTAACAACATTAAGCCTGCAAAACACGACAAAGTTATACAGAAACGCATTTCTGGAGAGCGGACAAAATGTAAAATGAAAAGGTACATATTAACGAAATAAATATTACCAATCTGTTGTTCGTACTGCCAGAAAGACTTAAACAAATGATCTTTACGTTCACTGAGAACGTTGTGTTCACTAGTGATGTGCGCGAGTGATGCCTGGAATCGCGGTACTCGATTCTTTCGAGTCCAGGCTCGGACTCGCTTCGCTTGCGAAGGCTCGATGATAGCATGACGTCACACGTGCGCTCACTCGCCGGCTCGTAGATGGATGAAGCATGCGTACAAGCGGTCGCCGAGGGTTTATGGGATTGCGACAGCGCGGTACGATATGAAAAAACTGAATGAATGCGCAAAAGGAATAACCTAAATTTGATAATTACTTGAGAACGATAATAATGCCACTTAATACGCATAATAAGATATGGAAATATCCGTTTACGGCGTCTCGCACACACTTCACTGAATATGCCATCTATTCTAATATTGATAATATAGCTTATCTGGCCTTCATAGCCCAACTTGGCCGGTTCGATACTGGTTTATTCCGGTAGTATTTGAAGGTGCTCAAATACGTCAACCTAGTGTCGGTAGAATTATTGGGACGTAAAAAATCTCCCGGGGGACTAAATGCGGTACCTCGGCATCCCCGAAAACCATACAAATGTACGTACTTGGACGTAAAAGTTATATTATTATTATTATTGTTATTATTATTATTATTATTATTATTATTATTATTATTATTATTATTATTATTATTATTTCAAATCCCTGTCACGGTATGTATGTTGTAATTAGTGTATTTTAAACATGTGCTATTTGTAGACTATAGACGGTATTTCTGCACACATTGTATTGCTTCGCTACTGGTAAATTATATCTCATGTAGCCATTATGCATATACACGGGCGTAGATGTGCTAATATGATCGGTAGTATGACAGATTTATTGTAACCATAGCCTATTGCTAACCGCGCCAAAGCCTACAATCGTCCGGGGGAACAGGTGAATTACAGCAGTTTATATGTACATCATACTTTCGGCAGATATAATGTCGGGTATTAAGATGAGGCGTCCAGAATGTGACGTACGTTCACGCAGCAAATCAGCGGACAGAACGTCATTCTGTTCTAGCTAAACAGCTCACAGTTTGTTAGTAAGTCACAACCTTTAGGCCCTATGATGATGATAATAATAATCATAACAATCGAATTATTGACGACCGATGACTGAACAACATCAATCATCATCAGCAGACATATTGCACTCCACACCACAAAAATACTCTGTGGGTGACCCTGAATGCCGTGCACTCCAGTACAGTAGATTTTAGTTCTAAGGCATGTCCACAGATAGCGACACCAGTATGCTTGGACTCGAGTCTGGAGTCGAGTAATACCGATTCTAAGAGCACATTACTCGATTCTACTCGATTCCGTCGCTAGCCCATCACTAGTGTTCACCATCCCCCACACATAAATATACTGAGTGTACCTAGTAGTAATCTAATAGGACGAACTGTCCGTCCGCGCTCCGCTTAGTCGATGTGTGGTGTCGCCTGACAGTTCGAACAGGTTCGATACGGCATCGAGCCTACGTAGCGTATCGGGCCGACTCGAGCCTGCTCGAACTTCCGTATCATTCGCCCATCACTAATGCACAGTGCACGGAGCTCTTGCGCCTCTATCTGCACGCGTGAGATTTTGGGCGTTTGAGAGGCCCTGACATATAGTGTAGTGTCACTGTAGTCTAGTCGAATGCGCTTTGTTAACAGCGTGTAACTAAATAACTAAATCAGTTTCGCAGTTGTCATGGCTGAACATCATACAAAAAAAAAAAAAAAAAAGAGTGGTGAAGCAGCAGCCTTCAAAGCAGAATGGGAAATTTCATTTTTCTGTACAGCTTATAAAGAGCATGCCAATTTTTTAGTGTGCCAGCGAGATTTAATATGTTTTAAAAAAGCACAATATGGAACGGCACTACAGTGCCAACCACAGGGATGATTACGGTGATTTGGCAGACGCCAGTCGCCAATCGAAGTTGGAAGAATTGAAAGAAAATTTCAAGCAGCACTATTCTGTAAATATTATTGTTTTAATTTTTAAATGCTTGTTTACAAACGGGAATGAAGAAATGATTGAATTATCTGAAAAATACTAAAATTGTGACTTGCCGTATTTTTGTCTGATAGATGATTGAGGAGAGCGAGGTTGGTGGACCCATTTTACGAACAAGCTACAGATGTACACCGCGAATTGCCAAAGCTGGGAAACCCTTCACGGAAGGGAATGTAATCAAGGAGTGCCTAATGGATGCGGCGGCATGTATTTGTCCTATGGAGCTAGTTGAGAAATTTGATAAAATCTCTCTTTCTCCACAAACTGTGGCTCGCAGAATAGACGGCATGGCCGTTGATATGGAACAGCAATTAATGGAGTAGGCAGCAAATTTTGTATCATTTTCCATCGCCCTCGACGAATCAACCGACATTGCGGACCAAGCTCAGCTCGTTATTTTCTTTCGAGGGGTGGATGACGAACTTCGGGTTACCGAGGATTTCCTAGACTTGGTAGCTCTCAAAGGCACCACTATCGGTTTCTATATTTTCCAAGCAGTGGAGGGTGTTTTTGAGTCAATGGGATTAAAATGGGAGCGGTTGACGAATGTAACGACGGATGGAGCTCCTGCTTTACGTGGTCTACGTACGGGGTTCCTCAGCTATGTAAAATTAAACATGGCTGAGAGCAGTAGTACCCTAATGGCGGCGACCCAGTGCTTTATCCACCAGGAGGCAATCTGTGCAAAAGTCGCCAAGCTTAAAGACATAATGGGAACAGTTGTGCAAATGGTAAATTTTCTTCGCTCCCATGAACTCACGCACCGTCAATTCAAAGAGTACTGGGCGAGTTGGCCGTGCGGTTAGGGGCGTGCAGCTGTGAGCTCGCAATCGCGGGACAATGGGTTCGAACCCCACTGTCGGCAGCCCTGAAGATGATTTTTTGTGGTTTCCCGTTTTCACACCAGGCAAATGCTGGGGTTGTACTTTAATTATACCTTAATTAAGGCCACGGCCGCTTCCATCCCATTCCTGGGCCTTTCTTGTCCCATCGTCGCCATAAGACCTATCTGTGTCGGTGCGACGTAAAACAAGTAGGTAACAAAAGAAAAAAATCAGAGTTCTTGGGTGACATCGAAGCGGAATATCCGGATATCCCGTACCATGCAGAAGTAAGATGGCTGAGCCTCGCGAAGTGCTTCATCGAGCTTTTTGCTTGAGGAATGCAATAGATACCTTTTATGACATGAAAGGGTAGCCCGAAGTTCTTTTGCGTGATCCTAAGTGGGTGGCGGACTTGGCCCCTTTAAGTGACTTTACTGCCCATCTGAATACTTTGAACACTTCGCTTCGGGGCGACAAGCACATTATCTCCGATTTGGTGGAAAAAATTCAAGCGTTCGAAAGAAAATTGATTTTGTGGGAAAACCAGTTGCGTGCAAGGAACACAGGACATTTTCCATTGCTTGAAACAGTGAAATACGGCGTCGACTTTGATGAGTATTTGCAGGTAATTCGCCAATTACAAAAATAGTTTGAAAAGAGATTTTCAGAATACAGAACTCCAAGCGGTGTTAGATGTATTTGTTCGACCATTTTCTCTTAGTGCAGACAGTGCTCCACAGCTATTTCAATTAGAGTTGCTTAAGCTGCCGTGCAATGTTCGTCTTAAAGACCGCTTTGTAATGTCACGAAGTTTAAAAGAATTTTGCAGCGGCTTTCCGCAAGAAGAATACCCCCTTTTGTATAAACATGCATGTAAAGTTCTGTCAATGTTCGGCTCAACGTGCATTTTTGAGTGTTCCTTTCGGTTCTTAAGTTTACCAAAAGTAAACATCGTGCAACGATAAGCGATAGAAACTTGCGCAATTGTTTAAGAATAGCTGTGTCCATATATATCGTAGGCCTACTCAATTTGGAGATGATTGTTTGCTCCAAAAATAAAAGCTCGTGAAAACGACTGACCAAAAGTCACTCAATGTCTGTACTATCTGTTCATATGGGTAAAACGTTGTTGAATTTTCCTCTCAGATATGTTCAAATTTCAGTCTTGAATAATCACATTACTGTATTCTTTACTTAGCACTTGATTTCGTTTCCTACATATTCCATACATCGGAGTACCTTTCGATTTGTAGATGCGGTATATTTTTACGGCAAAATAGCCCTATCAATATGATGTCAACAAACCCACAAAAGCCGTCGGACGCAAGACTGTACGTACGTATCTGGTCAGCGCGGTCCGAACATCGACTGTCTCAGGTCTCCTCGCTGCCACACTGTAGTGGTGGTAGGGGAAGGAGCGCTAGTCTGACTGCCCAGTGCTCCCCGAGCACTCAGCGCAATAGCTGGATGGCCCTGGCTTAACGGTACACAAAAAGTTTAAATACAATTAGATCATAATCGTGTAAACGTCGCCGACTCACGGCTGAAAACAAATCATTCATCGTGTAACTAGTTTAACAGTGAGTATTAATGCTCGAAACTAATGGTGTACGGGAAGGGGACGTCGATTGGGTGAGTTGAAAACTGTTGTGAGGGAAACAATAGTTTCATTATGGCTAGAAGGATTTCGTTGCCGAAACGTTGCTGAAAAACTGAACTTCTTGCATGCTGCTGTCCAGTATGTTGGGAACAAATACAAACGGACAAGATCTACGGCGAATGTGCGAAGGTCTGGACGTCCTAGAGCTCTAATGGACCAAGAATTGCGATATGCAGCACAACAAGAGCGCAAGAACTCGGGCGTGAGCGCCCGAATGCTTACTGAAGACGTCGCAACAGCAACAGGCAAGGAAGTAACACCTCAAACCTTAAGGAAATACATTCACGAGGCTGGCTTAAAAGGCAGAGTGGCAAGAACAATTCATTAACCAGCGCAATAGGGTGAAAAGACTGGAGTTTGCTCGCGCATATCGACAAACCTATGGAATACTGGAAGAAGGTTATATTCTTGGATGAGAGCAAGTTCAACCTTTTTGTATCTGATAGGCAAAGGTATGTGTAGCGTAAACCAAATCAACAATTTGGCCCTAAGAACATTGTACCAACTGTCAAGCATGGCGTAGGTCATGCCATATGGTGTGAGGATGCATGAACTACGCCAGGGTGGGAGAAATGGTTTTTGTTGAGGATAATATGACTGCCACAGCGTATGTGAACATACTCCATGATAATTTGCTGGCCAGTGTTGAGTAATTAAATCTTGAGGACGAGTTTGTTTTTTAACAAGACAATGGTCTAAGCATACTGCTCGTATAACAAAAGAATGGCTGCTGTGTAACGTTCGCGAGAAACTTCCAACACTTCCACAGTCCCCAGACCTCAATCCCACAGAAAGATCTGTGGGCATTGTTAGAACAGAGAGTAAACAAACGGACATGCTCGTCAAAAGAAGACTTCATCATTCATCTGAAGAAGGAATGGTCGGAAATTCATGCCGAAACTACATCAAACCATGTAAGCTACATGTCTCGATGCTTCAAGAAGTTATTGTCGAACTGTGTGGGTTTGAGGACAGTGTTTCGAGTCTAGGATTGCCATAAGTTTCAGGATGAAATTCAGGACACCAACATCGATAAGTTCCTAACATAGGCGCCGACTCCACTGTAGCACTTACCCCTATGCATATAGTGGTACGGGGACACAATCGTGTTTTTGCTCCCGTAAAAATATTTTATTTATTCATCCTTGCCCCCGTGCTCAAGACCAAAAGTTGGCGCCTATGGTTCCAACGAATCTATTTGGGCCATTCCATGCGAACTGTCCCATCCAGTACCAAAGGACACACTTGTTATATTATGTTAATGTTAAAAATCAAATAGAGAAATAATAATAAATCATACTTGAAGTAAACTACCTTTTTTACCGACCACTCCAATATTATTTGCATCGATTTTTTAAGTAACAGATAGGACATTCCCTTTCAAAAGCATTTGAGAAAATGTTTAAATAATTTGCTCTGATTTTTAAAATTCAGGACATTTAGGGATTTTTAAAAATTCAGTCAGGACGTCGGCACACATGCTCAAATTCAGGACAATCCCGCTTTTCCAGGACATATGGCAACTCTAGTTTCGACATGTATGAATATTAATTATGCGGACAGATAAAAATATTCTTTTTGTTTTGTTGTAAAGACAGCATAATTTCTCTCCGTAGATGGTTCTTCATACTTCATTAAGAAATATAATTCATGTACTAGGACATGAAGTATTTGTGTTTTTATTAAAGATATGTGACAAGCCGCACATGCAGGATGCAGTGTATGGATACTTATTTTGCCCAGTGTATGATTCACCTGCTTGCCGCGTGTATTCGTCACTCTGGCAGTCTCACGATCAGTTAGTTAATGTGTCTGTGTACTTCTATCTAGTGCCGTACTTTCTTAGTGTGTAGTTAAATACTAAATGGCTTTTTATTGTATAACCACGCCGTAATTCTGTTTAGTTGTAATACATGTATAATTGTTCCTTTGATGGAAGTTTGTTACAAAACATTGAATATAATCTCGAAAAACTATTATTACCACAGTTAAATCGGTAAACTGTCAACCTTTACCTCTCTGTCGTAATTCACTCAGAGAGCCTCAAAAACTGATCATATTGTAGCTATTCTTTCCAGTTTTGTTGTCTGTCCCCCCAACGCCTGCACCACCACCACCACCACTATATCCTCCACCACAGCCCGAGACATTATTGTCTATAAAACGTGTTGTCCCCCCCCCCCCCACATCTAATTCCCAATCGTCGCTATTGCATGTTGGAAGAATCAGTTTTCAAGACAGACGACCCACCTACAGATATTCCCAATTTACACAAGACTGCAGCAATCTTTGTTCGTCAGTATGTTCAATAATCCTCACAAACATTATAAACAATGTGTAGCACGGGGTACACATTTTGAAAGCATACTGTACTTAGATGACATTTCAGTGTCGTTTGTTTTGCCACATACCGTACTTGGGGGACGGTTTAGGCAGCGCAAGCCAAGAAAGTGCTCGGATGACCGGTGTTTTTTTACTTTCTCCTTAAAAACTGGTACTGCTCGACTAACTTTCGTCGAGATTAATATTTTACACACGCAAATCTTCTTCGATAAATGTTCTCTATAAAATGGCGAGAACCGGCTCAAAATCCGTTGGATTGGCTCGAGATTAGCGTCCGACCGCAGACACTAAACGGGTTTTGAGTAGGTTGATAAAAATCACGGGGGCTGAAGAGTATTTGCGGTGTACTGTCATGCTGGCAATTAGAACATATTATGGTAAGGAATTACCTTCCTATATTATTTTAAAGAAGAAAATCATTACCAAAGGCAACTTTCCTGAAGGGATTGTTATCTGTATTCAAGAGAAGGGGTGGTCTGAAGTTTGGCTGGTTGAAAAACGTTTGGGTGTTCATCCGTGAGCCTTGTTGCAAAAGAAGACTATGCTGGTGTCTTGTAAGCACCTTGTCGAGGCTGTAAAAATACCCATACCGCAATCATTTCGAGGTGGGCTTGTAGACATATATCCTTCAGCCACTCGACGTCTCCGTGAACAAGCCGTTCAAAGGTAACAACATGGGGTGGTCCTTGCGTAGGCTAGATGGCAAATGAAAATCATGTTTCGACGAGAGGCTGCAATTCAACAGGCGATGATGACGGCGACGGATGTGATGACAAAGATAGGAGTGACAACGATGGTGGCCAGGACAATGATGACGGATACATTGTAACAACAGGTAATATATAATTTAATTACTGCATAAGGAATTATTGTTATTTGATTCAAAAAATAAAAATAACTCTAACTCAAGTCTTTTTTTTTTAATTCTGAGCACCTACTTCGCATCATGTCGCGCGGCTACCCCAGACAGGAGTGTAGCCAGACGTGCCATTTGGGCTAATCAGTTGGAATGGCACGCCCCTCCAAGACTATGCGTTCAGATTTGTACATTTTTCTGATTTTTATAAATGCGGTCGTGAACGTCATTTTGGAATAATAATAATAATAATAATAATAATAATAATAATAATAATAATAATAATAATAATAATAATAATAATAATAGTAATAATAATAATAATAATAGTAATAATAATAATAATAATAATAATAATAATAATAATAATAATAATAATAATAATAATAATAATAATGTTATTTGCATTACGTCCCACTAACAACTTTTACTGGGGGCTAGAAATCCCCATGAAAATTTTACAAAAAGAAAATAAACAGAAAATGGCAACACACGATAAACTAAATAAACATTCAGAGACAATTGCAGAACCAACAGATCTCGAAAGTTGGATTTTAGATTGTAAGCAGATTGTTGACCTTGATCGTATTGTTCTTGTTCTTATTTTAATGTAAGATTTTTTAGTGTACTGCAATCTGAATGAAAATGAAAACCTACAACCTGTTTTCCAGTCATTGACCGGGTCAGGGATGTAATGAATGAAGCAGATATAGGCTGTTAGTACGATGGGGTCGCCACTCCCAAAGTGATTATTAATGAATGATAGATGTTATGAAATGATAATGGAGAGTGTTGCTGGAATGAAAGATGACAGGGAAAACCGGAGTACCCGGAGAAAAACCTGTCCCACCTCCGCTTTGTCCAGCACAAATCTCACATGGAGTGACCGGGATTTGAACCACGGTATCCAGCGGTGAGAGGCCGGCGCGCTCGCAATCTGAATAATCAACTAATAATAACGTTCGCGGGAACAAAACCAGCTTTGGGGTGGTTAGGCCATGTGCGTGTGCAGAATTTCGCCCAGACGTGCCATTTGGACTCATCAGTTGGATCGGCACTCCCCTCCAAGACTCTGCTTTTCAGAATTGTACATTTTTCTGATTTTTAGATACGGGGCCGTGAACGCCATTTTTGGAATACTAATAATAATAATAATAATAATAATAATAATGTTATTTGCTTTACGTCCCACTAACTACGTTTACGGTTTTTGGAGACGCCGAGGTGCTGGAATTGTGTCCCACAGGAGTTCTTTTTCGTGCCGATAAATCTACCGACACGAGACTGACGTATCTAAGCACCTTCAAATACCACCGGAGTGAGCCAGAATCGAACCTGCCAAGTTGGAATCAGAAGGCCAGCGCTTCAACCGCCTGAGCCACTCAGCCCGGCTGAATATCAACATAATTCACTTGTATCAGTGTCCTTATAATCACAAGTCTTGCATGCGCACACCACACATGCACAAACATCTTCAGTGTTTTCTATCATCATCTCGTAACTATAACCCCTCTCATCGGCCGATCCTGGCTATGCTACTGAATGAAATCAATATAAACATCCTATAAATGTCATGGTCCTTGATAAAAATGAATGTAAAAATTAACGGAGAAGGTTGCTGTTGGGCTCCTTGGTCCTCGTTAAAGCCAACATGTAAGACAAAATGGTTCAGGTATTTTTATTTTTAGGAGCATTGTTTCATTCTCCTTCTCAACCACTTTCTTCGCACAGAAAAATGTACAGTCTCTGAAAGAGTCGTTGAGTGCTTGACATCATTTACAGGTACTGTAAGTCTCTCCCTGGAACAAACTACCTTGCTTGGTTTGCATGTTCCTGAAAAACACATGTTCGAATAAACCGAGTGAGATGCTTTAACACAAGCGCAGATGTGCTGAGAGATAAAATAATCTCAACCATCTTGTCTGAACATGTCATTCTTTGGATTTTGAAGTTATTTCATTTCATGTAGTTGAACATGTCAATTATTTATTTAGTCGAAAGGAAGACCTCTCGGATAATTATATTGTGGTTAGGCAGTCCAACCCTGCCCAGTTTTGACTGAAGGATATAAATAATTAAGAAGTGCGCACAATTTCATTATGGAGAAGCAGCCAAAATGAAATTTCTCAAATAAAAATTAAAAAAGGAATTTGATCCTGCAAATGGAGAAACATGTGTTTCGAGTACTAGCTTGACAATCCCTATTGATGTTTCCCTGAGACTTCTCAAAGCGGAATCAATGAAGCACAAATCTTTGCCACCTGAACCCAAACGACTTAGAGTTATGCATGGAGTTTTAGTTATGAAGGATAACTCAATGTGTTTGATGGATTTAGACGATGCTTGTAAGGAGGCTGGCATTAATAGACATTTAGTTCGCTTCACTTCTACTTTGAGAATGGAGGATTCAAGGCCTGCTAGTAAAACTGCAGAGACACTCTTGCAGCTTATCAAGGCACGTCTTAAGTAAGGATTGGGATGTTCAGCTGACTGAATGATATTATCTCTAATAATGATCACGGCTGTTGTATATCTTCACAAAGAGACAAGAACATAATATTAAACGTATTATTTATTTGCTACACATTCTACATTACATTCACACTTCCGGACATATCTTCATGTTTGTATATGCTACACATTGTACATTTCCTTCATATTTTATTACGCACATAACACCCAGAGCTCCATCTGCGATGGTTAGCCGGTGTACCTCAGGGGGCCCCAACCACGCCACCAACTCAGCGTAGCGATCAACCAGCAGAAGAGATTCACCAACTAGTCGAGACATGCGACGCGCAGTTCTCGCACGAGGCAATGCACTTCTCGTAGGAAGAGAGAATTCATTTAGTACAACATTGTACACCATATCCCCCCCCTCCCCCCCTCAGCCGAGAGAACACTGCTGGCTCGTGTCAGAACTCGGATCGGTCTTCGGGCCAGAGCTCACCTGAACAATTGTTAAGGAAAGCTTTGCACCTAAGTTTTCGGCTTGTTGAAGAATCTCATTATCGCCTCCGCTGGGGACATTATTGGGATGTGCGTCTATACCTAGTGGGTGTGGACCGCACAGGGGACGAGTCTCCACCTCACAGCATCATTCATATAATATCTGTATTTCTGGTACATCTTATCGAGTAGCATAACAGAATCGGTAGATCAAGGGTGAGGATAATCCTCAAGTTCCCAAAATCTTAGTTTCGATAGCATATGAGACGTTTCAATTGTAGATAAATGCTGAACTCGCTACGCTATACGCGTCAACATGACAAACTCCGTGATTTGTTTTAGTGTTCACTCGTGGGACAGAAAACCACAGTGCGATGTCTTACTATAAACCTATGTCAATTATTTAGTGGAAAGGAAGACCTCTTGCATACTTATATTGTGGTTAGGCCTGTCCAGATTTTATTGAAGGATATTATTACCTCTAATAATGATCTGGATGTTGTTGATTTGTTCCTGAGATATAGTTAAAATCTCGATCGCAATACTGTTTGGAAAATATACTCGATTTCAAACATTTTCAATGATTAATTAGTTTAAGAGTCTTTTTTTGAATTCATAGGAGTATTTACATGAAGCTGAGAGAGAAACAGTTTGAATTCGATGGTTCATATGACACAGAGTGATGGGATGTGAAATATTCGTGGGAATGAGTGTTCATGTGTGCTTTCTGAATCCAGTTTTGTTTGAAGTGACTGAAGAATATTGTTGGCATTGTAGGTGTATAATCTGCCGATGGGGGATGGGGTGGTTACAGTTTGATGATAGAACCCAATGAAGGTGCTTGTGCGTGTGTGGTACGCGCATGCAAGGCTTGTAATTATAAGGACACTGATACAAGTGAATTATACTGATATTTATACTGCAGTACACAATACAAAACAAGAACAATACTATCAAAGTCAACAGTTTTACAGCGAATGTTATGTTCAGTTTACAGTCTAAAATTCAACTTTCGAGGCTACTTAGAAACGGCATATCAAGATGTTAGATAGTATCCACCTCAAATGTTTCAGATCAGTCCTGCGCATCAAATGGAATGATTACGTCAGAAATACTGATGGACTTAGAAGGGCAAACTTGACAGTGGTTACAAAAAATCAATTACGGTGGACGAGACATGTTATCCAGGTGCAATACCACCAGCTACCTAAAAATATATTGTGCGGTGGATTATAGGACGGGAGAAGAAATGCTGGAGGAAGGAAACTTCGGTTCAAAGATGTCCTGAAGTGTAGTGTTGATCTCGAGTGTTTGGCTAGTGATCGCTTCATATGGTGTCGCATAATTAATACATAATCGAACTGACGCTTTCGGAAAGGAGAGCCTGCAGATACTGGAGAACAAACCGGATGAAATTAAAAATAGGCTTCCGCCAAATGATGACGAAATGATATAATGTATACAAAACGTAACATTAAATAAAAAAATATAGTACTCTTCTGCTTCTTAATCTGTTTACCCTCCAGGGTTGGGTTTTTCCTCAGTCTCAGCGAGGGATCCCACCTCTACCGCTAATCACACTAACCACTACACCACAGAGGCGGACAAAAATATAGTACTCACTGTATAAAATTAAACTAACAGGGGAAGTTCGCGTACCGGGGAATCCCCGACCTTACACTTTTTTCTTTTTTCTTTTTTTGCGCATGGGCCAAAAATAACAAAACTGCCAGAACATTTATTACGGAAATTAACTCGTTGTCAGCCAATGAACTAGATAATTAAATACGGTAATTCTTCAGAGCTGAATTTAAGCTGAAATAAATTGTTTGGTACTTTCCTATAAACCTTGTATTATGTTCGTTTCAAACCTAAATAACATGACCAAGTAGCCTTGACAACACTTTAGAAGTAAAATGTTGTAAATACTGCCCATAGGAAGTTGGCTGATGCGGGATGAATAAGCCCGTGGTACTAGTGTCCTGTTTTCTACCTAAGATATGGTCATCCTAACTGAGCGTTTGTTGTTTCATTGAATATATTAGCCAGCTTCCGCAGCGTAACGGTTAGCATTACTGACAATCGTCCTCAGAGGACCGGGTTCGATTCCAGATACCGGTACTGTCAGAAATTTAAGAATGGTATGTGATTAAAATCGTGCATGCAGCTCATCTCCATTGGTGCAGAGCTGCACCATCTGGGGGCGAGGACACGAGTTTACTTACTTAGTGGATTTACTATTTTATAAGCAGTAGCGGCGATTGGAAATTAGAAGTGGGGGGAGGGGCAAAAATGTATGTATGTATGTATGTATGTATGTATGTATGTATGTATGTATGTATGTATGTATGTATGCATGTATGTACAGTATATATAAAATGAAAAACGTACAAAATGGGAAGTTTTTCAAGCTCTCTGAGCGAAGTTTACTAACTTGAGTGCAGTAATAATAGTTTTTGAAATTTTGATTCAATAATATACAATAAAACTTTCACAAAAGGAACAATATTACAGTGATTACAATTAAATAGGAGTACGGCGTAATTAGACAATTAAAACTGTTTATCTTTTGCTACACACTAAGAAACTAGACTGCCAGACTGACGAATGCGCGCGGCAAGCGGGTGAATCATACCTCAGTGTCCATGACCTTGGCTAAAAAATTACACCTGCTACCCTTTCTCACAGCACATGCAAAGTGGCCACTGCTTGCTGTGGTGCTATACAAATCGGTTAGCCGCGACGAACGACATTTTGTTCGTATTTACGCTAATAATTTTGTTGATAATTAACGAAAATAAAGGAAATAATTAGTTGATAAGACAACAGGGCTTGTACAAATTGTTTGTCTTAATAATTCCTAGTTTCAGCAGGATAAAATGGAATAAAAATTAAATGTTTTCTCCACAAAGTGGGGGTGCTGCCCCCTCTCCCCAACGCCTCTCCTCACCTAATCGCCGCTACTGTTTATATGGCACAGAGAATGATTCACTGTTACGCAACCTCCAGGGCTACTGATAAAAATAACCTCATTGTGTTACACGACTATATTCGTCATAATCTTACATCATCACATTGCTTGATTATCAGTGGACACTAGACTGGACTGTAACAAAACTGCTTGACCTCTTGGAGTGGAATTAAACGATACCCTCTCTAAATAATAAAAGAAAACGATCACACACACAGGCTGTAGGAATTATGAATCCAGCATGAAGAGAAAGCGAGGAGTTTCATTGTTCAAATTTGGATACTACATGCGTAATTCCCATAGTAAAAGCGAGCTTCGGCAAGTGACGCCGCAAAGAGTGTAAGGAATCACCTTCACTAAACCAGGAACGAGGAATTTATTATTTTTTCCCCTCTAGGGTCTACTTGTTTAACGTCGCACGATGACATTGAAGGTTTTCGGCGACCGATGGATGGGAAAGGACTAGAATTGGAAAGGAAGCGGCCGTGGCCTTAATTAAGGTACAGGACCAGCATTTGTCTGGTGTAAAAATGGGAAACACCGAGCTCGATAGCTGCAGTCGCTTAAGTGCGGCCAGTGTCCAGTATTCGGGAGATAGTAGGTTCGAACCCCACTGTCGGCAGCCCTGAAGATGGTTTTTCGTGGTTTCTCATTTTCACACCAGGCAAATGCTGGGGCTGTACCTTAATTAAGGCCACGGCCGCATCCTTCCCACTCCTAGCCCCTCTCTGTCCCATTGTCGCCATAAGACCTATCTGTGTCGGTGCGACGTAAAGCAACTAGCAAAAAAAAAATAAAAAAAAATGGGAAACCACGGAAAACTATCTCCAGGACTGCCGACTGTGGAATTCGAACCCACCATCTCCCGAATGAAAGGTCACAGCTGTGTGACGCTAACCGCACGGCTAACTCACTCAGAAACTTAAACTTACTGAGAGGGGTAATTTGGTCACTGAAATGAAATGATTTATGGCTTTTAGTGCCGGAAGTGTCCGAGGACATGTCCGGCTCGCCAGGTGCGGGTCTTTTGATTTGACTCCCGTAGGCGACCTGCGCGTCGTGATGAGGATGAAATGATGATGAAGACGACACATACACCCAGCCCCCGTGCCAGCGAAATTAACCAATGATAGTTAAAATTCCCGACCCTGCCGGGAATCGAACTCGGGACCCCTGTGACCAAAGGCCAGCACGCTAACCATTTAGCCGTGGAGGCGGACAACTTGGTCACTGAAATGAAATGAAATGTCGTATGGATTTAGTGCCGGGATATCCCAGGACGGGTTCGGCTCGCCAGGTGCAGGTCTTTCTATTTGACTCCCGTAGGCGACCTGCGCGTCGTGATGAGGATGAAATGATGATGAAGACAACACACACACCTAGCCACCGTGCCATTGGAATTAACCAATTAAGGTTAAAATCCCCGACCCGGCCGGGAATCGAACCCGGGACCCTCTGAACCGAAGGTCAGTACGCTGACCGTTCAGCCAACGAGTCGGACGACTTGGTCACTGATGTGAATATATAAGAATAAAGCCATAATATAATAGAATAATGAGGAAAATCGATGTAGAAAAGTTGTAATGGAAGAGGCTCCCCTACTAAAAGGCTGTAAAGAAACAAGAAAAATCAGAGAAAAATATATAGATGGGAAGGAGATAAATAACATTGAAAATGAACCTGAACATTACACTCTTGTAAAATTAAACAGAGAATGGAAGACACCAGGGAGAACAACAAAACTATGTAATATTATTACTAGGATGTGGGGAAAGAAATCTGAAGAAAGTGAAAACGAGAAGATGCACGTAGCCTACGTAGCTATAAAATAGTAGTATGTACATCCTAGACTATGTGTTTTATGACTTATCGTTAGTTAAAGTTTAGGAAGTAATTCGAAGGCTAAGTTTATCCAATAATTAAAGACACTTCCGAGAGGTAGGATGGGATATATGGTATATTAATATTAGTATATTTTGTAGCTTTTTCTTGGAATATCTTTAATATTTTTATTATATAAACTAACTTCATGTAGTAATTATGATTTTGCTAAATGAATACTCTCTCCCCAGTTGGTGGCCATCCGTGACTGGGAGAGAAGAGTATTCTATTCATTCGTTCATTCGTGTGCTCAGCTCCGCGGAACTCGCCTCACGACGCCCGCCTGCCGTAACTTTGAGACGCTCCCGATAAGCATTTTGGAATTCTGGCAGGCTGCTCTCTTATCTTTTCGAATGCGTTTTCAATCATTCTGAACCATTTATTGTCCAAACGCCGCGACGTACTTCTGCGAAAGGAATAAAGTGTTCACACTTCTTCGGCCTACAATTCGAACCCGGGACCCTCTGAACCGGAGGCCAGTACGCTGACCGTTCAGCCAACGAGTCAGACAACTTGGTCACTGATGTGAATATATAAGAATAAAGCCATAATATAATAGAATAATGAGGAAAATCGATGTAGAAAAGTTGTAATAGAAGAGGCTGCCCTACTAAAAGGCTGTAAAGAAGCAAGAAAGATCAGAGAAAAATATATAGATGGGAAGGAGATAAATAACATTGAAAATGAACCTGAACATTACACTCTTGTAAAATTAAACAGGGAAGACACCAGGGAGAACAACAAAACTATGTAATATTATTACAACGCCAGAATTCACAGCTACATTAATTTATTGTTAGCCACACCGCGGGGCGCTTTTAGTAAATACTACTACTAATAATAATAATGATAGCTTTATGTCCCATTAACTACTTTTACGGTTTTCGGAGACGCCGAGGTGCCGGAATTTAGTCCCGCAGGAGTTCTTTTACATGCCATTAAGTCTACCGACATGAGGCTGACGTATTTGAGCACCTTCAAATACCACCGGGACTGAGCCAGGATCGAACCTACCGAGCTCGATAGCTGCAGTCGCTTAAGTGCGGCCAGTATCCAGTATTCGGGAGTTAGTAGGTTCGAACCCCACTGTCGGCAGCCCTGAAAATGGTTTTCCGTGGTTTCCCATTTTCACACCAGGCAAATGCTGGGGCTGTACCTTAATTAAGGCCACGGCCGCTTCCTTCCCACTCCTAGCCCTTCTCTGTCCCATCGTCGCCATAAGACCTATCTGTGTCGGTGCGATGTAAAGCAAAAAAAAAAAAGGATCGAACTTGCCAAGAAGGCTAGCACCTCAACCATCTGAGCCACTCAGCTCGACCCGCTTTTAGCACCTCAAGGTGGCGGCGTTATTACATTACTCGATGACGTCATACCGGGGTCAGAGACTTGTTGGGTATATTCGTCGTTCCTCTTTACAATGAGATACTGAACATTGCCACCGTGTTGTCTAGAAATTGTTCCGATTTTAAGATCGAATTTCTGTATCGTTTACCGACTCAAGAACGGATCCAAAACTGTACACGTATTCTACGTTAAGAGACTTTTAATGACTTACCATTCAGGGAATAAAAATGTCACAGTTCACTAGAAACATAATCAAGGCTAAAGTGGGTAAACGAAGTACTGAGTGAAGTTTGTTGCTTTAAAAATATGGAAATGTCAACATTTTTGCTTGTTAGATGTTAAAAAAAGGCTTATAAATTGTGAACTGTGGAATATATAACTAAAAATCTAAAATTTTCGAATTCGTTGGCCATCCACTGCAGTAGGTGTAGGATGTAATAGATTAAGGGGTTAATACTGAACCGAGTGACATGCAGATGTGCATCAAACCAGTCTACGGACTGAGACCCAAATAAGTATAAAATCAAGGTTCCTTTAAAATTTGTATGGAATTAAGAAGTTCCACAGCATCCAAACCATGAACTTCCGGACATTGGCCCCCCTTGAAAACGAACAGTTTGCCTTCTCGGTGCCATTTTGAGATCACGCTATTTGGTGTTAATTTGAACAAACCATTAGCCCGAAAGCAAATGGTAAAAGTTGGCATCCATGTAGTTCGTGTCTCATGTTTCACTTGTTTTCAGCAGACTTAGTCGGAGGTAAGTCTGCGCAAACCAGTCTCTTCATACATGTCCCTGTGTGTATGGCTGATAAGTCTGCCGACAAAAAGTCTGCAGGCAAGTCTCTGACATTCTGGCGCTGCTTGAATTCAGCCGGAGACTTTGCGACGAAAGCGCTATCTCAGAGTTGCGGCAATAAATGTAAACGTGATAACCTACAAATATGAAAACTGAAATCTCTTTTTGCGCGTCTTCTTCGTGCAGAGCGCTACATTATATCCAAATAACAACTCACCTTCTATACCGACTATCTAATTAATTTCAATCCGTATATATTTTTCAACCATCCGAAGCGCAAAATCGTAAACAGAAAACAGCTGGGCGGGTCGTATTCAACTTCCTCGGTAAATAATCATTTAGTCTGAGCGTGTGTGTGCAACTGCATACTTCCGACTTACCTCCCGGAGGCAAGTTTTTTATTTTAATGTAGTATTTAATCGTTCAGCATAAATACATGCTATATCAGATTACTGTTGACAAGAGATAAAATAAAAACAACCAAACAAACAAAAAAATCTTAATACAAAACAAAACAAAACAAAACAAGGTAAAAATAATCACTTTCTAAGGACGAGATTTGAAGTCGACCTCCTGTAGGCCCTTCTGTAACTAGAATAAGTGAGGAGAGTTTGTAATAAAGTGCTGGAAAAAATACACACACAGATAATAAAATAAAAAAAATTTTAAAAAGCATTTGGTCACTAACACAAAGGGATGTTCCAGTTTTTCTAGTCAAGTTAACTCTTATTTTCTTGAGAATACGTGTTATACTAATATTTCATTGAGAAGTAAATTGGCAGTTGAATAAAAGAAGCACTGAGCAACAATAGCACTCGAGTGGAAAGTCGTACACGTTAATTTATTTTATTTTTGATATACACAAACACTCACTGTTCATCTTCAGATTCTTCTCTTGGCGAAAGTAAAAGATCCTGAGGAAGTCTACTTTTAATCCGGCGTGGAAGTGTGGATCGTTTTCCAAGGGCGAAGAACACAGTACCAGGCACATTTTGGAGTTTCTTGAAGAACGTCTTGGCGTGCATTGAAATCACGTGTTCCAAAGTGTCTAACTGAAGTTCACGATGTAACTGTTTGTTTTAGCATTCCAGTTGAGAAATGTGAGATGGGAAAACAGAGGATTGGCACTAACAACCATTGTTAAGGAGTTCTGAGAGTAATTTCATGATAAATGATTTGATTTGAGGGATGAAAGGCGTAAGAAAGGCTATAATCTGTTGGACAAGGCTGGAAGACGATACAGGTTGAGAAGAATTTTGCGGTGGATTCTGAGCTGAATATACTGGGTTTTGCGGAGAAGGTTGAGAAAGCGGGCGTTGCCATGCTGATGGGTTAGGGGTTCGAACGAGCGAAGGTCGAGATGGTAGCGGAGGAAAGTTCGTAGCATTATTCGCTGGTGGTGCGGGGGCGATAATGTTGGGCTGGGTGCTGGTGAACATCGGTGTTGGAGGAGAAGTACTTGCACGCCTGAGCTTGTTCTTATTGAGATAATATGGGCAGCCTTTGTAATTTGCAGCATGATCTTGGCCGCAGTTGACACACGTTGGAGGTACTTGTCGTGGCTTATTGCATGCTGAATAGTGATGATTATTAGGGCATTTGACGCAGCGTGGACTTAACTTGCAGAAGTTTTTAGTGTGACCGAACCGTTGACATCGGGTACACTGTGAGATGTCTTGTTGTTTACGACGAAGTTCGACCGAAATAATGGCACGCTGAATGTGTGTCAAGTCAAAAATTCTTTTTGCATCTTCCGTGTTGTCCAATTCAACGGCGCACAGGGGCATGGGCTGCTTATCTTTGAAAAGAAGCCGAGTAACTTTGCGTACCGGTAAGTTAAGCTCTTGTAACTCTGAGTGGAGTTCCGAGTCAGTAACAGAGTATGGGACATCACGAATGATAACTTCAAGTTTTTGGTGGTAGGGTCCTGGAAGGTATGAAATTGAAGTTCGGATTCTTCTAGAAATTTGGTGACGGAACGATAATCGCCGATAGTGGTAGTATTTATCTTGAGAACTTTGCCGCGCTGTTGTGTAGTGTAATCACTGCTGATTACAGTATTCAAGTCTCTAATAATTTGCTGATAATTATTTACTTCGTGGAGAAAGATTGGTGGCACGTGAACTTTAGGTGTTAATGGGGCAACATTGTCACCTGCAGTGTTATCATCCATGCGTTCAAGAGGAGCATACTTATTATGAACGGCTGTGAGATCTACCATGTACTTATTGTTTAATCTTGCAGCTGATACAGTTAACTTTTTACTTGGAGTCTGAAAACCATCGTCCTGTTGTAACGGGGATCGGGAGAAGCAAGTGCTTCGTGCGCACGTTTAAGTTCCGCAAGTTTACTTGGTTGTAAAATAGGTCGTGATGAGGTTGAAGACATAGAACGTTGATTAAGAAGTTCTGGACTTACATGATGTTGTTCCCGTCGTTGTGAATGCTGCTGCTGTGAAGCTGCTTGTCGCTGTAGATTTGAGGAAATTTTCACTAAAGGCTGGTTTGTGTTGACTTGTTGACTGGGTTGAATGGGTTGCGTTGAATCCATGTCCGCTGACGACGAATAATATGTTAATAAACTTTCTTTTAATATAGTCCCCGTATCAGGGTTTATTCCATGAGCCATGTTGAGAGAAGTGTAAGTTCGTAGCGTGAAAGCACACGAAGTTTAATTACACAAACACACTGAAGAACGAACACAATACACGTTATGCTACACTGTCAACACAAGAGAGAGGTAAGAGCTCGGAGTGACTTGCTTCGGCTGAAGCTCGCTAGCGACGGCGGAGGCAAGTCTGTGCAGGTAAGTATTCCAGAAGTCTGCGCGTGTATGGGGCCCAGCCTACAATGTTTATTGCATTGTGTTTCTTGCAATGAATCGCAAATTAAGTAAAAATCGACGTGTTTTTATACTACAATGCTGGTGGAAACACAATAACGACGCACCGTTCGTTACAGCAGAGTGTGAACGGGGATTTCTCTGTGTTTCTCCGTCGTAAGGTAAAAAAATATGAGGAAATTGAACAAAATATTTGAGGAAACATGTAATGTTATGGATATACCGCGAAGTAGACGACCGTGAACTGTTACAAGGAAATAAATGGTTATCTCGTGGCTCATTGCGATTGTTGTTGTATGACCTTCATCTTCTGGCTTTCTGCGTCTGTACTGAGGATATCCGCCATCGCACGTGCGTGTTTCATGAACAAAGTTTCTGGGAAACTTTTTCGTGCATTTGTTTTCTACCATGCAAGAAGATTGTGGATTCATTGCTCCGCATGCTCCATGCACCATGTTTTTCGTCACAATGACGAACAGCAGTCGATCTTCTTTAGAATTAGGAATTTCTGCAGAAATAAGGTCGTCAATTTGAGCTGCATGTATTTTCGTTTTGAGCCAAATGAGAATATAAGCACCGGCATGTGGAAGTTCTCTCTTCTGCCATTCAATCACATACATTCAGCATCGAATTTTACCATAAATGTCACACTTCACATCAAACAATTTATTGAGTTTCTGCTTGAATATTAGTGCAATCAAATCATGTCGATCGGATGGTAGCTGACCGGGCAATAGAAGCTCTTTTACCTCGTCCCAGGCTGGAGTGCATGTAAATGTGATAAAAATTTGGGGTGGCCATATGAAAGCACGAATGTCATGGCATCCTGCGCGTATTCATGCATATGTCGTGGCATTGCCTTCGTAATGTACAGGCCGTACTGTAGCTCTGATGACGTCACGCAAAGAGGCGAACTGTTTCCTCCGTGCGACCCGTGCAATACAAGGATATGATACCTCTGTACCTTGTAATTATGAAATATTCACAAATTCTGTGTTAATATAGCAGGTGAGATCATTAACACCTGTAATCGCATCGTAACTCGTAAGTCATGTCTATGTAGTTTTAGGAGATGTAGGTTTGAAATGTGATCTACGTGGTCAAAGCTTGAGGGTTTTACTAATCAATATACCCAATAAATACAGTAATTATTATGCATTAATACAAATATGGAGACAACAAACGTACACTAAAAATACTGGACTTTGCCTCCATACATCTAGATGGCCATAACAGTAGCTTTCTCGGTTTTTTCTTGACATTTCTGGCACTATGCTTCAGATCCTTTCTTCCACACGAACATTTACCACCTTTTTATTAGGAATAGCCCGTATTTTCTAAAATATTAATGCACTGACTTCTCACATTCACGGAAATTGCCGAGGAATAATTTCTTAATTATTACTGAAGTATGAATTACTTAATTATTAAGTTGCATTGCTTGTATTATCTAAATGTTATCTAACAGCAATAGTTTAATTTTAAACGTGTAAAATGTATGCATAAAAATGCTAAAATCATTTAACAGAAGGTTACGTTTTATAAATTGCATTTAATTCTACATTTTTAGACTGTGTTTTGAATTTATTCGCATTAATTTTGGGGAGAAAATTCAGCGCGTACTCAACATTACTAAACCAAGAAATTACCATATGTTCAATTTCTTACTGTCCACTATTTTGTTTGTTCTATGTCAACAACAAAACGCCCTGCTGTAAATCTGTGTAACAAGAAAGTCAAAAGCAGAACTCATCATCAGCTCGGGAAATTGAGCGAAATATACTTCTTTATTCTTCGTAACAGGTACATTTTCGGTTGGGTTATCATTTTTCATAAATGTACACTGCCTTCATACGAAGAAAATGGAAATATTAGTGTACATCTATATATAAAATAACTTGTCCTGACTGATTGACTGACTGACTGACTGACTGACTGACTGACTGACTGACTGACTGACTGACTGACTGACTGACTGACTGACTGACTGACTGATTCATCATCGCCGAGCGAAAACTACTGGACATAAAGAAATGAAATTTGGGGGATACATTCATATTAAGATATAGGTGCTCGCTAAGAGAGGATTTTTGGATATTCCATCGCTAAGGGGTGAAAAAGGGGTGACATTTTAAAATGATTGTATCTATATCTCAAAACTTTAATAGTTTACAGACGTAAAAATTAGTATTTAGAATCGTCTTTAAAAATAAGGAAACACGTATTTTTTTGTTTTCAGAAAATCCCAATAGGAGGAGTGAAAAAGGGTGATAAAGGGGTTGAATGCCTTTAATCAGGATACCGGTACTTATATCTCAGAAACTGAACATACTACAGACCTGAAAATTTGTACTTTTGATCCCTTTTAAAAATAAAGAAACGCGTAATTTTTTATTTTTGGAAAATCCAATTAATGGGAGGGTGAAAAGGTAGGTGAATTTTTAAAATAAGTGTATCTGTATCTCAAAACTTTGAAAGTTTACAGATGTAAAAGTTGGTATTTAGAATCTTCATTAAAAATAAAGAAACACGTATTTTTGGTTTTCGGAAAATCCCATTAGGAGGGGTGAAAACGGGGGAGAAACGGGTTGAATGCCTTTCAAGAGGATACATATATCTCAGAAACTGAAGATATTACAGACCTGAAAATTGATGTTTGGGATCTCCTTTAAAAATAAAGAAACACGTATTTTTTGTTTTTGGAAAACCAATTAATGGGGGGTGAAAAGGGGGTGAATTTTTAAAATGAGTGTATCTATATCTCAAAACTTTTAAAGATTATAGATGTAAAAATTGGTATTTAGAATCTCCCTCAGAAATAAAGGTACACGTCCTTTTTTGTTTTCGGAAAATCCTTATACTGTAATAAGGGAGGAAAAGGGTGAAAATGGGTTGAATGCCTTTAATGAGGCTACTTTTATTTCAGAACCTGAAGATATTACAGACATGAAAATTGGTATTTGGGATCTACTTTAAAAATAAAGAAACAGGTATTTTTTCGTTTTTGGAAAATCCAAATATCGGGGGTGAAAAGGGGGGTGAATTTTTAAAATGAGTGTTTCTACATCTTAAAACTTGAAAAGTTTACAGATGAAAAAATTGGTATTTAAAACCTCCTTTAAAAATAAAGAAACATGTATTTTTTGTTTTCGGAAAATCCCAATAGGAGGGGTGTAAAAGGGTGAATAATGGGTTGAATGACATTAATGAGGATACATATATCTCAGAAACTGATGATATTACAGAACTGAACATTTGTACATGGAATCTCCTTCAAAAATAAAGTAACATGTATTTTTTGTTTTTGGAAAATTCAATTACTGGCGGTTAAACAGGAGTGACCAAGTGGGGTGAAATTTTTGAAAGACTATATCTACAGAATACCTGAGAAACGTAAAATGTTACAGACGTAAAAAGTGGTATTTGGAATCTTCTGTAAATGTAAAGAAACATAGGTGATTTCTTTTTGGAAACTCCATTTAAGGGGAATTAAAAACGGGGTGAAATTTTAAAATGAGAATTTCTACAGTATATCTCAAAAACTTAACATGTTACAGAAGTGAAAAATGGTACTTTTTATCTCTATTAAAAGTCAAGAAACGTGTATTTTAAGTTTTTTGAAATACCACTATGCTGGAAGGGGGGTGGGGTAAAGTGACTGAAAATGGTGTTGAATTATTTTAATTAAGCTACTGATATCTCAAAAATGAAGATGTTACAGACGTGAAATTTGATATTTGGATTCTGCTTTAAAGTAAAGAAACAGGTATTCTCGAAAAATCCAATGAAAGGGGGGGGGGGCGGGATGTGAAAGAATTGAAAATTAATTGACTTTATTGTATGAAAATACTTACGTCTAATAAAAACTAAAGTTGTTACAGACGTGAAAATTGGTATTTGGATCTCCTTTAGAAACAAAGAAAAACGCGGTTTTTTTGGGGGGTGGAAATCATCTTGGGGGGGGGGCGGGATTGAAAAGGAGTTGAATTCCTTTCATGAGGTCACACAAATCAAAAACTGAGGAAGTTAGAGTCGTGATAATTGGTATTTAGAAGATCCTCTAATATTAAAGAAACAAGGTTTTTTCCGGAAAATTCAATTGGGAGGGGGGGGAGGAGTGTGAAAGAAAGTGAAAAAAGTGAATTATTTTTATGGGGATACTTATATCTCAAAACTGAAGGTAATAGACGTGAACATTGGTGTTTGGAATCTCCTTTAAACATAAAGAAACATGCCTTTCTGTTATTTTTTGTGGAGGGGGGGGGGAGGGAAATAAACTTAACGGCGGTGGGGTGTAAAAGGAGGTGAGAATAGTTGATTTTACTGTTCATAATATACTTACAAGGAGCCTCCGTTGCTCAGGTGGCAGCGCGCCTGCCTCTCACAGCTAGGTTATGTGGTTCAAATCCCGGTCACTCCATGAGACATTCGTGCTGGACAAAACGGAGGCAGGACAGGGTTTTCTCCGGATACTCCGGTTTTCCCTGTCATCATTCATTCCAGCAACACTGTCCAATATCATTTCATTTCATTTGTCATTCATTATCCATTGCCCCAGAGGAGTGCGACAGGCTTCGGCAGCCGGCACAATTCCTATTGCCGCCGCCAGATGGGGGCTTTATTCATTCCATTCCTGACCCTGTCGAATGACTGGAAACAGGCTGTAGATGTACTTATTCTGATCATAAACCGATCATTTTTTTTATCTTTCCTGGGGTCGTTTTCAAGAGCCATCTTTTTCTTCGGAGAACGTTCTTAGATTACAGTACATTCTCCTGGCATATAAATAAAAATTTAAACACCTTTGAAATAAACGATAGGAATGAGATTGACCGTCCAATTGTTCACCTCTATAATAAGGTCAACAATGCACGGAATATGTCATTCGTATCACCAGAAATCCCGCACACTTGGCTACGCGCGACAATGGTGCTGGTCACATTGTTAACATTGACAGTGGCAGCAGATGTAATTTACCGCCAAGTAGCGGTCTTGCATCTTGCTATGGGGTCCAGAACATCTATAATAATAATAATAATAATAATAATAATAATAATAATAATAATAATAATAATAATGTTCTAGACCGTCGTCAAATGTGCAGACCGCGCTGGAAACGGGTACTGGACGGGTAACGACTAAGAATGCAGTCCAGCCGCGGGTTTAGTACCGCCAAGGCACCCAAGAGGACACCACGCCGGATCTCCTCAAGGATTTGATCCATATTAAAAATTCTTATAGGAAAAGATGGCAAAGATTTAGGGACCCAACTGACCGGGTGGAATACCTGGACCTAGCCCGGGAAGTACGAAATCGATTGCTGGAAAGAAAGATTGAAAAATGGGAGGAAACTTGCTGTAATCTATTAGAAAACGAGTCAGATCGCGAATTTTGGCGGATTCTCTCAGATAGATCGCGAATTTCGGCGGATTATATATAGAGCAATAAGCATTCAATTATAATTAGTATAATACCGTAGCGAAGCACTGGTATCTTGCTAGTCTATATATATAAAATAAGTTGTCCTGACTGACTGACTGATTCATCACCGCCGAGCCAAAACTACTGGACATAATGAAATGAAATTTTGAGGATACATTTATAGCATAATATAGGTGCTCGCTAAGGGAGGATTTTTGGATATTCCGTCGCTAAGGGGGTGAAACGCGGGGTGAAATTTTAAAATGAGTGTATCTATATCTCAAAACTTTAAAAGTTTACAGACGTAAAAATTGGCATTTAGAGTCTCCTTTTAAAATAATGAAACACGTATTTTTTCTTTTCGGAAAATCCCAATGGGAGGGGTGAAAATGGGTAAAAAAGGGTTGACTGACTTTAATGAGGATACTTACAGTATATCTCAGAAACTGAAGATATTACAGACATGAAAATTGGTATTTGGGATATCCTTTGAAAATAAATAAACACGTATGTTTTGTCTTTGGAAAATCCAATTAATGGGGGGGGGTAAAAAGGGGTGTAAATTTTTAAAATGAGTGTATCTCAATCTCAAAACTTTAAACGTTTACAGATGTAAAAATTGGGATTTATAATCTCCATTAAAAATATAGAAACACGTATTTTTTTGTTTTCGGAAAATGCCGATAGGAGGGGTGAGAATGGGTGAAAAAGCGGCTGAATGAATTTAATGAGGAATCTTATATCTCAGAAACTGAAGATATTATAGACCTGAAAATTTGTATTTGGGATCTCCTTTAAAAATAAAGAAACACGTATATTTTGTATTTAGAAAATCCAATCAACGGGGGTTAAACAGGAGTGACTAATTGGGGTGAATCTTTAGAAAGATAATATGTACCGTCTATCTCAGAAACATAAAATGTTACAGACGTAAAAATTGGTACTTGGAATCTCCTGTAAGAGTAAAGAAACATAGATGATTTGTTTTTGGAAACTCCACTTCAGGGAAACTTAAAAGGGGTTGAAGTTTTAAAATGAGCATTTTTACAGTATATCTCAAAAATTTAACATATTACAGAAGTGAAAAGTGGTATTTTTTCTCTCTATTTAAAGTAAAGAAAAATGTAGTTTTTGTTTTCGGAAAAAAACACTTGGGTGGGGGTGGGGTATAAGTGACTGAAAATGGGGTTGAATTCTTTAAATTAGGATATTGATATCTCAAAAACTGAAGATGTTACAGACGTGAAATTTGGTATGTGGAATCTCCTTTAAAAATAAAGAAATACGTATTTTTCGTTTTCGGAAATCTACTTAAAGATGTGGTGTAGGGGGGGGGGAAATTGAATTATTTGCATGAAGATACTATTATCTCAAAAGCGAAAAATTTTGCAGACTTAAAAATTGGTATTTGGAACCTGTTTTAAAAGTAGAGAAACACGTATTCGCGGAAAATACAATGAAGTGGGGGGAGGTGAGAGAATTGAACAATTATTTGAATGAATTGAATGGGGATACTTACATCTAATAAAAACTAAAGTTGTTACTGACGTGAAAATTAGTATTTTGATCTCCTTTAAAAACAAAGAAAAACGCGTTTATGGGGGTAAATCATCTCAGGGTCGTTGCTGAAATGGAGTTGAATTCCTTTTATGAGGACACATATCTCAAAAACTGAAGATGTTACAGTCGTGATAATTCGTATTTAGAAGATCCTATACTATTAAAGAAGCAAGTATTTTTTGCCGGAAAATTCACTAAAGGGGGGGGGGGGGGGGTGAAAGGAATTGAAAGAGTGATTTCTTTTTATGGGGATACTTATATCTCAAAACTTAAGGTAACAGACGTGAACATTGGTATTTGGAATCGCCTTTAAAATAAAGAAATAGGTATTTTTTGTTTTCTGAAATCCACTTAAGGGGGGGGGAACTGAAAAATTAGTTGAATTATTTGTATGAAGATACTATTATCTCAAAACCGAAAGATTTTGTAGACGTGAAAATTAGTATTTGGAATCTGCTTTAAAAGTAAAGAAACACGTATTCTCGGAAAATGCAATGAAGGGGGGAGGGGGAGGGGGAGGTGAAGGAATTGAAAGATTAATTGAATTTATTGTATGAGGATACTTACATCTAATAGAAACGAAAGTTGTTACAGGCGTGGAAATTAGTATTTGGATCTCCTTTAGAAATAGAGAGAAAACGTTTTGTGGGCGGAACCCTCTTGGGGGCGGGGGTTAAAAGGAGTTACATTCCCTTTATCAGGACACATATTTCAAAAACTGAAGATGTTAGAGTAGGGATAAATGGTATTTAGAAGATCCTTTAGTATTAAACACACACGTACTTTTTGCCGGAAAATTCACTTGGGGTGGGGGAGTGTGAAAGGAAGTGAAAAGAAACTGACCTTTTTTTAATGGGGATACTTATATCTCAAAACTGAAGGTAACAGACCTGAACATTGGTATTTGGAATCTCCTTTAAACATAAAGAAACACGCCTTCCTTTGTTTAGGGGGGGGGGTGTAAATCAAAGGCGGTGGGGTGAAAAAGGAGTTGAGACCAATAGGGATGTATAGAATTAGCACCGATAGAGCGCAGTGCTGTTGTACTGGGTAAGCGCAAGGCGCTCTTCATTTGTCTCCTGTGTACTCATGGCGCTAATATCCACGAATTTAAGTTGTTTAAATTGTTATTTTCGTGACTATGCCGAGCTATTGCAGTGTTCCTCTTTGTAAAAATCAGGGAAACTCGTTTTCGTTTCATCAGTTTCCACAAAATAAAGAAATGAGGAAGGAATGGTTACATGCTATTAGAAGGAAACATTTCGGTGAGAAGAATCTGACCGAAAATATTAAAGTGTATTCCCATCATTTTCAACCCGGAGACTTCAAAAGAACTTTGTTGGGTAAGTGCGACTTACGAACGGAAATAATTCGCATTTTCTACCTATAAAGTGATTAGGCATTTCGATAACAACCACAGAATTTATGTGTTTGTATTTAAAGGTGAGAGAGCAAGATTAAAACCGGGCGCTGTTCCATCGTTTTTTCCATGGACCACGAACACAACAAAAAGAAGAAAGAGGCCATACACCAGAAAATCGCCGGATTACCACGATAAGCTTACAATATTGGAATCTGCAGAAATCAACCCCATTGAAGTACGGGAAGAAATCGTGAATATATCCGAAGAAGTGAATGTAACATCTGTGACTCCCATTTTCAAAGACGTCAGTACTCAGACAAATACTACAGGTAATTTGGTTGTTGAGCAAATAATGAATAATCCTGATGCCGTATTGCTTTATACAGGGTTTGCAGACGTCCAACATTTTAATTTGGTGTCTGCTGTTTTGGGAGAAAACAGATACAATTTACAAATATTCCCTCTTGAACCCAGACTGTGTTTCTTATTGACAGTTATGAAGCTAAGGACCAACAAATCTGACCAAGAACTAGGCCTTAACTTCGGAATCCATAAAACTACTGTTGGAAGAATATTTAATGTTTGGATTAATTTCATGTACTGCCAATTTAAAGAGTTGAACATATGGCCTGATAGAGAAACTGTCCTGGAAAACAGCCCCCTTGCTTTTAGACAGAAATACCCCTCGACTAGAGTAATAATTGATGCAACTGAGATTACAATAGCAAAACCTAAGAACCCTACAGCACAGCAAGCTACATTTTCTACATACAAAAATGCAAACACAACAAAGGTATTAATAGGTATACATCCATCTGGTTTCATAAGTTTCATATCTGATGCATATGGTGGAGCAATATCAGATAGGCAGTTATTTATCAGATCAGGAATGTTGGATCTCTTGGAAGAAGGAGATTCAGTTATGGCAGATAGGGGGTTCAACATTCAGGATCTGTTATGCACTAAAGGTGTAACATTAAATATCCCACCATTTCTGAAAGGCAAAAGGCAGGTTACTCCATCAGAAAACATTGAAACAAGGAGGATAGCCTCTAAAAGAATACACATAGAACGGGCTATAGGACTTGCTAAAACATACAAAAAACTGCAGTCAAAGTTGCATGTCAGTAAAATTCGTCTTTCAGGGAGGATAATATTTGTATGTTTTATGTTATGCAATTTCAGGAAAACCATTATGTCAGGTTAGGATGACTGGAACAAAATATTCATGGTAAAACTTGTCTAATTTTGCCACCATTTCATGAATGAAAATGTCATCTCTCTCTATTTCCAACACTAGCAAATCAACATCAGTGTACACAACAAAGCTACAATAATGTCTGCCTGTAACAAACAGCTGGCCTTGCACTTGGAAGTAATGGTTGTGATTTTTCTTGAGTATCACTGCACCACTGCTCTCGCCCAAGTATGGAACACATTTGATTGAAATAGCTTCATTTTTATTACTTGGCAACCCTTTAAGTTCCAAGACTCTATCCTGTCCAATTAATCCATCACAAGATGCTGCCAGATAATGTCTGGTAGGATGAATAATGAGGCCACACTTTTGGACTACATGGCCTGTTAGCTGAGAATATCTGTCCCTTGCTGAGTCTTCCATTTGAAGTCCCCATTTCATATCACTGGAGCAAAACACACTTCCCTTGAATAAGGATTTTGCTAGGGCTTTAGGAGTTTTTGAGTGACAGATTTTCCCAAAATTACTTGCTGTCAAACGATATTTCCTCTC
Organism: Anabrus simplex; assembly: GCF_040414725.1. Lineage (NCBI taxonomy): Eukaryota > Metazoa > Arthropoda > Insecta > Orthoptera > Tettigoniidae > Anabrus > Anabrus simplex. The sequence continues at coordinate 182,514,545 of NC_090267.1, forward strand.
TTTGAACCATAGACTTTGCTGGGATTGTTGTCTAGTATTTTCCTCAATTTTCTTCCTTTCCTCATCATTGACTCTTACAAGATTTTCAGCTTGTGTCGCACATGGATCCACACCATAATGGTGGTCATGAATGACATCAAAGCAGCTGGCCTGTTCTTTTTTTAGAGCAAAAGAAAAAGCAAGCTTATGTTGGGAACTTTTTACAATACCTTCAACATATTGCTGATATCCAGGCTGATTAACTCCTGACAATGGCCTAACACCATGGCAGGGTTTCTGGAAAACTTATTCCAAGGGCAAACATTCCACTTTCATAGGGCTAACTGGCCTCAACCGTTTGGAAGGGGGATGGTGAAAAGTTTGTAAATTTTGGGTGCATGTTTCTGAACACTGAATAATACCAGTCTTGGAGAAGTGCTCTAATGCATAGCTTACAGCAGCAATATGCTTACAACATGCCTTGGGGCCTGCTCCAGCAACACATTCACATTCTCCTCCTATAATGTCACCAGGTACTCCTAAAATAACCTTCACATTATAGCTCTTATGTTTTGTGTACTCGGATTTCACAGCAATGCATATTAGAATTTCATCCGATTGAAAGAAACATTTTATAAACAAAACAAACTTTTCACTGAAAAGTCTGTACCCAGCATCACACATGATTTGTAGTAGGAAACAGGTGCTCCATCTATTTCCGATTTTCTAAATACAAAATAATCCATCAAATGCACATTTGTGATGGTGATCTTCACCTTATGGCTGATAGTCAATTCTTCAAAGGAACCGGTACTAGGAAACTGAAGAAATTCACATGCCTTTGGTGGTGGACAAGGCTGTATCTGCAGTTTCATGTAAGCCATCAACCTAAAAAAAATACGTGAATTGAAGACTATAAGCAAGTAGAGTAAGTGCGTATTTAAATCTCTACTTATGATTTAAGTCTTGTGGACGTATATTTATATATTTCTCAATGTACAATAATCAAGTAATTGTAATCTTTAGGAAAAGGCATGCTGTCTCCTATACATTATTTAGATAATAAAGCGTGTTAGAATTTTGTAGTTACCGCTGTACTAATTCTTCCTTCCACCCGCTAGTTTTAGCGCCTCTGGTCCGTAGCTCATTTTGCAGCTGTTTAACGCTTAAACGCTGAAAATCGTCCATAATATACTAGGGGATATACCTGTACAAATAATTAATGTAGTCTTGGAGTAAAATTAGAGAATATATAGTAGGCTTTAGCTTAGGAAACTCGGTAACAATCTGTACATTTCTCGCAGCTGACTGGGAGAAACATAAAACGATCGCCTTGCGCTTACCCTGTAGTACACGAGCGCTATCTGGCGCGAACTTTCTCTGCCTACATCCCTATTGATTTTACTGTTCATAATATACTTATTCTTATCATAAACCGATCATTTTCAATCATTCCTGGGTTCGTTTTCAAGAGCCATCTTTGTTGTGTGTGTCCTCCGCATCGCAAGCTCTGCGCCTACAAGCTCCGCAACCCGCCGCAGCACCGAAGTTTCTAGCAACTACGAGGTGTCTTCACTGCGCCCGACATGCTCACCGATGACGTCAGCCAGCGATATATAAGGAGCTTCGTTCGGAGCCTGTCCAGAACTACCCCAATGTTCGACGACCAGACCACACCCCAAGTCAGACACGGAGGCATTCCTCTTAAAAACGTGTTTTGAACATGTGGACAAATTGCTGGCCGTGAGGTTTCACCTCTGAACATTGCCCCATTATCCTGATCCCCGTAGCCACGTCGAGCCCCGAGTATAGCATTCTGCAACTCCCTTTAGTCCTCACCAGTGCTCCGACGTCCACCTTAGCATTCTGCTATTTGAATAAATTAATGCAAGTTCCTTGCAAGTATAAACCTAGTACCAGCATTCTGCCTCTCTCTACAAGTTACGCTTGTAATTTCACAGAAGATAGTTTTCGACTATCAGGACAATTTATTAGTGAAACAGACTATCTCCTCAAGATAGAACTAAGTGTATATAGAACTCTCGTATTGTATAATTGTACATATGCAACAGACATTCAATTTCAGATTTAATTTCAACATTAACTGCGAGCATTCAAACAAGTTTCAAGAAGAATTCACTTTTATTTCTTATATATATTGTATCAAATCAGTGAAACAATAAACTTTATGTTGTGTCACTGTATACCAAGTTCCTTGTATACAACAATCTTTTCCTTTGAAGAACATAAACTTAGATTACAGTAGATTCTCCTGCATATAAATAAAAACACATTTGAAATGAAATGGCGTATGGCTTTTATTGCCGGGAGTGTCTGAGGCGAAGTTCGGCTCGCCAGATGTAGGTCTTTTAATTTGACTCCCGTAGGCGACCTGCGCGTGGTGATGAAGATGAAATGATGATGAAGACGACATTCATTCGTATCGCCAGAAATCCCGCGCGCTTGCCTACGCGCGACAATGGTGCTGGTCACATTGTCAGCAACGACAATGGCAGCAGATGTAATTTACTGCCAAGTAGCGGTCTTGCATCTTGCTGTGGGGTCCAGAACATCTATAATAATAATAATAATAATAATAATAATAATAATAATAATAATAATAATAATAATAATAATAATAATAATAACCTAAATTAAACTAATATCACCCACACTAATAATAAAAATAAAAATCTTCTGGACCGTCGTCAAAATGTGTGGACTGCGCAGGAAACGGGACCTGGCCGGGTATTGACTACGGATGCAGTTCGGTCGCGGGGTCAGTACCGCCAAGGCACCCAAGACACCACCACTCCGGATCTCCTCAAGGATTTGATCCATATTAAAAATGCTTACAGGAAAATATGGCAAAGGTTTAGGGACCCAACTGACCGGGTGAAATACCTGGACCTAGCCCGGGAAGTACGAAATACACTGACTGACAGTGACAATGCAACACCAAGGAGGAGTGGTTCGAAAGGGATGAAAGTTGGGGAAAAAACAGAGACGACACGGATGAATAATTGATGTTTATTTCAAACCGATATGCAGGTTACACAATGCGCACGGCATCGACTCAGTACGATGTAGGACCACCGCGAGCGGCGATGCACGCAGAAACACGTCGAGGTACAGAGTCAATAAGAGTGCGGATGGTGTCCTGAGGGATGGTTCTCCATTCTCTGTCAACCATTTGCCACAGTTGGTCATCCGTACGAGGCTGGGGCAGAGTTTGCAAACGGCGTCCAATGAGATCCCACACGTGTTCGATTGGTGAGAGATCCGGAGAGTACGCTGGCCACGGAAGCATCTGTACACTTCGTAGAGCCTGTTGGGAGATGCGAGCAGTGTGTGGGCGGGCATTATCCTGCTGAAACAGAGCATTGGGCAGCCCCTGAAGGTACGGGAGTGCCACCGGCCGCAGCACATGCTGCACGTAGCGGTGGGCATTTAACGTGCCTTGAATACGCACTAGAGGTGACGTGGAATCATACGCAATAGCGCCCCAAACCATGATGCCGCGTTGTCTAGCGGTAGGGCGCTCCACAGTTACTGCCGGATTTGACCTTTCTCCACGCCGACGCCACACTCGTCTGCGGTGACTATCACTGACAGAACAGAAGCGTGACTCATCGGAGAACACGACGTTCCGCCATTCCCTCATCCAAGTCGCTCTAGCCCGGCACCATGCCAGGCGTGCACGTCTATGCTGTGGAGTCAATGGTAGTCTTCTGAGCGGACGCCGGGAGTGCAGGCCTCCTTCAACCAATCGACGGGAAATTGTTCTGGTCGATATTGGAACAGCCAGGGTGTCTTGCACATGCTGAAGAATGGCGGTTGACGTGGCGTGCGGAGCTGCCACCGCTTGGCGGCGGATGCGCCGATCCTCGCGTGCTGACGTCACTCGGGCTGCGCCTGGACCCCTCGCACGTGCCACATGTCCCTGCGCCAACCATCTTCGCCACAGGCGCTGCACCGTGGACACATCCCTATGTGTATCGGCTGCGATTTGACGAAGCGACCAACCTGCCCTTCTCAGCCCGATCACCATACCCCTCGTAAAGTCGTCTGTCTGCTGGAAATGCCTCCGTTGACGGCGGCCTGGCATTCTTAGCTATACACGTGTCCTGTGGCACACGACAACACGTTCTACAATGACTGTCGGCTGAGAAATCACGGTACGAAGTGGGCCATTCGCCAACGCCGTGTCCCATTTATCGTTCGCTACGTGCGCAGCACAGCGGCGCATTTCACATCATGAGCATACCTCAGTGACGTCAGTCTACCCTGCAATTGGCATAAAGTTCTGACCACTCCTTCTTGGTGTTGCATTTGCTCTGTCAGTCAGTGTAGATTGCTGGAAAAGAAGATTGAAAAATGTGAGTAACTTTGCCGTAATCTCTCAGAAAACGAGTCAGATTGAGAAATTTGGCGGATTCTCTCAGAAAACGAGTCAGATCGAGAATTTCGGCGGATTATATATAAAACATTAAGCATTCAATTATAAATTTCAGTATAATACCGTTGCGAAGCACGGGTATCTTGCTAGTCTATATATATAAAACTAGTCTATATATATAAAACTAGCAAGATACCCGTGCTTCGCTACGGTATTATACTGAAATTTATAATTGGATGCTTTACGTTTTATACATAGGTAAGGGTTATTCTGCCCGAAGGCAGGTCCGAACCTCCGCAGAGGTGTTCCTGAGCCGGAGTTTACGTGCGGTAGGGTGGCCAGTTCCTTTCCGCTCCTCCATTCCCTTACCCCCACCAACAGCGCGTGGCAACCCATCCAACTCCTGACCACGCCCAATGTTGATTAACTTCGGAGATCTCACGGGATCCGGTGTTTCAACACGGCTACGGCCGTTGGCTTTTATACATAATCCGCCGAAATTCGAGATCTAACTCTTTTTCTGAGAGAATCCACCAAAATTTGCGATCTGGCTCGTTTTCTGAGAGATTACGACAAAGTTCCTCCCATTTTTCAATCTTTGTTTCCAGAAATCGATTTCGTACTTCCCGGGCTACTTCCAGTTATTCCACCCGGTCAGTTGGATCCGTAAATCTTTGCCGTATTTTCCTATAAGCATTTTAATATGGATCAAATCCTTGAGGACATCCGGCGTGGTGTCGTCTTGGGTGCCTTGGCGGTACTGAACCCGCGGCCGGACTGCATTCGTAGTCATTACCCGCCCAGGACACATTTCCAGCGCGGTCCGCACATTTTGTCAACGGTCCATTATTATTATTATTATTATTATTATTATTATTATTATTATTATTATTATTATTACTATTGTTCTGAAATCCACAGCAAGATGCAAGACGGCTACGTGGCCGTAAATTACATCTGCTGCCATTGCCATTGCTGAAAATGTGACCAGCACCATTGTCGCGGTTAGGCAAGTGCGCGGGATTTCTGGCGATACGAATGACATACTTCCGTGCATTACTGATGTTACTATAGAGGTGAACAATTGCACGGTCAATCTCATTCCTATCGTTTATTTCAAATGTGTTTAAATTTTTATTTATATGCCAGGAGAATCTACTGTAATCTAAGAACATTCTCCATAGGAAAAGATGGCTCTTGAAAACGAACCCAGGAAAGATTAAAAATGATCGGTTTATGATCAGAATAAATACACTGAAAATCCACAGCCTGTTGCCAGTCATTCGACCGGGTCACAAATGAAATGAATAAAGCCCACATCTAGCGGCGAGGATAGGAATTGTGCCGGCTGCCGAGGCCTGCCGCACTCCTCTGGAGCAATGATTAATGAGTGACAAATGAAATGAAATGTTATTGGAGAGTTTTGCCGGAATGAATGATGACAGGAAAACCGGAGTACCCGGAGAAAAACCTGTCCCGCCTCCGCTTTGTCTAACACAAATCTCACATGGAGTGACCGGGATTTGAACCACGGAACCCAGCGGTGATAGCCGGCACGCTGCCGCGTGAGCCACGGAGGCTCCTTATATGTACATTATGAACGGTAAAAGCAATTGGTCTCACCTCGTTTTTTCACCCTACCGCCGTTGATTTACCCCCACCCCACCTCCCAAAAGGAGGCGCGTTTCTTTTTGTTTAAAGGAGATTCCAAATACCAATATTCACGTCAGTTACGTTCAGTTTTGAGATATAAGTATCCCCATAAACATAATTACCTTCTTTTCACTTCCTTTCACACTACCCCCGTTAAGTGAATTTTCCGGCAAAATACTTGTTTCTTTAAAAGTAAAGGATATTCTAAATACCAATTATCATGACTCTAACATATTCAGTTTTTGAGATATGTGTCCTCATGAAAGGAGTTTAACTCCTTTTCACTCCCTCCCCCCAAGATGATTCTCCCCCTCCGCCCTCCAAAATAAGACGCTTTTTCTTTGTTTTTAACGGAGATCCAAATACCAATCTTCACACGTCTGTAACAACTTCAGTTTTTATTAGATGTAAGTATCCTCATACAATTAATTAAATTCATTTTTCAATTCTTAACCCCCCCCCCCCCCTCTTCATTGGATTTTCCCAGAATATGTGTTTCTTTACTTTTGAAGCAAATTACAAATGTCAATTTTTACGTCTGTAACATTTTACGTTTCTGAGATATACTGCAGATATAATCTTTCTAAAAATTAACCCCAAATTGCCACTCCTGTTTAACCCCCATTAATTGGATTCTCCTAAAACAAAAAAATACGTGTTTCTGTATTTTTAAAGGAGATCCCATATACCAATTTTCAGGTCTGTAATATCTTCAGTTTCTGAGATATAAGTATACTCATTAAAGGCATTCAACCATTTTTCACCCCTTTTCACCCCTCCTATTAGGATTTTCCGAAAACAAAAAATACGTGTTTATTTTTAAAGGAGATTCTAAATGCCATTTTTACATCTGTAAACCTTTAAAGTTTTGAGATATAGATACACTCATTTTAAAAATTAACCCCCCTTTTAACACCCTTAGCGACGTTATATCCAAAAATCCTCCCTTAGCGAGCACCTACATCTTAATATGAATGTATCCCCAAAATTTCATGTCTTTATGTCCAGTAGTTTTGGCTCGGCGATGATGAATCAGTCAGTCAGTCAGTCAGTCAGTCAGTCAGTCAGGACAAGTTCTTTTATATATATAGATAACTTGTCCTGACTGACTGACTGACTGACTGACTGACTGACTGACTGACTGACTGGCTGACTGATTCATCATCGCCGAGCCAAAACTATTGGACATAAAGAAATTAAATTTTGGGGATATATTCATATTAAGATGTAGGTGCTCACTAAGAGAGTATTTTTGGATATTCCGTCGCTAATGGGGTGAAAAGGGGGGTAAAATTTTAAAATGAGTGTATCTATATCTCAAAACATTAACAGTTTGCAGATGTAAAAATTGGTATAATCTTCATTAAAACACGTATTTTTTTGTTTTCAGAAAATCCCAATAGGAGGGGTGAAAAAGGGGTTGAATGCCTTTAATCAGGATACCGGTACTTATCTCTCAGAAACTGAAGATATTACAGACCTGAAAATTGGTACTTTTGATCTCTTTTAAAAAAGAAACACGTAATTTTTTTGTTTTTGGAAAATCCAATTAATGGGAGGGTGAAAAGGGGGTGAATTTTTAAAATGAGTGCATCTATATCTCAAAACTTTTAAAGTTTACAGATGTAAAAATTGGTATAATCTTCATTAAAAATAAAGAAACACGTATTTTTTTGTTTTCGTAAAATCCCAATAGGTGGAGTGAAAAGGGGTGAAAAAGGGGTTGAATGCCTTTAATGAGAATACTTATATCTCAGAAACTGAAGATATTACAGATCTGAAAACTGGCGTTTGAGATCTCCTTTAAAGAAACACGTATATTTTTGTTTTTGGAGAATCCAATTAATGGGGGGAGGGGTGAAAAGGGGATGAATTTTTAAAATGAGTGTATCTATATCTCAAAACTTTTAAAGTTTATAGATGTAAAAATTGGTATTTAGAATTTCCTTTAAAAATAAAGATACACGTATTTTTTTGTTTTCGGAAAATCCCAATAGGAAGGGTGGAAAAGGGTGAAAAGGGGTGAATGCCTTTAATGAGGCTACTTATATTTCAGAACCTGAAGATATTACAGAGCTGAAAATTGGTGTTTGGGATCTCCTTTAAAAATAAGGAAACACGTATTTTTTTGTTTTTGGAAAATCCAATTAATGGGGGAGTGAAAAGGGGGGAATTTTTAAATTGAGTGTATCTATATCTCAAAACTTTTAAAGTTTATAGATGTAAAAATTGGTATTTAGAATCTCCTTTAAAAATTAGAAACACACGTATTTTTTTTTTGTTTTCGGAAAATCCCAATAGAAAGGTTGGAAAAGGGTGAAAATTGGTTGAATGCCTTAAATGAGGTTACTCATATTTCAGAACCTGAAGATATCAGAGACCTGAAAATTGGTATTTGGGATCTACATTAAAAATAAAAAAACAGGTATTTTCTCGTTTTTGGAAAATGCAAATAATTCGGTGAAAAGGGGGATGAATTTTTAAAATGAGTGTGTCTACATCTTAAAACTTTAAAAGTTTACTGATGTAAAATTGGTATTTAGAATCTCCTTTAAAACTAAAGGAACATTTATTTTTTTGTTTTCTGTAAATCCCAATAGGAGGGGTGTAAAAGGGTGAATAATGGGTTGAACGCCTTTAATGAGGATACATATATCTCAAAAACTGAAGAAATTACAGAACTGAAAATTTGTATATGGGATCTCCTTTAACAATAAAGAAACAGGTATTTTTTTGTTTTTGGAAAATCCAATTAATGGCGGTTAAACAGGAGTGACAAATTAGGGTGAATATTTCGAAAGACTATATCTACAACATATCTGAGAAACGTAAAATGTTACAGACGTAAGAAGTGGGTATTTGGAATCTCCTGTAAATGTAAAGAAACATAGGTGATATGTTTTTGGAAACTCCCCTTAAGGGGGACAAAAAAAGGGTGAAATTTTAAATTGAGAATTTCTACAGTATATCTCAAAAAACTTTACATGTTACAGAAGTGAAAAATGGTATTTTTTAATGTCTATTAAATATAAAGAAACGTGTATTTTTAGTTTTCTAAAATACCACTTGGGTGAAGGGGGGGGTGTGTAAAAGTGACTGAAAATGGTGTTGAATTCTTTTAATAAGGCTACTGATATCTCAAAAATGAAGATGTTACAGACGTGAAATTTGATATTTGGAATCTGCTTTAAAAGTAAACAAACACGTATTCTCGGAAAATCAAACGAAAAGGGGGGGGGTGTGTGAAAGAATTGAAAAATTGACTTAATTGTATGAGAATACACACATCTAATAAAAACTAAAGTTGTTACAGACGTGAAAATTGGTATTTGGATCTCCTTAAAAACAAAGGAAAACGCGCTTGGGGAGGAACATCTTGGGGGGTGGGAGTGAAAAGGAATTGAATTCCTTTCATGAGGACACATAAATAAAAAACTGAAGAAGTTAGAGTCGTGATAATTGGTATTTAGAAGATCCTTTATTATTAAAGAAACCAGTATTTTTTGCCCGAAAATTCACACGGGGGGTGGGGTGTGGAGGAGTGTGAAAGGAAGTGAGAAAAAGTGAATTATTTTTATGGGGATACTTATATCTCAAAACTGAAGGTAATAGACGTGAACATTGGTGTTTGGAATCTCCTTTAAACATAAAGAAACATGCCTTTCTGTTATTTTTTGTGGAGGGGGGGGGGGGAGGGAAATAAACTTAACGGCGGTGGGGTGTAAAAGGAGGTGAGAATAGTTGATTTTACTGTTCATAATATACTTATAAGGAGCCTCCGTTGCTCAGGTGGCAGCGCGCCTGCCTCTCACAGCTAGGTTATGTGGTTCAAATCCCGGTCACTCCATGAGACATTCGTGCTGGACAAAACGGAGGCAGGACAGGGTTTTCTCCGGATACTCCGGTTTTCCCTGTCATCATTCATTCCAGCAACACTGTCCAATATTTCATTTCATTTGTCATTCATCGATCATTGCCCCAGAGGAGTGCTTCAGCAGCCGGCACAATTCCTATTGTCGCCGCTAGATGGGGCTTTATTCATTCCATTCCCGACCCTGTCGAATGACAGTGGCAGCAGATGTAATTTACCGCCAAGTAGCGGCCTTGCATCTTGCTGTGGGGTCCAGAACATCTAATAATAATAATAATAATAATAATAATAATAATAATAATAATAATAATAATAATAATAATGTGGACCATCGTCCTATTGTGCGGACCGCGCTGGAAACGGGTCCTGGCCTGGTAATGGCTACGAATATAGTCGGCCGCGGGTTCAGTACCGCCAAAGCACCCAAGACGACACCACGCCGGATCTCCTTCAGGATCTGATCCATACTAAAATGCTGATAGGAAAAAATGGGAAAGATTTAGGGACCCAACTGACCGCGTGGAATACCTGGAGCTAGCCCGGGAAGTACGAAATCGATTGCTGGAAAGAAAGATTGAAAAATGTGAGGAACTTTGCCGTAATCTCTCAGAAAACGAGTCAAATCGCGAATTTTGGCGCATTCTCTCAGAAAACGAGTCAGATCGCAAATTTCGGAGGATTATATATAAAACGTTAAGCATTCAATTATACATTTCAGTATAATACCGTAGCGAAGCACGGGTCTTGCTAGTTTACTTGTATAGTTTTATTTTCGCCGTAGTACGCACACGTCTTAGCATTGTGACAACTGCGACTTTCACACACTGTATTTAAATTCACAACACATTATATTTCCACACAAACGTATTATACGATAACAATTAAATGAATAAATTCCACAAGTAGTATTATGCCCTTGAATTTATATCACTCATCACATAAAGATACTATACCTAACCTGAATTATGAGGTCTCATTATCTTAATAACAACTGTTTATGTAAATCCTGATGTGATGAATATGAAAAACAAACATGCGATATACTTAAATATAAATGTATGTCTTTCAAAAATCTCAGTTATCCAAATAATTATCCCAGTCCTTATGAATTACATTCACAAGTACAACTTATAACATTCGCTTAGCCCGCCTCAATTGATGAGCTGATGGGCTTGGCGAGCTTTCTACAGTACGGCCTGTATATATTACGAAGGCAGTGGCTGTGGGCTGCCATTGAACGTTGCTGGAAGTATGACCATTTTGCCAATGTCGGAAACATTTCCATCGTTTGCAACTGCATCTCGTAAATTAATATATTCTTCTGAACGTAACGATTTCTGATTTAAGCGAATAAATGACAAACGTTCGGATTCAATTTTGGCATAGGCCTACATATCTACCACATATTGATGGGATATTTGACGGCATTGCAGAATATGATATCTTCCATTCTGAGGTATCATTATGCGCTATGAATAATAATCGCTGATACTTTTTAATTGAGTTGTTTAACTGCAAGAATAATGAGAATGGAAGATATAAAAAATGTCAATTAAATTCACGAATAATGCAAAGATAAAAATAAATTTACATTGTCATTTGATAAAATGAAATAAAGATATCTGTAGTTACCTGCAATTGGATTAGTTTGCATAATATTGAAATGATATCCGTCCTGCCCTTCCCATCAAATTTCGGGATACTGCAGCGCATCGTACGATCGATGTATTTGAGCGACACGTTGAATCGTATTATTCCGTCGCTGAAGCATTAAATCGCGCGTACTACGTTCTTCGGCAGCTATGACAATCGCTACTTCATTGATGATAGGTGCGTTGTAGCGTCCGGGGTGCTGTCCGAGTGGTGTTTTCTCGGCTCGTGTTTGAATTGCATAATTATCCACCGGTAAGTTGTCAATTGCAGTTTTGAATAATGTTATCAATGCATTGTGTTGGTGGAAAAATGTTTGCAAATCGAATATAATGTGGCGTTTGGTGCTTGGAATTGCACCCCAGCGTCGATCAACTTGTGCATCATGATCAACCATAAAATATATTTGTAGAAATTTATGTTCAGCGTCCGAAACGGGTAGAATATTCTGAAAAAAGTGTTTGGAATCAGGTGAGTCGCCTGAAAGCTATGACAACAACGGATCAGGTGGTGGATGCAATGTCGGTAATTTAACTTTGCCATTTGAGCAGCACATTCCAGGTGTTTCAATGCTGAACTTCAGTGAACTGCAATGCCCACAGGCCTTATCCATTTTTCCGATATTTGCACTGGGATGCAAATTGTAATCGTAGTTAGCATCATATTGAAATGCAGCAAGATTCAAATCAACATGTACTGTTCGTCGATATCGGATAACTTGTAAACGTTCTCGTTCAATTCTTACCGCATGTTCGTCTTCTGATTCTGATGCACGTGATCGGAAAGTACATAAACGTTGTGTTTCGATTCTTCCCTCATATTGATCTTGAGATTCTGATGCACCTGAATTTGCAATTCGAAAACGACCTGCTCCATTACTCACTTGTCTTTCCTCGTTCGTTTGAGAAGCTCGAATTATCTTATTTCTACGTGCTACACTGGTAGATCTACTAAGTGACGAACGTTTGGGAGGCATATTTTTTGACGAAGCAATGTAACGCGATATAAGCTTGTATAACCTAATATATCGTTCGTTGATTCACTTGAGAAATAGAAAAATTACTGTTTGCACTGATAAATTTCCATTAAATATAACTTACATTGATCGGCATCGATAATAATAATTCTATTTTGTATACGTGAGATAATGTCCGAATAATATGTGGGAGGACCAAATAATGATGTACAAAAACACAAATATACTTAAGCACGGCCATGAGTTTATTTTATGCTAAAGTACTTCCAGTCCTAACATACGGGCTGAAACTCATCCGGAAACACTTCACAGTATCCGACCTCCGAGCCACTGAGGAACACTGGGGATGTCAAAGACGTCACCCTCAAGACTGGCATACATTCTTGCCTCTGATACATTTTACTGGAGGATCTACGAATCAGAATGCAGCTTCCGTCCACAAAACAGGAACAAGAGCTTCTTCAAATTAGACAAAAGAAACGAGAAGACAGCTACCTCTAATTTTACTCGACAGATGCCATGCTCAACCGTGGCTGATCTGGACCAAACAATGATGATATGCGGAGTGCTCTAAATAGGTTGGCAGTACATGGTTTTCATAATAAGCTATGTACTCATGACCCGTCTGAGCAGTGCGTTTGTAAGTTGTGTGAAGGCCATCGCGAGAGCTACCATTCCAACAAATGCACTAAATGAAGAAAATCCCGTATGGACTACTGTAAAACGTAAATTAATGTTAGTGATGTGATGCTTACTTATAATAGCTTCTCTCTTTTAGTCCAACCCTTCGTAAGGGTCTAGTGGCATCACGCGACAATCCTTTTGGTGATCTTCCTCCAGGAGTATCTGCTTTGGGCATGGTGACTTGCTTGCTGTAAGCTCATCCTAGTCAAGCTCTTGATCTGGTCCATCCATCGTAACGGTGCACGTCCTCTAGGTCTTCGGCCGTCGACTTTTCCCTCTATGATAAGTTTTTCCATTGCCTCCTGTCTTCTGGCAATGTGACCAAAATATCTGAGTTATTTTTGGGCGATAAGGATCTACAGTCTTGTTCTGATGCCGAGCTGTTGCATGATCGAATTGTTAGTACGATGTGCTATCCATGGCATTCGCAGTAATCTCTTAGAACATCACATTTCTAGAGCATCAATCCTGCAGCGATGCGCCGTCTTCATCGTGCAAGTTTCTGCTGCATAGGTCGCGATAGGGAAGATCAGAGTTCGAATGAGGGTGAGCTTTGTTTTGGAAGTGAGGAGGTGTCCTTCCAGATGCGAGTTTTTGCTGTTGAATTTCTCGCAATCGCAATGCGCTTACGGATCTCAGGTCCACAGTCTCCAGTAGTTGTGACAACAGATCCTAGATAGTTGAAGCGACTGACAACCTCATAATCAGCAATTCTTGTATAGCAGGTCTGTTATTAAAACGGTCTATAATCATCACTTTGGTCTTTTTGCTGTTGATTTCAAGACCTTATTCTCTGCTTCGCTCGTCTAACCTCCGTATGATGGCTTCTTGTTTATGATCATCTGTTGCAATTTTCACAGTGTCATCCGCATACCTGAGATTAATTTTCCTGCCACCAACTGTGATGCCGTCATGCCAATTCTCGAAAATCTTCCTCATAATGTACTCACTGTATATATTAAATAGGAGGGGGAGAGAATGCAACCTTGTCGCACTCCAGCACTAGTAGAAAAGATGTCTGAGAAGTTGCCATTAACTCTCACTGTCGCAATGTTCGAAGAGTACAATTGTTGAATCAGGTACACTAAATATCTCGGCGTCCCCATCACAATGAGTGTAGTCCAGAGCTTTGACCATTTTACTTTGTCGAAGGCTCTCTTGTAGTCCGCGAAGCACAGGAACATCTTGAAATTGTACTCCCTTGTCTTCTCTATGAGCTTGCCGGATGTTTAGGGTCTACTCACGAGTTCCTTTGCCAAGAACACACCCGGTTTGATCCTCTGAGATTAAATTTGTTGAAGTAAGGAGGTATTCAGCCTCTCGTTCAGCACCGTGAGCATGATTTTACTGGCATGGGTGATGAGGGCTATCGTTCGATAATTTGCACAGTCAAGTGGAGAACCTTTCTTGAACAATGGTACGAAGATGGAGTGGCACCACTGGTCCGGCCAATTTCCAGATGTCCATATTTTCTGACATAACTTGTGGAGGATGTCGACACCTAGGTCACCCATGATCTTTAGGATTTCAGCAGTGATTCCATCTAGGCCTGGTTTTTTCCGGTTCCGGAGCTTTTTTTATTGCACGTTCCACTTCTCCTCTAAGGATCATTGGTTCAAAGTCTGTTGGGTTCCGAGGATCTGGCATTGGTTGTGGGTCATCAGTAAACAGCTCGATGCAGTATTCTCTCCATACTTTCGCGATGCCCGCTGCATTTGTTATGATATTCCCTTGGTCATCTTTATTAATCTGAGCCTTAGGCATAAACTCTCCTGTTAAGTATTTCACCTTGTCGTACAGTTCTGCGCTGTGATTTTTGGTCGCATGTGACTTTAGTTCTGCACACAATTTCTTAATGCGTTCATTCTTGTATCTTCTACAAGCGTGTTTGATATCATTGTTAATTTTTTCATTAGTCGTCCTTGCTGTTCTGGATTTGTAACTGTGAGCCGGATGTTAAGTCTCATTTCAACCAGTGCCAAAGTTTCGTCAGTCAACCAGTGTTGTCGCTTCACTACTGTGTTCATCTTTGGAACCTTGCTCGCTGCATTTGTGATCCATTCTTCAATTCTCTTCCAAGCCATGCCACAATTTTCCTCTAGGTCAGGTGACCCAGTGCTTCGGAGTGTTTCTTGGAAAGTAATTGGCACAGGGGCCGTTAACTTTTTCGAGTTTATTTTGACGACTGGTTAGCTCAGTTTGATTCTAAGATAGGCCCGGAGTAGACGATTATCCGATCCGCATTCGGCACTAGGTTTCGTTTTCACATTAGGGAAGTATGTTCTCCATCTTTCATCGACAAGGTTGTAATCAATTTGGTTCTTAAAATGCCAATTCGTGGAGGTCCACGTAAAGAGACGACGTTTGTGGTGTTTAAACATGGTATTCATAATAGAAAGACTGTTGTCAGTTGCAAACTGAATCAATCGATTGCTTGGCTCATTACGTGCACACAGGCCATATTGGCCTACAGTTTCTCGCAAGTGGTTGTCCAACGAGGTGGTTCCTACTTTTGCATTGAAGTCTTCGATCTCTTGGTTGTCTACAAACAGCGATGATGGGTAGATATACCTGGATCAGGTGTAGTTTATATGGCTAGGTGTTGAGAGTGAGGGTTAGTATTCTTTCACTGATAGGTCTGTATTCCTCAACATATTGGGATATCCGCTTATCAACAAGAAACGCGACGCCATTCTGAGCTGTATCATTTGCCACGGCGATGTATTTTACATGGTCATCTGTTTCAAAATGCCCACATCATTTCCAGTGAGTTTCCGACAGTCCACAAATGTACTTTATATATGTACTTTATGTAATTTATATATGGCCATTTGGCTGCAAAAAGTTGTTATTATGATTAAAAACACAACTCAGACGTTACTATGTACTTATTTTCATATATTGTTGCTATAGGAAAGGTACAGTGAAGATCACTGTATTTCTGAACTTGAATTGGGAAGTGAGTAGCGTGGTGCTACGTCTATAAATTTGCCACAGTTCATCTCAGCGACCCCGAAAACTATGGATCGACACTAATATTGTCCTTTTTCGATAATCTCGGTCATTTTGGAAATTGTTCTTTTCCAACCCTTCTCACGTCCCATGCCGCTGGGAGATGAATAATGTGTATGACGAATTAAAGTTAGTGAAATGAACAGTATCTTGATTCGGTAAGTGAGTATCTTGGTGCTACATCTATAATTTTGTCACAGTTCATGTCAGCGACCCCGAAAACAATGGATCGACACTAATATTGTCCTTTTTCGATAATCTAGGTCATTTTGGATATTATTATTTTCAATCCCTTCTCACACCCCATGCGGCTGGGAGATGAATAATGACGAATAAAAGTTAGTGAAATGAGCATTATGAAGCTGTCTGATAGAACAAGTCCGATCGTATTCCTGTAAATGAGACATTCTATAACGACAGGTGATTAAGGAAGTCATGGACCTACATGGACTGTAGCGCAAATAAGCAAGCACGTTATCAACATCAATCAAAGGCATTTATGTTGCCAATTGGGCTGCAGTGAAAATTGATGGTAGAATGAATTCATGGTTCAATTTACTTACAGGGGCTAGACAAGGCTGTAACCTTTCACTTTTGTAGTTCATGATTTACATGGATCATCTACTGAAAGGTATAATGCGGTAGGGAGATTAGCAGTCTGGCCTATGCCGACGACTTGGTCTTAATGGCAGATTGTGCCGAAAGCCTGCAGTCTAATATTTGGAACCTGGAACCTGGAAGTAGGTTCAATGAGTGTGATATGAAAATTAGCCTTTCCAAGACTAAATTGGTTTCCGTAGGTAAGAAATCTAAGAGAACTAAATGTCAGATTGGGAATACAAAGCGGGAAGAGGAAGATAATTTCAGGATGGTAGTATAGCGGGTGAGATCGAATCAAGATGCAGCAAAGCCAAGGCAGTGAGCTGGCAGTTGCAATCTATAGTATTCTGTAAGAAAAAAGTGAGCTCCTGGACGAAACTACCTTTACACTGGTCTGTTTTCAGACCAACTTTGCTTTATGGAAGTGAAAGAAGGGTGTACTCAGGATATTTTATTCATTCACAAGTAACGGAAACGAAATTAGCGAGAATGATTGCTGGTACAAACTGGTGGGAACAATGGTAGGAGGGTATTCGGAACGAGGAGATAACGGCTAAGTTAGGGATGAACTTGATGGATGACGATGTACGCATAAACCGGCTTCGTTGGTGGGTCATTTGAGGAGAATGGAGGAGGATAGGTTACTTGGGAGAATAATGTACCCTTTTATGTAGGGTAAGAGAAGTAGAGGGATCCCAAGACGACGATGGTTCAACTCAGATTCTAACGATTTAAGGATAAGAGGTATATAACTCAACGAGGCCACAGAACTAGTTACAAATAGAGGCTTGCAGACTGAAAGCTGAAAGGCATAACAGTCTATAATGAAGTTGTACAATATGTATTATTATTATTATTATTATTATTATTATTATTATTATTATTATTATTATTATTATTATTATTATATACAAAGGGCACTAGGAAAGTTTTGCAATACGCAAAAACGGTTCGCTTGACACCCCTGTTATGGTGAGGGATGAAAACGGGGGTGAGTTCCGGTCTAGAAGACAGCAAGGCGCGACCTTCACACCAGTTGTTACCAAGCAGTGGGATTGAAAGCAAGTTGAGATGTCAGTGTGGTCTAAAGGTGAATATTGCGCAATTATCCGCTACAATTTTGCTCGTGGATTAACTGTTGACCAGTGCCTGGAGGAAATGACTCCTGTGCTGGGGAAAGACTGTCCACATCGGACAACAATTTTCCGCTGGTACAAAGAGTTCCAGAGGGGAAATTTTGGGGTTGAAGATGATCCTCGTTCTGGGCGACCGTCTGAATCAGTGATTGAGGAAACATTGAAGCTGTGAGGCTAATGTTGCAGCAAGAGAGGCGGTTGATATATCGGCAGGTAGAAGAGACCCTCCACATCCCTGCACCACCTATTCATTCAATTCTACACGACCATCTCCATGTCAGAAAGGTTTGTTCCCTTTGGGTGCCCCATTCACTTTCAGAGGAACAAAGGGCACATCGAGTGAAATGGTGCCGAAAAATGCTAAAACGGTTTGAAAATTGGACTTCGCGTAACGTCAATAGCATCGTTAAAGGTGACGAAACTTAGCTTTATTATTACGATGTCCCAACAAAATCCCAGAACAAGGTGTGGCTGTTTCAAGATGAGGGTACTCGTGTAACTGTGCGAAAGTCAAGGTCAGTGAAGAAAAGGATGATTACAGTATTCTTCACTAAACGGGGCATCCTGATACGGGTTGTGCTAGAAACACAAAGGACAGTTACTGCGAAGTAGTACAGTGAGACTTGTCTGCCTCAGGTCATCCAGGCTCTCAAGCAGCTCCGTCCAAGGTCACGGCTCAACACTTGACTCTTGCATCACGACAATGCTCCAGCACATCATGCTAATGTAACAATGGATTTTCTTGCCAGATCAGGGTTGACTGTGCTTGGTCACCTTCCATACAGTCCTGATCTTGCCCCATGTGACTTCGCACTCCTCCCAGAAGTGAAGATGAAGCTGAGAGGGCGGCGTATTGCATCCGACGAGGAGCTTCTGGCAGCATGGGGTCAGGAGTGTGAAAATGTAACCGAAGAAAAGTGGCAGAGTTGGTTCACTGACTGGTTTCGACGTATGGAGAAGTGTATTGAGCGTGGTGGAAATTATTTTGAAAAAGACTAAAGCGTTCACTCACATTGCAAAACTTTCCTAGTGCCCTTTGTACAGCTTCATTATAGACTGTTATGACTCTCAGCGTTCAGCCTGAAATCCTCTGTGAATTTCCTAAACACCTCAACAATCCTCTATTTGAAAATAGCACTGTGGCCTCGTTTAATTCCACACCTCTTATATTATTTGTATAACAAGGAACCAAGTCTAACCATCTTTGTCTTGATCTCCCTCTACTTTTCTTACCCTCAACGACCAAGTTCATTGTTCTCCCAGTTAACTTACTTCCTCCATTCTCCTCATATGACCCCACCACCGAAGCCGGGTTATGCAAACAATTTAATCAAGTTTATTCCTAACTTACAATTGGACGTCATAAAAATCACCACTTAAAAATAAGAACGCTATGACCATATAAAATAAGTGTACAATAGCGTATGACTTATGCTTGTTAATGTGCTGTGTTATTTGATTTGTGTGTTGATTTATTGTGCTATTCGTACAGATTTGATTGTTTATTGGGTGCAAATTTACACTGTGTTCTGCCACAGTGGGAATCATTTCAGCGTTGGTTGAGATTATTCTTCGAGAAGTGTAAAGAGTGTAAATAATTTGATAATGTGATATTTAATAATTCAATAATTTGCTAATTTACTGAGTGGTAATTTCATGAATAATTAGTAAGAAAGTACGTAATATATTCGTTACGACAGTCAAGAAAGAGTATTTGTGACCGAAGTCAACAGGAACTATAAATAAATATGAATCAATCAATCAATCAATCAATCAATCAATCAATCAATCAATACTTATCTGCATTTAGGGCAGTCGCCCAGGTGGCAGATTCCCTATCTGTTGCTTTCCTAGCCTTTTCCTAAATGATTTCAAAGAAATTGGAAATTTATTGAACATCTCCCTTGGTAAGTTATTCCAATCCCTAACTCCCCTTCCTATAAATGAATATTTGCCCCAGTTTGTCCTCTTGAATTCCAACTTTATCTTCATAATGTGATCTTTCCTACTTTTATAAACGCCATTCAAACTTATTCGTCTACTAATGTCATTCCACGCCAACCCTCCGCTGACAGCTCGGAACATGCCACTTAGTCGAGCAGCTCTTCTTCTTTCTCTCAATTCTTCCCAACCCAAACTTTGCAACATTTTTGTAACGCTACTCTTTTGTCGGAAATCACCCAGAACAAATCGAGCTGCTTTTCTTTGGATTTTTTCCAGTTCTTGAATCAGGTAATCCTGGTGAGGGTCCCATACACTGGAACCATACTCTAGTTGGGGTCTTACCAGAGACTTATATGCCCTCTCCTTTACATCCTTACTACAACCCCTAAACACCCTCATAACCATGTGCAGAGATCTGTACCCTTTATTTACAATCCCATTTATGTGATTACCCCAATGAAGATCTTTCCTTATATTAACACCTACATACTTACAATGATCCCCAAAAGGAACTTTCACCCCATCAACGCAGTAATTAAAACTGAGAGGACTTTTCCTATTTGTGAAACTCACAACCTGACTTTTAACCCCGTTTATCATACCATTGCCTGCTGTCCATCTCACAACATTTTCGAGGTCACGCTGCAGTTGCTCACAATCTTGTAACTTATTTATCACTCTATAGAGAATAACATCATCCGCAAAAAGCCTTACCTCCGATTCCACTCCTTTACTCATATCATTTATATATATAAGAAAACATAAAGGTCCGATAATACTGCCTTGAGGAATTCCCCTCTTAATTATTACAGGGTCAGATAAAGCTTCACCTACCCTAATTCTCTGAGATCTATTTTCTAGAAATATAGCAACCCATTCAGTCACTCTTTTGTCTAGTCCAATTGCACTCATTTTTGCCAGTAGTCTCCCATGATCCACCCTATCAAATGCTTTAGACAGGTCAATTGCGATACAGTCCATTTGACCTCCAGAATCCAAGATATCTGCTATATCTTGCTGGAATCCTACAAGTTGAGCTTCAGTGGAATAACCTTTCCTAAAACCGAATTGCCTTCTATCGAACCAGTTATTAATTTCGCAAACATGTCTAATATAAGCAGAAAGAATGCCTTCCCAAAGCTTACATACAATGCATGTCAAACTTACTGGCCTGTAATTTTCAGCTTTATGTCTATCACCCTTTCCTTTATACACAGGGGCTACTATAGCAACTCTCCATTCATCTGGTATAGCTCCTCCGACCAAACAATAATCAAATAAGTACTTCAGATATGGTACTATATCCCAACCCATTGTCTTTAGTATATCCCCAGAAATCTGATCAATTCCAGCCGCTTTTCTAGTTTTCAACTTTTGTATCTTATTGTAAATGTCATTGTTATCATATGTAAATTTTATTACTTCTTTGGCCTTAGTCTCCTCCTCTATCTCGACATCAACCTTGTAACCAACAATCTTTACATACTGCTGACTAAATACTTCTGCCTTTTGAAGATCCTCACATATACACTCCCCTTGTTCATTAATTATTCCTGGAATGTCCTTCTTGGAACCTGTTTCTGCCTTAAAATACCTATACATACCCTTCCATTTTTCACTAAAATTCGTATGACTGCCAATTATGCTTGCCAACATGTTATCCTTAGCTGCCTTCTTTGCCAGATTTAATTTTCTAGTAAGTTCCTTCAATTTCTCCTTAAAATTAAATTAAAATCATGAGATTGACATCTTGACCAGGACTTATTTTCTACTACGGTAGATAGTTTTGAGGAAGCTTTTGTAAATATCTACAACTAAAATTATTTCTTGACTAGGTTCATTTTATTAGACAACTATGTTCATTTTTGAAATAATTCTTTTAAGGAGAACAAGATTCATTTTGTTAATTACAAGTTTTTGAGTGGAATTAATTGGAAATCGTAGTTTCTTAGAATGAGATTTATTATTTCGTACTCAGAATAAATTTTGTAAGCTTAAGGTTTACAGATGAGTTCAAACCATAATATGAATTTTATTGAGGCAAGAATACTCAGGAATAGGAGATTAATTTCAAGAATGAAGTGGATTTTATGTGAATAATTTATTGGAGAAGATGAAAATCCCTCGTTTATTTTGTTAATAATTCTAAAATAGTGCAGTTCCTGACCGGCTCCATGGCTAAATGGTTAGCATGCTGGCCTTTGGTCGCAGGGGTCCCGGGTTCGATTCCCGGCAGGGTCGGGAATTTTAACCATCATTGGTTAATCTCGCTGGCACGGGGACTGGGTATGTGTGTCGTCTTCGTCATCATTTCATCCTCATCACGACAAGCAGGTCGCCTACGGGAGTCAAATCCAAAGACCTGCACCTGGCGAGCCGAAGAGCCGAACATGTCCTTGGACACCCCCGGCACTATAAAAGCCATAGCCTACGCCATTTTATTTCAGTTCGTTTCGTAAAATTAATTCAGTGTTGTTCTGTATTTATAGAATGAACGTGTGTAATCATACAGATGGATATTAACTGAAGATAGTGTAAAATTAACATGTGAAAATGAAGTGAGTGTAAAACACTTAATTGAAAGACGTAATTGATTATTTTTTTCAATCACACCTGGACTCACTAATCGTCAGAATTCATTGATAATTATTGATTCTGCTCATATACCGTAATTTGTTTTTGCCACAAAATTCATTATTTTTATAATACATGCCGCTTCACTTGTTTGTGATTGTCATTTGTGCCTGTTTATCACCCCGTCTTCCTATGTCCGTAATTTTGGTTTGATCACAGAACGGTGTACACCACGGGTTCGTCGTGTCTGCCGCTGAGTATATCCGGGTTAACGGGAACAATACATTCGTCCAGGTTCTGCGAATACTCCTCTGAGTCCATTCTGGATGAGACCTCTAGTAATTCTTCAACTCGAACAGCGCTCACCAATCGTCAACAGACCACGCTGATCCTTCCGCTCACATCGTGGCGACAATGTGTTCCGAGTTGTAGCACGAATTGTCGGGCCTCCACAGTGACATCCTTCCTTCCTCGTCCGACGAAAACTCCTTTTCATCGCTCCCGATAACCGACTCCTACAATATTCCTGGGTCACTGGGAGGAAGGCTGTGAAGCAGAACAGTGTTGCCAACTTAGCGGATTTTCCGCTAAATTTGGCGGAATTAGAAGACTGTTGGCGGAGAAATATACCATTTAGCGGACAGCGGATTTTTTGGCGGAATTCTAGATTTATTATAGCGGTATTTAGCGTTTTATCCATATTACTTTTTTTAAAAAAAATGTGTACTCCCGTCTGTCTCTGAGCTATTTCGTATTTCTTGTCAAGAGCTAGCAGTCACATGAGGAAAACATGTTATTTGGATTTGGTGTTATGAGATCGTGGTATCATAAATTTGTAATGCGTGGGAAACGGGTACTTATCTCTTAGTTGACGAATGACGACAGATAATGAACCTGTGAGAGAGAAGCATTTGTATTCATGCCATGAAGGAAGACCGTTTAATGAACTGGCCTGTTCTGTGTGTGGCCCTTGAGGTAGGGGATTCACCTAGTTTGCACCCGGCAGTAAAACGCCTACAAGTTTTAGCTCGTCGGCTCGCAGGCAGGGGGTTAATGCCAGTGGAATTCACAGATCAGGTGAGTACAGACATTTACGATTATTATTATTATTATTATTATTATTATTATTATTATTATTATTATTATTATTATTATTATTATTATTATTATTATTTGCGTATGGACCCAATGGATCAAGCAAAGCTCTAACGATTCTGGATCCTTTTTCGTTCTTCTGTCCACTTTGCTCCAGTCCTCTTTTTCACTTCGTTCTCTGGTTGCACTTTCCATCTATTATTATTATTTTTTTTTTCCTGTAGAGGTTTCTGTCCGCGGTGTCATTTGAGTTCATCTGGGCTTTTTCCAGATCCTTCTTCAATTCCAGTACCCATAGAATATTATTTAGATGTTCTATGTAGGTGAGAATGTTGTGTGTCAGTCTACTTGCCGGCAGTCTGCGGACGTGCCCATAAAATTTCAGATGTCTTTTGCGGACGTCTGCTGCATTGTTGGAAAGCTCTTCTGTCACTTTGCGTGACCTGTCTGTATCCTCTTCTGTTTTTCGGGGGCCGAGAATTTTCCTCAGATTATTATTATTATTATTATTATTATTATTATTATTATTATTATTATTATTATTATGGCGGAATTTTAGCGGATTTTTAGTATTATCTAGCGGATCTTGAAAATATAAGTTGGCAACACTGAAGCAGAAGGCCACTCGGCGTAAGGGCTTCCTCCTTTCTGAAGGGCCCGCGATGGCGGTTATCTGCGACATGTCACCGAACACACTGGCAAATAGAGACTTTTTGCAATCGCTGAAGCTGGGAGAGATGGATTCTTATTTTTGGCATGCGCAATGACCATATTCACTCCCTAGTGGTCATGTTAGGTCTTTCCAGCTTTTGGAGTGTATTCAATCAATCAATCAATCAGTACTGATCTGCATTTAGGGCAGTCGCCCAGGTGGCAGATTCCCTATTTGTTGTTTTCCTAGCCTTTTCCTAAATGATTTCAAAGAATTTGGAAATTTATTGAACATCCCTCTTGGTAAGTTATTCCAATCCCTAACTCCCCTTCCTATAAATGAATATTTGCCCCAGTTTGTCCTCTTGAATTCCAACTTTATCTTCATATTGTGATCTTTCCCACTTTTATAAACGCCATTCAAACTTATTCGTCTACTAATGTCATTCCACGCCATCTCTCCGCTGACAGCCCGGAACATACCACTTAGTCGAGCAGCTCTTCTTCTTTTTCTCAATTCTTCCCAACCCAAACATTGCAACATTTTTGTAACGCTACTCTTCTGTCGGAAATCGCCCAGAACAAATCGAGCTGCTTTTCTTTGGATTTTTTCCAGTTCTTGAATCAGGTAATCCTGGTGAGGGTCCCATACACTGGAACCATACTCTAGTTGGGGTCTTACCAGAGACTTATATGCCCTCTCCTTTACATCCTTACTACAACCCCTAAACACCCTCATAACCATGTGCAGAGATCTGTACCCTTTATTTACAATCCCATTTATGTGATTACCCCAATGAAGATCTTTCCTTATATTAACACCTACATACTTACAATGATCCCCAAAAGGAACTTTCACCCCATCAACGCAGTAATTAAAACTGAGAGGACTTTTCCTGCTTGTAAAACTCACAACCTGACTTTTAACCCCGTTTAACAACATACCATTGCCTGCTGTCCATCTCACAACATTTTCGAGGTCACGTTGCAGTTGCTCACAATCTTGTAACTTATTTATCACTCTATAGAGAATAACATCATCCGCAAAAAGCCTTACCTCCGATTCCACTCCTTTACTCATATCATTTATATATATAAGAAAACATAAAGGTCCGATAATACTGCCTTGAGGAATTCCCCTCTTAATTATTACAGGGTCAGATAAAGCTTCACCTACTCTAATTCTCTGAGATCTATTTTCTAGAAATATAGCAACCCATTCAGTCACTCTTTTGTCTAGTCCAATTGCACTCATTTTTGCCAGTAGTCTCCCATGATCCACCCAATCAAATGCTTTAGACAGGTCAATCGCGATACAGTCCATTTGACCTCCTGAATCCAAGATATCTGCTATATCTTGCTGGAATCCTACAAGTTGAGCTTCAGTGGAATAACCTTTCCTAAAACCGAATTGCCTTCTATCGAACCAGTTATTAATTTCACAAACATGTCTAATATAATCAGAAAGAATGCCTTCCCAAAGCTTACATACAATGCATGTCAAACTTACTGGCCTGTAATTTTCAGCTTTATGTCTATCACCCTTTCCTTTATACACAGGGGCTACTATAGCAACTCTCCATTCATCTGGTATAGCTCCTCCGACCAAACAATAATCAAATAAGTACTTCAGATATGGTACTATATCCCAACCCATTGTCTTTAGTATATCCCCAGAAATCTGATCAATACCAGTCGCTTTTCTAGTTTTTAACTTTTGTATCTTATTGTAAATGTCATTGTTATCATACGTAAATTTTATTTCTTCTTTGGCCTTAGTCTCCTCCTCTATCTCGACATTATCCTTGTAACCAACAATCTTTACATACTGCTGACTGAATACTTCTGCCTTTTGAAGATCCTCACATACACACTCCCCTTGTTCATTAATTATTCCTGGAATGTCCTTCTTGGAACCTGTTTCTGCCTTAAAATACCTATACATACCCTTCCATTTTTCACTAAAATTCGTATGACTGCCAATTATGCTTGCCATCATATTATCCTTAGCTGCCTTCTTTGCTTGATTCAATTTTCTAGTAAGTTCCTTCAATTTCTCCTTACTTCCACAGCCATTTCTAACTCTATTTCTTTCCAGTCTGCACCTCCTTCTTAGTCTCTTTACTTCTCTATTATAATAAGGTGGGTCTTTACCATTCCTTACCACCCTTAATGGTACAAACCTGTTTTCGCATTCCTCAACAATTTCTTTAAACCCATCCCAGAGTCTGTTTACTTTTATATTTACCGTTTTCCACCGATCATAGCTACTTTTTAGAAACTGCCTCATGCCTGCTTTATCAGCCATGTGGTACTGCCTAACAGTCCTACTTTTAAGACCTTCCTTTCTATCACATTTATTTTTAACTACCACAAAAACAGCTTCATGATCACTAATACTATCTATTACTTCAGTTTCCCTATAGAGCTCATCTGGTTTTATCAGCACGACATCCAGGATATTTTTCCTTCTGGTTGGTTCCATCACTTTCTGAATCAGCTGTCCTTCCCATATTAACTTATTTGCCATTTGTTGGTCATGCTTTCTGTCGTTCGCATTTCCTTCCCAATTGACATCTGGCAAATTCAGATCTCCCGCTACAATCACATTTCTTTCCATGTCGTTTCCCACATAGCTGACTATCCTATCAAATAATTCTGAATCCGCGTCAGTGCTACCCTTTCCCGATCTGTACACTCCAAATATATCAAGTTGCCTATTATCTTTAGAAATGAGCCTTACACCTAGAATTTCATGTGTCTCATCTTTAACTTTTTCGTAGCTTACAAATTCTTCTTTCACCAGAATGAACACTCCGCCTCCCACCCTTCCTATCCTATCTCTACGATACACACTCCAGTGCCGTGGGAAAATTTCTGCATCCATTATATCATTTCTCAGCCATGATTCAACACCTATTACAATATCTGGTGAATATATATCTATTAAATTACTTAATTCTATTCCTTTCCTTACAATACTTCTACAGTTCAACACTAACAATTTTATGTCATCCCTACTTGATTTCCAGTTCCCTGTTCCCTTATCACCGCTCCCTAGGCCATCCCGTTTCCCTGAATGTACCTCCCTATTACCCTTCCAAACAAATTTCCTAACTTATACGTACCACTGCGGTTTAAATGAAGGCCATCTGAGCGCAGATCCCTATCTCCTACCCACCCATTTGGATCTAGAAATTTCACTCCCAGTTTCCCACATACCCACTCCATAGTCTCATTTAAATCCCCAATCACCCTCCAGTCAGTATCCCTTCTACACAGTATTCCACTAATAACAATCTCCGCTTTCTTAAACTTCACCCGTGCTGCATTTACCAGATCCCACACATCTCCAACTATGTTGGTACTTATATCAGCTTGCCTTACGTTGTTGGTACCAACGTGAAACACTACCACCTTCTCCTTCCCCTCCTCCCTCTCTTCTACTTTCCTCAACATCTGCCTCAACCTAATTCCTGAATAACACTCTACCCTGGTACCCTTTCCTCCACACACTTTCCCCACGTGTCTAACGATGGAATCTCCCATGACCAGAGCCTCAACCCTACCCACCTCGTTTGATCCCCTCCCCTCCTGATCAGCCCTATCTTTCCTGATAACTGCAGAAGCTATTTCCTCCTCCCTTTTCTCCTTCCCATGACCCTGTTCCACCTGTCTTTTCCTATCATCTACTCTACATTTTCCTTTCCTACCTTTTCCCTTCCTCCTACTCCCACACATCTCAGCAACAGTTCCCTGTCCCTCATCTTCCCTCTGTTGTTCTACCTGTTGTGACTCGTACCGATTTTGCACAGACACCTGTCCTGAATTCTGATCCTGAATAGAGCTCTTAGCCTGCAATCTCCTTCCCCTTAGAACATTAGACCACCTGTCTTCTACAACTCCTCCCTTTCCTTCCCCTCCCTCTTGTACACCTACTGTAACCTGTACGTTGTTTGAGGGAGTCCTATCTTCCCTCCTGTCTTCTGTGAGAATCCTAATTATCTCCCTCAAACTTTCCAACTCCTCCCTCATACCCCTCAATGCCTCGCCACACCCAAAAAAACTACACTCGCGCTCCTTAGCCATTCTTTACGGGAGGAAAATGAAATTAAAAATAAAATAACTTATTTGCAAAAAATAAATGAACGGAGGGATATATTGTCTGTACACAATAATAAGGTAATTAATATACGACTACATTACAATACTACTTAGTCGTGCTCTATTTTTTTATCCTACAACCCCTGAGAGGATAAAAACTGCTGTTAATTACTGAATATCGAAAGTAATAGCCTACACAAGAACTACACAATTCCAAACTGCAATTAAGCCTATTCTAATTACAACAACAGTATTTTAGTACGAGTTTCTACGGATACCTCTACTACACCAGTACTACACAAATATTTTACAATAATAAAATAATCACACTAAATTCTAATAGGATATTACTCGTATACTACTGTACAGTACACTACAGTAATGTTAAACTACTTTCAGAAGTATCCTAATTACGGAACCGTACCGTATGTCACTAAACTAAGCACAACAGAAATGAAATTTGCAAGAACTACTGTACTCAAAGATTACCAACGAAGCTAAATGCTTAGACAAATTATTGTTAGTATTACGGTCTAATAGATACACACGAAAAATAACACACGAATATAGCAGGCAAGATACGGCACTATCTAAATGTACTGTATCTATACTACAATGTATCTACACTACACTACCCTGCGTTTGGTTAAATGCTTAAGTATCGAAAAGATTGCCGTACACGAAGAAAAACACGAATATAACTGGCAAGATACTATCTAATATATTATACCTTATCTTCACTACAATTCTACTGAAATGTGGTTATGTGATTATTACAGCTGGTGGATTACTATTATTTTCCCTACTCCACGGGACGGAAAATAAAAGTGTCCTTAATTAGGCCTACTGAAAAATACGAGGTTGTCTACAGTAATTTCTCAAATATTTCTATAAAAACTACTACTACTACTACTACTACTACTACTACTACTCCAGGGACTTGAACTGCAATTACTGGGATATATGAACTTTATTATTATTAGCTAACCGCTCATAAATATTGAAAGATCGAGGGAGCGAAATATAAATTACGGATACTTTAACTACCTACTTAGAAGTACCAATGAATGGAATACAAGATCAGCTGATTTTTATTTATATTTACTTGACTACACTACACCCTTTGTTCACAACTTAGCCAACAATGCAATATTTGAATATGAGGACCGACAATAATCAATAACAATACACCGACTGTTAACTATTACCGTGTAATCTCTTTAACTTCTTTTTAAATGGAGGTTTACAGGCGTATCGTGGTTTTTTTATGTAGTAAATTATTACCTTCGCGACAGTTTGAACGGATATCTATACGAAATAGCGGAGAAGTTGCTGCAGAAGTTACGGTACTATTCCTTATGATAACCTACCTTTGTAAGTATAACCAACGAACCTACCTATTGAGACCTTCCGTGCCCTTCTCCAGAAATCTCCGACCCCGTAGCCTCACAGTTCTTTTGAGTGGCCAATTCCTTCGGAAATATTAGTGATTGGGCGGCCGCATTCCCACAAATCTATCATGCGTCTCCTGCTTGCCTCGTGTACTGTATATTGGGAGTGCCGGAAAAAGGTTTGAAAACATATCAGCCTGTCAGTCCGTTTTCTCCTAGTACATACAGTACCCCCTGTGGGTGGGGGACGCAGACGAAGAATACACCCACGGTATCCCCTGCCTGTCGTAAGAGGCGACTAAAAGGGGCGACCAAGGGATGGTTGTATTAGAACCATGCAACTACTTGTGATTAGTACAACCACGCGGGGAACACCAGGGGTCACTGTTACTTGCGCGTAGTAGGCCTACCACTATGTGGTACAAAATAGGCTTGTGATTAGTAGCAACAGAGTGCATTGCCGGCTTTTACAGTACCTGTGATTAGTACCACTTTAGGAGCAACACCATGGTTTTGGCTTGCCTATGACTAGTACCCACTCTATGAGGAACACTACGGGATAGTGCGCGTCGCTGTGGTTAATACATTATGTGATGAACACCACAGGTTTGCGCTACCTGTAAATGGCGCCGCAATGTGCGAAACACCATAGGTCTGTATTACATGTGCGAATCTCATTACCTGTGAGTAGTACCATACTATGTGGAATACCGCGAGTCTACGCTACTTTTGATTAGTACCGCAACATGACAAATACCATGGTTCTACTTTCCTAGCGATAATTACCATTATGAGCGGCCGATGACTTGGATGTTCACTCCTTTAGACTACAAGCATCATCGATTCAGTATTATGCTATAGACGCAGTCCCTTGGTCAGTAATACATTGTTTTAAGTCAGTTTCTGTGAATGTGAGGCTTTGGGGGCCGGATCCACTGATTGTTTTAAATTCATACCCATCCATTCAATCTTAGTCCTTGCGTTTTGAATTCTGGTCAGTGGAGGATTTTGGACTTATAATTTGTCATTACATTTCGTCTCACTTCGTACCGATGACCTAGATGTTAGGCCCCTTTAAACAACAAGCATCATCATGATCATCACTACAAACAGCAACTGAAGTAACCCACCAGCGGGCTACTGGCCAACACGTTGCGACTAACATGTCTCGTAAATGCCAATACCTCGCCTGCTATTCTCTCCAAGTTTATCCACCTCCTGTAAGTCTTGTTATTTTCATAAACTTGCAAGGAATAGTAAAATCGATCATTATATTTTTATGAATTAGTTAAAATATTACTCACGCTGCAGATTTGGTTCCTAATTTATTACAGGTTATTAGCAATGTTTAGTCCGACTCGTTGGCTGAATGGTCAGCGTACTGGCCTTCGGTTCAGAGGGTCCCGGGTTCGATTCCCGGCAGGGTCGGGAATTTTAACCATCATTGGTTAATTTCGCTGGCACGGGGGCTGGGTCTATGTGCTGTCTTCATCATCATTTCATCCTCATCACGACGCGCAGGTCGCCTACGGGAGTCAAATCAAAAGACCTGCACCTGGCGAGCCGAACATGTCCTCGGACACTCCCGGCACTAAAAGCCATACGCCATTTCATTTCAGCAATGTTTAAGTCAGAGATAATTTAGTTACTACTCACTAACGAATATGCACATCTATTACATGAAGCAATACCTAAATACATTATCTCAGCCAGAGGTTAAATAAAAACAAAATACAGACACAAATTTCTTCTTGATAGTTTCATAATAAAGGAGGGTAAATTTTCAACCTACCTATAGAAAGGAAAACACTCGAGTAACACTGATTTATCCATAGCAAACGTCGACCACCTACAGTATACTGCAGCAATGTATGACGTCATAGTTCATGTTTATTGCTTACAGTGTTATTCTTAGTCTGTATAAATAAAACTTTAGGGGGTCCGCTGTCTGTAATTTCGTTTGATTTGCCAATTTTTTCAGATTTCTATCCATTTTAGGTCAACTCAAGACCGTATCAGTGGTTTTTAGCTTTCGTGTCTGTCTGTCTGTCTGTCTGTCTGTCTGTCTGTCTGTCTGTCTGTCTGTCTGTCTGTCTGTCTGTCTGTCTGTCTGTCTGTCTGTCTGTCTGTCTGTCTGTCTGTCTGTCTGTCTGTCTGTCTGTCTGTTCCAACATCATGGCGAAACGGCTGGATAGATCTCGACCAAACTTCATATTTAGAGTATACTCATCCAGAAACAGGTTTAAATATACACACAATTGAACAATCTCTGAGTAGACTGGGGATTTATACAAAAACCAGAACAGGTTTTTTTCAATTTTTTTTACATACTATTGATTTTTGATAAAATCCGTAGACCGTATGTAAAACTTCTCTTCATTTTAAACAACTTTTGTAATGTACATAATTTCGCTTACTCTTCAAATGACGGAGAAAATTACTATTTTCTGCGCGTTTCATGCTCTCCATTGAGTAACCGACAACGAACTTACCGGTTACGATGGCACGTCTCTGGCTTGTTGCCAGTAAGGAAGTAACGTAATGCCATTTTCGTCATTATTCCTGTAAACTCGTGGTTGTTCGTAGAGTATAGAAGGCCAGAGAGACGTCAAGCTGCCATTCTGCGGGATATTTGCGGAATACCGTTGGGGGTTCGAATAGCACTAAGGGAGGCTGTTCATATTTCAACAATACTGCGGATTGTAGGCCATTATATCGCACCGTAAGGTGTTTTATGGAATTTGTTATACAATTTACTATATTTCTCTTTTACTTCCGTCGCTCCTTCATGTCACTACTGATCTGCATTTATAGCAGTCGCCCAAGTGGCAGATTCCCTATCTTTTGTTTTCCTAGACTTTTCTTAAATGATTTCAAAGAAATCGGAAATTTGTTGAACATCTGCCTTGGTAAGTTATTCCAATTCCTAACTACCTTTCCTATAAAGGAATATTTGCCCCAATTTGTTCTCTTTAATTTCAACTGTATCTTCATATTCTGATCTTTTCTACTTTTAAAAAACTACTCAAACTTATTCGTCTACTAATGTCATTCCATGCCATCTCTCCATTGACAGCTTGGAACATACCACTAAGGGCCGGTATTATAATGAGGGTTTAAACTGAAGATTGAGTTAAACTGTAACTTGAGTTTAAACCGATGTTGAGTCTTATAATGGCTCCCCCTGTGGGTGGGGGCGGTAGAATAACACCACGGTATCCCCTGCCTGTCGTAAGAGGCGACTAAAAGGGGCCCAGGGTCTCTGAACTTTGGAGCGTGAATTGGCGACCACGGGGCCCTTAGCTGAGTCCTGGCATTGCTTCCACTTATGCCAGGCTCCTCACATTCATCTGTCCTATCCGACCTCTCTTAGTCAACTCTTGTTCTTTTCCGACCCCGACGCTATTAGGCTTGCGAGGGCTAGTGAGTCTTTCATTTTCACGCCCTTCGTGGCCCTTGTCTTTCTTTGACCGATATCTTCATTTTTCGAAGTGTCGGATCCCTTCCATTCTTCCCTCTGATTAGTGATATATAGAGGATGGTTGCCTAGTTGTACTTCCTCTTAAAACAATAATAAAAATAAAATTAAAAAAAGTTAAACCGAAGTGAAGAAGGAAATATACGATCTTGGTAGCAGTGACTTGCGAGAAAAGATGACTGTCAATAACGTTTTGCAATGACTTGCAAGAAAAGATAACTACCGATAATGTTTTGTTTACTTCTTGTAGGTAAAATGGCGGATAAAAACACTAAACGTTGTCCTAATTTTACTTGTAAAGAAATAGAATTGCTTGTGCCAATTAGTACAAAAATATCTATATAGTTCGTGAAACAGTGGCCTTATGAATTCCTCTGAAATCTCCCATTTTAATAAACATACTACGGGAGGCATAAAACAGCAATGCTATTAGTAGCTGAATGAGGAGTTCTACAGCATGATTTCTGAAATAGAAGGAAGTTACTTTATTTTCTAAAATTTACACTTCTGACACTCAAACAGTTCAAAAAGTCATTTTTACGTTCTTACCTTTTCGTTCCATATTTTATTCTAGCACCAATATGCTGAAATAGGGTTACGATAGTCTGTTTTGTAAGCCTAAACCTATTTAAAAACTGATGATGATGCTTGTTGTTTTAAGGGGCCTAACATCGAAGGTCATCGGCCCCTATTTAAAAACTATTTTTCATTCCATATATGGAAGTGACGTCCCCTTGCTCGGAAAACTCGTAGTGCCCGTGGTCGTTCATTAATTTGAACCACTTCTTCGTCATCGCTTAGCATTTCTTCAAACACCTCAAAAACATCTTCGAGATCCATTCGCCATGTTGTAAGATTATGTAGGTATTCTTAAACTTCAGTTTAAACGGTAGATGAGTGGCAGTAAAATTAATTTCTAGTTAAACTTAAGATTAAGTTTTATAATACACGATTAACAGTTAAACCGAAGTTTGAACTGAACCAACAGTTTAAACCTCTATTATAATACCGGCCCTTAATCGAGCATCCATTCTCCTTTCTCCCAAGTCTTCCCAGCCCAAACTTTGCAACATTTTCGTAACGCTACTCCCTTGTCGGAAATCACCCAGAACCAATCGAGCTGCCTTTCTTTGGATTTTTTCCAGTTCTCGAATCAAATAATCCTGGTGAGGATACCATCCACTGGAATCTTACCAGAGACTTAAATGCCCTCTTTTTTTACATCCTTACGACACCCCCTAAATACCCTCAAAGCCATGTGCAGAGATCTGTACCCTTTATTTATAATCCCATTTATGTGACTGCCCCAACGAAGATCTTTTCTTCCATGGTGTGTAGAATTATTTAGTTTATTTTCCGGGTTGAACCGTGTTGTTGTTATCTGTACATTAGGTACAGTTTGCCGACGTTTCGAATATATTGCAGTATTCTTTTTCAAGGCGACTGAATTACCCCTACTCGATCCGATGTAGTTAGTCTCCCAGGCAGCAATCACACTATAAGGGTGGTTCCTGACCTTAGTCTTTTATATCCTAGCCTTTCTGGCTGAAGGCTGGAAGGCATGTGTCACAGCCAGGTAGTGGGGCTTGCCCGCGCTGTTATGTAATAGGAGGTTCGGACTGCGTGTTAATGTTGTGCTCTGTATGTCTTAAACTATGAATGATAGGTATCCAAGAATTATTGATTTCATATCTTTCTTCTAAATTCATAATGTTCGGATGTTTCTTGATTTCGATAGCATCGCGGATTTTCCTTTCCAGATTCCAAGGAATAGCTGCTAGGATCTTAGTCTTGTCAAATGATATTCCGTGCCTTGTTTCGTAGGAATGCTTGGCTACCCCTGAGATATCTATGTTTTGGTTCTTGGTGTGATGGATATGTACTTTTAGGCGGGTGGAGATCAGATGTTTTGTTTCACCAACATAACACGCTCCGCAACTACATTTAATGTGGTATACTCCAGGAGCCTGTAGTTCTATTGTATCTTTTACTGGTGGTAGATAACGGGCTAGCTTCCGGTGTGGTTTATAGATGGTTTTTATGTCGTATTTGTCCAGTATCTTGCCGATCCTGTCTGTAGTGTTTTTAATGTATGGCAGTATCGCTGTTTTCGGGCGGGTCAGTTCTTTTTTCCCGTTGTTTTCTCCTACGGCAGCCTTTTCTTTGTTCTCCTCTGATTTTCTAAAGACTCATCGGATGTTATTGAGCGAGTAGCCATTTCCCCTGAGGGTTCTCGTGAGGTGTTCTTTCTCTTCTTCGAGGTGTTCTGCGTTTGATATCGCTACGGTCCTGTTAACCAGTGATGTTAGAACAGCCTGTTCTTGCGATGGGTGGTGATGAGAAGAGGCGTTTACTTCGACTTCCATGGTGAACTGAATATTGATGTGAATAGAGTTGAGATGGACAGCTAGGTACTTACAGTCATCCCCATACGGAACTTTAACCCCATCAACGTAGTAATTTAAACTGAAAGGACTTTTCCTATTAGTGAAACTCACAACCCGACTTTTAACCCCGTTTATCATCATACCATTGCCTGCTGTCCATCTCACAACATTATCGAGGTGTTTTTGCAGTTGTTCACAGTCTTTTAATTTATTTATTACTCTACTAGCGAATGTACCCGTGCTTCGCTACGGTATTCTACATTGTATTCGAATATCGAAGTAAATAGTGTACATGCAGTAAATAAGATTGTTTTAAAATTGCATGTCTCTCAGCGTTATCCGAGAAAGAGCATGGGGAGGACCCCGTACGTTGTTTCCAATGCAAAGTGTTTGTTACGGATTTGTGATATAACGGCAGGCTCACATGCCTACTGCCATTCACAATCGAGTTGGGAAGTTTACATTATAATTGCAGGCCCCATTGCCTACTACGCGGACAGAATCGATTTGGGGAGTTTCCGTTAAAATGGCAGCCCCCCTTTCCTACTTCCAGACAGATTACAGTTGAGGAGTTTCTATTATAATGGCAGGCAATTACCCTACTATCACTCGAAATTGAGTTGTGCAGTTATCATTATAATGCCAGGCCCATTTTCCTACTGCCAGCCAGCTTACTGCCAGTCACACCAATTTGGTGAGTTTCCATCAAAATAGCAGGCCACTATGCTTAATGCCAGTCACATTTTAGATGAGGACATTTCTTTATAATGGCGGGCACCCTTGCCTACTGCCAAACACAATCGGGTAAAGGAGTTTTAAACAAAACTGCATGCTCACTTGCCTTCTGCAAGTCACATCGAGAAGGGAACTATTCATTACAATTGTAGGCCTTCCTTACACAGGAGTTGGAGAAGGAACCCTTTCCTACTGCCAGTCAAAGTCGGTGTGGGGAGTACTGATTACAATAGCAGACCCACCCTTTCTCGATCGCTAAAAATCGACATCAGTGAATATATATAGATCGACATACGAAAGTATATGCGTGTTTACAATATTGAAGACCTTCATTTACAGATTAACTGCTACTAAACGTACGTCATATCGACAAAGGATTATACCATAAGACACGCCGGATGTAGTGGCCTAAATGGCTGGTCCTATGATATGTCATCTATTCTTGGGTCAGATTGAGTTAGAAACGTGGAACAGGGTAAAGGTTTTGTAAGATTATCTCACATTACATTACTTTTCGGATAATTGTGTGACAGCTACATACATAGCATTTGGCTCACATATGGCTACTGAGTGGGCCAAGAGTTTGATGATTCTGTATTTGATATAAGTAATTGAAAGAATGAATTATGCATGTGAAAATTCCAAATTGACTTAACATCGATTAATAGAGAAAAATCAAACGTAAAAGGGATACAGATACGGCAAAAAGTCATAAGACCAAGGTTGTAGATCATTCCAAATTGAACGGAGATTGTGCAATCCGTTATGTGATAGGAATTTCCGAAGGTCTGCACCATCATTAAAATTGCCTGCATATTTCGATATTCTTCGGGGATAAAAAGTGAAAAATTTAATGATCTAGGATGTTTTCCGTTCGTTACAGGCTAAATTTGTCAAATTTCATTTATCTTCTTTTTCTTCTGGCAGATTATGCCACAATCTGGATTTTGGGCGAGGCGGGTAAAAATTAGGACTTCCAGGTAACTAAACCAAAAATTATGGAGATGATCATTATTACCCCTTAAACGGAAAGCTGTACGAAAATTTCGCCAAAATAGTCAGTGTAGAGGCACACAGTCGTTACGATTTGATTTATATAGATAAGGAATCTGCTCCACGTAAAACACCCTTCGGGCTATGTGCGCTAGACTTAACATGCAAAAGTGACCATTCATGATATCTCCCTTATTAATCCTACTAACGAAAAAATGCACATGAAAAAAAAAGGGTTTAGAGGTGGAATTCTATCACGTTTGGTCGATTTCGTCAGGTTGGTCTTGTTCTGTATATATTGTGGAAGAGTAAAATAACCATTTCGGTTCCCTATAAAGCGCCAGTCCATTCCGGAACATGAAATGTTATTTAAGTTTAAAACCTACCTTTGGACAGGTGGATGCTAAATACAAAGTTTGGTTCGAATGTCTTCAGTAGTTTTCAAGTTGTAAGGAATACGCTTTACACGCACCCGCTCGTGAGTTAAGTCCGATGGGACTTGTACAGAAAAACGGTCCGTTAATGATATCTCCCTTATTAATCCTCGTATCGAAATGATGCACATGAGGAAAAAGGTTTAGAAATTAATTTCTACCAAGGTAGGTAGATTTCCATTAAGTTTGGTTGTGTATATTTTGTGGAAGTGCAAAATCACTGTTTCGGTTTCGTATAAACCCCCAGTCAGTTCAGAGATTTAGAAACAATATTTGCCCAAAACCTATCAAGGATAGGTGTATTCTAAATGTGAGTCTTGGTGGAAATACATCCAGTAGTTTGTAGCACACGCGTACATACGGCGTAATTAAGGAAGAAAATAATACAGTTAAGAAAGTTGAAAGTAATAGAAAATGGATTATAACTGAGGACAGCCGGATAACGACAAATATGTAAATGCCAAGTGAATGTATTGGAAAATCAAATGCCCCTCAATAAATTATGCTAGTGTGAGTTATGGATATAATAAAGCGGTAACAGGGGAGAAATTTAGGTCCAGTGATTCTTAGGTAAACAAATAATAAGGAGATGACTAATGGTGTTATTACTTAATCTATTCGAGGGCGGTTATAACATCCAACGATATTCCGCCAATATCCCGCCGATAGGCCGATTGACGCCTCTCTTGCCTTCTACCCAAGGAAGAACCACGAATTTAAAAGCATGATGAGGAAAATGGCAATACGTTACTTCCCTGCTGGCATGCAGTCAGAGACGTTGCCATGGTAACCTGTAGGTTCGTTGTCGGTCTGTCGGTCGCGCATGATACCAGCGGAAAATTGTAAATTTCTCCGTCATGTGAAGAGTAAGGTAAATTATGAACATAACGAAAGTTGTTTATAATGAAGAGACGTTTCACGTACGGTAAACTAAGTTTATAGAAAATCAATAGTATAAGAGAAAATGGAGGAAAACCATTCGGGTTTTCCTATAAACCCCCGTCTATTCAAGGATTTTAAAATAATATGCATATCAAAACCTTCCCCGGGATGAGTATACTCAAAATATGAAGTTTGGTTGAAATCTATCCAACCGTTTCGAAGTGATGGTGGAAAAACCATTCAGGTTTTCCTATAAACCCCCCGTCTATTCAAAGATTTTAAAATGATATGCACATCAAAACCTTCCCCGGGATGAGTGTACTCCAAATATGAAGTTTGGTTGTGATCTATCCAGCCGTTTCGACGTGATGGTGGAAAAACCATTCTGGTTTTCTTATAATCCCCCGTGTATTCAAAGATTTTAAAATGATATGCATACCGAAACTTTTCCCGGGATGAGTATACTCTAAATATGAAGTTTGGTTGAGATCTATCCAGCCGTTTCGACGTGATGGTGGAAAAACCATTCTGGTTTTCCTATAAACCCCCCGTGTATTCAAAGATTTTAAAACGATATGCATATCGAAACCTTCCCCGGGATGAGTATACTCTAAATATAAAGTTTGGTTGAGATCTATCCAGCCGTTTCGACGTGATGGTGGAACAGACAAACAGACAAACAGACAGACAGACAAACAGACAAACAGACAAACAAACAGACACGAAACGTAAAAACCACCGATTCGGTCTTGAGTTGACCTAAAACGGATAAATATCTGAAAATTTTGCAAAACAAAAGAAATTACAGACAGCGGACCCCCTACAATTTTATTTATATAGATACAGAATAACATCATCCGCAAAAAGCCTTATCTCTGATTCCACTTCTTTACTCATATCATTAAGAAAACGTAAAAGTCCAATAATACTGTCTTGAGGAATTCCCCTCTTAATGATTACAGGATCAGGTAAAGTTTCACCTACTCCAATTCTCTGGGTTCTATTGTCTGTAAATATAGCCACCTATTCAGTCACACTTTTGTCTAGTCCAGTAGCCCCCATTTTTGCCAGTAGTCTCCCATGATCTACCCTATCAAATGCCTTAGATAGGTCAATCGCGATACAGTCCATTTGATTTCCTGAATCCGACATATCTGCTATATCTTGCTGAAATGCTACAAGTTGAAATGCTTCATGTTGAGCTTCAGTGGAACAAACTTTCATAAACCCAAACTGCCTTCTATCGAACCACTTATTAATTTTGCAAGCATGTCTAATATAATCAGAAATAATGATTTCCCAAAGCTTACATGCAATGAATGTCAAAATGACTGGCCTGTAATTTTCAGCTTTATGTTTGTCACCCTTTCCTTTATACACAGGGGCTACTATAGCAACTATCCGTTCATTTGGTATAGCTCCTACATGCAAACTATCAAATAAGTACTTCAGATATGGTACTATGTCCCAATCCATTGTCTCCAGTATATCCTCCGAAATATTATCAATTCCAGCCGCTTTTCTAGTTTTCAACTTTTGTATATTATTGTAAATGTCGTTATCATAGGTAAATTTGAATACTTCTTCAGTATTAGTTACCTTCTCTAATTGGACCTTGTACCTGTAACCAACAATATTAACAAACTGCTGACTGAATACTTCTGCCTTTTGAAGATCCTCGCATACACACTCCCCTTGTTCATTAACGATTCCTGATATGTCCTTCTTGGGATCTGTTTCTGCCTTAAAGTACCTATACATACCCTTCCATTCTTCACTAAAATTTGTATGACTACCAATTATGTTCGCCATCATGTTATCCTTCTGCCCCTGCCTTGCCTCTTCAGGCTTAAGTAGTAACACCATAAGTCATCCTACCTAAGAATCGCTGGACCTAAATTTTTTCCCCATGTTACCGGTTTCTTAAATCCGTAACTCATATAATTACAATTTAGTGAGGCACATTTCAATTTTCCAATACATCCGCTTGATATTTACATATATGTCCTATCCGGAAGTCCTCAGTTATTATCCTATCTTCAATTAACGTCGACTTTCTTCCTTAATTTCTCCCTATGAATGCGAGTGCTAATCACAAAAACTGAACTCTCTTTCCTTTGAGGAAAAATTCCAAGATATTCAACTGTGTAACATTTTGGCCCCAAAAAATATCGAAATATGGAGGCAATTTTAATGACGGTGCAGACCTTCGTTTCGGGGTAATTGGTGGCTAAACGGTAAGTCGTACCACAAAAACGATAGCACAATGACCGCTCAATTTGGAGTGATCTCAGCTTTGGTCCCATGACTTTTTGTTGTATCTCTATCCCTTATACGTTAGATAGTGCTACATTTCTCGATTATAATCAAATCTCTTCAACTCGATTGTGCATGCCATTAGGAAAAGGGGCCTGTCTTTATAATAAAAATTTCCGATCTCGATTGTGAATGGCAGTAGGCAAATGAGCCTCCCATTATAATAGAAACTCCAAAACTCGATTGTGAGTAGCAGTGGGAAGCGCTTCCTTCCCAACGCGCACCGTACATCTGAAGCAACGTATGCGGTCCTCCCCGTCGTGCTTCTCGGATAACGCTAAGAGACATGCAATTTAATATATTCTTTCTCACTGCGTATACAGTATGTTACGTAGAAATCCGTATACAATATAGAATACCGTAGCGAAACACGAGTACA
Source organism: Anabrus simplex (assembly GCF_040414725.1). Classification (NCBI taxonomy): domain Eukaryota; kingdom Metazoa; phylum Arthropoda; class Insecta; order Orthoptera; family Tettigoniidae; genus Anabrus; species Anabrus simplex. The sequence goes on from NC_090267.1 coordinate 182,555,868, forward strand.
TTTGCTAGTTTTATAATATTATATGAATTATCTTGGAACATTAACACATTATACCATATTTTGCTCGAAATTTATTTGGAAACAAATCTTCGATTTTGGTATATTACATTGTGATATAATAGGGCTACTCAAGCAAATTAATTTACTTTGAAATCAGGCAGTATCCGTCGTAATCTTGATCTATCTTCCTGTCTTCAAATCACCGTAAATGTCAGAAATATTTGACACCCCTCAAGTGAAAATGATTGGGTAGATTATCAACGAAACACTTACATCTAGCAAAAACGGTTAACATAACTGTAAACGCAGTTTGACAGTTTCTTTCCATTTTCCATTTCTAAGTTTACCTTAAATTGACCGTCCACGTAAATTACAAGTAAATTCCAATATGAAAACGTATCCTACTGCGAACGATTTGACCGTTGCAAAGCTGATATCAATGTAAAATAAATAGAAAGTCAATTTGTATAGATTAGTTAGTTACATAGCAATCAGAAAGTAGTAAATGAAATGGCGTATGGCTTTTAGTGTGTCCGAGGACATGTTCGGCTCGCCAGGTGCAGGTCTTTAGATTTGACAACCGTAGGCGACCTAATGAAATGATGATGAAGACGACACATACACCCAGTCCCCGTGTCAGCAAAATTAACCAATGATGGTCAAAATTCCTGACCCTGGCTGAAATCGAACCCGGGACCCCGGTGACCAAAGGCCAGCACGCTAACCATTTAGTCATGGAGCCGGATATCAGAAGGTAGTAGCATTCTGAAACGTTTCGCCGGGCTGAGTGGCTCAGACGGTTGAGGCGCTGGCCTCCTGACCCCATCCTGGCTCAGTCCGATGGTATTTGAAGGTGCACTAATACGTCACCCGCGTGTCGGTAGATTTATTGGCACGTAAAAGAACTCCTGTGGGACTAAACTCCGGCACCTCGGCGTCTCCGAAAACCTTAAAAAGTAGTTAGCCTAGTGGGATGTAAAGCAAATAACATTCAGAAACGTTTCAATTTAAGATTTCTCTCCTGCCTGGGCACAGAACTAAAAAGGCCAGGCAGTCGCTTAAGTGCGGCCAGTATCCAGTATTCGGGAGATAGTAGGTTCGAACCCCACTGTCGGCAGCCCTGAAAATGGTTTTCCGTGGTTTCCCATTTTCACACCAGGCAAATGCTGGGGCTGTATCTTAATTAAGGTCACGGCCGCTTCCTTCCCACTCCTAGCCCTTACCTGTCCCATCGTCGCCATAAGACCTATCTGTGTTGGTGCGACGTAAAGCAACTAGCAAAAAATAAAAAGGCCAGGTGAATACCTCCTCGATGGGAATTTCCTCAAGGATGATTAAAGCATGAATAAATCCGTGAGATATTTGGCCTGCATATGAATATACCAAAATAGGCCACCTGTGAAATAAGCGACCATGATGGAATGGGCGAAGTGAGAGGCCAAACTACTCCCTGCTATGGTGGTGGTGGTGGTGGTGGTGGTGGTGGTGGTGGTGGTGGTGGTGGTGGTGGTGGTGGTGGTGGGGATTATTGGAAGTACAACTAGGGTTACCAACCGTCCGGCTTTTGCCGGACATGTTCTGCTTTTCAATCATTTTGGTTATGTCCGGCCGGCATTTCTAATTTGTCGACATTGTCCGGCATTTTTCGTATCAAGATTGCTCACTTAGGTTTTTTAGGCTGAAGACAGCATGTTATTGTATCGTACATCAACTCCATGTGCTCAGGGCACCATTTCCGAGGGTGGAAATAAGTTATAGGCTACTAATATTCGATATATTGAACTCGAAGTCCAGGCATCGATCAACCAAACAACGCGCTTCATTTCCACGTTTATGTTGAGAGAAACCGGAAGTGTCGAGATCTACAGTTTACATATGCTTGCCATATGATTTGCAGCTATCGTGTTTGGTTATCTGGTTGTCGCCGTAAATTATAGTGCGAGTATGCAGCGAGTGGAGTGAAATATTAATCTCATTGCATCCTATTACGTACCGGTATGTCATATTTGCAACCTGAAAGGAGTGAATCTAAAAAAAGACAGTGTAAGTTTTCGGATAAACTAAAACATAAGTATCCTTGCTTTACTCACGGACGCAGTGAAAGCGAAGCGAAATGTGCAGTGTGTGATAGTTATGTTAATGTCAGATACAAAGGTGTTGGTGACTTAGAAAGACACGTTAACAGTGGAAAACACAAAAATACGGTAAGAACTAGGTCAATATCATGTTCAATGTTATTTTTCAGTAATAATCTCAATTAATAAAGAGGGAATTTCACCAGAGAAGGAAGCCTTATTATCTGTCATTTGCACAAAACATAATTGTGATATCCTACTGGTTCAGGAGACACATAGAGGGTCAAATGATCGCCGACTAAAGGTGAACGGAATGAAACTTGTCCTGGAGAGACCTAATGAACAATATGGGAGTGCAGTTTTCATTAAACAGGGCACCAACATTTTATCTGCAGACTTGACCTGTGTAGATGACATTGAAATCCTGACCATTGAAATTAAATCCTGCACTATCACATCTATCTATAAGCCACCACATAAAGAATATACATTTACAGAAACTTGCAATTTCCATTCTCAACCAACAAAGCTAGTCATCGGTGATTTCAATTGTCATAGTACGTCTTGGGGATACAAAGAGACTGACACAAATGGACAAAATTTAGAAGAATGGGCCGAATGCATGGGTCTTAAACTAATACATGACCCAAAGTTACCCCATTCTTTTAACAGTGGTCGATGGAGGCGAGGTTACAACCCAGACAACATTTTTGTCACAGAACACATTGCTCACCAAACCAAGAAACAAATTGCAGATCCATTTCCTAGAACACAGCATCGAGCTCTTATATGTACCGTACAGGCAGTTGTTAAACCAGAGAAAGTTATGTTCAAAAGACAGTTAAAAAAAGCTCAGTGGAATACTTTCTCTCAAAATCTGGATGATGAAGTAGCAAAAATCAAGCCTGATCCAGTAAATTACCTAGATTTTGTGGAATTAGTAAAAACCATTTCCCGTAAACATGTCCCTAGGGGTTGTAGAACAATGTACATACCTGGACTCGATAAGAACTCAAAATCCCTCCTTAATAAATATGAACAGCTATTTGAAATTGACCCCTTCGCAGATGATACAATACAAACAGGAGAGCACCTCCTCGAAGCTATATCAACATCAAGAAAAGAAAATTGGTATAACCTTCTCGAAAGTTTGGATATGAAACGCTCAAGTCGACAAGCCTGGAAATTACTTAAGAATCTTAACGGTGGTCCTACAGTCTCACCCTGTGAGTTGAGTAAAGTTACTCCTGATCAAATAGCCCATCAACTATTGCTGAATGACAAAACCACGAGAAGATCCAGAAAAATAAAAATCCAACGGTATGAAGAGGAGAATGATCACCTTGGCACACCATTTACGGAAGAAGAACTGAGAACTGCCATCAAATGTATGAAAAATAGCAAAGCTGCCGGCTTGGATGACATAAGATCAGAGCAAATAAATCATTTTGGCCCCATAACTATCAACTGGGTTTTGCAACTGATGAATGCGTGTGTGACTAGAATGCTGATTCCAAAGATCTGGCGCTAAGCAAAAGTTGTGGCCTTGCTGAAACCAAGAAAAGAGCCAAATGACCCCAAAAACTTCAGACCCGTATCTCTTCTCTGTCATCTTTTCAAAATTCTGGAAAGGATGATATTAAACCGTATTTCTTATTCTATCGACAGAAAGATTATAAAGGAACGATCAGGTTTCAGACCGGGGAAGTCACGTTCTGGTCAGATACTTAATCTAACCCAGCATATCGAAGATGGATATGAGAGGAAACAAATAACAGGAGTTGCTTTTATTGATCTCACGGCTGCTTATGATACAGTGAATCATAAAAGAATGACAAGGAAGCTGTATTCAACAACCAGAGACTATCGACTGACACAGTTTATTCAAAGCCTGCTCCAGAACAGACGGTTTTTGTCACTCTGAAAGACAAGAAAAGCCGACGGAGATGTCAAAAGAATGGCCTTCCCCAAGGAAGTGTGTTGGCTCCAATATTATATAACATCTATACCAACGATCAGCCACTTAACACCGGAACAAGGTCTTTCATCTATGCAGATGACACAGCTCTTGCTGCTCAAGGAGTGACATTTGAAGAAGTAGAATTAAAACTGACATCTACTCTTGAAGAACTTGCTGTCTACTATGATGAGAACCACCTGAAACCCAATCCGGAGAAAACTCAGGTATGTGCATTCCATCTGCGCAACAAGGAAGCAAGAAAGGAGTTGAATATGACCTGGAAAGGACACAAATTAAACCATTGTGATCAACCCAAATATCTAGGGGTAAAGTTGGACCGTGCCCTAACTTATAAACAGCACTGTATAGATACCAAACATAAGGTATGCAGCAGGAATAATCTCATTCGCAAACTCACACACACAACATGGGGAGCACAGCCTAATGTCCTCCGTACATCTGCCCTTGCCCTGTGTTTCTCTGCTGCAGAGTATGCTGCTCCAGTCTGGAGGAATTCCGCTCATACAAATCAAGTGGATGTTGCCCTCCATGAGACAGGTCGCATTGTTACAGGCTGCTTCCGACCAACTCCTGTTAATAAGATCTTTCCACTTATGGTAGTAGCACCTTCAGATGTTAGGAGACAAGTTGCAGCAGAGATTGAGAAGAAGAAGCAAGAAACAGATCCAAGACATCCAATGTTTGGACTTCACGCCCACCCATCAAGATTGAAATCGAGGAAGAGCTTCCTACAAACAACAACGTCAATCCCATCATCAGCCGAATCTCGGCGAAAGGAGCTCTGGAGAAGGAAGTCGCCTGTAGGATTACGGGACGTGAAAGAGAAGCCAGCTGCAGGACATCATCTTCAGTACGGATATTGGAAGACACTTAACACATTAAGATCTGGAGTGACACGTTGTAAAACCAACCTGAAAAGGTGGGGGTATGGTGATCAAGATTTGTGTGAGTGTGGTGAAAAGCAAGATCATGGACACCTTCTCACCTGTATAAATCTGCCTAAACCATGTAGTATGAAGGATTTGGTGGAAGCCAATGAATGTGCAATCTCGACAGTTGAATGCTGGAGAGACAAAGTGTAAATAGAGTATTTGTAAATATATTATAGTGATTTCGGACACGGATAAATAAATAAATTTGTCACTCCCAAATATTCACCAGATGATAAAAAAAGTTCAAGCCGCAGAAGCTACATAGTCATTTCATACAATTTTTCATCACCAGTCGTACAAATCAATGGACTGCACAGCTAAATTGAATAAGAGTATGTTCTTAGGTTCTGAAGTAGCACAGAAACTGACCTATGCAAGAACTAAAACATAAGCCATAATAAATAATGTTATTGCTCCTCACTCGACAGATATTATAATTGAAACTCTTAACAATAAAGTTTCATTTTTTGGCTTAGGAACAGACGCAAGCAATCATGGTGCCCTAAAGTTGTTTCCAATTGTCATCCAATTCTTCGATTACAAAAATAATGGCATTCAGATAAAAGTTCTTGATTTACAAGCATGTCCAAATGAAAGTTCTGAATGTATTTCCTCCTATATTTCAGATACTCTCAAAAAGCATAAAATTACTTCTAGATGCATTTCATTTTCTGGAGACAATGCCAATGTTAATTTTGGAGGCCTTGCACGCAGGGAAGGGAAGAATGTATTCTCTGCTCTCAAAGAGACCTGAATGAAAACATAGTAGGTGTTGGATGTCCTGCTCACATTCTACATAACTGTTTGCAACATGGAGCTGATGCTCTTCCTCTTGATATTGAGTCTGTGGTGATGAAAATTTTCAACTTCTTTCGTATATATGCAGTGCGCACTCAGGAACTGAAAGACTTTTGTGAATTTGTTGATGTCAATTATCTGCAGCTTTTAAATCATTCTAAGACTAAGTGGTTAACATTGTATCCAGCAGTTGAAAGAATCCTGCAATTGTTCCCAGCTCTGAAACCGTACTTTCTTTCTCAGGGTAGGAAGTCAGTGCCTTCATCAATTAGAAACTTCCTTGAAAATGACTTTTCAGAGCTCTATCTTTTGCTTCTTTCCTCAACCATGCACATTTTTCACTATAAAATTTTGTCACTTGAGAAATAACATAATTCAGTTGTAGAAGTGCTTGAACTATTAAGAATCTGTCCAGTCTTCATTGAAAGGCACACTTGAAGGACAATTCATTCCCCTTAAAGTCAGACAGATGTTAAATACATTTTCAGAAGATGGTTTGGATAAAGAATGCAAAGTGTTTATGGAGAATGTATCTTGTTTCTATGAAACCTGCACTGAGTACTTGCATAAATGGATGCATCCTATAGAGGAATTCAAGTGTTTCAAATGGTTGAAACTTCAAAACATTAAAGACCTCAGCTTTGACGATATTGTACCATGTATTCAGTACTTACAGTCAAAAGGTGTAGAAATAGATGATTCAAAATTATTCGACCAGTTCTGCAAAGGAAGGGCTTATTCTAAAACTTCAACTTTGGATAAAGATACAATACTAGACCAACAATGGTCGGTTTTTTTAATAAGTGCCAGAACATTGAGGTTATTTTCTGAACTTTTGAACATTTGCCAGTTTTTCTTTGCCATACCAGGCAGCAATGCCTCCACTGAACGTGTATTTTCATTCATAAATGCTCAATGGACAAAGGAAAGGAACCGTTTGTTGGTAGAATCAGTGCAAGGAATGTTACTTGTAAAGTTCAATTTCAAAGATGTGTCGTGTGAAAAATTTTATAAATATGTACTTCAAGAAAATAACTCGCGTCTTCTTTCAAAAGTAGGTTCTGTTGAAAAATACAGCTTCAAGGAAATGAACTGCAGCAAGGACTGATCATTAAGTAAGGTATTTCCTTTTGTAAAAAGTTGTGTGTAATATATGTATAATTTTGTTATCGATTGAAATTGTCAGGCATTTTTCTTAACTGTCCTGCTTTTTGCTAAGCAATGTCCTGCATTTGGAAATTTTCAGTTGGTAACCCTAAGTACAACTAGGCAACCATCCTCTATCGTCTGCTATGGTTACCAGCTCGAGGCAGTATGGATCATTACGCCCTAAAACCCATCACTTTGTAGTCATACCTGTCCTTACTTTCGTGTGTGTGAGGATCGAGCTAGTTAAGTCACCTAGCCGGTATTAAATTTGTTTGTGCTATTAGATACGTTTTTGTTTGTTCAGCTATGGAACTTTCTACAACCGGCAAGAGTAAACAGTGAGCGCTCTACGATGGCTACTCTTATCACTTCAAGCGATAAAATATAGCCGAACGATATTCTGGCGCTGTTCAAAGGAGAGGTCAAAAAGCTGTCGAGGCGTTATGAAAGGTTCTTTCTTGAGTTGGAATTCAAGAGGACAAAATGAGATAAATATTCGTTTGTAGGAAGAGGAATTAGGGATTGGAATAGTTTACCCAGGGAAAAGTTTGATAAATTTCCAAATTTTCTGAAATCATTTTAGATGGGCCTTCGCGTAAGACTAGGTAAACAACTGAATGGCTTTCTGCCACTTCAGTGGTGAATGATTGATAATTATTTGACTGGTCGCATGCGGCACGGTCACTTTTGGCACGTAACCAAGCAACATGGCGCTCGCTTGGAGATTCCCGCAGCTTGTGACCTAAGTTATACTCCCTGTACTTCGGTGAGAATTGATGATGATTATGATGATGATGATGATGACGAGCTGCTCGATTAAGTGGTATGTTCCGAGCTGTCAGTGGAGAGATGGCGTGGGAGGACATCAGTAGACGAATAAGTTTGAGTGGTGTATTTAAAAGTACGAAAGATCACAATATGAAGATAAAGTTGGAATTCGAGAGGACAAATTGGGGCAAATATTCTTTTACAGGAACGGGAGTTAGGGATTGGAATAACTTACCAAGGGAAATGTTCAATAATTTTCCAATTTCTTTGCGATCATTTAAGTAAAGGCTAGGAAAACAACAGATAGGGAATCTGCCACCTGGGCGACTGCCCTAAATGCAGATCAGTAGTGATTGATTGATTGATTGATTGATTGATTGATTGATTGATTGATTGATTGATTGATTGATTGATTGATTGATTGATTGATTGATTGATTGATTGATTGATTGACTGATTGATTGATTGATTGATTGATTGATTGATTGATTGATTGATTGATTGATTGATTGATTGATTGATTGTTTTAAAGGGACTTAACAACTAGGTCATTGGCCCCTAATGGTACGAAGTGAACGAAACGAAAATTAAAACTTCAAAATGTACCCACTGACTACAATCTAAAACGAATGATGATGAAAACATGATCGTGAAACAAAGCAATCAGTGGATCCAGATCACAATTCCTTCATTACTGGGATGATACTCATTATCTAAAGGGGTCCTAAACCCAGGTCACCGGCCCCTCATAATGATACTGATCACTGGTAAAGCAGAACCATGGTGTTCCTCCTTTAGTGGTACTAATCACAGGTAATGTAGACCCATGGTATGTCACACACAATGGCACCACTCAAAAGTAACACAAACCTATGGTGCTTCGCACATAAGGGTACTACTCACAAGCAAGGCAGATCCGTGGTGGTCTTCACATAGTGGGACTAATCACAGGCCACGTATACTCATGGTGTTGCTCACATAGTGGTACTAATCATAGGCAATGTAGACCCACGGTGTATCGCACACTATAGCAACGCCCATAGGCAACATAAACCCATGGCGTTCCTCTCACATAATGGTATTACTACTTTCAGGCAACGCAGACCCATGATTTTACTCACATAGTGGTACTAATCACGGGCCCCAGCCAAACCCATAGTGTTTCTCACTTCGTGTCATTAATCAAAGGCAACGTAGATCCATGGTGTTTCTCATAAAGTGGTACTACTGATAGGTAACGCAGACCCATTCTGAATACAGTGGAACCGACCGGTGGAACACACACGATGACCATTATCACAAACAACGCCCAGGCCCGAAGATTTTCTTGCATAATGGTACTACTCCTATGTAACGCAGACACAAACCCATGGTGTTCCTCTCACATAATGGTATTACTACACGCGAGGTGGTACTAGTCGCAAGTAACGTCGACCCATGGTTTTCCACACGAAATTATACTAATTACAAATATTCTCATGGTTCTAAATTGATCATTCCTTGGTTGCCCTTTCTAGTCGCCTCTTAGAACAGGCAGGGGATACCGTGGGTGTATTCTTTGTCTGCGTTCCCCACCCACAGGGGGTTGGTGAGAATTGAGATGGTGTCTGGAATTTTCTGGTCTGCAATATCCCCATGCCCTTAAGTTAGATTTTTCTTGAACTGGTGTATTTGGAGGTGCTACATCAGTTTCGTGTCGGTAGAATTACTGACACGTTAAAGAACTCCCGTGGAACAAAATGCCGGCACCTCAGCGTCTCCGAAAACCGTAAAAAGGGGGACGTAAAACCAATAATTTTTTAAAAACGTAGGCTGATCAACGAATCAGTGATGTTTCTTCTCAATCTCTACCTTGATCTCAGACTTGCATTTACGTTACTCGTTTCAAGCAACCATTCCAACCATTCCAACTGGAAACAAGTGATTATGCGTAATTTGCCTTTGTGGTAAGATGGTACTAACTGGCTCGTTTTGATAACTGCCTCCTCACTGCCTACTAGTGCTGTATTAATTTGAAGTTTTTAGGAAGTAGGTACTGTAAATATAATGTATCATTATGTCACACGAAGTTCCGAATGGAATCGCACTGCACTCCTTATATGGTGTTTTTTTACACTTATCGTCATGGCAAAATGCAGACTAAAAATTGCCACCGTAAAATTAGAATGTCTTCTTTTCCCGGTATTTTTTCAAATATTCTGGAGTCGGTATTAATGTTCCATAAGATCACTTTTACGGCCGGATGCCCTTCCTGACGCCAATCTCATGCATTCACTACTGAGTATTTTTGTAGTGGTTGGTAGTGTGATGTGATGCATGTAAATTAAGATGTGTATTAAGAATAACAAAAACACTCACTCCCCGAGGAGGAATTACCCAGAAGCGACTAAAATCTGCGAAACGGCTCGGAATCGAACCCGGGACCCTATGACCTGAAGGTCACTGCGCTGACCATTCAGCCAAGGAGTCGAACTGAATTTTATAATGGCGAAACTACTTTTTTTAACAATAACGAAATCTTTTGATTTAATGGGTAAATGAACATTTGAATATAGCTAAGCAATATATTTTCAATTCAAAGTTAAAGAAATGCTGTAGCTAAACACTTCTTTAGAAACGTTAGATTTAGTCACAAGTTGTTGAAATGGCGTATGGCTCTTAGTGCCGGGAGTGTCCGAAGACATGCTCGGCTCGCCAGGTGCAGGTCTTTTGATTTGACACCCGTAGGCCACCTGCATGTCGTGATGAGGATGAAATGATGATGAAGGCGACACATACACCCAGCCCCCGTGCCAGCGAAATTAACTAATGATGGTTAAAATTCCCGACCCTGCCGGGAATCAAAGCCGGGACCCCTGTGACTAAAGGCCAGCACGCTAACCATTTAGCTATGGAGCCGGACGTCACAAGTTGTTGCATTGGCAACAGTGATAAGTCCATTCCTCTCCCAGCAACCTGACAGCAAGGCACCTTCGTGATTTTTTAAATTAGCCAATCACTCCAGCAGAATTCTCGAGGTGCACACCATGAGTTTAGTGTTTACTAGAGTAGCCATTTCGAGAGCAAGCCGCGAAATTTAGGAATGAACTTGTCTCATAACAGCAACTGTTGAGGCGGCTGTCCATACTTTTAATCATGTTATTGGCTTTACGACCCACTAACTACTTTTGCGGTTTTCGGAGACGCCGAGATGCTGGAATTTAGTCCCGCGGGAGTTCTTTTACGTGCCAGTAAATCTATTGACACGAGGCCGACCTATTTGAGCACCTTCAAATACCACAGAAATGAGCTAGGATCGAACCTACCAAGCCACTTATCCCGGTCTCATAGTGTTCAAGAAAAGCAAATGACAAACGTTTCATCAAAGGGAATAAATTATTCTAAAATTCTCCATAGCTAAATGGTTAGCATGCTGGCCTTTGGTCACAGGGGTTCCGGGTTCGATTCCCGGCAGGGTCGGGAATTTTAACCATCATTGATTACTTTCTCCGGCACGGGGGCTGGGTGTATGTGTTCTCTTCATCATCATTTCATCCTCATCACGACGCGCAGGTCGCCTACAGGTGTCAAATCAAAACCTGCACCTGGCGAGCTGAATCTGTCCTGGGATCTCCCGGCACTAAAAGCCATACGCCATTTCATTTCATTTCATTCTAAAATTAAAAATAATTATAATAACTCTAGGCTAATTTAAGGTTTCAAACAGCTGAGAAATAACTTCAATTTACACTTTCACTTGCAGTATATAATTTTTACCGGTACGTTAACCGCATGTTTTTATTTCTGTTGGCACTTCTTAAAACTAGGCGGTTGATTACACTTCAACAGTCCTAAATGTACGTACGTTATTGTGAAGTAAACCGTGAAATTTTTCTCCGAGATTTATGCTGCTTATTTTTCGTGGCTTTTCAGTGACTTTCGTGAAAGTCAGTTCGAAATGTTTTCGATCTTCTTCCCTGTCACGGACGTATTTAGAGGGGGTCCAAATTTCCCTTCCTTCCTTTACCGTTTTCAAAGTTTGATTTATTTACAAACACATCTACTAACGAGCAGTTGATAAGGACTGGAAGACACACCACAGGCATACTGATGACTCTACTGATATTATTTATGAACAATTTTTGCTATTTGCTTTACGTCGCACCGACACAATGTCTTACGGCGACGATGGGATAGGAAAGGCCTAGGAATGAGAAGGAAGCGGCCGTGGCCTTAATTAAGGTACAGCCCCGGCATTTGCCTGGTGTGAAAATGGGAAACCACGGAAAACCATCTTCAGGGCTGCCGACAGTGGGGCTCGAACCCACTATCTCCCGATTACTGGATACTGGCCACACTTAAGCGACTGCAGCTATCGAGCTCGGTACAGATAGTTCTTATGGCGACGACGGGACAGGAAAGGCCTAGGAGTGGGAAGGAAGTGGCCGTGGCCTTAATTAAGGTATAGCCCCAGCATTTTCCTGGTGTGAAAATGGGAAACCACGGGGAAGAAATCTTCAGGGCTGTCGACAGTTGGGTTCGAACCCACTATTTCCCGGATGCAAGCTCACAGCTGCGCGACCCTAACCGCACGGCCAACTGGCCCGGCTTATGAGCAATTACGAAACAGTATTAAAAGATAAACAATCGATTATTTTTAAATACTTTACGTCAACTACATCATGTTCATAATAGTGATGATGATGATGATGATGACAAAAATAATAATATGGTGATTTGTATGTCCTATCACGTGCTCGTAAATCTTGGATGGAACAACTATTGCTTTACTAATATATTCCAATTCCGTGAAATTTATGCAAAGTATCTACTCATCGACAATAATCCCCAGCCCGGAAATACATTTCTAAATAGCCTACATGTTTGTTCCTAGAAAATAATCCATAATTCTGTTCGCAATGGGGGTTTTGTATATCCAGATGCAGCATAATTTTGGATGTTAAAAAGAGTTCGGTCAAATCAAGGCTAATTTTCTGCGCAATATTTCGCGGGTCTACTGTGTTTACCTACTGCGACTCTCACTCTCATCCCCCGACAACCTATGGCTTGTGCAGGGAGAATCAAAGAGAACCGTCAGAAGTTGGTTCTCCTCTTTCTCCCACTGTATCATTTTCCATGCTGGCGAGAGTGTAGACAACTCGTGACGCCGCTAACCCGACACCTCAAAACTAACAATAGTAGAGACGAGTACAATAATACAAGCATTTCAAAATATCGAAATATTCTGTTTCTTATTTCATCACTAAATGCGCTATAAAATTGCGAGTAAAGTCATCTCATTATTTAGCCGCTAGCAGTGGCGTATGCTGGGATCAAAACTTGGGCTAGCACTAAACTTAGGTAGTAGTAGTAGACCACGCGTCTCGTAGGATATGTGGGTGGCACAGATCCAGTGAGCAATTTTGCCCTTCGGCCTTAGGGGCCTTGAGTGCAATTTTCGATTGGAGATAAGCTAAACTGCATTGATGCTGAGTATGGTAGTACTGTGGAACGGTAATCACGCTGGTCAGGGTTTGACCTGCACCCCTGGGGGTGGTTTAGATTAAGATGGACTTAGGCCTTTAAACTTAGGTTACCCCTTTTGGATAGTTGGTTTAGTAAACGTGAAGCCTTCAGCGTTTTGAGCTGCAGCCAATAGCCAACGGAGAAGCTTGCTGTGTTGTCAAGGCTGCTTCACAAGCTACTGGCCTGGCCTCTGCTACTGTCAGTACTCAACAGCTGATCAGTGGAGATGGTAGCCTAAGGTTTAGCAAATTAAAGTCCGGCTTTGTGGCTTATTGGATAGAAAGCCTGCCTTTGGTCCGATAGCCTCGGTTCAGTTTTAAGAATCAACCCCCTCATACTGTTAATTCCCCTGGCTTGGGGACTGGGTGTTTATGATGTCTTCGCCATTCATTTATCTTCATTAGGTCACCACCAAGCCTATACAGATACCATGCACCATTATTATTATTATTATTATTATTATTATTATTATTATTATTATTATTATTATTATTATTATTACATTCACTGGTTAATTAGCTTCCACAGGAGATCAGTGATGGTGTTAGACCCATGATCACGGGTTCGACTCCAACTAACAAAAGAGAACACTAAACCTAAAAGAATGCATTTCATTTTAGTAGATCTATATATAAAAAGAAAACTGTATTACTCCTATAACAGCAGCCCTAAGGTGTCTTCCTACAAGGATGTAGAAATAAACAGGAGTGAAATGCCAGCGCTCCCTTATCTATATAAGTCAGAAGTATGAGGTGAAGAAGAATATACGATGGGTAACGCAGTGGCGATCTGACGGAACGAAGCCTAGCATAGCTAGTCATCCCGCTCCCAGCACCTATCGGACATACGTCAGCAAACCGCTTGACGTGGTTCTGTCAGATGCACTATAATGTGCTTCAGAATTCCATGCTTCTCATTTGAGGTTTGGGCTTCACCGATAGCCTTGGTATCCCTCAGAATACGCCACTGGCCGCTAGCCCCATTTAGAAACAAGGTTAAACTGTATGCACCGGGCGAGTTGGCCGTGCGGTTAGGAGTGCGCAGCTGTGAGCTTGCATCCGGGAGATAGTGGGTTCGAATCCTTATCTGTGTCAGTGCGATGTAAAGCCACTAGTAAAAAAAACAAACCTGTATCCAAAAGGCACATGACTATCACTTACCGTGGTGAGATAATCATCAGGGTCATAGCAGATGCCCGAGCTGAGAGAAACAGCCAAGATCCACAGCAACAGCACTCGGGTCATGCTGAAAGGAAACAGGAAGTGAGAAGTCAACATCAAGCACTTATACAGAACAGAATGTGGTGAATCACTCTGTCACTGGCGCGAGTCTTATCACTCCCCACCAGCAACAGATCTGAATTCTGAAAGTCGGCTTAACTACCGGTGTCTTCCTTACTGGTCGGTATCATCTTGCAGTAGTTAATTGTTTTTGTTCTGCCCTGTAAGAAAATCACAGGTTTTGTTACTGCAAATAGTTTAGAGATGAGTTACCGATGAAGTTGAGTAGAGTCGAGTCTCGCTACCCGAAAATCAAAATCGATTACAATATCTCAGACCTTAATGCTACTATCGATAGGAGGAAAATGGCGCGATTCATAGGGATGTGTGGTTCGGCATTGTATACAGATAATAACTAATGTTATTTCGACAGTGTTTTGGAAGCGTATACTGGTAATTTCGCACTCTTTAACGGCCTAACGGATTGTTAGTATGGTGAAGTCAGTGGCGTATACTGCTTTGAAGATCTGAGCTACCACTCACTCTAAAATATTAAATTACATTTTTTTAAATCTTAGTCATACAAATTTTTGTAAAAAATTGAAGGGTATGAATAGGTACTTGAAGGTAGAAATGGGTTCCAAGAAGGTCATTCCAGGAATCATTAATGAAGAAGGGGGTTGTGTATGCGAGGAACTTCAGAAGGCAGAAGCATTCAGTCAGCAGTATGTAAAGATTGTTGGTTACAAAGATAATATCCAGATAGAGGAGGTGACTAATACTAACGAAGTATTGAAATTTACCCTCTGATAAAAATGACATTTACAATAAGATACAAAAGTTAAAAACTAGAAAAACAGCTGAAATTGATAAGATTTCTGGGGATGTGCCTATTAAAGAAAATGGGTTGGAATATAGTACTTAGGTCTAAGTACATACCATATCTGAAGTACTTATTTGATTATTGTTTGCATGAAGGAGCTATACGAAATGAATGGAGAATTGCTATAGTAGCCCCTGTTTATAAAGGAAAGGGTGATAGCCATAAAACTGAAAAATACAGGCCAGTAAGTTTGACATGCGTTGCATGTAAAGCTGCGTTTACACTAAGCGCAATTTCCTCGCGAAATTATTTCGCGAGGGAATTGCGCCTAGTGTAGACGCTCCCTCACCCCTGAGTAATTGCGGAGTGAGTGCCCTCGCTGCGAGCCGGAGGTCAGTCGGTTTTTGTCCGCGCATCAAAGGGTTTCGCTCATCGAATTTCTCTCAGTGTAAACGTGGTCCCCGTAGTTGCGCGAGGGATGAATCAAGAACAGTGCTTGCAGCTCATCGAGCTCTACAAAAATAGAGATTTTATGTGGAATCCGAAAAACAAAATCTATTTCATTCGCAATAAAAGAGAAGATGCGCGGAAGGAAATTAGTTCTCAACTAAACTTTCCTATCTCTAGAGTGAAAGAGAAGATGAAAGTGCTACTGGGATCATATCGAAGTGAAAGATCGAAAGAAAATAAGAGCAGACTCACTGGATCAGGTGCTATTACTAATGGTTTAAATGCAAAATTGCGTCATTTCATTACTTTTTTTGAACCTACCGGTACCTATTTTGAAACATTCTTGGCTCATTGTGAAGAACTTCCACTAGTGGGCAGACAACATCACATCCAGAAGGCACAAGCCCTGAACATTTGGATTAGTCATATTTAGATGGGCTATTGAGCTTGTGACTAAATTTACTTGGTTTGTGATTTATTTTTTCTTCCATTCTTTTACATTTTCACCCATTTTTTGTATTGATCCACAACAATTAACAAATATATCAAACGCTATTTTTTTTAAATGGGTGCGGTTTGGATACGAAATGTATTTCTAAATTGAATTAATGTTGTGATTTTAATTATTAGCATTCCTATTTGTTCATTTGACTTTTTTAAAATACATATATAATACCGAGTCGATTTACTGTTTTAAATGCGATTAATTATTATCGTTACCTTCACATAATGCTGAAGTGTTTCAATCAACACATCACAAACTTCTGGGACGATTTTTGATATTGCGCACTTTGATATTTTAAATGAATACTGCAAACTTGTGTACGAATCACCAGTTGCTAAGAAACGCAGTGTGACAGCCAACCTTTCTCTCACTGTTACTGTTTCTCTTAATGTTGTGTCTTGTTCTTCAACTTTTTGACTGATCAGTGAAACGAGTTATTCAAAATCTTGGGTACTCATGCGGACGAAGTTCTTAATTGTATCATCAATGGGTTCCTGTACCATTTCTCTCATAAGGCTGTTTCCATATTGGCTTCTTCCAAGGAATAATTGTTTGCTCCACCATCGTCGAGGGCGCCGATTTTTGTTCTTCCCTTTCTTGATCAAAAATGACATTGATATGATGGAAAACGCGACTGAAGCTGCTGGAGGGACAAAACAAGTTTCCATGTTGGCTGCAAAACAAGAACAGAAGCGTTCAGGATTGTCGAAGGCGGCTCGCCCCACGCGCTATTTTTCGCTCTGAATTGCGCTCTGCTTTGGGTAGTGCGAAATTTCACTCGAAGCGAGTAAATTTCACCCGAGTGACTTTCGCGAGGGAGTTTCGCTAGTGTAAATGCAGCTTAAGGTTTGGGAAAGCATTCTTTCAGATTATATTAGTCATGTTTGCGAAATTAATAACTGGTTCGATAGAAGGCAATTCGGATTTGTATGTTCAGTCCGTCAGCGATTCCGCTGGTGGGATCCTAAACAGCTGTGCCATCAGCTGTCATAGATGGCCTAGGCATCACTGAAGGGGCGTACTAGGGAAAATGAGGAGTGAGGTAGTTTCCCGTTGCTTTCCTCACCGAGCCAGAAGTTGCTATTACATATCAGTCTGTCAAGCCCACTGAAATGCATGCACCAACCGACCATATGAGCAATATTTTCACACCATTCATAGCAGGAACTGGCTGCAGAAGGAATGGCATTACTAAGTTAGTATCACTCATGCCTCAGTCACTTTTATTTTGTCAAAGCCAAGGATAAAGCTGAGACAGATCAATGAAAGTAACAAAATTGCTCTAGCCCATACCAGAAGACATAGTGCACTGTAAACACTAGGTCCCGCCAGCAAAGACACAATTCGGGTTTAGGAAAGATTATTCCACTGAAGCTCAACTTGTAGGATTCCAGCAAGATATAGCAGATATCTTGGATTCAGGTCAAATGGATTGTATTGAGACTAACCTATCTAAGGCATTTGATAAGGTAAATCAAGGGAGACTCCTGGCAAAAACGAGGGCTATTGGACTAGACAAAACTGCAACTGAATGGGTAGCTATACGGTATTTCTAGACAATAGAACTGAAAATTAGAGTAGGTGAAGCTTTATCTGATCCTGTAATAATTAAGAGGGGAATTCCTCAGGGCGAGGGCAGTATTAATGGACCTTTATGTTTTCTTATATGTATATAAAAATAATATGACCGGGCGAGTTGGCTGTGTGGTTAGGGGCACGCAGCTGTGAGCTTGCATCCGGGAGATAATGGGTTCGAACCCCACTGTCGGTAGCCCTGAAGATGGTTTTCCGTGGTTTCCCATTTTCATACCAGGCAAATGCTGGGACTGTACCTTAATTAAGGCCACGGCCTCTTCCTTCCCACTCCTAGTCCTTTCCTATCCCGTCGCCGCCATAAGACCTGTCTGTGTCGGTGCGATGTAAAGTGAATAGCAAAATAATAATAATAATAATAATAATAATAATAATAATAATAATAATAATAATAATAATAATAATAATAATAATAATAATAATAATAATAATAATAATATGAGTAAAGAAGTGGAATCAGAGGTAAGGCATTTTGCGGATAATGTGATTCTGTACAGAGTAATAAATAAGTTACAAGATTGTGTGAAACTGCAAAAAGACCGCGACAATGTTGTGATATGGGCAGCAGTCAATGTTATGATGATAAACGGGGTTAAAAGTCAGGTTGTGAGTTTCACAAATAGGAAAAGTCCTCTCAGTTTTAATTATTACGTTTATGGGATTAAAGTTCCTTATCACTGTAACTACCTAGGTGTTAATATAAGGAAATATCTTCTTTGGGCTTATCACATGAATGGGATTGTAAATAAAGGGTACAGATCTCTGCACATGGTTATGAGGGTGTTTAGGGGTTGTAATAAGGATGTAAAGGAGAGGGCAGATACGTCTCTGGTAAGACCCCAACTAGAGTATGGTTCCAATGTATGGGACCCTCACCAGGATTACTTGATTCGAGAAGTGGAAAAATTACAAAGAAAAGTAGCTCGATTTGTTCTGGGCGATTTCCGACAAAAGAGTAGCGTTACGAAAATGTTGCAAAGTTTGGGTTGGGAAGATTTTGGAGAAAGGAGACGTGCTGCTCGACTAAGTGGTATATTCCGAGCTGTCAGTGGAGAGATGGCGCGGGATGACAATAGTAGACGAATAAGTTTGAGTGGCGTTTTTAAAAGTAGACATGTCACAACATTAAGATAAAGTTGGAATTCAAGAGAACACACTGGGGCAAATATTCGTTTATAGGTAGGGGAGTTAGGGATTGGAATAATTTGCCAAGAGAGATATCTATTTTGTCCATACATTGCTCAGAATTTAAAAATAATGGTATTTCGGTATCGGCCGTGTCCACAGTAAAAAGAAAATTAACTTTTTAATTGTCTGTCTGTCTGTCTGTCTGTCTGTCTGTCTGTCTGTCTGTCTGTCTGTCTGTCTGTCTGTCTGTCTGTCTGTCTGTCTGTCTGTCTGTCTGTCTGTATGTATGTATGTATGTATGTATGTACGGGCATCACGAGAAAATGGCTGAAGGTAATTTAATGAAAATCATTATGTAAAGTCAGGGAATGAGTCACTACAATCTAGGCTATAAATAATTTTATTCATGCTGAGTGAAATATTAGTTAAGGGAAAGGCCTAAAATTTAATTCCCTAATCTTTATGTTATTAATGGTCCTGTCGATAAATACTACATACCACTAAAGTTATATAGAATTATATTTCTGATTATTTATGTCTTATACATTTTTATCGTACCAGCTACGTTTTTTGTTGCAAAGTCCTTATCAACACCGAACCATGAAAAAACGAGTGAACAGAATTTAATGAAAATGGGTACACAAAGTCTAGGGATAAAGTGCTACAGTCTAGGTTATATGGTAAATAATTTTTCTTCACGCTGGATGAAATGGTAGTTTAGGAGAAGGTGCCTAAAATGTAATTTTGTTTAAATAGCTATATTATTGGTCCTATTGGAAAGTAACTTATTACATACCGTAACAAAAGTTATAGAGGGTACAAGTTCCAATCATGTATGTCTTATACAGTTTTACTGTACCGATTATGATAACAGAATTCATGAATTTAGACTTTAGTTGCTTAGTCCATATCAACGCCGAGCATTGCTAACATGAAAATATTGTTTAATCGTATTAACTGGCGATGGTTTTTGTCATGATTGTCTTAAGGTGTAAAACTGCGTGGTCATTGGTCCATATCGACACGGAAAAATGTGAAGATGATTATTTAAAAAACGAGAAAAAATCGTGAAGAAACGATCGCTTGAAAAATTGCACCGGTACCAGCAACTGTAACCAAACCACTCTTCCCGTTGGGAGGGGGGGCTTTTAAATTTCTAATGGACGAGCCGCACTGTTATTGGTGAAGCGCTGTCCGCGTGACCTTCCTTCTGTCTTCTTTGTGTCCTTCCGTCTGTTCGTCACTACTCCTGTGCATCGTGTCCAAGAAGCGCGGGGAATTTTCCAAAGAATGCGCGAATCATTGTTGTGTCGATGTGAATTATGCCGCCAAATTGGAAGGAGACTTTTCGAACATCTGCTCTGAGGTACTGTAACCTATGTGTTTGTCCGTTTTCATTGTGTGCAACTAAAATGTAAACCGAAAGCAAAGAGTGCGTCACCTTTACGCTCGAACACCTGCGAAGTTGGCAGCCGATATGAGTCTTTACTGCACGCAGCGCTAAATCTAATCGCCGCAGACATATGGTTCCTATGTTGTTAATACTTGTATTTGTACCACGTAACACTCTTTTAATTTATGAAGCAAAGTTTCCTGCACTCTGTATACGTTCATATACATTTTATTACGGTAGTGGTTTAAAGTCGCACTAACACATCGAAGGTCTTCGGCGACGAAGCGATGAGAAAGGGGGGATTGGGACCTTAACTAAGGTACAGCCCCAGAATTTGCCTAATGTGAAAATGAGAAACCATGGAAAACCATCTTCTGATCTATATTTTGTGCAGGAAGAAACAATTTGAATCAATATCTTGCACAAAAGAACATTGAAAATACTTTTCAATCTTCCGTGTTGATTCCAACTGCACATTTGTGCGAATAAGTAACATCCTGTCACCCACTAGTCTCCGTCAAAAAGCATCAGGTGTCATGGTGTAAAAGCTAAAGCCTAAGTTGATACACTCCAATACTTCTTGTAAGGATAATTCAGATATCCGTAGGTACTACACTAAAAATGATTCAAAAATTCATGTTACACAAACACATTACGGTACCGGTACTTGTAAGTTTGGTACAAATTCATTATGGAATTATTCTGTACATACATTTTTTTTTTTTTTTTTTTGCTAGTTGTTTTACGTCGCACCGACACAGATAGGTCTTACAGCGACAATGGGACAGGAAAGGGCTAGGAGTGGGAAGGAAGCGGCCGTGGCCTTAATTAAGGTATAGCCCCAGCATTTGCCTGGTGTGAAAATGGGAAACCACGGAAAACCATTTTCAGAGCTGCCGACAGTGGGGTTCGAACCTACTATCTCCCGAATACTGGATACTGGCCGCACTTCAGCGACTGCAGCTATCGAGCTCGGTGTACATATTTTTAATAGCCTATCTGGTGGCATAAGAGAGGCATTTACATTCTTTTAAGCATAAACTAGTTAACTACCTCAAGTCACACACTGTTTATACAGTATCCAATTTAGATTACATTTGCTGAGAAATTGAATGTACAGTATGTGCTGCACCATTACGAACTTACGCCCAGGTACCCTTGAAATAAATATATATATGAGTTTTGTCTTAACATTGCTCAGAATTTTTTTAAAGGTATTTCTGTATCGGTGGTGTTCACAGTAACAAGGAAATGCACTTTTTAATTTTCCGTCATCTCTGTACGTATGTACAACCTGTGAGAATGAAGTTCGGTGAATAGTCCTGTACTATCAACATAGATGTACAATGCACGACAGTGACCTTACTGTCCTTCAAAATAGTCCCCTCCCATAACTATGCACTGCTGAGATCGGCGATACATGCCCTGGAAACTTTGCAAGAAGGCTTCCTTTGGGATGGTGTTCAAGAGCCTCGTCACGTTTCGTTGGTTGTCAGGAATATCGTCAAATGTCTTTGGTGTCACATCCGCCGTTTCGACAAAATCCTGTTAAGCCTCTAAACGTGCTTGCTTCTGATCGTCAGTTAACTGATGTGACACAAGACGAGAACACGTTTTCCTCTTCCCTAACTTCTGGGTAACGATTTGTCGCACGGATTAACGGTTCATCTGCAGTTCATCCCCTATCATGCGCACAGTTAATCGCCGATCGTTCGTGATTAATGTCCTCACCTTCTCAGTGTTTTCGTCACTGACGGCGGTCGCCGGTCTTTCGCTACGGGGGTTGTCAGAAACACTTTCCCGGCCTCCTCGAAAACGGGCGAACCACTCGCACACACACTTCAAGGACAGTGCTTGATCTTCATATACACGTACCAGGATCGCATGCGTTTCTTTCGGTGTCTTGCCAAGCTTAAAACGAAACTGTACATTGACCGTTTGGTCGTTAATGATCCTGTTCGCAGTTCAGAACCAACACACTAAACACGCACTCTGTCAAACAGGTCTTACACGGCACACACACGATGCTCAACTGAACCAAATACTTTCTAAAGTATTTGACTGAACATCGTTGGGAGCAGGTGGTCAAAACCTTCTGCTACGCAGGTGCAGCGTAGCGTGTCTCCATTGTTGCCGGGGCGACCGTTCTGACTTCATTCACCGAACTTTATTGTCACAGGTTGTGTGTATGCATATACGTACGCGCATCACGAGAAAATGGCTGAATGGCGGTATGTAAAGTCAGGGAATGAGCCACTACAATCTAGGCTATACATAATTGTGTTCACGCTGAGCGAAATGGTGTTTTAAGAGAAGGCCTAAAATTCAATTCTCAAATAATTATGTTATTAATCGTCCTATTGATAAATACCAAGCGGGTTAAAGCTACTATGGTTCATTCCACGTTAAGAAAACAGTATTGCTCTTATGACAACAGGGTTGCCATACCGAACGGCTCTGCGCAACACAATCACGGGGAAACGGTGGCACATAAATCTGTGAAATTCAATATTTAACTTCAAGATAACAAGCGGAATAAACTAAGCTGCAAATAATTTGTATAAACTAAAGGGTTCGGGAAGTTTACAGGGGCTATTTTTGGTTTGTACAGAATCAGAGGTAAACTACGGCACATAAAAAACCTCAGCATTGAAGTGTATGGTAAATCGGCGGAGAAAATAGGCAAATAATATTTTTATGAGCACGAAGGGTGAAGTATGCATGTAATAAATTTCCCCAGAGAGGCTGAGTGGCTCAGACGGTTGAGGCGCTGGCCTTCGGACCCCACTTGGCAGGTTTGATCCGGGCTCAGTCCGGTGCTATACGAAAGCGCTCAAATACTTCAGCCTCGTGTCGGTAGATTTCCTGGAACGCAAAAACTCCTGCGGGACAAAATTCCGGCACCTCGGCGTTTCCGAAATTCGTAAAAGTAGTTAACGGGACGTACAACTATAATAATAATAATAATAATAATAATAATAATAATAATAATAATAATAATAATAATAATAATAATAATAATACCCGTGTGGGGATTTACCGGTTACCTCCATCGGGCGCGTCCCATTGGAATCGGGGAAGCTCGCTGGCTCTGCCGCCAGCAGAGTCAGAGGGTAGTAGGGAAATAAAATACCACCGTGAAAAAAAAATTGGTCCCTTACCAGGGTTACGGCGAAGACTGGTAAATGACCAGAAGCCAGAAAACATCTTGAGGCAACCTCTAGGGCTAACAACCCTAGTTGTAAAAGGATGGGTACCCGTCCAAAGCAAAGTCAAGTCAAAAAGCATGATGGCACAACATTTCAAGAAACATACCCCAGGGGGTAAATCTTCGGATAAATCCCTCGTCGTGAACACCACGGCGCACGAGTCTCGTTCGGATTCTGGGGGAGACTCAACATCATGCAAGAGACGAGTCGGAGCGTCTCGGTGTACCCCGAAGAGTCAAAAACTCAGGCCAAAATCTAAAACCTTTCTAGCAACTTTCAACATAAATTCACTTACACAAACTGGCAAGCTGAAAACCCTCACCAAAGCTCTTCACAAAAATCAGATATCCATAATGGCCCTACAGGAAACAAGGTACCCAGATGAAGAGATTTTTGAATCCGAAGGCTACCGATTTTTCAAGAGCAAAGCGCAAAGGTGAATCCTCAATGGAGCTGTGATGCTTGGAACCGCGTTTGCTGTTAGAACCAAGATCCTTAAATCGGTTGCAAATTTCGAACCTGTGAATGACAGATTGTCTATACTCACAATTAAATGCGCGAACAAAACCTACGCCCTAGTTAACGCACATGCTCCTACAAACGATCAGAACAAGTCTGATCCAGACGTAGTTGATAATTTCTGGGACCTACTGGATGAAAAATTAAACAAAATCCCCAAACACCATGCCAAGCTTCTTTTGGGTGACTTCAATGCCCAACTAGGTCGTGAACAGAAGTACAAGAAAGTTATAGGAAATTACCCTGCTCACAAAATAACCAATCCCAACGGCAAAAGACTGGTGTCCATTTGCGAAAATCACAACCTGCAGGTCATGTCGACCCACTTTCGCCATCTACCCAGAAAGCAAATGACTTCGCGTTCTCCCGTCCAAGCTCTCGGAGAGTTCCAAATTGATCATGTTGCAATCTCCAGGAGAAACAGCCCTGAGATTACGAATGTCAAGGTAAAGAAAGGCATCAATGTGGCATCAGATCATTATATGTCTCTTATCAAATTCAAACCAATTCCCGAAAACACAAGGAAGACAACCAAACAGATCACACGCTTCGACAATGATAAACTTCGGCAAAGGGTCGAGGAGTTCCAGGAGAAGGCTAGACCAAATGACTGTGACTTTAACAACGCCAAGAGTCTCCTTGTTGAGGCCGCCAAAGACGTCGCAGAAATCAAGAGAAGCAAAACGCATGCTTGGTGGAATGGTACCTGCGAATCAGTCCTCCAAGAAAGACTCAATGCGTGGAAACAGTACTATTCTACGAAATCAGAAAATTATTGGGAAACCTACAAAACCCAACGTGCCCAAGCAGCTAGGGTGTTCAGAACTGAGAAACGTAAATACGAAAAATCCCTCATTGAAAAGATAGAACAAAACTTAAGGAAGAATGAAAGCAGAGAGTACTACAGAACCTTCAAACGCAAACTCACTGGCTATAAACCACCATCTCTATGCTTTGAGCGAAAGGACGGCACACTGGCGACGTCAAATGAAGAAAATTGCAGCATTCTGGCAGATTACTTCAAGAATTTACTTAATTGCTCTAAACCGCAAAGCGCCATTGAGACCCAGGAACCCTTACTCAGGTACCCAGATTCCAGACCACCCGACAGAGATGAAATCAAGCGCCACATTGCCCGTCTCAAAAATAACAAAGCGCTGGGGGAAGACTCAGTAGTAGCAGAACTATGGAAATTTGCCCCAGAGGAATCACTTGATATCTTGCAAAAGCAAATAGAAGAAATTTGCAACAAGGAGACCCTACCCGAAGATTGGAAAATAGCTTTGATCCATCCATTACACAAAAAGGCAGCATGAAGAACATCAACAACTACAGAGGGATATCTTTGCTACCCGTGACTTACAAAATTCTATCACTTGCCATCCTGGAGCGTTTGGAAGCACAAGTCGAACATCAAATAGGTGAATACCAAGGTCGCTCAACAGCTGAACAGATCCAAAATCTCAAAACGATCATCAGATATTGTACACTAAAGTCCAAGCAGTATGTGTCTGTCTTTGTGGACTTTAAGAAAGCGTACGACTCCATTGACCGGGAAGTCCTGCTAAACATCTTAAATGAATTTGGAGTTGATTTGAAACTGCTGGCATTAATTAGAGCCACCCTGACCGATACAAAATCCAAGGTGAAGTTCCACGGATGTCTCTCGCATTCCTTTGACATCAAAACAGGAGTCCGACAAGGTGATGGGCTATCCCCGATACTCTTCAACTGTGTTCTTGAAAAGATCATCAGAACCTGGCGGGTGAGATTACAGGAAACCAACTACAGTCCGTTAAGAATAGGAACCAAATCTAAGGGGATCACAACAGATTGCTTAGCATTTGCCGATGATATTGCTGTTAAAGGAAATTGTCGAACAAACTGGTTTGCAGATATCGTTTGAGAAAACATAAGTAATGACTAACATCAAAGAGGCTCCACCAAAACTCCATACAAAATACGGGGACATCACCCGAGCAGACAAATTCAAATACCTGGGTGAGATCATCATGAAAAATGGACTGTACAAAGAAGCACTTCAGGAGCGAGTACGCAAACTGGAAATAGCCTACCAAACATCCCGCACAATCTACAACAAAAAATGCCTTTCCCAAAACACCAAGATACGTCACTATGAAACAGTTCTGAAGCCAGTAGTTCTATATGCAGCCGAAACCCTGTCTCTAAATGCCAACAAAGGACTCCTTGAAGAACTGGAGAAAAGAGAACGCAAAATTGTGAGAGAAATCTTGGGATCAAAGTACAGAAATGGAATCCATCATAAGAGATCCAACAAGGAAGTCTACAGCAAAATAGAGAAAATTACCGACACAATCAGAAAAAGACGGGCACGATTTTACGGTCATCTGAAAAGAATGGATGGTAGAAAGTTAACTAAAGAAATCTTTCACTTTTTTTATTCAAACCCCAAAACCACTATTCCCTGGTTTTAAATACTAAAGAAAACCTGCAAATGCTCCATATCTCAGCTGAAGACGCCCTTAACAGAGATCTCTTCCGCAAGAAAATATTGACGAACGGGCTAAACCGAGATGAGGAACCGAAGAGAAGACACGGTGCCCCTTGGACAGAGGAGCGTAAGCAGGCCCACTCACAAAGAATGAGGGAAATTTGGGCTCTAAAGAAGGCCAAGTTCAGTGTTAAATGCAATAAGACTTAACGTGGTCCTTGATGGCCCCAGCAAATTATATATATATATATATAATAATAATAATAATAATAATAATAATAATATACACCACAGCATCAAAATCTTCAGTAACAACTTCTGAACAGTATGAAAATAATACAACACATACACATATACTATGCAATATACAACCAAAGTAAAATATCTGCCAGTAGACAACTTTATGGTCTCACTCAACAGAAGATTATTATAACAGAAGACAAGTACGCACTGATTTACAGCCTAAAAACACACATGCAATAAAGAAACATTGTACATGATTTCACTACAGAAGTGAGCTGCCCGCCATTCACAGAAGCTTGTACCAGAGCAACATAGAAGGCAAATGAAGCGAGGCAACGAAGCGATGGCTGTTTCCGCCATTGTACATCCTCCCTACGAATGTATTTATGAAAAATAAAATGTTATATAGTTCTTTTAATATCTCAGGGCAAAAATGGCTCATCCTTTTTATCTATCTTTCATAATACTTTACAAAGTACAGTATAATATCTCTTAATCACGAGGAATTATAGGTGTCTCAGAGGGTGTATGTTCACTCGTTGTAGGTCCGTAAGAGCAATACTGTTTTCTTAACGTGGAATGAGACATAGCTTTAATTGTTAGACTACTAGGGGGTTGATTGGGATATGAAATTTATCTTACAATTTAACGTCATGTGCTCGAAGACGTCACCGACAGCCAAGCGTGGTGGGAGACCTGCGCGTGATCCCTACCTCTTACTCTAATTACCTTGTACAAGGCTTAGGGAATGAAAGAAGAGCGATAATCTGTCTTGACGTTGCCTAGGAAACGGTCTTGAACTTCCGCGAGCGCGGGACAGCTGTTTCATTCGTAGGATGGCGGGATTGAATACTGCGGATATTGAAACTGAGCTGAATATAGGCGACGAAAGTGACACAGAATCGTTGATTAGGGGTGGAGGTGAATTTTTAGTGAGGGAATAACGTATCAACGAAGATAATTTTAGTGATAACAGTGATGTAAGTGAAAACGGATATCGAGAATTCGGACCTGATAGCGATGCCGCGGCTTTTCAGTCACCTAACACAAATATTTCGTTTCGTTACTCGGAATGATTATATGGATGATGTTGAACCTGTCCATAATTTCGAAAGAGTATTACGAGAAATATATTATTTTTGACATATGTTAGGAGGAGACAAACTATTCAGTGAGATAGCCACTTCCATATATATCAATGCAGCATTCAAACAGGCACATTCCGGAAACATAGATACAGAATGTGAAGACACTTGCTCAGGGGAAATAGAAGCTGATATACAGTATACATTCCACTTCCAGAATCACGCAGTTATTGGTTTAGAGGGATTCATACAACATGAGAATATGACAAAAATAGCCTACCGGTACCTTTGTGTCGAGTACTACAATTAGCGGGGGAGGAGGTTTGAACCAACAATCTTATGACTCAATGAATGAGGAAATGGATGTGATGGTATGTTTTCTGATATTACTGAAAATTTGAATACATTGTGATCAACAGTTTTTATTATATTTAACTTTTTCTGAAACAGTGTGCTCTGCTTTAATTTTTCCTAAATAATAGGTTGAAATCTGGCGATAAGCGGACTGAAAAAGTGGGCGGGAAAGGGTTAAACATGGCACTACCATGCCGTAATATTGGCAAGACAGTTGAATGTGATGCTCAGCAGGGTGTAATAGATATTAAAAATTGAGCACCAAGATTTAAGAGCTCGGCTGTGAGCGGAATCATGGTGTATACACTGTATACATACCATAGTACTAAATACAAGCAAAGCTACTCATCCAAAATTCTCCCTAGCAACTAGCCCTCAGCTGTCCATTCAGCCATAGCACAGCCAATGCAATCAATCAATCAATCAATCAATCAATCAATCAATCATGAAAGCTTTCATTTCCCACCCTGAGGGAGTGGGGTGGGCCACCTAGAGGGCAGCACCCTCCCTCTGACCAAGAGATAGGGCAATTTCAACATAGCGTGTAACATTTGGAGCCGGGTGGTAGTATATCATAGTTATTTCTGGAGATTGCGTAGGTGTGTCAACTAATGTCTATATAAGCTGGCTGTATATTGTAGCGTCAGTCATTAGTCACTGAGAGAGTGAGGCCATAGTTGGTCGGTTAGTCAAATGGATAGTGTACAGTGAGTGAGTCAAAGGGAAGGAGAGGCCTCAGTCGGTCAGTTAGTTTCAGTTGGAGGGAAAGACTTGCCATGAAGTCATATGAACGGAGAGACTTGCAGCAGTCACATGGATACTTCGTCGTCAGTGAAACAAAAATAATACATCACCAAATTAGGCTTGATGCATATACAGCAAACACCAACTCAAAGGAATACGTCGTAATTACACTCAAAGTGTTGAAGGTACAGTCAAGTGAACCAGTGAGGTATAAATTTCGTGTATAATTGTTAAATGTCCGGTCAAGAAGAATTCAAATTTAATGCTGAGTTTCAGCTGTAATGTCATAATTTTATCTTCTCATCATCTGATTTATCGCAGCGGGTATTGCTATTTTTTATATACAATTTAAGAATATATTTTGTTCTATCAAATTAATTTATCGTTTTATTTCAAGGGTAGAATTATATAATCTCAAATTTAAAGGGGAAACAAAACGACACTATCCTTTTCCCAGAACCTATATGGTAGATTGTCAAAAGTAAGCTTATTACCCCACACCCTAGAGATATTCAAGATTCTTGTTCTATTATTGCTGCACTGAGTTGTAGTTGGCGCCCATTAAATAACATATGTGTAAGTAATCAGGTAAGAACTAAGTGTGAGTACAAGGTCCAACGATTGTGTACCTATTTTATTTAATGAATATAATTTTCATATTTTTCATTTTAATTCATATTATATGTGTTTTTTAAAGTAAGTAAAAGAGTCAGAAACATCCACAGGACAAGATCAGAAATGAAGTGAATAGGAAGGTAGCTGGTATCGAGGTTCCTATTACCAGTGTCATAAAGAAATGCAGACTTCAGTGGTATGGGCACATAATGAGAATGAACAGGGAAAGACCTGCCAGAAAATATTTTGACCTTAATCTCATAGGAAGAAGACCACAGGGAAGACCAAGAACATGCTGGATAGAGACTGTAAGATCAGATGTGGAGGACAGAGGACACAAATTGGAGGATGTACTGGAACAGAAGATGTATAAAGATAGAAGGAGATGGCGAACGCTTGTACACCACACCCGGGAAACTGGAGTTGGGAAATGATGATGATGTTGATGATTTATTTTGTCAGACACTAACATGTACATTTGAGGTCCATTCAGCCTGCGTGATTACAACTGAGGAGCTATCTGACGGTGAGATAGTGGCCCCGGTCTCGGGAGCCAAGATTAACGGCCGAGAGGATTCGTCGTGCTGACCACACATCACCTCATAATCTGCAGGCCTTCGGACTGTGCAGCGGTCGCTTAGTTAGCCAAGGCCCTTCAAGGGCTGTTGCGCCATGGGGTTTGGTTTGGTTTAACATCTACATTACAGTTTTCCTAGCAGAATGATAACTGTGGACCAGTACATTGATTCTGATGAATAGATAGACAAGAATATAGGATATACCATAAGATTTTTTCCTAGTGGTTTAATGTCGTACTAACACGTCAAATGTTTTCAGCGACAAGAGGACGGGAAAGTGCTAGGATTGGGAAGGTATTGGCCGTGGTCTTATCTAAGGTACAACCCCAGCATTTGTCTGGTAGGACATAAGGTTAAGTATAGGCTAATGGACAAAATCACTAAAAAGAGCAGACATAGGACAGAACACAAGACTTGAAACAAAGTCTTATAACTTGTAGAGTTTTAGAGATTCAAATTTTGCACTAGTATTTGTGACATCATTATGCATGACTGCTGTTAGTTTAATTGATTTTCACTCATAAATAAGATCACTACAGAAAATATATTTTTGATCACTTCAATATATTATGTGCACTTCTGTGAGAGTTTGACATTTTAATTTTGATAACGTCCGGCCCCATGGCTAAATGGTTAGCGTGCTGGCCTTTGGTCACAGGGTTCCCGGGTTCGATTCCCGGCAGGGTCGGGAATTTTAACCATCATTGGTTAATTTCGCTGGCACGGGGCTGGGTGTATGTGTTGTCTTCATCATCATTTCATCCTCATCACAATGCGCAGGTCGCCTACGGGTGTCAAATCAAAATACCTGCACCTGGTGAGCCGAACATGTCCTCGGACACTCCCGGCACTAAAAGTCATACGACATTTCATTTCATTGTGATAACGATTTGCTGTTAAGTTCTTTAGGCAGTATTAATTAATTCTGTGGAAACTTTTGTAATTAGGCTCACAGTTTTATTTATAAAAGATTTTTAATTTTTTAGTGTAAAAACTCTCAAATTTACTGACGTTCATGGTGATAAATACCATGATACTTACAATATCAAAAAACTACTCCACAGGAATATGCATTGCAGTGTTTTTAAACGTACTACTAATTTTGAATGATGTAGGTTTAATAGTTCCAGAGAAAAGGTACATTGATTGTGCAAGAATGTATCTTCCCAGAAAACTGTGATGAAGTTTCTGTTAAGTTTTTAATAAAGAGTTTTTCACCTTTTTTATTTAATGCTGGTCATATCCATAGCCTTCTTCTTCCTCCACCTCCTGCTGGTGTTTTCTCTTCATCTGCTTCCTCTGCCTGGCCACCTTTTGCAAATTTCTCACTGCCCTTTTGGCCTTGGCAAGTCGCAGTTCATTGGTATCCCTCTATATAATAACAGTGAATGCCCCAGGTTTGATTCCTAGCCTCTGAATTTCTCTGATTCTGACTACATTTCTACCATTAAACACCAAACAAGCATCACATGCAGTTACCTTCACAACAATTGAAGAGACAAATGTTTCCAATTGAGGTTATTGTGGATCTCGTTTGGCTTCTGGATTTTTCCATGTGTGCCCTTCTGAAGATCTGGATGTGCTAAAAATCTAAATGTGGACTTGATTGCATCCATCTCTGCCTGTGGTAAGCTATGTTTATGCCTATAAGATTTTCCTTTAGCCTTGGTCTGTAAGTATTTGCATTAAGAAATGTCACACAGTGAATGTTCAGACACAGTATCATTGAAGAGTTTGTGAAAATAGATGGCCCAAACAGGTTTTCGCATTTTAATGACATCTTCAGTATTTTCCCTAATGGCTTTGCCATAATAGACTTGCAAGGTGTCGATTTCTTTGCCTGTAGGTCTATTTGCACCCCCTAGCACCTTCCCATCATAATTTTGCTTTTCATATCTTTCTTTAACTTTGTAAGTCTATCTCCCATCCTCTTTTGTATAAAGCCTATACACTCTAACTTCTCCAGCTTCGCATTATGTCCATAGGGTTCTCTTTTTGATAGTTTTTTAAAGCACTCAAGTCCCCATCACCAAGATACTTGGTATATTGTGCACCATATTTTTTTTCTGATAGCTGAAGATAAGCTTCATTCCTGCTGAGTCCATACCTCCAAATGAACCTTCATAATTTTTACTACACACTTTATTGTGTCCTTCCAGCCACCTGCTTTCTTCCTTCTCATTGACATGGTATTTTCTTACTGTGCTTTTATATTATTTTGTGACTATACAGTAATTTTGTGTAATATTCTGCAGACTGAGTGGTAAAAGTAAACTCGTGTCCTCATACCGACATGGTGCAGCTCTTTTCAAGCACACCCCCCAATGGAGGTGAGCTGCATGTACCATTTTTTAAAACTGCATACCAGCCCTCCTGCCATTCTTAAATTTCTGGCAGTACCGGGAATCAAACCCGGGCCTTTGAGGATGGCAGTTAATAACACTAACCGTTACACTACAGAGGTAGACAGACTGAGCAGTGCCCGGTGGGGTCTCATAATTTTTAAGTGATAAATTACATGTGTCTTTGTTTTCATCCCTTTTGTTTACAAGGTTTCTAAAGAATAGTAGCTTTAAAATTATCATGAATGAATGAATGAATGAATGATTTGGACAACAGCCTCCCCCTCCAATATTAACCAGTTAGACAGAGCAGTGTCCTTCTTTGCTGCAATTGTTAAGCACAGAAACCCCAAGCTCAGAAATCTGTTTACGCAGCAGATATTAAGGGCAATAAATGTATCACCGCTGCGCATCAGGTGACAGGTAGCTGACCTGAGTTTCCTCCATGGGATCATAAATAGGCATTACTGTTCAGAACATCTTGTCTTACTCTTCTTTCTCCGTGTTCCTTCCCGCTCCACCGGAATAAAAGATCTTCTCCACATTCCCCAAACTCAGCACTCAATACTTCAATGATCTTTTCTAATCCACCTCCCACCTCTCTTTAATACTATTAATAGGAGACAAGAGCTTGATATAACATCAGATAAAAGCATATCTTAAGGATAAATTGATGTGAAATGGTATAATCGCCATATTGATCAATAATGTAAAAAAATAATGTAAAACAAAACCTAAAGTTTTCCATCTATAGTATTGAATAGGTGAAAACCATTAGCTTTTGTTTTACCTTATATTTATCTTCAATATGGAATAGGACTAATATGAAATTTATTACCGGTAAGCTACTTATGATTTTGACCCATGATGACTTGGCTATGAACATGGGCATTCTCATGGTTTTCGATTTGACAGCTGTTATCAGTAGGCTGTGTACCTGATCTTGTTATCCTGTGTTATGTTTGTTATATTTTGATATGAAAGTTTACATTTGTTAATTAGTTTGTTGACAGTACAAGTGAAATTTGCTCAGTGTAGCTGTATCTTGTGATAAACAAACAAACAAACAAACAAACAAACAAACAAACAAACAAACAAACAAACAAACAAACAAACAAACAAACAAACAAACAAACAAACAAACAAATAAGCAAGCAAGCAAGCAAGCAAACAAGTATATAAATAAATAAATAAATAAATAAATAAATAAATAAATAAATAAATAAATAAATAAATAAATAAATAAGTAAATAAATAAATAAATAAATAAATAAATAATGGGGGATAGGGGGAGGAACTGTCAATACAATTTTATTTACAAATGGCTGATGATAACTGTAATGAGAGATGTACTGTCCTGTAAATAAAAAAATAAATAAATAAGTGAATGAGTGAGTAAATAATCTTCAAATTATGATCTTTCCTACTTTTAAAAGCTTTCCTCAAGTTTATTCATCTACTAATGTCATTCCACTGACAGCTTGAAACATACCACACAGTTGAGCATTTTGTCCCTTACTCCCAAGTCTGCCTAGCCCAAAGTTTGCAACATTTTCGTGACACTATTCCTTTGTCGGAATTCACCTGGAATAAATCGTGGATCTTTTGGATCATTTCCATTTCTCATATCAAGGGTATCGTAGTAAGACGTTATATTTTTTGGAAATGGAGATGGGAAAGAAGTAGAGCATAGTGCAAAGGATGAGAGTGATACAATAAAGCTCTTAACAGGGAATGTAGAAGGTTTGACGACATTGCCCAATATAATAGGGACACAGGAGCTATACTCCAACAATAGCCCAAGCGACGCCTTAGACGACCCCATAAGCTTAATGTTATGGAACGTAGAGGGACTAAGAAGCACCCTAAATCAAATGCCAATGAATATTATAGACACGGACATTGTAATACTAGTAGAGACGTTCTTAACAGATGCATTATCAATACAAGGATATTACATAACACACAGTCTGGCACTGCAAGGGACAAAAGGACGACCCAGTGGAGGAATATCTCGCTTCGTAAAACTGGAACTAACTCCAATGAGAACTATATACAGAACACCGCACCTTTTGCTGGTCAAAACGACGTTTAAATCATTGATATGTGAATACTTTCAGCCAGATACCCAAGAAGACATCATAATAGACTCACTAAAAGAAGCAGTAAACATTATAGGAAAGAATGAACCTCTCATCGTAGCAGGTGATCTAAACTGTTGCAAAGACGTGCCAAATCAGAAAACACAACTGGTGAAAGAATACCTAGAATCTGAAGGACTCCTGCTTGTAAACAAGCCAATGGAACCAACATACATCTGTCACAACGGACACAGTATCATAGATCTTGTCTTTGTAAACCATAAAATTACCATGAAATCTCTCCAAGTAATAGATGATTCACCAACGATCCCAATCAGAAAACATTTACCTATCAAGATAACTGTAACAGTGAAACATTTTGAACCGAAGAGCCAACAGGTGAAGACTAAATACAAAAGAGTAACCAATTTAACAGCCTTCCAGGAAATCGCTCCAACATTGGAAATTGTTCAAAATGACATAACCAAAGGCTTTCACAATTAAGTATTTATTTATTTTCCACCTAGTCGATACAATGATTGCTTAAGGCAATTTAATGGTTAAAAGGTAACTCGTATCCTCATCCAGAGGTGGCGCAGCTCTTTTCAGGCACACCCCCATTGGAGGTGAGCTGCATGTACCACTTCAACCACATACCAGCCCTCTTGCCATTCTTAAATTTCTGGCAGTACCGGGAATCGAACCCGGGCCCCCGAGGACGGCAGCTACGGAGGCGGACAATTTAATGGTTAAAAGTGGTACATGTTTCGTATATTATCAACATCTTCAGCCACATAACACTGTTTAGATGAAAAATATGTAAATTGACAATTGACTACAGTAGATAATATCATACATGGAGAACAAAAACTCTTTTAGGACTTCACCGAAGAGGAAGTAAAAAATTCCATAAAGGACTTGAAGGCTAAGAAAGCTGCAGGAATTGATGGCATTTTCAATGAATGTATACAAACTATAGAAAATATACTACTAACAACATGGACATCGCTCTTCAATAAGTGTGTGGAAATGAACGAAATCCCTGACACCTGGCGACACTCAATGATGAAGATCTTATATAAAAGAAAGGGAAACACGAGTTGCCTAGATTCTTACCGTGAAATTGCCTTAGAAAGCAATATCTTTAAACTCTTTACCAGGTTACGAACAACAAGACTGATAGAAGAGGTAGACCGCGCCTTACCGGAAGAGCAATTCGGCTTTGATGAGGGAGATCTACAATGAATGTGATAAAGAATCTGATTGACGACATAACGGATTCCCTCAGACATCCAAAAGGGAAACTTTACGCGATCTTCGTAGACTACAACAAAGTGTTCTAGTGTGGATCCTATACACAGTCTAATAATGCCTGGCGCAAGAACCAGATAGCTCCACTTTTTGGTCAATTTTTTTTGTTTTGTTTTTGTTTTGCTGTAAACTATCATTAAAAAAAGCTCTATCTGCTGGTGCAATAACTGTACTGCTCCACTGATTTTGTGCATAGTAGGAGTGTAAAAGGAGCTGTCAGGGTTGTTATAACTGTTTCTGCTGGCGCATGAACCTAGACAGCTCCTGGAGCTGTCTATTTCTTGCAGTAGTTATAGTTCAATGTTTGACTACTCGGCACTACATAGCTGGTATCACAACAGCACAAGGTCAACATGTAGTTCCTGTAGTACTGTGTTGTATTAGATCAGTAAGCAGTGACTAACATAAGCAATGTTGGAAGAAGTACCTTAAAATAATATGGACAGTGACAGTGAAGTAGAAGGCATAGACAGTGTTCATCTTCAAGATGGTGATAACATCCAGGCAGTTCCAGAAGCATCAAATGCTAGCCCAACCAACAACACAACCCCTGCTGCTAAAGGTAAGAAGTGCCACAGAAGGGAAGCATCATGGAAGAGAATGTGTTAAAAAGACACAGGAAAAGTGGTCATAAGTCCAGCTAGTGTTGTTGTAGACCAGGGCCTCTCAAACGCCCAAAATCTCACGCATGCAGACAGCGGAGCAGAGTTCCTGTGCACCGTGCATTGGTCCCGCTCGGCTCGGACCAACTCTTCATCTCTGGGCTACTTGGCTAAGCTCGGCTCGGATTTGGAGCACTACGGAGCAAGTGAGGAAGAGGGAGACAGGGGGGGCGAGCGAGACAGGCGTGGGGAAAGAGAGAGACAGCGCTATTGCTCCAGATTGAGGAGTGGGGATCTGCACTCTGGTCAACTAAGCAAAGTCGTCTTTTGCACAGTGCATGCACCAGATGCATGCACCCTGAGAGGCCCTGTTGTAGACGCACATATTACAGGACCTAACTGTAAGTGCAAAGTGAAATGTTTTACCAAAGTGGTGGATAATATTAGAAGTTAATAGAGCACTTCAGTGCAGTAGAGGACAAAAACAAACAGGATACACAGTATATTTAGGTGGACTAATAAGTATTACCCCTATACAAAGACGTAGGCCTAAAACCGGCAATGGACAAAATCGAGCTTACACATGCTGATGAACATGCCAAAGCAGCTACTACTTCTTCTGATGCCTTGTTGATATATGAAAAGTCCCCTATGTCTCATGTACAAAAGGAACTGAGGGAGTATACACAAGATATGTGGAACAACCAATGGATCACCAGCACTAATGGCCGGCTAACAAGGGAGTTGTTCTTTCCAAATATTCAAGACAGACTACAAAGTAGGTTTTTGCAACATGAACATATTATAACTCAGTTTTTGACAGGACATGGAAAGTTTGGATTATACTTCGAGAGGTTTGGAATCAGTATTCAGAAGCCCTACAGCTGTACCTGTGAAATGCAACAAACATGTTCCTCATCTTTTATTTGAGTGTCCGATTTTTAACAGGAGTAGATATGAATTATTAATGCATTTAAACATGTGTAATATAGAATACCAAGCACCTCTCACTATGGTATTTCAGAGAAGATGCTGTTATAAAGTGTTTGTTAAATTTCTCCATCTCATTTATAAGTCATCTCTATTTTAATTCAATTGTCATGTATTAACTTAGTCTCACTATCTATAGCCCTAATATACTACTTGTAAAATAGGGTTTGTAATGGGAAATTCAATAATAATAATAATAATAATAATAATAATAATAATAATAATAATAATAATAATGGAAGTATAGAATAAAGCAAGGTGACTTTGAGGTTAATGTGTGTGTAAAAGGGCTTTCTGTTCATTGCATAGGGTGGATTGAACTAATAATAAAAAACCTACAGGACACAAGTCCGTTTCCTGTGGACAACCGCGGGAAGCACAACAATAGACCAAACAAAATATCTGACAATATCCTACAAACTATTGATGACCATATAACTAGCTTCCCCAAACAAACACAGTCGCAAAAAAAAAAAAAAAAAAAAAAAAAAAACGCTCTCACCAGAATTAAATGTGACAAAAATGCATAGGTTATACTTGGAAAAGTATGAACCAACTGTCTATGAAAAAAAGGAGAAGGGAGGAAAAGTCATCTGTTTATGTCATCTGATTTTCATTCCCGTAATTTTTCTGAGTACCACAACCTATCCTTTGGGGTGCCAAGAACTGATACATGCCAAACATGTGACCGTTTCGACAATCGGATCAAAGGGAAACAAGATTCTGCTACTGTCGAGAAACTCAAGATTGAACTAGAGTTACATGTGCAGAAAAGTGAGGAATTTTACCACGATCTTCAAGAGAAAACAAAGCAGGCTAAGGAAAATGAAAACACTGAAGTGCTCTCTTTTGATTTTGAACAAAGTCTGCCACTGTCAGTAGTACCAAGTGGAGACATATTTTATAAAAGGCAGTTGTAGTTGTATAAATTTTGTATACATTCTAGAAAGACAGGCAAATCATTCTGTTATATGTATGATGAAACTATTGGTAGGAAGGGTCAAAACGAGGTGATCAGCATGCTTAATAATTTCTTACAAAGCAAGATAATTGATGACATCATAGTCTTGTATCTGTTCTCGGATAACTCTTTGGCACAGAATAAGAACCTCGGTATTTTTCATTTTATGTATACACTTGTCGAGGGACTTGGGAGATTTTGGGAAAATAATACACCAGTATCCAGAGCCCAGACACAGCTTCCTCCCCTGCGACCAGACCTTTGGAGTAATCAAAAAGGAAAAACAAAAGCGAGAGAGAATATAT
The DNA here is from genome assembly GCF_040414725.1 of Anabrus simplex. NCBI lineage: Eukaryota > Metazoa > Arthropoda > Insecta > Orthoptera > Tettigoniidae > Anabrus > Anabrus simplex. The sequence continues at coordinate 182,594,600 of NC_090267.1, forward strand.
TTCCGACAAGATTATCGTGCCCTGGTACAGAATGCGAGTTGCAAGTTCATTGTTCGTGATGTAAGATGAGCAATGCTTTTGGACTACAGAATTCACTTCAATACCTTCTTAAAAACAAAGGTCAGTCCTCATAAAGATGCAATGTTGACAATGTCGAAATATAGATACGTTTGAATACATCAATGGACTGTCGTGTACTGTCAATGCGAGTACCATGGTAAGGGATGTCTTTGTTTTGAAGAAAGTAGGAGCTATTCTTTCCTTACCAGACGCATAAAGTGTTCTACATCGCAGTGTCTTAAAAGTCAATGCAAATATGTCAAAGGATGTTAAAGATATAGCTTCGAAATATGTTCCACTTGACTGTTTGTGGTTTTACAACCAGATAGTTTCAACTGGGAGTGATGATGCACCCGGTGATGTTAGTGCTGAATAATGATGAACTTCCTGTGAACCTCATTTCCTTGGTGTATATAAATTTTGTTGCATTGTAACGATATTTACTCTTACAGTAAGTCTGCTGTATAATAAAGTATTTAACATTGATGACTCAGGTAAATAGTACTGGTTATTGCATTCTCCACAGTAAACATAGTTTACTGGGGCATGAAACAAGACAGCTCCAGTGGTTGTGTGAATAAACTGAGAGGAGTCCAGTAACAGAACCTTTATCATTTCCACTTCAATATGTATGTTACTACTGCTTCTAGCTAGTGTATGTAGATAACCCTTGCTTTTGTCTGTTTTTGGAACATCAATTGAAATCAGGCAACTCCTGCGATCAACTAAGGATAGTTTGCCTAAATTGCAACAACCTGGTATCTATAGAGTTCCCTGTACTTGTGGCAAGTTTTATATTGGGCAGACTTCGAGAGCGGTATGTACTCGCATCAAAGAATATACTAGGTGTATCAGACTCAACCCACCTGATAAATCAGCTGTTGCTGATCATGCCTTAACACCTGGTCAAGATGCCTTGTTCCAAGAAGTGCATTTTCTTGCCCGTTTAAAGCAATATCGCCCAAGAATTATCAGGGAGGCGGTTGAAATACGTAAACACCCAGATAATTTCAACCGCGATACTGGCTATAACCTCAGTTAATCATGGCTACCGGTACCTATTATCAGAACCATTAGAGAATGATGCTTTACTGTTGCCATTCGGTGTCTCTAGAATGGGGCTAAAATGGCATCCGAAAGGGAAGAAGCACACTACATGCCGTAAAATACCTAATAGAACAAATCCAAGATACATTGAGGCATCAAGGAAAGAAATATTTTGTAGTCTTCGTAGATTATCGTAGAGCAACACTTGTCCAGAAACTCAATTACCTAATAGGGGCTACACATCCGATAGCAATCATAATCTCGAATATCTTCAAATATAACTTTATCCAAATATCAGACAACATAACCCTATCCAAAAACGTAACCCAAACAAACAGAGTCCTACAAGGTGACCCAATCAGCCCAATTTTATTCAACATCATGACAGCAGACATCACAGAAATAATCAGAGATACCTCAACATTGCTTATACTTTACGCAGATGATATGGCAATAGGCTCAGAAAACACAGAAGAGCTCCAAGAAGTCCCCAACAGGTTCACATCATGGGCAGAAAGAAACGGTTTGCAAATAAACCACAACAAAACCAAACAAATTATCCAAATATCAGACAACATAACCCTATCCAAAAATGTAACCCAAACAAACGGAGTCCTACAAGGTGACCCAATCAGCCCAATTTTATTCAATATCATGACAGCAGACATCACAGAAATAATCAGAGATACCTCAACATTGCTTATACTTTACGCAGATGATATGGCAATAGGCTCAGAAAACACAGAAGAGCTCCAAGAAATCCTCAACAGGTTCACATCATGGGCAGAAAGAAACGGTTTGCAAATAAACCACAACAAAACCAAACAAATTACCTTTAGGAAAGGAGGAAAACATGCACCTAAAAATACAATAAACATGCACAACAAACCTCTAGAAGAAGTGCTGAAATTCAAGTACCTTGGAGTCACCCTCCAAACTACTCGAACATCCTACAATATCCACGTCAAAGAAAGAGCAGCCACAGCAATAAAAGCCATCTACAACATTCAACAACCTCAACAAATATCATTGGGTACAGCAATGCTACTGTTCACGACAGCCATATAACCAATAGCAACCTATGGGATTAGCATCACCTGGGAAAAACTCACACTCAGCGACCTGATGACAACAGAAAAGGTCAAGGCCCGATATCTCAAGAGAATTCTAGGCATTGGGAAGTCAGCCCCTTCAAGATTAACATATGTTCTAACCAAAGAGGCCTACTTCATTGAAAATATCAAAAAACAGTTTTGTCTACCAAACATCAAGCCCTACGAGAATGCATGCCAAATCTTAAACGAGAAATGAAATGCTATTTTGTCTGACTTCTACTCCATGGACGCCATAAACGGAAGAGTGGAAGCAAGCAAATTACGAGCTACGGCACGTAATCACACGTTACGCCACTCATGGATTTCACCACAGATTCTGCCAAACCAAAAACTTCCATCAGCCGAACGATGATTGTATATGTAACCTGTGCAACGATCATTGTGAAAGATACCATGCCAAAACTGCAAAATGAGGACAACCTCAATAATAAGAATAGAATTAGCATAATTGACCATCTGTACAAAAATTGTTTTTGCACATTGTGCGCTTCTCACTTAATAATAATATAGGTTCTCCTACCACTTTTCCCACTCCTGTGGGTTCGAGGGAACGAACTGCGTCGTACTTGTGGATTTGGTCTTGTTTTATGACCGGATGCCCTTCCTGACACCAATCCTATATGAAGGAATATAATCACAATTGCGTGTACCTGTCGTGGTTGGTAGTGTAGTATGTTGCCTGATTATGAAGTGGTGTTGGGACAAACACAAACTCCCAGTCCCCGAGCCATAATAATTAATCACAAGCGATTAAAATCCCCTACCCGGCCGAGGATTAAACCCAGGACCCACTGAACCGAAGGCTGTTAGGCTAACCATTCAGCCAAGGAGTCTGACGACATTAATATAGGTTATTTTCCATTTTTTTTTTTAACATGCCATCCCCTCAAATTCCCCAACCTTAGCGGGGCTTGGGATGTTCCATCTGCACAGAGTTTTTTTCTCCTGATGGTCATAATCAATCAATCAATCAATCAATCAATCAATCAATCAATCAATCAATCAATCAATCAATCAATCAATCAATCAATCAATCAATCAATCAATCAATCAATCCTGATCTGCATTTAGGGCAGTCATGCAGGTGGCAGATTCCCTATCTGTTATTTTCCTAACCTTTTCTAAAATTATTTCAAAGAAACTGGAAATTTATTGAACATCTGCCTTGATTATTCCAATCCCTAACTCCCCTTACTATAAATGAATATTTGCCCCAATTTGTCCTCTTGAATTCCAAATTTATCTTCATATTGTGGTCTTTCCTACTTTTAAAGATGCCACTCAAACTTATTCGTCTACTAATGTGATTCCACGCCATCTGTCTGCTGACAGTTCGGAACATACAACTTATGATACAGACGTTATTTCCCACTTAGTCAAGCAGCTCGTATTCTTTCTCCCAATTCTTCCTGGCCCAAGCTTGCAACATTTTTGTAACACTACTCTTTTGTCGGAAATCACCCAGAACAAATCGAGCTGCTTTTCTTTGGAATTTTTCCAGTTCTTGAATCAGGTAATCCTGGTGAGGGTCCCATACATTGGAAACATACTCTAGTTGGGGTCTAACCAGAGACTTATATGCCCTCTCCTTTACATCCTTACTACAACCCCTAAACACCCTCATAAACATGTGCAGAGATCTGTACCCTTTATTTACAATCCCATTTATGTGATTACCCCAATGAAGATCTTTCCTTATATTAACACCTAGATTCTTACAATGATCCCCGAAAGGAACTTTCACCCTATCAATGCAGCAATTAAAACTGAGAGTACTTTTCCTTTTTGTGAAACTCACAACCTGACTTTTAACCCTGTTTATCAACATACCATTGCCTGCTGTCCATCTCACATTATCGAGGTCACGTTGCTGCCGTTCACAATCTTGTAACTTATTTATTACTCTATACAGAATAACATCATCCGCAAAAAGCCTTAAATCTGATTCTACTTGTTTACTCATATCATTTATATATATATATATAAGAAAACATAAAGGTCCAATAATACTGCCTTGAGGAATCCCCCTCTTATTTATTACAGGGTCAGATAAAGCTTTGCCTACTCTAATTCTGTGAGACCTATTTTCTAGAAATATAGCATCCCATCCAGTCACTCTTTTGTCTAGTCCAATTGCACTCATTTTTGCCAGTAGTCTCCCATAATCCACCCTATCAAATGCTTTAGACAAAAGAGTTGTGATAGAGTCCATTTGACCTCCTGATTCCAAGATATCTGCTATATCGTGCTGGAATCCTACAAGTTGAGCTTCAGTGGAATAACCTTTCCTAAAACCGAATTGCCTTCTATTGAACCAGTTATTAATTTTGCAAACATGTCTAATATAATCAGAAAGAATGCCTTCCCAATGCTTACATGCAATGCATGTCAAACTGAGTGGTCTGTAATTTTCAGCTTTATGTCTATCACCCTTTCCTTTATACACAGGGGCTACTATAGCAACTCTCCATTCATCTGGTATAGCTCCGCCGACCAAACAATAATCAAATAAGTACTTCAGATATGGTGCTATATCCCAACCCATTGTTTTTAGTATATCCCCAGAAATCTTATCAATTCCAGCTGCTTTTCTAGTTTTCAACTTTTGAATCTTATGGTAAAAGTCATTGTTACCATATGTAAATTTTAATATTTCTTTAGCATTAGTCTCCTCCTCTATCTGGACATTATCCTTGTAACCAACAATCTTTACATACTGCTGACTGAATACTTCTGCCTTTTGAAGATCCTCACATACACACTCACCTTGTTCATTAATTATTTCTGGAATGTCTTTCTTGGAACCTGTTTCTGCCTTAAAATACCTATGCATACCCTTCCATTTTTCACTAAAATTTGTAAGACAGCCAATTATGCTTGCCATCATGTTATCCTTAGCTGTCTTCTTTGCTAGATTCAATTTCCAAGTAAGTTCATTTTCCCCTTACTTCAACAGCCATTTCTAACTCTATTTCTTTCCAATCTGCACCTCCTTCTTAGTCTCTTTATTTCTCTATTATAATAAGGTGGGTCTTTACCATTCCTTACCACCTTTAAAGGTACAAACCTGTTTTCACATTCGTCAACAATTGCTTTAAACCCATCTCAGAGTCTGTTTACATTTTTATTATCATATTTACTTTTTTTAAACTGCCTCATGCCTGCTTTATGAGCCATATGGTAGTGCCTAACAGTCCTACTTTTAAGACCTTCCTTTCTAACATATTTATTTTTCATGATGGCTAATGCCGTCTATTACTTCGGTTTCTTTACAGAGCTTATCTGGTTTTACCAGCACCACATCCAGGATATTTTTCCCTCTAGTTGGTTCCATCACTTTCTGAATCAGCTGTCCTTCCCGTATTAGCTTATTTGCCTTTTGTTGGTCATGCTTCCTGTCGTTCACATTTCCTTCCCGATTGACATTTGGTAAATTCAGATCCCCCGCTACAATCACATTCCTTTCCATGTCGTTTCCCACATAGCTGATTATCTTATCAAATAATTCTGAATCCGTGGCAGTGCTACCCTTCCCCGGTCTGTACACTCCAAAGACATCAAGTTGCCTATTATCTTTAGAAACGTGCCTTACACCTAGAATTTCATGTTTCCTATCCTATCTCTATGATCCACGCTCCATTTCCGTGAGAAAATTTCTGTATCCATTATATCATTTCTCAGCCATGATTCAACTCCTATTACAATATCTGGTAAATATATATATCTATTAACACGTTCCCTGCGGCAGTGAATTTCGATGACTTAATGTTACGTCGTATCGGCCCACCGGTGACCCGATGCTGCCTTTAGTTATTATCGGTTCGGGTCACCGGTGACCTGACGAATTTGACTTTGTTTACTCCCTAGTATGACATCCTAAACCATGCATGTGCACTTGTTGTGTGCGTTATTGTTGAGGAGACATTCCAGCGTATTTACCTGTGCGACAGTGTTCCGATTCAACAATTGCGTGAAACAGAAATGACCCCGGAAATAATTGGGTCACCGGTGGGCCGATCAAAACTAGCAGTATGCCTCGATCCTTTACTTCAATTGGAACACTATGTTGCCATTAGTTAACAGAAATTCGTAACTAGGACGTAGTTACTTACTTCGCAATTCTGGGAAGTTCGCACCGACGGATAAGAGTAACATGTTTCGGGGCACATGGTGACCCGAACCGCACGGAACGTAATATAGGCCCACCCCAGTGCTGTCCTAACCCTCTTTCTTTTCCGTGCCGCCGGTGTGTCAGAATGTGAAAGCTCCATACCTAAAAAAGGACGTGAAATTGCTTGTAAATATTATATACGGAAGATAGTAAATATGTCAATAACTATTCCAATAACTCCAATAACCTCTATTGGCTTTCCTAAGAGCAATGTAGAAAGCAGATATCAGAAGGGTGGTACTCCTTAAACAACAGTCTACGATCTGCGGACAGCAACACTCTAGGCTTCATTCACCGTAACCGCGTTAAGCGATTCCCGCGTAAAAATATAGTTCAGACAACAATCGGGACTCAGGGTGACCCGATGCGATATGAACGGAAGATGAAAAAAACTTCCTTCGGGTCACCGGTGGGCCGATCAAAACTAGCAGTATGCCTCGATCCTTTGCTTCAATTGGAACACTATGTTGCCATTAGTTAACGGAAATTCGTAACTAGGACGTAGTTACTTACTTCGCAATTCTGGGAAGTTCGCACCGACGGATAAGAGTAACATGTTTCGGGGCACATGGTGACCCGAACCGCACGGAACGTGTTAAATTACTTAATTCTATTCCTTTCTTTACAATACTTCTACAGTTCAACACTAACATTTTTATGTCATCCCTACTTGACTTCCAGATCCTTGTACCCTTATCACCGCTCCCTAAACAACCCCGTTTCCCTGAATGTACCTCCCTATTACCCTTCCAAGTTTTGCTGAGAGCTATTCTGGAACATACTCACATACATACATCCATAATCTTGGTAATTTTTTACAGTAATTTTCACCCCTTCTCATCCTCCAATTTGATTGCGGCTGAAGTAGGACTTAACCAGCATCCAGAGTGTCATAGATCAAATCAGTGACCTCGTAAAAATGGATTCGACATTAATATCAGTTGTTTTCGTTTATTTTTATATTTTACCTCCCATTCCCTATGAGTGCTAGAAGTATTTCCCCCCAACAGTATATTTTTAAGATAGTAAGTCATATATGTACTCACTTTCGTTGACAGCTATTCTGGAACATACTCACGTACATCCATAATCTCAGTTATTTTTACATTAATTTTCACCCCTTCTCATCCTCCATTCTGATTGGCTTAACCAGCATCCAGAGTATCACAGTTCAACTCAGCAACCTCGTAAACAATAGATTCAACTTTGATATCAGTCGTATTAGTTTAATTTTATATTTCACCTCCTTCCCTAGGAGTGCTAGGGGTGTTTTCCTCCAACAGTATTTATTTCAGATAGTAAGTCATATGTGTACAAACACTGTACGAGGGCTATACTGGCAGAATCATACATGCGTAATTTCCATAAGTGTGGATATTTTCCTTCTCTCCTCTTCTCATCCTCATGCCAATGCTGGCCAAACATGGACTTCAAAGACATCAGGATTGTCATTATTCACCTCACTGTCCCCGAAAACTATGGACTGTACATTAATATTTGTCGTTTATTATTTCAATATTTCACCCCTTTTTCCGTATTTTTTAAATAATTCAACTCCGCCGCTAGTAGTGCTAGCTGAATCGTACCCCTCTAGCAATTTCTTCCTGGTAGTTCACATAATGTACCATGTTTGGTTGAGAGGTATGCTAGAACATATACACATACGTCCGTAAACTCGTTCACTTTGGACATTTTCTTTTCTTCACTCGTTCGCATCCCCTCTGCTGATTGGAACTGAACTTTGTCTTAGCGGCATCCAGAGTGTCACAATTCATCTCAGCGACCCCGAAAACTATGCATTTGACTCAAATATCGGTCGTTTTCGATTATTTTTACATTTCATCCCCACCCTAGGGGGCTAGGGGTATCTTACCACCACAGTATTTTTTTCCAGATAGTATACGTGTATCAATATTGATAAAGAACTATGCTGGAACATACACACATACGTTTATTATCTCGGCCATTTTGGAAATATTCTTTTTTACCTTTACTCACCCAAAATGCCAAAGAGGCCTGAACTTGGACTCTAAAACATCTGGAATGTCACTATCATATCAGCGAGCCTGAAAACTATGGATTCAACACTATCTTTGATTCCAACCAATAAGGCTGCTAGCGGTGTCTTACCCCCCACGTGGTTGGTCTTCTGATAGTAAGTCATATGTGTAGCAAGTTTGGATTAAATCGGTTCATTAGTCCTCATAACTATGGATTCGGCACTAACATCGGTCGTTTATAACTATATTTATATTTCACCTCCTCCCTTGGAGGTTCCAGGGGTGTCTTGCCCCAACAACATTTTTCACAAATAGTAAGAAATATTTGTACCAAATTTAGTTGACAGCTATGCTGGAAAATACACACATACATCCATACTCTCCAACATATGGCTCATTTTATTTTTGCACTCTTTCTCTCCCCCTATGGTGAAGGAGCCTGAACTTTTATATCTCACTTCCCCCACCTTACCCCACCGAAAAGCGGGCTGAACTTGGACTTTAAAAAATTCGGAGTGGTACTATTCTTCTCAGCGACCCCAAAAGCTATGGATTCCACACTATTTTAGACTATTTTTGTATCTCACTACCCCCCTCGCCCCCTACCCAAAAGAGAGCTGAACTTGGACTTTAAAATGATCCGGAGAGTAATTATTCATCTCAGAGACTCCGAAAACTATAAATTCGGCACTATTTTCGATTACTTTTATATCTCACTCGCCCCTCGCCCTCCACCCAAAAAGGGGCAGAACTTGGACTTTGTCCTTCAGAGTAGTCGCCACCATTGTGTACAACTCGTTGCCAGCGATATAGAAAGTTTTAGAAAACGTTTTGCAGTGCCTGTTGTATTGATATTTCAAATGGAGCGGTCTACTGCCTGACGAATCTCTGGAACAGTTCTGAAACAAATGCAATTGACAGTGCTAGAGGTCGTGCAGCACGACTGTGTCATCAAGGTCTTCAAGAGGCTTGCGGAGAATCTGCATTGCCTTACGGAACAGTGGCAAGGTGGGTAAAAGCCTTCAACGATTTTTTTCATGCCCAGGCGTTCCTTCAGAATGTGAAGCACAGTCGCATGCGCTAATCCAGTGTTTCGGGCCAGCTCATGAATCATATGGCGTCGATCAGTGTCCAGTAACACGGCAAGAGCGTGCACTTCTTCTTCTTCAATGACAATAAGATGTCTTGACCGACACATGTCTGCAACATTTTGGCGTCCCTTGTTGAAGGCTCTTACCCACCGTGCCACTGTTCTGCAAGGCAATGCAGATTCCTTGTAAGCCTCTTGAAGTTCTTGATGTCACTGTCGTGCTGTATGACCTCTTTCACATTCAACTGCAGTCACTTCAGAACTGTTCCAGAGTTTCGCCAGGCACTAGACCGCTCCATTAGAACTATCAACACAACAAGCGCAGCTAAAGGTTTCGTACGACTTCCACATCCCTGGTAATGGGTTGTAAACAATGCTGGTGACTACTTTGAAGGGCAGTAAAACTTGGTAACATGTATCTCTTTAGTATCAGTTGTTATTAAATAGTTGCCACTATAAAAGTTACAACCCTCGTATTTTCGATTATTTTTATATCTCACTCCCCCATCACCTCAAAGAGGGCTGAACTTTGACTTTTTTTAAACCGGAGTGTTACTATTCATCTCAGCGTACCAGAAAACGATGGATTCGACACTACTTTTGATTACTTTTATATTTCACTTGCCCCTCGCCTCCCACCCAAAAGGGGGATAAACTTGGACTTTGAAAAATTCTGGATTGTCACTATTCATCTCAGCAACCCCCAAAACTATGGATTCGACACTATGTTTGAATATTTTTGTATCTCACAACCCTCGTGCCCCCCCCCCCCCCACAATGATGGCTGAGCATTGAGTTCTAAAAAATCCGGAGTGTTACTATTTATCTCAGGGAACCTGAAAACTATGGATTTGGCACTATTTTCGATTATCTTTACGTCTCTCTGGCCCCTCGCCCCCGCTCCAAAAAGGGGGCAGAACTATGTCTTTAGAAAATTCAGAGTGTAACTATTCATCTCAGTGACTTCGAAAACTATGGATTCACTTTACAAAAGAAAATATTTATAAAATCCTCCTATCAATACAAGTCAAGTCATCTGTTAGATGAAGCAAAGTCTATACATGTTTCAGCCTAATCTTGAGACCGACAAGGTCATCTCCATTCGAGACGACAACTTTTAGTTACAAGTAAGTCATATGAGTTTTCTTTTCGTACATCATTTTTAACTTGTTCTTCATCCACTCATATATTCCTTTTTTCTCATTACAGATGTTATACACGTTTTATTCGTAGTATTGACGGTCTCACTACACTCCTCAGCATAGTGTTTTTATTTAACAGTCAGCAAGATCTATTAGACGAGAGGACTTTGTACCTCAATGTGTTTTTAACTCACTAATCATGATCACTGTCACTTCACATCATTACGATTTTTAATTTGTTTGTATATTATGTAATCATTGTTATACTACTGAAGATGGCCTTGAGATTAGGCTGAAACATCTATAGACTAACAGATGACTTGACTTGTATTGATAGGAGGATTTTATAAATATTTTCTTTTGTAAAGTGATAACCGTCAATACGGAATGAGATTCATAACTTGCAACTATGGATTCGACACTATTTTCTATTATTTTTATAACTCACTCCCCCCTTGTCCCCCACTTCCAAAGTGGCTAGAGATGGCTTACCCCCACAGTGCTCCTCCCCCTATAGCAAATAATAAGTGCTCAAAATTTGACTGAAATTACTCCAGTGGTTTAGGAGGAGATGTGTCATTTACACACATACATCCATTTTTATATATAGATAAATTTTATATCTCACCCCCCCCCCCTCCCCTCCCTCACAGCAAAGAGGGCTGAACTTTGACTTTAAAAAATCCCGAGAGTTACTATTCATCTCAGCGACCCCGAAAACTATGGATTCGGCACTATTTTCAATTTTTTTTGTATCTCACTGTCCCCTCGCCCTCCACCGCAAAGGGGGCTGATCCTTGACTTTAAAAAATCCCGAGAGTTACTGTTCATCTCAGCGACCCCGAAAACTATGGATTCGGCACTATTTTCGATTATTTTTATATCTCACTGTCCCCTCGCCCTCCACTGCAAAGGGGGCTGATCCTTGACTTTAAAAAATTCAGTGTGTTACTATTCATCTATTCATCTCAATAACCCCGAAAACTATGGATTGGACATTATTTTTGGTTATTTTTATATCTCACTCCCCCCTCGCCTCCCACCATAAGGGGGATGAATTTGGATTTGAAAAATTCGAAATGTCACTATTCACCTCAGCGATCCCGAAAACTATGGATTTGACACTAGATTATTTTTATACCTGACTCCCCTAACCCAATGATAACATTTCTGAATATTATCTTACGAGTAAAACAAATGTGGGAAATTATTACAGTTGTGAATTTGACGAGATTTCCAGTCTGAGCACGCGTGCGCAAAGCTTCAAGGACTCCAGCTCGCCAGCTGATGGTGAAAGTAGGTTACTGGGTCAATGAGTCGCCGTACGTGAGCAGTCTTCGACACGACGTTCAGGCGAAGGACTTGGTTCGATAGCGGACGGCTACACCTGACAATTGATCGGAAGAAGTCGAACTTCGATTTAACGTAGTTGTATACCCCACAAATATATCGTTTGGGATATTCTGTTTGTCAACGCACATAATACAACAGACGTCAAGATAAGTCAAGCTTCCTACAGTGTATATTCTTTGGACAATATTTCCAGGAATTGGTGGTGTGACAAATTTTTTAATTTTTATTGTACCAGTTTCAGCTTGAAATCCAAGAAGAGGACAGTTACGAATCTCATCATGGTGATGTTACCTAACCGTGTGTGTGAGTGCTGAGATGGAAGCCTAAAGTATGAGACCGTAGCAGGCAGCGATGGGTTGAGAGGAAGGCACATATAGTTGTACTATTGAGGTCGACCAGCCGTCCAGCATCATGAAGACATCGTAAAGCTAAGTCGACGCAATTGTATAATAATATCTGTTCTGTAGTGGGATAGTTATGTATTGGTAAATGGTCTTGCAGTTTGTCGCAGTTGTGTAGTTGTAGTACTTTGCCATATTGTAGTACCAATAGATAATGTTCATATATTTAACTCTGTTAGATAGGCATAATGTGATACTGAATGGTATACATGATTTGTGAATTATGCTCGGTGAATCAGGCGATAATAATTTTCATGGTTTCATTTTATAAATTTATTATAGCCACGATTGGTGGAGAATGATGTTAGAACATTCGAGTACATAGATTAGATTTTACTGGATGTACAGCTGTCGCACAGAAGCGGATTATACTTGTATATGGTATCCGTTGGAATATAATGGTGTGTGATATTTGAACTTAAGTCTTGAAAAATGATTCCGTCACTTTGAATTAGAACCCGTGCATCTAAATGCAGAGTAGAGATAGTTAAATCGAGACTTGAGAACCAGTAGATGGATTGGATCTTCGAGAATTATATACGCATAGGACTTGTTGCTTGATGCTATTGTAATGAATGTGTGAGATCCCGGGGCAGATCACAAATGTATCGTCGTATAATATGGGACATTATTATAGATTTCATTATTATTAATGTGATAATTTTGTCTCCGAGAGAGATTAAATTGTAGTGCATAATTGATGTATTTCTTCGAGAATAGAGTCATGCCATAGGCAACTGAAAATTAGGTATTGTAATATGGTGAATATTTGCGTGATTTTGGATTATGAGTCTGCGTATATTTGAGTCTGACTATGTCTTCGATGAGTTATGTCTAACTAGGTTCTATCCTGAGTTCTCCGTAATTTGTAACTGTAATGTTCGTGTTAACTCGCAGTGGTTCTGGAACAATATTCCAGACTTTGCCCGAATTCGAGACCTTTCATCCAGGTCATCTGCTTGAATTTTAGAAACCTTAAGGTACCCTTAGCTATCCTAGAATTATTCAATGGTATTCTGACGCTATGATCATCTTCCGTGTAGCCAAATGTGTAGATATTGTAAAATATTTTGTAAATATTAGTGTGACTTAGTATTGTAATCATGGTTATGGTAGTTTTGAGTTCACCTTTTATCTTATTATGTCAGATGTTGTTATACTATGTGGGCAGTGTTACTTTCTTTGATATTCGCATCCAGGATTTGTGATGTGGCATTTCAGAAGTTAGATTTTGTGTTAGGCAGACCATTTGAAATGACTATCACGATATTTCCAGACTTTAGTTATTTAATTTTGCTAATCCAGTAAGCGACTGGTAACTGAACAGATAATTATTTCGTTGAGTCGTGTAAAACTTGCGGAAGTTCAAAACAGCGTTAATATAAATGATGTTGAAGGCACTTGGAATCACATCAAATGTGCAATTAACGACGTAAGTCAAGTAAAATTAATGAATGCTGGAAGAAGGAAAAACAAGCCATGGATGACAGAAGAAATCCTGAAACTGATGGACCAGATAAGGTCTTTTAAAAACAAAGATCCTGTAAAGTACAAAAGTTTGCAGAATTTAATACGACAAAGAATAAGGAACGCAAAAGAACAACAACTCTCTGAGGAATGCAATGAAATAGAATTAATGAATTCCAAACATGATTTTTTTAATATGGACAAGAAAGTGAAACAAGTAACTGGTGCATATAACAGGAAGGGTAGTGGAGTCCTCCTTAATAAGAATGGTGACATCTTAGCGAGCACAGAAGAGAAACTTAAGGAATAGATGGAATATGTACAAAATCTCTTCTTAGATCGCAGAAATGTGGATCATGGTGTTTGGGCAGACGATGGTGTGGAAATCACACGTGCAGAAATAGAATATGCCATAAGAACAGCGAAGAATGGGAAGGCTCCAGGCCCTGATGAGATGTATGCTGAGATACTGAAACTCCTTGAGAAAGAAAAATCCCTTTCATTATTAGTTGACCTATTCAACAGTATCCACCGCAGTGGAACCATTCCTCGAGACTGGCTCAAATCGACTTTCGTAATATTGCCTAAGAGAGCCAATGCAAAATTCTGCAATGAATATAGAACAATTAGTTTGATGAGCCACGTTCTGAAAGTATTCCTAAAAGTCTTGCATGCGAGAATTTATCATAAATGTGAGGAGAATATCGGAACCTCGCAGTTTGGCTTCAGGCATGGTTTTGGTACTAGAGAGGCATTATTCAGTCTGCAGGTATTAGTCCAACGGTGCCGAGATGTCAATGTCGATGTTTTTGCTTGTTTCATCGATTACGAAAAGGCTTTCGATACAGTCCGCCATGATGAACTTATGAACATTCTTCGGGAATTAGGACTTGATGGACGGGACATTCGTATTATTGGTAATCTCTACTGGAACCAGTGTGCTGGCATAAGAGTTGATGGTCGTGTCTCGGAAGAAGTCTCAATTATGAAAGGAGTTCGCCAAGGCTGTATTCTTTCCCCCATGCTTTTCAACATCTATTCAGAAAAGATTTTTCGAGATGCTCTTTACGGAAAGACTCAAGGAATTGTGGTTAATGGTTTCATCATAAATAACATCAGGTACGCCGATGACACTGTGCTACTTGCAACCAATCTCCAGGATCTACAGGAACTACTTAATGCTGTCACTGAAGCCAGCAGCGCAATGGGCTTGAAGCTTAATGTAAAGAAGACCAAGTGGATGGTTATAAGTAGGAATGAAGATGGCATTCGAGGTAATCTCACAACAGCGAAGGAACAGATCGCGAGAGTGGCAACATTTAAATACCTGGGATGTCACATCAATGATGACTGGGACCTTACTCACGAGATCCGATGCAGAATTGAGCAGGCCAGAACTTCTTTTCAGAGACTTAGGAAACTTTTGACAAGCCGTGACCTTTCCATTTCACTACGGACACGACTACTCCGGTGCTACGTTTTCAGCATTCTGTTGTACGGCGTTGAGGCATGGACACTAACTGAGACCATGTGCAAGAGATTGCAAGCATTTGAAATGTGGACGTACTGAAGGATGCTTAAGATACCTTGGGCAGCTAAAATGACCAATATAGACGTTTTGCACCGTATGAAAAAAGAACCAGAAATTCTCACCACCATCAAGAGAAGGAAACTAGAATACTTTGGTCATATGATGCGGAACTCTAAATACCACCTTCTGCAAGTAATACTTCAAGGGAAAATTAATGGAAAACGTGGTCCGGGGAGAAGTAGGACATCATGGCTCGGCAACTTGAGCCAGTGGTTTGGGGTGACAAAGATTACTCTGTTCAGAACAGCTATGAACAAACAACAGATCATGCTACTGATCGCCAACGTTCTGCGAGGACATGGCACATGAAGAAGAAGAAAAATGTAAACTTTGGGTAAATAATTGAAAATTTAATATGATTACCGTACAAAATCTAATTTTATTTTCTTCTTTCTAATATTGCAGAGTGGATCCAGAGCTTTCCGAGAATTAAATGAAATCTGTTACCTGAACAAAATTATCAAAATTAATATGTAATTGTGATTTGTTAGGGCAAGATAGGGCGAAAAATCATGTACCACCCCATTTGATTATTTTGTTTGTACGTCAAGAGCTGCATATTTTAATTTTATTAGCAATCATTTCCACTATCATAGTTATTGAAGGATGACAATCTGAGATTTTTTTTTTTGTTAATAAACCATGCCATATATGAATTTCACTCTGTATTTTCTTTATTATATGCCACAATTTAAGTTCATTTTCCTATGCATGCCACATCCTTGGTTATTTTACTTGGGCGTCCTATTTGTGAACTGAGCAGCCCTGAGGTGTCTCAGTGTTCTTCGGCTGTTGAGTAGTATTAACGGGTACAATATATATGCTTATATCTCACTCCCCCCTCGCCCCCACTACAAAGACGGCTGAACTTTGACTTTTAAAAATTCTGAGTGTTACTATTCATCTCAGTGACCCCGAAAACTATAGACTGGATGCTATTTTCGAATATTTTTAAATCTCATTCCCCCCTTGCTGAACTTGGATTTAAAAATTTTTTAAATGTCACTATTGACCTCAGCAACCCCAAAAACTATGCATTCGATACTATTTTCGATTATTTTTATACCTGACCTCCCTAATCCCCACCCTTAAGGGGGCTAGAGATGGCTTACCGCCACAGTGCTAGTCTCCAGATAGCAAACAATAAGTGTTCAAAATTTGATTGAAATTACTCCAGTGGTTTAGGAGGAGATGTGTCATTTACATACATACATTTTTATATATATAGATACATGCTTATATCTCACTCCCCCTCACTGCAAAGAATGTTGAACTTTGACTTTTAAGAAAACTGAGTGTTACTATTCATCTCAGCGACCTCAAGAACTATGGATTCAGCACTATTTTCGATTATTTTTATATCTCACTGTCCCCTCGCCCTCCACCGCAAAGGGGGCTGATCCCTGACTTTAAAAAATTCAGAGTGTTACTATTCATCTCAGCAACCCCGAAAACTATGGATTCGACACTAGATTATTTTAATACATGACCGCCCTAACCCGCCACCCCTAAGGGGGCTAGAGATGGCTTACCCCCACATAGCTCATCTCCAGACAGCAAATAATAAGTGTTCAAAATTTGATTGAAATTACTCCAATGGTTTAGGAGGAGATGTGTCATTTACATACATACATACATACATCCATTTTTATATATATAGATATATGCTTATATCTCACTCCCCTCTCGCACCTCTCCCTCACTGCAAAGAGCGCTCAACTTTGACTTTTAATAAAACTGAGTGTTACTATTCATCTCAGCAACCCTGAAAACTGTGCATTCGACACTACTTTCTACTATTTTTATATCTCACTGTCCCCTCATCCCCCACTGCACAGGGGGCTGAACTTTGACTTAAAAGTTTCTGAGTGTTACTATTCACTTCAGCGACCCCAAAAGCTGTGGATTCGACACTATTTTGGTTATTTTTATATCTGACTCCCCTCTCACCCCCCACCACAAAGGGGGCTGAATTGGGATTTTAAAAATTTCGAAGTGTCACTATTCACCTCAGCAACACCGAAAACTATGGATTTGAAACTATTTTAGATTATTTTAATACCTGACCCCCCTAACCCCCACCCCAAAGGGGGCTAGAGATGGCTTACTCCCATAGTGCTCATCTCCAGATAGCAAATAATAAGTGTTCAAAATTTGGTTGAAATTACTTCAGTGGTTTAAGAAATGTATCATTTACATACATACATACATTCATTTTTATACATTTAGATATATGCTTATATCTCACTCCCCCTTCTGCCCCCCTCCCTGCGCACTGCAAAGAGGGCTGAACGTTGACTTTTATAACTCCGGAGTGTTGCTATTCATCTCAGCAACCCTGAAAACTATGGATTCGACACTATTTTAGATTATTTCTATATCTCACTGCCCCCTCACCCCCTACCGCAAAGGGGGCCGAACTTTGACTTTAAAAAATTATGAGGGTTTCTATTCAACTCAGCGACCCCGAAAACTATGGATTCGACATTATTTACAATTATTTTAAAATCTCATTCCCCCCTCGCCCCCACCACAAAGGGGCTGAACTTGGATTGTTTAAAAATTCAAAGTGTCACTATTCACCTCAGGGACCCCAAAAACTATGGACTCGACACTATTTTCGATTATTTTTATACCTGACCCCCCTCACCCCAAAGGGGGCTAGAAATGGCTTACCCACACAGTTCTCGTCTCTGGATAGAAAATAATAAGTGTTCAAAATTTGGTTGAAATTACTCCAGTGGTTTAGGAGGAGATGTCATTTATACACACGCATACATACATACATCCATTTTTGTATATATAGATTCCCTTGACATTTCTTTAAACATGTCGTATATTTTTTATTGACACATTTGGCATTCCAAATTATATTTTATTTTTTAATGTGTCTTCAATGTCCTTGTCTTCTTTTTACTTTTATCTTGTATACATTCGGCTGGAAGTGCCCACAGTTATGGACGAAGCATGTTCCAATAATAATGCTGACCTGATTAAAAACATAATATCAGTATTGTAAAGGTGAAATCTCACAAGAATAAACTAATGTCTAGTTTAAATATTCTGTCTCATACCATTACAATACACTAGTCATCTTTTGCCATGCTGAAACACTGGCTCCCACGAGATCTCCGAAGTTAAGCATTATCACGTATAATCAGTATTTGGATGGGTAGACTGTGTGTGTTGTTGACTGGAGGAGTGGAAAAGAACTGGCTTCCCTACACGTAAACTCAGGCTGATCAGGAAATATTTGTTACCAGTGTGTAAAAACAAGTGTTAGCTAGGTGGCAGTTGAGTGATAGGCACATAATTAGCAACACGCAGGTATTGTAAACATAGGACTGAATGGGTAGGAGCTTTCTCTTTCCAGTCTGATCTCCTGTGGTCAAATTTATTCTCTACTGATTCCTGTGGTAATTAGAGTTGGATCACTTTCAACTTTTCTTTTTATGACCCTCCATTCTTTTTTTTTGGATCTGATAACTTAGTTCAGTGGTATTCAAGGTGTGGTACGCATACCACTAGGGGCTTCTGTTTCCAGTGAGCAGTTCAGAAAAGAGTTGACCCTGCTCATTTTCAATGAAATCTTGTTTTGACTGAGTGTTTTTGTCTACCACTACACACAGTCAATTTTCCGAACTCCTATTTTCTGAAATATGTTAGTTTGTACCTCCCATTGACAAGTTATATAAAAAAAAAAATATGCTGCATTACTCTTTTAAAATTTTTTGTTACTAAATCCACTAATTCAACTTTTTTTTTCAGTAGTGGTAATTGTTACATTAATAAAATTATAGTCTTATACATAATTATGTTGCTAGGCAATGAAAGCCTCGTAATTCCACTCACAAGAAAACCTCGTTTCTCCATCTGTCTTGTGAAGGATTGCTGCGTTGCCTGAGAGGGAAACAGAAGACTCCACTGGATGAATAACTGGGTTATCATTAAACAATGCACCAGGTCAAGAAAGCCAAGAATAACGACCGGAAGGATTCGTCGTGCTGACCACACAACATATCATAATCTGCAGGCCATCTGGCTGAGCAGTGGCCGCTTGGTAGGCCAAGGCCCTTCAAGGCTGTTGTGCCATGGGTGTATTTTTTTTTTTTTTTTTTTTTTAAGCAATGAAAATGCCGGGAACAGTTTTCCATCCATTGCTGACCGCTCAGTTTTGGGCTGCTTCTGTAAAGGAGTTACGAGGTTTCATTTGCCCACCGGTGATATACAATACATACATTGTTGTTATTATTGGGGAACAGGGTGGTGTAGCAATTTAGCCGCTTGCCTATCATCCCGGCGACTGTAGTTTGATTCTTGGTGTCAGTGGAGTGGGATTTTCAGGTGAAAATCCCATGGTGTGAGGAAGGGCACGAGACCTTAAATTCCCAGCCACAACTGTTTCATGCCTCAGTGTGTGCAGGGACCCTGAGTAAGAGGGATAAACTGTGGAAGATGATGATGATGATTATTATTATTATTTAGCATCCAACAACAATAATTTGTTATTTCTGGTATAATTGCAACGTACTCGCACTTTGGGGGCACAAAAGTAAAACTGTTGGATTTTGGGAGTTCGCCAACCAAAAATTTGAATACCACTGACTTAGATGATACAGTTATGGTTACCAGGTGTCCCATATTGAACAGATTGTGTATTTGACGCTACAAAAGGTTGTCCCATATTAACCCCATGCAGAATGGCAAAAATCCTGTTTTAATAGGCCAGTAAGGATATCTTGTATGTGGAAACTTCGCTACAAGATGAAAATACAAAGAACAACATACCATATATTATCCAGCACGTGTTATCAAACACGGCCTTGATCTTGTGTTTAATTTGTACGTGCTTGTGCCTGGACAATGCAGAAGAAATATGTTAGAACCAAACTGCAACAATGCAATGATATTAAACTATTAAAAATGAGAATGAACTTTAATTCTAATATTGAAACAATGATAATTATAAGTCTGCCCATTTGTCATGTGGTAGTGTTTGTGAAGACTCTTTTAATGAAACAAAATTAAAAAACAACACACATTCAGAGGTACCATATCAGTGATATTTATTGTCAAACAAAACAACTGAGGCATGTACTGTATTATCATCCATTAAGACAAATTATCCTCCAAAATGCTGGTGATATATCACCATGGATCAGAGGATGTTGTCCCTGTATCAAACAGCTGTGAAATCACCCTGCATGTCGAGGAGAGGACATTCCAGGAATAATTAATGAACAAGGGGAGTGTGTATGTGAGGATCTTCAAAAGGCAGAAGTATTCAGTCAGCAGTATGTAAAGATTGTTGGTTACAAGGATAATGTCAAGATAGAGGAGGAGACTAAGGCCAAAGAAGTAATAAAATTTACATATGATAACAATGGCATTTACAATAAGTTACAAAAGTTGAAAACTAGAAAAGCGGCTGGAATTGATCAGATTTCTGGGAATATACTAAAAACAATGGGTTGGGATATAGCACCATATCTGAAGTACTTATTTGATTATTGTTTGGTCGGCGGAGCTATACCAGATGAATGGAGAGTTGCTATAGTAGCCCCTGTGTATAAAGGAAAGGGTGATAGACATAAAGCTGAAAATTACAGGCCAGTCAATTTGACATGCATTGCATGTAAGCCTTGGGAAGGCATTCTTTCTGATTATATTATACATGTTTGTGAAATTAATAACTGGTTCGATAGAAGGCAATTCGGTTTTAGGAAAGGTTATTCCACTGAAGCTCAACTTGTAGGATTCCAGCACGATATAGCAGATATCTTGGAATCAGGAGGTCAAATGGACTCTATCGCAACTCTTTTGTCTAAAGCATTTGATAGGGTGGATTATGGGAGACTACTGGCAAAAATGAGTGCAATCGGACTAGACAAAAGAGTGACTGAATGGGTTGCTATATTTCTAGAAAATAGATCTCAGAGAATTAGAGTAGGTGAAGCTTTATCTGACCATGTAATAATTAAGAGGGGAATTCCTCAAGGCAGTATTATCGGACCTTTATGTTTTCTTATATATATAAATGATATGAGTAAAGGAGTGGAATCGGAGGTAAGGCTTTTTGCGGATGATGTTATTCTCTATAGAGTGATAAATAAGTTACAAGATTGTGAGCAACTGCAACATGACCTCGAAAATGTTGTGAGATGGACAGCAGGCAATGGTATGTTGATAAACGGTGTTAAAAGTCAGGTTGTGAGTTTCACAAATAGGAAAAGTCCTGTCAGTTTTAATTACTGCGTTGATGGGGTGAAAGTTCCTTTTGGGGATCATTGTAAGTATCTAGGTGTTAATATAAGGAAAGATCTTCATTGGGGTAATCACATAAATATGATTGTAAATAAAGGGTACAGATCTCTGCACATGGTTATGAGGGTGTTTAGGGGTTGAAGTAAGGATGTAAAGGAGAGGGCATATAAGTCTCTGGTAAGACCCCAACTAGAGTATGGTTCCAGTGTATGGGACTCTCACCAGGATTATGATTCAAGAACTGGAAAAAATCCAAAGAAAAGCAGCTCGATTTGATCTGGGTGATTTCCGACAAAAGAGTAGCGTTACAAAAATGTTGCAAAGTTTGGGTTGGGAAGAATTGAGAGAAAGAAGAAGAGCTGCTCAACTAAGTGGTATGTGATGTAGATATTGATTCCCATAGGGAATCAGAAATAATTGTTCCGAATGAGTAAATTTATAATACCAATATAAATGGTCCGTTATTGGACATTATAAATTATCCAGCTAACTCATTCCTCGTTGCCAGCGTTTCGCCCCCGTGTGATAGGCTGGGCTCATCAGTTGGTACCTAGCACACCTACCAAGACGCTGGATAGTGTATACCTTGGAGGCCACTGCGTAGGCTAATTGTAGCCACCGGCAGTGCCAATGCACTATGAGAGACATTGTCTCATTATCAAAACTGATGCCTGCTTGGCCATCAGACGATGTAGATGTTGATTCCCATAGGGAATCAGAAATAATTGTTCCGAATGAGTAAATTTATAATACCAATATAAATGGTCCGTTATTGGACATTATAAATTATCCAGCTAACTCATTCCTTGTTGCCAGAGTTTCGCCCCCGTGTGCTAGGCTGGGCTCATCAGTTGGTACCTAGCACACCTACCAAGACGCTGGATAGTGTATACCTTGGAGGCCACTGCGTAGGCTAATTGTAGCCACCGGCAGTGCCAGTGCACTATGAGAGACATTGTCTCATTATCAAAACTGATGCCTGCTTGGCCATCAGACAATGTAGATGTTGATTCCCATAGGGAATCAGAAATAATTGTTCCGAATGAGTAAATTTATAATACCAATATAAATGGTCCGTTATTGGACATTATAAATTATCCAGCTAACTCATTCCTCGTTGCCAGCGTTTCGCCCCCGTGTGCTAGGCTGGGCTCATCAGTTGGTACCTAGCACACCTACCAAGACGCTGGATAGTGCATACCTTGGAGGCCACTGCGTAGGCTAATTGTAGACACCGGCAGTACCAATGCACTATGAGGGACATTGTCTCATTATCAAAACTGATGCCTGCTTGGCCATCAGACGATGTAGATGTTGATTCCCATAGGGAATCAGAAATAATTGTTCCGAATGAGTAAATTTATAATACCAATATAAATGGTCCGTTATTGGACATTATAAATTATCCAGCTAACTCATTCCTCATTGCCAGCGTTTCGCCTCCGTGTGCTAGGCTGGGCTCATCGTCTGATGGCCAAGCAGGCATCAGTTTTGATAATGAGACAATGTCTCTCATAGTGCATTGGCACTGCCGGTGGCTACAATTAGCCTACGCAGTGGCCTCCAAGGTATGCACTATCCAGCGTCTTGGTAGGTCTGCTAGGTACCAACTGATGAGCCCAGCCTAGCACACGGGGGCGAAACGCTGGCAACGAGGAATGAGTTAGCTGGATAATTTATAATGTCCAATAACGGACCATTTATATTGGTATTATAAATTTACTCATTCGGAACAATTATTTCTGATTCCCTATGGGAATCAACATCTACATCGTCTGATGGCCAAGCAGGCATCAGTTTTGATAATGAGACAATGTCTCTCATAGTGCATTGGCACTGCCGGTGACTACAATTAGCCTACGCAGTGGCCTCCAAGGTATGCACTATCCAGCGTCTTGGTAGGTGTGCTAGGTACCAACTGATGAGCCCAGCCTAGCACACGGGGCGAAACGCTGGCAGCGAGGAATGAGTTAGCTGGATAATTTATAATGATATATAAGTAATAATAATAATAACGTAAACGTTTCCACCTTTTCAATACTACAATATATTCACAAAATTACAAATTATACGGTACTAGTTTCGACCCATCTAGGGGTCATCATCAGCCGTATTGGAGCAAAGATCATTTGTGGCGAAATCCTAAGACAATGTTATTTTAAAGAATAACAAGTGAAATGAGATGTTATGGTAATAGTTAATAATACAAGGAATATACATACTAAGAGGTTTTTAACAAAGAATAAAGTATAAATGGGGTGTTGTAAAAATTATAATCATGGAAATCAGTAAGTTCTTGTATTGAAATGAAATATGGCTTAGGAAGAGGGCTTAAGGTGGGGCTGAAGGGTGCGGGAGAAAGTGTAATTGTCTTGGAAAAGTACCTTTGATTAAATTTAGGATTGAGTTTAGGTTGGCTGCATTATTGTTTCTGAGGAAAGTGATAAATAGATCGAAGAGTATGTTGGGTTTCTCTGAGATTTCATTGAGATTGTGACTGGCATTAAAGTATTGGTCTAGGTGTATGTAGTAATTTTCCATTATGTTCAGTAAAGGGCCCTTGTTTGCTAATACGAGGATGTCCATGTCTTGTTCAATATTGGTGAAATTATGGTTATAATCTTGCATGTGTTGGCCGATGGCTGAAAACTTGTTGTATTTTATTGCGTTAGTGTGCTCGTGGTATCTGATAATGAAGTTTCTCCCGGTTTGCCCGATGTAGGTTTTTTTTACAGGTGGTACATTTGATCCTATAAACTCCTGATTTTAAAAAACTGCTGGTCTTGTTGATGTGTGAAGTATTGTATAAAACATTCATGTTCTTATTGTTGGTTTTGAAGGCTATTTTAACGCCTTGTTTCTTAAAGATGTTGGTTAACTTGTAGATATCATTGTTGAACGTGAAGGTGGAAAATGTTAGAGGTTTGGTTATTTCTTTTTTGAGGGTAGTTTTTGGGCGATGTTTGTGTTTATTGATTATCCTTTCTATAAAATGATTGCTGAAGCTGTTGAATTTTGCGATTCCGCGGATTGTGTTGAGTTCGTTTTTTAAATCTTTATTGGACATAGGTATGCTGAAGGCTCGGTGAACTAGGCTGTTGTATGTGGCTCGTTTGTGGGACTGGGGGTGCACTGAATCTTGGCGAATGGTGGAAGCTGTTTGAGTGGGTTTTCTGAAAATTTTATAACTGAAAGAATCTGAGTTTCTAGTGATGGTTAAATCTAGAAAGTTGATTTTTTGATTTGATTCGGATTCTAGTGTGAATTTGATATGAGGATCAATATTGTTGAGTCTTAAGAGGGTGGTGGGTGCGTTAATTGATTTCTCATTCATGATTACAAAGACATCGTCGACATATCTGGCCCAAAAGAGAATGTTTTGGAATTCGTTGTCAATTTTGGTGTATTCGAGGAAGTCCAGGTATATTTCTGCTAAGATACCTGAGGCCGGTGACCCCATTGCCAAACCATTTTGTTGATATATGACATTGTCAAAAGTGAAGAAGTTATTGTCGATGATAAGTTTTAAAATTGTGATAAAGTCTTGTATCTCTAGTTTGCTTAAGTGGCTGTTTTTGTTTAAATTGTTTATAATTATCGGAATTAATTTTGATACTTGTATGCTTGGGTACATGTTTACAATATCGAAAGAGTGGATGGAGTGATCCGGTTGCAAATTGAACTTGTTTAGTTTTTCTACTAGCTCAGATGTGTTTTTAATAGACTTTTTGGATAAGAATTGATAATTTTTTCTTAAGAAACATTGGATGAATTGTGATATTCTGTATAAGGGGCTCGGTCTATAGATACCACGAGCACACTAACGCAATAAAATACAACAAGTTTTCAGCCATCGGCCAACACATGCAAGATTATAACCATAATTTCACCAATATTGAACAAGACATGGACATCCTCGTATTAGCAAACAAGGGCCCTTTACTGAACATAATGGAAAATTACTACATACACCTAGACCAATACTTTAATGCCAGTCACAATCTCAATGAAATCTCAGAGAAACCCAACATACTCTTCGATCTATTTATCACTTTCCTCAGAAACAATAATGCAGCCAACCTAAACTCAATCCTAAATTTAATCAAAGGTACTTTTCCAAGACAATTACACTTTCTCCCGCACCCTTCAGCCCCACCTTAAGCCCTCTTCCTAAGCCATATTTCATTTCAATACAAGAACTTACTGATTTCCATGATTATAATTTTTACAACACCCCATTTATACTTTATTCTTTGTTAAAAACCTCTTAGTATGTATATTCCATGTATTATTAACTATTACCATAACATCTCATTTCACTTGTTATTCTTTAAAATAACATTGTCTTAGGATTTCACCACAAATGATCTTTGCTCCAATACGGCTGATGATGACCCCTAGATGGGTCGAAACTAGTACCGTATAATTTGTAATTTTGTGAATATATTGTAGTATTGAAAAGGTGGAAACGTTTACGTTATTATTATTATTACTTATATATTATTCTCAGTTCAATACGGACCAAAAACATGAAATTCATAACCATCAATAATTTATAATGTCCAATAACGGACCATTTATATTGGTATTAAGTGGTATGTTCCGAGCTGTCAGCAGAGAGATGGCGTGGAATGACATTAGTAGACGAATAAGTTTGAATGGCGTTTATAAAAGTAGGAAAGATCACAATATGAAGATAAAGTTGGAATTCAAGAGGACAAACTGGGGCAAATATTCATTTATAGGAAGGAGAGTTAGGGATTGGAATAACTTACCAAGGGAGACGTTCAGTAAATTTCCAATTTCTGTGAAATCATTAGGAAAAGGCTAGGAAAGCAACAGATAGGGAATCTGCCACCTGGGCGACTGCCCTAAATGCAGATCAGTATTGATTGATTGATTGATTGATTGATTGATTGATATGGTGACTCCACATACTGCCACCCCAAAACAACAGGAAACCACCAACTTGCTGCATGTGCTGGAATGTGTCCGAGACACAATCATGGGAACAAAACTTTATGGCAATTTTGAAAAGACCAATCAGTATAATGTCGTGCCCATCTGTACTGTGCCCCATGATGTTTAGATTTGAGAGCTGGACTTCACCATGGGTGACGAGAGTTAAGTAGTGCCTCATGCAACCTATTTCTCACAGTTGGAGTTGAAGCATGAAGACCTATGGCTGCCAGAAGATCATTACTGAGCATGGTGACATTGGGTTCGGGGTTCCTCCGAGATGAAATTCGAAGGTAACGATTATTGACTGTAGTTTTAGCCCTTGGACGACCAGTGCAAGGCAAATCATCAACAGTTTCCATCTCCCTGTACCGCATCCATGTCGAACAAAACCACTTTGATTATAGCCCACATGTCTAGCAACTAACCTTTGTCGATCATCCTTCTTGGCGTAATGTGTACACATTCACATGTCGACATTGCATACTGTAGTTGATCCGATCGTTGGCGGCTGTAACTCGATCCGAGTATATATAGCTTCTTCCTGCATACATTGACCAGTTCAACTCAGTATATGGATGTGTTTGCGATGACTAAACAGACCAATTCTGGCATAAAACATACGCCCACACAAATCACACTGAATGGATGCAGGAGGGCGGGGTTGTAATTGACAGACTTTTCTTGCTTGTCGGCTGGCCTCTTGATGTCTGCGGCGTTCTCTTTCAAACAAGTTGACAGCGGTGGATGTAGCGTTCCGCCACAGTGAACAGTCCACAGCACATTCTTCTAATGTCTGTATATTTATACCAGTTGTCTTCATGATGTGTTTCAGCTGGTCCTTAAAACACTTAATAGGGGCTCCATGAGATCTACTGCCGGAGCAAAGTTCACCATAAAGAATTTGGCGGGGAAGCCTGGTATCACCCATGCTCACTACACTGCTTAGAACATACTGTACCTATGAAGTATAATGCTTCTACACTAACTTCAACCGAAATATTACCTCCCATTTGAGCGTGACTTTTTGCCAGTGGGTTGGGGTACAAGCAGTTGGGAGTATGTTTACAAACCTCCAAACATTGTCTTTCCAGCCTAGATAGGACAGGTTAGGATAGAAACAAAGTTAAATGACACACAGAGGTGATGCAAAACATTTTTTGAAGGGTATATTCTTGGCTTGCATCTCCACGCAACAATTGAGTCGTATGCGCGAACAAACGTCTATGTTACATTTTTGTGGAATTTGAGATATTCACGGAACAAACATCTATGATGTGTCCTGGATATGTATTTGCAGGTAGTTTGAGCATATCTCAAGAGATGGCTATAGTATTCCGGAAACTGTGAAGAGAAATGCACTTGAAAAATAATGGAACAAAAGTCTATGTTACATCGTTTCCCGCGCGAGCGCTTGACAATGTCACGAATTGAATGCAATGTAAAAAACACATTCTAGTCCGGAGATTCTTCTGATTTGTTCAGTCTTATATTACTGAGTGTATTTAGTTACTCATCGAAACCATAATCATGCAATCAGACGATAGTAGTGGTCGTAATATACTGTTGTCCCCAAGCAGTATACATAAGTTGACGAAAAACAGATGCAGGAAAAGGAAACGTGAGCCTAGTGAGTGGAAAGATGTACGCACCAAATCATTATAATTAGAATAAAACTTTAAAATAACACTATTCTCCTCTGCTTGCATACATTATGTACGAATGAGTGAGCGCGTGCACTTATAACATGTTGATTTACGGAATAAAAGTCTATGTTACATTCTCTTGCGTAGCCATGTCCCGCGATCAACAATTATCTTTATTGCCGTTTTTCTCAATATTTAGGGAATGTAACATAGACGTTTGTTCGCGCATACGACTCAATTCCTGTACAGCCAAATGTACAGTTCAAGAGAGAATTTGCTATGAGTGATGTGAAACAGCTATTCATAATCTTTTAAGGTGTTCACAGTTCGGCTCCATGGCTAAATGGTTAGCGTGCTGGCCTTTGGTCACAGGGGTTCTGGGTTAGATTCCCAGCAGGGTCGGGAATTTTAACCATCATTGGTTAATTCCCCTGGCACGGGGGCTGGGTGTATGTCGTCTTCATAATCAATTCTTCATCATCATAACACACAGGTCGCCTACAGGCGTCAAATCAAAAGATCTTCACCTGGCGACCTGAACATGTCCTCGGACACTCCCGGCACTAAAAGCCATATGCCATTTCATTTCATTCAAGGTGTTCAGAATGGATTCTGTTGTCAGATATGCTTGATGGCCGAGGCCCCAGTCAGACATGCCCTGTATTATCTTTTTCAAAACCTGGCTACCCTAGTTAAAGCCTGTTATATTGAATTATTAATAAGGAGAAGGATGCACCAAAATGTTATGAACTAAAACAATATATATTTACTTCCTAGTCTGACCTATTTCAATTATTATGGTAATTCCTTTGAACAATCTGATATTTGGAAGTCTCTATACTGGATTCACAATGTACTTCATATATAATGTACCACAATAAAAATAAATTAAAAATGAGGAGAGTAACACATCAGAATACGTTCCAATTTATTCTGTTTACTGTTACACAACACAAATTAAAACATTTATTGTTACACTGTAACTTTTTCTTTAAACTTTACATTTGAGCATTTTTTATTATTCATACGTAGTTCATAAAACTGATACGGACATGGATAATACTTATCTGGGAAATGTGATTCCTTTTAACCTTGCACATCTGAATACTCATCTGTAATGTTTCACAGAGCTATGAATATTTAACAAAAATAATAGGACAATCACATCAATACTATTTTATGTCATTCTGTAAAGAATATCTCAATACCTGAACACAGCAAGAACACAATAATGTTCTTCAAACACTCAGAAACGTGTAACCAAGGCGGCCTTCCAATCTTGGAGTTCATGGTAAGAAGAGGAATAATTTCAACAATGATTTTAAAAAAGTTTCACAGAAAGCTGACATATACACTTTAAATATAAAAAATAAACAAATATGTTCTAAATCTTTTTATATAAGATAAAGGAAAAATAACTGCTGGCATATACAAACGTGGTGTTCATTAGGACTTAAAAATCGTACTTATGAATCACCAAACTGGCAAGAATTATTCTTTATTGATCATGCTCTAGGCCGCCTTAATGGTCTCATAATACATCATTGTTAACAACAATATAACAATATCATTATCTAAAAATGCAATTTTCATTAGTAAAATAACTACTACAAAACAATTTTCAAAATCTTCTGTCGATAAATATGAATGATTTGGATGAATGAATGAATGAAGGAATACATATGAAAAATACTTTAAAAAAAGGTATTATACAGGCAATAAATTGAGTTGGATAAAGAATAAGTAGAGAGAATTAGCAACTTATGTAGGCAAGGACCAAAAAACACATGAAGTAGATTAGAACAATATCAGTAAAAAAAATTTCAACATTACATTTTCATTAATCAGATAAGAAGATAAGTTAAAATATTTCTTTTGCATGTTGTTCCAATCTAATACATGTGCTGCTTGTGCCCATTTATAAGTCAGTCTCTCAATCTTTCTACTCCTTCCTTATTTAACTTGATTAAAAAATGGTACTGATGTAGGTATTGTACATAGACTACAAAATAATAACTATACAAGTTGTACACCTACAACCTTGTTTTTTAAATGAAAATTATAGTTTCACTGATGCAGCCTTAAATTACATCACTTCGATGAAATGGTTTCTACTTAAGTTACAAATCAAACTAAAGTATGTTATAATTACATAAGTTTACATTGCTACATACCAAAACTGGTATGGACTCATTTCTTGTAACGGGCTGTTGTGTAGCAAGGATGGCATACATCATCTGAGTAAAAATTAATGAATAAATGTCAAGCTATCAGATTTACTAAAAGTTTCCAACATTTGTCATGGCAGCAATATACATCCATACAATTACTTCCAGCAGGCTACACATCAGTTCATATGGAAAATGAAATAGGGACTTATCTTTACAGTCAAGACATAGGCTGAAAAGAGTTACTGTACTTAAAGTCTATAACAACTTTCTCAAGGTAGCATATCTTGTAAGAAGCTGGGTAGTTAAGAATAATTTATCAAGGTGTAAGTAGGTATAAGAAATCTCATACATAAGAGAACAGAAATTCAAAAAGACAGATTTGTGCAGAGAGAGATAGAGAGCTAAAATTAGGTGCATGCTTCAATAAATAACAATATGAATAATTGGTGTCACGAAAGAAGATGCAGTAAGTCGGAACAAACTATGGACAATGTATGATAAAGGTAAAAGCCATGTAATGATCTAACAGAGTTCTGTACTTCGAGTGAACAGGCTATGATGCCAGAGTTTCTGGCGATAGGAAATGATGTTGGAGGGGACAACTTTTAACTCATCAAAACATCATAATGTGAGTGCATATAGATGGGAATGGAGAGGTAGGTATTTGTCCAACTCGTTAGCTGAATGGTCAGCCTACTGGCCTTCGGTTCAGAGGGTCCCGGGTTCGATTCCCGGCTGAGTCAGGGATTTTAATAGCTTCTGATTAATTCTTCTGGCTCGGGGACTGGGTGTAAGTGTCCATCCCAACACTCTCCTCATCATATTCAGACAACATACTACACTACCAACCACCACAGAAACACACAATATTGATTACATCCCTCCATATAGGGTTGGCGTCAGGAAGGACATCCGACCGTAAAACAGGGCCAAATCCACATGTGCAACACAGTTTGCACCCGCAACCCCACAGGTGTGGGAAAAAGTGGTAGAAAAAATAAGAAGAGGAGAGGTAGGTACTTCTGTGCTTATTTTAACAAGTGGAGACAAGATCAATGTAGAAAGCAGGGCACTTCCTGCACTGCAGTTGGTAGTTACAATGTTGACTGAAGTTACTAACACTTAGACTGTTTCATAATACTGATGAGAAATGAGAGTTGCATTAACATTGAAACAAATTTTGGTGATCTACATTATGATGTGTGTATTTACTGCATCTTTGTCTTCTTCTTCTTCAACACCCACTCTTCCCTTCTTATCCATCTTGACAATATTGCCCATATTCTACCTCTGTTTGATGATTTTTCTTAAATATGTGCATACCACCAGTGGTGCACAACAGCATATGTGTGAGTTTGAGATTATCATTTCAGTTTAGAAGACAATGTCAAAGCTAAAACATACTTTAGGAAGCATACATTGAACAATTACTTTATGACAGAGTTAAACATAATCACTGGAAAAGGAAAAAACATCGGCCCATAGAAAAGAATAAAACACTACTGATTGATATTGGGAGCATTATATTATTCTGCAATAATAAAAACATTACCAGTTAAAGGGCCTCAGAATTTGGTTTGTGTTCTAGAGCTCTTCAAAATGTATTTGCATTATTTAGTAGTGTACAATATATGATTTGCAAATGGAAAAGAAGAAAGTTAAATAAAAATAAAGTGATATAATTCCAGATTTAAATAATGTAGTATACTGATATTTTTCAATGGTTTTGAAAATGTAATACGACAAATAGAAGGAAAAATCATCATTTCTAGACTATTAAATAAATATATGATGGATATAATACTATTTGTGCTGGTCTCTGAAAATAATAAACTGAATAGAGAACTACAACACAAGTATTTTCTTGTCAACATCAGGCAAGATATGTTATGCTTAAAAATATATACAGTATATTTATAAAAAAAGTTATCACTGAAAGCGTACGTAACAAAGATACATTAATGATAATCTTGTTTTTAAAAAAAGATGACATTTACTGACAAATATATTAATAACAATATAATAATTTTCATTCAGAAAAGTGAAGAAACCTGAAAGTCAGGTTTAATTCCACCAATATTTCTGCATTCTTGAGTTACTTCTCAAGACTTTCAATAAAGGAAAGGTATTGATTAAATATATCTATACAAAAGAAATTATAAAAAATTATAGATCCTTTTTCAGCTTCAAGTAGTGTACCATCACAGCTTCCCTTTCCAGTTTATGAATATCACAAACTGCAAAGAGTTCACAAGATTACATATTGTACACACTATAAAGTTTCATTTAACAAGGAACACATTATACCAATAATACATAATAAATACAAAGAAGCTGGAAGAGGACCAATTAAAAGACAATGCAGGAGAAGGAACAAGTACTGCACAATTCCTGTGCAATATGACTACTTGTAATATGTAAGTCAACACCTATATACAGCAAAGTGAGACACAATCTCTTATTCACATAAATCACAAATATGTGATATAGTTTTAATGTACTCTCACATTTATGGTTTTTTAAACATATTTTTCAGACTTGTCTTACGGGGAGAGGAAGATTACAACAGCCAGCACCAAATCTATAGTTCTTTTCTCTTTAAACTGGCAAAGACTTTTTAAGAACTTTCTCTATGAAAAGATGACCACACACAAAGTTGAAATTAATGTCAAGAACTACGAAGGGACTGATGGCAAAGATTTTATACTCTCGTAGTTGCCAACTACACAACGCCCCAATGCTACACAACAGATTATCCATCATAAAAACCAATATCTAAAATCCATATGTACACAGGCCTCTTGGTTAATATGAACTGGAGCATACAGACATTTCACATTTCAGCTATAACATGAAGGGCTGACATACATTTACACTGAGGTGGAAAAGGTGGATTCTTTTACAAACAAAACACACCCTTGCACTAATTGTCACTAGCATTCCTCGCTGCTATGAAGGCAGATTTGTTATTAACATCCCTTTCAGTGCCATAGATTTTTCCAGCTTTCTTAGCCATGTTACCCAACAGTTCTTGAGAGCACTTATGTGCAGATCTTAGAGACAGTCCCCATTCTTTCAAACCTATTTCATCAGGGTTTGTAAGAACGATTTTTCCATCTCTAGTACGTACGACAATACACTGCTCATTTTTGACATGCACCAAGTCTGCACTCACTTCTTCAATCTGATCCATGAAGATAAGCTCTGGCTTGGTACTCCCAGATTCAGCATGCAATTCCAGTCGATTAGGATACAGCTTTGCATAACGTGTCAGCCATGCTGAGGCAAACGGTCCACCCAATTTTTTTATATACCCATGTAGTATGCAATCTGATTCCTTTTCATCGGTATCAAATTTCAGTTTCTGTTTGGCTTTCTTCTTTTGCTCTAGCTTATCTGCTTCAATATTGACAGTCTCAAAGACAGTTTCAGCTACTTCTGCTTGCCAACGTTCAGATATCACCAATGGGAAATTCTTATAAAGCTCCTGATCTGCTTCTGTAAGTTTTATACCTTTTGTATCTTCTTCATCAAATGATCCTATGTCAAAGGCATCAGCTGCATTTACTTCCCCTCGAGGAGGAATAAGGGGAGGAGTGTACTTTTGTAGATATACCTGCTGCCAGTCCAATCCAGCAAAGAATGAATGCTCTTTCACTTCCTCAGCTCCACTGCCTTTACAACCCAACCTCTTCTCAATGTCACGATGCAACAATCCATCCAGCAGTGAGCGTAATTCCTTTGAAAAAGCTTCTGGTAGTTCAACATTCATTGTTAATGTCATTCTGTCGATCTCATGTTTGTCTTTTGTTTTGTGCTGTCTAAATGGGCTATGGCCTTTGAGAAGCTTATATAACATACATCCAAACGAAAACCAATCTGCACTTGAATCATAAGCAGTACCCTTTGACAGTACTTCTGGAGCCATATAGCCATGTGTACCGACACTTGCATGAGGTTTCTTTTTAGAGAAGTCACATGCAAGACCTAGGTCTGATATTCTGACATGGCCATGCTCATCTAACAAAATATTTGCTGGCTTCAAATCTCTGTAGACAATGTATCGCCTATGCATGTGTTCTAAACCTAAAATAACCTCAGCTGCATAAAATTTCATTTCAAGTTCACTGAAAACTCCATGCTGAGATAAATGGTAATGTAAGTCACCACCATTCATAAGGTCCAGTATAAAACAAAGTTTATCAGGAGTATGAAATGCGTAAGTCATACAAACTATAAATGGACAATCTACCCCTGTACTGACTAGAGAAAGCATAATCCTTTCATTAAGAGCTAGTGTCTCACCTTGCTTCATCTTGATTCGCTTTTTGTCAAGACACTTCATTGCATACATTTTTCCAGTATCAGCTTTCCGACAGCCGTACACTTCTCCAAATCCTCCACGGCCGATGATCCGATGAACACTGAAGTCGTTCATGGTAAGCTGGATATTTAATTCTAAATTTTTCCACTGGCAAAACCGTGTATACTTATCACTTTCCAGAAATTTCTTGAAAGGTTCTTCTCGAAGGTGATTAAATATTTCTTCAATATAGGGCTCGAATAAATTAGGAGGTACTTCATTTTTCATTAAATATTTTTGTACATGCGCTACAGCTTCTTTTGAATAGTCATGTGAATGTGCTAGCAGCTCTTTCATAATAAAGTTGTCATAGATTTCTCGAGCTAACTTTCTTCGTTCTTCTACACATTCCAATTTCTCAAACTGCTTAATTTCTTCATAGAATTTAAGGTGAGGTATTGGTTCTTCAGCTACTGTCTCACAGAACTCCTTGAACATTAGGAAACCTAATCTTTGATTGAAGATTTTATCAAAGTTGACCTCATTTTTCTTTTCTAAATATTTGTGCATAACACTCCGGACACTGGGATCAGGGAGTATTATCTTTTTGCTAGCTCTGGCAGCAGGAGTACATTTGCTTTTCTCCATAGCCATCAAATAGCTCACATCTGCAAGCACTGCTTCCAGATCCGCCATTTTGCCGATTCCTCTTTTCCCTTTATGTTGTAAAGCACAAAATCACATCCCAATCTTCAACACTTTTATGCAGGTTATGTGAAATACGTATCTGAGTTCATTATAACAGTTATTTCTCTTGCCACTATGATAAATCAGAATCGATTGCTTCATACATACACCTGTCACACCAATTTCTTAAAAGCACAGATCACCAAACTGAGCCACTGCTACTCCTGGCAAAAACTGACAGACACTAAAATGAAGGTGAGAAATAGAAGAGGTAGGGCGAAGGTGCTACAATTCCATGTGCAGGTACGTCATTTGTTGTTAGCACCTACATAGTGCAGCAGTCTGTAGGAAGCTTAGTCATGCAGCCAGGACACAAGTGAGAGACCATGAAGAGCAGGAGCCCAGGAAGGCGTCAGTGCCCTTTCCGAGGCCTAAGGGGTTGAAAGGCGATTCTGGAAGCAGAAGAAAGATATCAAAATAAATTATTCCTCTAATCTAATTGACGGAAAAGCAAGTAGCAAAGCAGACATGATTTGTGCTTTTGGGCTTATGCCATGTCAAGAAAACAAGGTGAAACTACATTTTGCAGAGTGTGCTTGTTTTCTTGACACGGCATAAGCACAAAAGCCCATATCATGTCTACAAGTACGGGCCGTGAAAGCATCAATATTAACGAGTAGCAAAGCAGTTTTAAGCAGATGGACCACCTTAAAAATCACAATCAGAAAACTGGATTACAAGCTAACTAGATAGGATTATGAATATTCTCGCATAATAATAATAATAATAATAATAATAATAATAATAATAATAATAATAATAATAATAATAATAATAATAATAATAATAATAATATAGGTAGCAGGTAGGGGTCCCAGGAATTAACCTGGGAGGAGTCCATGTGGCTTTTGTCATCACATGGCTCTGGGCAAATGGGAGTGAAACACGCCGTTGCTTGTCATCTGCAACTGTAACATATTGGGTGCAGCAAGAGAATCCAACTTAGCCTCTTTCACTCCAACTCCAGCATGTAACCTACAAGAGGTGTCCCTGTTAAACCGAGCAACCCAGTGGAAGGTTGGGTAACCAATCCCAGCGGGAAACTGGGTTGGTGAGCCGATCAGTGCTGGTGGCTTCAAGGATTACAACCTTGACAGTTAAAAACCCGTTACCTTTTAGGTAACCACCATTATGACCCTCGTAATACTCGAAACATGGAGACAAAGAATATTCAGAAATGTACCCCAGGTGGTAAACAATCCACCCCCACACAGTCTGGGGCAAGCAGGTCATTGGATTCTGGGGAACCTGCACCTTCATGCTTCCCACTTCTATCTAATTCTGCTAAACGACAACCAAAGAGAAACATCGAGTACTTTGCTACAAGAAACATTAATCTCCTACTGAAGGTAGGTAAGCTTAAACAAAAGCTTGACGTGCTGGAAAAGTACAAGGTTATGATAGCAGCGCTACAAGAGACTTGGTTTATCGACGAGGATACAATAGAGTCCGGAGTGTACAGAATCCACACGGGGAAACCTGGTGAAAGAGTTATCAAGACACTTCCACAATTTGGTACTGGGTTTGCGGTACACCACAAGATGGTTGACCATATTTTAGATTTCACTTCACCTAACGGAAGGACCTCCTCGTTATCCTTCAGGTCTTGTAATAGAGCATACACAATCGTAAACTTCCACTCACCCACGAATGACACAAACCGTTCAAGCCTGGAAAACGTAGAACAATGCTGAGCCACCTTAGAAGAAACTCTAGATAATATCCCTTCCCACTATTCCATAATACACATGGGAGTCCTCAATGCACAAGTCGGTAAGGAGTGGAAGTACCGGAAGATGGTAGGCCATTATCCAGCCCATAAGAGAACAAACAGAAATGGAGAATGTCTCACTGAACTCTGTGACAAGTACAACTTAGTCCTGAAATCAACAGCCTTCAAACGTCTACCTAGAAAGGCCAAAATGTGGAAGAGTCCAAATCCTATGCTTGGTGAATTTCAGTTAGACAATGTTGCTATAGCACGGCAACATCATACGGACATACAGAACGTCAAGGTATTACGAGGAGCCAACATAGATTCTGATCACTACCTTTCACTTGTCAAGATTAATATGCAACCCTTTAGAAAAACACTGACTCTCCAAAGTAGTCATAAGATACCCAGGTTCAACACTCTGTGACTGTGCGATGAGGATTGTGATTTTCAGGATACCTTCAGGAAGAATACAGAGAAAGAAGGATGGCCTGCCTTACAAAAGGCCTTGCTGGATGTCACTTAATAAACTATCCCTGCCTCATCAACCAAAGGCAAACACCCATGGTGGAGTTCAAAGTGTGATGAGGTTATAGAAGAAAGACTTAAAGCCTGGACTAGGTGGAACCAACATAAAATTGAAGCCAATTATGAAGCCTTCCTCATGCAAAGAAAAGCTACAGCTAACACCATCCGCAGTGCCAAGAGAAATTACCTCAGGAGCCTAATGCAACAGGCTGAAAATAATTTTCTGGGAAACAACTCAAGGGACCTGTACAAAGGACTTAAGAAGCAAACGACCCAGTACACAGCTCCTACCCTCATCCTCCACGGGCCAGATGGAAAACTTCAACTGAACAATAAAGACTGCACAAAAACTCTTGCAGATTATTTCCAGACGCTACTAAAAGCAGAGGAACCTAAAGAAAAGCTTATTTTCCATGAGCCTTCACACAGGAACCCTGATTCTCAACCACCTATGAGAGAAGAAATAAAGGACATCATCGGTAGTCTCAAGAACAACAAGGCTTCAGGTGAAGACGGCATAGTTGCCGAGATGTGGAAACATGCAGATGACCAGTCTTTGCAAAGCATCCATCAAATCATAAAGGACATATGGACAGCAGAGTCCCTACCTGAAGGATGGAAGTCTGCCGTGATTCATCCCCTCCACAAGAAGGGAAGTAAGACAGACCTCAACAATTACAGAGGTATTTCCTTGTTACAAATTACCTACAAGATCCTCTCTGTAGCCCTGCTCAATAGAGTCACCACACAGCTACACACAGATAGGTGAATACCAAGCTGGTTTCCGTAAGACTAGATCTTGTCCAGAACACATACACAATCTTAAGACAGTTCTCAATTACAAAAGCCGAGGTGGACATCCCTGGGTGGTGGTCCTAGTAGATTTTCAGAAAGCTTATGACTCTGTGGACAGAGACACCCTTTTCTCCATACTATGGGAACTTGGTCTGGATGGGAAGACCCTACGATTGGTTCAAGCCACTCTGAGGAACACGACGTCTAAGGTCAGGTTCAGAGGTGAACTATCCGAAAGCTTTCCAATCAGAACAGGAGTTAGACAGGGTGATGCTCTCTCCTGCATTCTCTTCAACTGTGTCCTGGAAAAGATCATTAGGGAATGGAGAACAATGCTACCACCGGGAGCTGGACTGAAGCTTGGGTACAAGAGAGACAACCTCATTGTCCCGTGCCTAACCTTTGCCGATGACCTCATTCTACTGGCAAACAATATAGAGGAGGCTACCTACAACTTACAGAGTCTTTATAGTGTAGCGGTTAAGACTGGTCTGAAGATCAGCATCCAGAAGACTGAATTTATGACCAATATCAAGGAGGCCCCTTCTATAATTCCTCTCACAGATGCTACCATTCGAAAGGTACCTGCAGTTAAGTACTTAGGAGAATGGATCTCTGCTAATCAGAGCGAGATCCTAGCCATAGATGCCAGATGTACCAAGTTTGAAAGGGCTATCACTCGTGTCGTAGTATCTATTCATCAAAGTGCCTCTCCAAGAACCTCAAACTCGACACTACAACTCGGTCATCAAACCATCTGTTCTGTATGCTTCCGAGTGCCTTGTAATGGCTAGGAAGGGCCCACTCAGAAAGCTGGAGTTAAAAGAGAGGAAGATCCAGAGGAGGATATTAGGACCAATCAGAGAGGAAGGAGGCACTTACAGAATCCACCATAATGATGAACTGTATGAACATCAGGAGGACATCATCACATCTATAAGGAAAAGGCGACTGACCTTTTATGGACACTTGGCCCGTCTGGATTTCAAAAGACTCACCAACAGGATATTCACAGTAACAGGAAGAGGCAAGGCTTCTAAGAACAAACCCATGACTGACTACTGTTCAGTCAAGCCATCCGAAACGGTGTTTTCCCAACGTCCCTTACAAGTAAGAAAACTACAGGAACTAAGTGGACAGAGGAGAGAAAGCTGGCTCATAGTCAGCAAATGAAGGAGTATTGGAAGAAGAAGAAAGCAACAACTTTACCAAAGAGTAGATACGAGCCCCGTGGTCCTCAGTAGGCCTAAACGACAAAGAAGAAGAAGAAGGTAGCAGGTAGGGACCCTCTTCAGAGGCAGCCCTGCCCAGGGAGTGGCACCTCTGCCTATGTGAGTCCCAGAGCACACTGACCCGGTGTGTGTCATCTGGTAAGGATTCCAGCTCAGGGTGACGAGTGAAGACCTCAACGGCAGTGAAAGCGGAAATGAAGATCATTGGTACGGCGGCACTGGCGGAAGAGGCACCCTTACTTTTTGGGATAGTAATAAAAAGCCCGTTTAAAATCCAGGTGCGTCAGAGTGGTATCCACCGGCTCCCTGGTCCGCATCTGACACCCTGTGGGTGCGGCGGCAATACCAAGCTCTAGGAACTAACAATCCCTGGTTCTAAGCACCCAGCACTGCTGGATCTCCTATTACAAGCCAAACATGATTCGTGAGCATAGTAACAACATACCTCAGGTGGTACCCAATCCACCCGTCACATTGAGACGGCAACCAGGCTTTCGGATTCTGAGGAGCCTGGACAACCACAAAAACATGGGAGAGAGTTGGAGCTCTCTGTTAAACTATCCCACAAAACCCCCACATACATTGGTACATTCAATATCAACACTTTGATACAACCAGAAAAATTACTAAATTTAGTCACAGAACTTGATCGGCAAAAAAATTCTTATCCTTGCCCTGCAGGAAACTCGATTTACTGATGATGCCACCTTGGATTATGGAAATTACCATATATTCAAAAGTAAAACAGACCAAAAGATTCTAAATAGGACCCCTTTATTTGGTATGAGCTTCTTAGTACATAAAAGTATACTGAACTCGATCCAAAAAGTTAATTCCATCAACAACCGCCTAATGACCATGAGGATTCAGTGTGCCAATAAAAAATATACATTAATAAATGCACACGCCCCTACAAATACAGACAACAAGAAGAATCCCCAAAACGTGGACAAATTTTGGAACAAACTTGAAAAGGTAATGTCAAAAATTCCAAGGGATGACGTCAAAATCCTTTTAGGCGATTTCAATGCACAAATTGGCCGAGAAAAGGAACACAGGAAAACTGTCGGACTCTACCCGGTGCACAAATTTACCAACAAAAATGGTTCAAGACTCATTGAACTATGTCAACAGTGCAACCTTAAAATCATGTCAACATCCCTCAGGAAACATCCCATCCCAAGAAAACAAAAAACCTGGAGGTCCCCCATTGAATCCATTGGCGAATTTCAGATTGATCATGTAGCTATCTCATATCCGCTACAGAACGAGGTACATGATGTACAAATGAGAAGAGGAGCAAACATCGATTCTGATCACTATCTGACAAGAGTTAAAGTAAAATTTACTCCAAGAAAATACCACCCCAAGAAAATCAATCAACAGAAATTTGACATAAAAAGGATTCCTGTTACAGATCTAAAAGAAGCATGGGAAAATCAACCAGCGAAAACATGGGAAGAATTCCAAACCAAAATCATACAGAAGGCACGAGAAATGGTACCCTTAAAAAGGAATACAAAACACCCCTGATGGAACTCAACATGCAACCAAGCCCTAGAGATAAGAAAATCTGCATTTCAGAAATACAACAGTAGAAAATCCCAGAAAACTCAACGAGAATTTTATGAGACCAGAAAACAAGTATCCAAAACCATCAGGCAAGAAAAAAGAAATCACCTGAAAGAACAACTGGACTCAATTGAAGAAAACTTTAGAAACCTCAACACAAGGGATTTCTACAGAACATTCACAGAAAAAATCTGAGGATACATTCCACAGAACTTATGTTTCAGGAAACAAAACAGAAAATTGGCACTTACTAATAAAGAAAACTGCCAAGAACTTGCACGGTACTTCTCAGTACTTCTTAACTGCCCCGAACCCTCTGAAAGATTTCTTGAAGAAGCATCCAGTTTCACTCACCCAGAATCACCTCCACCAAACCAGGAAGAAATTCAGAGCCACATTAAACGACTAAAGAACAACAGAACTTCAGGAAGAGATGGGATTGTTGCAGAATTCCGTAAGAATCTTGGTCAAAATTCACTCCAGGAACTTACAGCATACAGAAAATCTGGAATAACGAAAAACTTCCAGAAGACTGGAAATGTGCCTTGATTCACCCACTTCACAAAAAGGGAGACAAAACTGATGTCAACAACTATAGGAGAATCTCCCTCCTTGAAGTCGGCTACAAAATTTTCTTTGCATGCCTGTTGAAAAGAATACAAGAGCAACTAGATCATAAGATTGGTGAATATCAAAGATGGGTTCCGCCCTCACAGATCGAGCATTGAACAGATCTTCAACCTCAAAACCGTTCTAAAATTCAAGGCCCTCAGAAACCTTCCAATCATCTGTGCCTTCGTAGATTTCAAGAAGGCTTATGATTCAATTGATCGTCAATCTCTGTTCAACATCCTGAAAGAACAGGGACTAGACTCCAAAACGCTAAACTTGACCAAACAGACCCTCACTTACACGAAGTCAAGAGTGAAATTCATGGGGAAAATCTCAGACGAATTCCTGATAAAAATTGGTGTCTGGCAAGGAGATGGACTGTCACCCCTCCTCTTCAACCTCGTCCTAGATAAGGTGATGTGGGACTGGGAAAAAGAACTGAAAGCACAAAATAGCTGGAACCCAGTAAACATTGGGACACAAAAAAACAAGCTTGAAATTCCATGCTTAGCCTGTGCAGATGACCTGGCCCTTTTGTCCAGCAATGAAGTCACAGCAATTCTCCAAGAATGTACCAGAAAGGTCGGATTTCATATCTCCTTCCAGAAAACTGAATTTTTCTGTGCAAAACTAGACATCCACAGTCTCAATACAAAATATGGACAAATCAACAGAGTCCCTCACTTCAAATACCTGGGCGAAATCTTCGAACCAACCGGACAAGAGAAAATAGCCCAAAACAACCATGACCAAAAACTCAGAAGAGCTTATGGGAGAACAAGAGAAATCTACAACAAAAAATGTATGTCTCTCCACGTTAAGATTAAACATTACAATACTGTAATCAAACCTGAGGCTTTATATGCAGGGGAAACTCTAACGCTTCAGAGAAAGGGCGAGCTGGAAAATATCCTAAATGAAGAGCGAAAAATCATGAGGAAAATTTTAGGACCAAGACACACGGGAGAAGGGTACCGCCTCCAAACCCGGAAATCAACAGAAAAATTATCCAATATTGCAGCAGACCTCAGGGAAAGAAGGCTAAAATTTTATGGTCATATTAAGAGGCTTCCAGAAACCAGACTAACCCACCAAGTTCTTGAAAGAGTTGATAAACTGAAGAATTTTCCTTAGATACACTAAATAAAAGCAGACATGAAGAATGCACAAACTCGACCTGAAGAAATTTTG
This sequence comes from Anabrus simplex, assembly GCF_040414725.1. Taxonomy (NCBI): domain Eukaryota; kingdom Metazoa; phylum Arthropoda; class Insecta; order Orthoptera; family Tettigoniidae; genus Anabrus; species Anabrus simplex. Next base: position 182,637,771 of record NC_090267.1, read on the forward strand.
AATCAAAATATATATAGAAAGAAAACTGACAAGTGGGAAGTTACTCCAGAGAATGAAGTACCTTAAAGAGCAGGTAGCAAGTGGACGGAAGAAAGGAAGAGGATCTTTAGTCAACAGATGAAAGCATCCTGGATCCTCCGCAAACAAAATCGTAAATAAAGCTTCGTGTTTTCCGAAAGGGACCATTCACGCATAATAATAATAATAATAATAATAATAATAATAATAATAATAATAATAATAATAATAATAATAATAATAACAATAATAACAAGGCAGTGAATTTGGTTTGTCCTGTGGTTTTACTAGAAGAATATATACACTGTGTTCTGTGGTGCTGTGGTTCTGTGTGTGATCGTTGGTGGTGGCTGTGACCAAGACCATACCCGGGTGTGGGTGTGGGTGTGTGTGTGTCTGTGTTTGTGTATGAGGGGGTTCAAACCCCCACTGAAATAAACAAATTGACTTGACACATTTAACAGCACATATGGGTTTTTAACAATTCAACTCATTAAATCAAAACCATTATGAAATCAAGACTTAGGAAAATAAAACTAACCTATAAAAATTGTACCATCTGTGAAGGTTTCTCTATGAAAATAGTTACAAATTTACAGAACAAAATGAATTAAAATGTTAATTTTGGTGAGATTTGCTTATTTTTAATGTTTTTAATACATTTTTTCACTATCATTCAATTATTTAAACTCCAGACCAAGTTATTCTTGTCTAAAACGTTTTGCTTGGGCCTTTTATTAGCATTGACAGAAAAATGAAAACATAATTTGTCTTCAACAGTCAAAATGGGCTAGTAATATATCTTAAGAATAAACGTTACACTTTCCAGGTTGTTTACCGCTTTTGAATGGAATCCAAACAGGTATTATACAAGGGGGGATCAAATATAAATGGGATTTTATTTTTTAAATTCATTTATTGAATAACACAAGGCAATTACAATTTATTTTTCCACATAGTTTCCTGCTTTGGAAATGCATTTGTCCCAGCATATGGGCAGCCTTTTGATGCCCTCATCGTAAAAAGAACAGGGTCGTGTCACCAGCCAGTTTTGCACAAAGTCTTCCACATTCTCGTCATCTTCAAATCGTTGCCCTCCTAGAGCTTCTTTAAGCAGTCCGAACAAATGGAAATCACAAGGTGATAAGTCCGGGCTGTAAGGAGGATAATCAAGTGTAGTCCAGTAAATTTCCTGTAGCTTGGAGACAGAGCTGTGGTATGGGGCCGCGCATTGTCGTGGAGGAGGATGACCTGTCGAATCGGTTGGTCTTGTCTTTTGCGGCGATATGCAACCCTCGCCTTCTTCAACAGCTCGCAGTAGTAAGCACCATTGACTGTGCGTCGCTCATGCAAAAACTCAATCAGCAAAATGCCTCGCCGATCAAAAGAACGGTTGCAAGAACCTTGCCAGCTGACAGACGAGTCTTGGCTATCACTGGTGCTGCCTCCCCTTTCCTCCGCCACTCCTTGCTGGCTTGTTTGAATTTGGAAATGTAGCGGCGAACCCACATTTCGTCGCAGGTGACGATCCAACTCAAAAATGCATCACCTTCTTCCGCAAACCTTGCTGTAAGCCTCTGACAGACCTCCAAACGTCTCAACTTCAGATTTTCGGTCAAAAGACGAGGGATCCATCTGGAACACACTTTACGGAACAGTAGTTCGTTTGTGATAATTGCTTGACAGCTCCGATAACTGATTCCGACTTGTTCTGCAATTTCGTATACTCATACCCGTCTATCGTCATCAATAATGTCTTTAACCGCACAAATGTTTTTGTCAGTAATGCTGGTCCAAGGACGGCGATCATGTTGCTGATTTTCTACACGTTCTTGTCCTTCCTTGAACTTTTTATGCTAGGCAAACACACGCGTCCTTGACAATGTTTGATCACTGAACTGCGATCTCTGGGAAATTTCCACCGCTGTAACTCCTTCACGAGCAAGAAATTTTATAATTATGCGCTGCACAGCGGAGGGGTTACAGCATTACAGATGAAATGGCGGGAAATATCTAACAGCATGCTCTCCCCACTCCTAATAGTCCTACTTAAACATAGCAGAAGCGCGGGGCCAATCCTACAAATTGTTGATGTTCAGGAACAAAAAAAACCACTTTATATTTGATCGACCTTCCTAGTATTTCCTTACAAACCATATTGAGTGCAGTTGTAGCTTGGAGTTGTACTTTGACGTCTATGGACCTGTGTACTTGAAAGAGCTACATACAACTGTCCATAACACTGGAGTGGGGAGATTGATCCCAACTTTAAAGTTCGTCCTGGTGGCTTATTCATTGTGACTGAGAAGGCTAATTTATTTTTTACAAGTTGCTTTACGTCGCACCAATACAAAAATGTCTTACAGCGATGATGGGCCAGGAAAGGGCTAGGAGTGGGAAGGAAGCAGCCATGGCCGTAATTAAGGTACAGCCCCAGCATTTGCCCGGCTTGAAAGTGGAAAACCACAGAAAACCATCTTCAGGGCTGCTGAGAGTGGGGTTCGAACCCACTATCTGGCCCCATTTAAGAATGAATGGTATACCCACATTCATAGGTACTAAATCTATTCATGGAATAAAACACTATTTTTGAAGCTGAGCCCGTCTGAATTTCTGCAGGAATGATATCTGGTCTAGCTTCTGTAGATTCAATCTCGTCCCATTGCACAAACCAGTTTTATTAACCTAATTAACATCATTGCACACTATGAATTCAGTCTTAATGTACATTGTTTGGTCACCTATCAACCTATTCAGAAACTGTTGATTAATGTTAACTTGTTTGTTTTTTTGGGCAAAAAATTGCTACTTTGGGAAACATTGTACTCTCACTTGGATGAAAAGAAGAACCAAGTGAATCTCGTGGAAAATTTTTTTGAAATCCGTTTTATTGAATCTCGATAGTGCCATTTGGCCTAATTCTCAATTCCTGAGTTTATAAGCCCTTCAGTGAAGTTAGACTTTTTGTCTTTCTTCTGGAGTAATAGAACCTTGGATGGTCAGCTCATTTGAAATTTGTTTAATAATAATAATAATAATAATAATAATAATAATAATAATAATAATAATAATAATAATAATAATAATAATAATAATGTTATTAGCTTTACATCCCAGTAACTACTTTTACGGTTTTTCGAGATGGTGAGGTGGCATAATTTAGTCCCACAGGAGTTCTTTTACGTGCCAGTAAATTTACCAACACGAGGCTGACATATTTGAGGACCTTCAAATACCACCGGACTGAGTCCAGATCGAACATGCCAAGTTGGGGTCAGAAGGCCAGCACCTCAACCATCTGACCCACTCAGCCTAGCTTTGTTGTTTAACACACAAAATTCATACAACCTTTGACGATCAAAAATTATTTTCAAGTGAGAATCATGCCTTCATGGATGTCATATTCTCCCGAGAAAGAATCAAGCATACGAAATTTCATCTCAGCCATAGAAACACCTACAACAAAGTATCCAAGAACATTTGTTAATACGTCAATCCTCAAACTTTCATGTCCAAGAAGTCAACGAGATGAAATGAACGACTTGATATATGATAGTAGGAAGGGAGAGGGTCAAACCTGATGCTGGCACAAAACCTACTCCTGACTAATAGCACCAAAGGATATGCTCAAGGCTTTACATCCCTACCCAACGGACGAATCAACATCAACAGCGTCATATACCCTCACTCCATATGAGCACTGAAAAGGTTTGAAATTTAATCCAGCCTTTTTGCATGCAATCTGGTGATAGAAATTGTCGATGAAGGGGGTGAAAATTAAAGACTTCCCAGGTCTTGCAAATCTAATAATGCTGGGGTCAAAGGACAACACAAAAAAAAAAAAAAAAAAATTAATTTTAATAAACATACAGGAATATTTTCTTGTTATTGATCCACAATAAGATACTTCAATGTATCAATCCTGTAAACATCTTTTATAATAATTTTAATGTAAAAAATAGTTTACTCCATTTTTAAACAAATGACAGATCTGTGTTTCTTCGATCTTTTTTAAAATGAATGGAAACAGGAATGACTTTAGGTAAGTAAGTGATGTTTTATGTTATCTGCATGTATTACAAAAAGTAGAGAACATTACTGTATACACATTTCCATTTGAGGTATAATGAATGTTCATTATGATGATCAACTGGAGATGATAACTAGAGACGAGAATTTGCCTATTTGCCTATTTTATTCCTGTGTTCAGATACGTAGGCTTTTGAAATATAAATCCTTTTTAGGGTCTTTTTGGCTCTTTTTTGTTGGTTTTATTGTGCCTATAAATGCCTATTTCAGGGGTTTGTGCCTATTTGGAGTATAAGTGCCTATTTGATGCGTTTCTACTGTATTTTAAAAAAGCCTATTTTCTTCCAGTGCGTTATATTGTAGCTAGTGTACTCGAAAGAATTATCTTTTCTCAATATCTGTTTACTCCACGAACAAAAATGGGAATTCTCAGAAGTCACCAGAAATAGTTCTAGAGAAATTTCCATCAGCAAAAACAAGGAACAATTTGACCTCGAAGCCTTTAACCTTTCCAATCTGCTAAGACATATGCAAGAACCAGTCAATGCCGAACTATGTTGCACAACCCATATGCCCTGTACCTTCCTTTTGATGCAAACTGTTGTACGCATACACTTTACGTTCAGAACGTGTTGTGATTTATTGTGAAGTGGACGAAGAAGAAGAAGTGTGTTTGCAGCAATGCTCAAAGAAAACTCGTCCAAAGTCCTACTGCCTGAAGCAGTGGATCACAGAGGATCCCAACCTCACTACGGATGGAAGGGTAGTCTGTCAAGCTTGCTGGAAGGAGGTAAGTTCGTTTGTTCCTTTTATCTCTCTCGTGTTTGAGAACTATGATCGCAATTTCATTGTAGCATATATAGGCCTATCAACTTATGTGTTGTGGCAAGTTGTTTTGTTGCAATGTTGTATTAGTCATCAACTTTCAATAATTTATATTGCTAAAATGCAAATTATTAAATTACTGAACAAGGAGTTAGAACACCGGTGGTCTCTTGTCACAGAATGAATGAAAATAAATCGGTATTTTGAACTGCAATTCATTTCCTGTGAAAATAGAGATTTACAACTGAAATACAATTTTTAAAACTCCCTTTAAAAATCGCGAATTCTATTACACTTCCGCTAAGCCTTCGCGAAACGCTGGTTGCAGATCCAATGTAGCCCGGATAGGACGATGCCACAGCGTGTATTTACAAGGTTGCAAAGACTATCTTTACAAGATCAGGCCAGCGAAAAGACCGTTGGTCTGGATTGGTAAGGTCCGGTTAGTAACCGTTGTGCTTTGGGGTGGTGGGGGGAAGCAAAGAGTGTTTGAGGGGTGTAAGCTCCCAGGTTAACAAGCCTCTAGCATGCCCTCTAGAGTCTTGCTAAACTGTGACAAAAATAAGGATTCTTCTTTATTGCTAGTGGCTTTACGTCGCACCGACACAGACAGGTCTTAATGGCGACGATGGGATAGGAAAGGGCTAGGAATGAAGCAGTCTTGGCTTTAATTAAGGTACACACCGGGTGGGTTGGCCGTGGGGTTAGGGTCGCGCAGCTGTGAGCTTGCATCCGGGAGATGGTGGGTTCGAACGCCACTGTCGGCGGCCCTGAAGATGGTTTTTTGTGGTTTCCCATGTTCACACCAGGCAAATGCTGGGGCTTTACCTCAATTAAGCCCACGGCCTCTTCTTTCTCACTCCTAGGCCTTTCCTGTCGCCATAAGACCTATCTGTGTCGGTGTGACGTAAAGCAAAACATTATGGTACAGACCCAGCATTTGCCTGGTGGGAAAATGGGAAACCATGGAAAACCCTCTTCAGGGCTGCTGACAGTGGGATTCGAACCCACTATCTCCCGGATGCAAGCTCACAGCTGCGCACCCCTAACTGCACAGCCAACTCGCCAGGTAAAATAAAGTTATGGACGCATGTCACCATAGTTTCAAATGACGCAGTTTTTAATTTTCAACGAGTGTGGCGGCCTTGTGGGCACACATGCAGGATCTATTGCAGGCAAGAGAAAATAGTCTTCATGACAGCTGACCCGGCTGACAAAAGCCGGCGAATAGAAACAAAATGTTCTAGGGCCATTTTGGTGGGTCCTTGGCAAGCATAAAGAAGGGATCTCTCCTCTATGCTACTCCAGTATAATTTCACGTCCTTTTTTATTATTTTTTTTTCACCCGGTGAACTCGACAAGATACTGCCAAATTATAACTGAAAATCCTTGAGGACATATTTGCATGTAAATAACTGAAAATCCTTGAGGGCAATATTTCCATGTAAATTACTGATTCCCTTTATCCTACTTTAAAGCTTTGTACTTCTAGAAACATCATGTCTAATAGTCTATTTTTTATGAAACAAATGCATGATATATACTAAGCACTATTGCCAATTAGCCCAAATGTAGAAATTTAAGATATTGGGACAATGTAATTTATGTTAATTTAATTACTTTTCAGATCAAATGTGGAAAAAATACCACATAGATCAACTTAGAAATACTGGGATGCATCTGATACGAGTAGAGAAATCTGTATCAATGCAGCCTTTCTACCAGTCTACTTTGGGCAGCGACCAACAACCATTTTCTTCAAACCTATTCACTGCATTGTTGGCATCTTCAAATTTCAACAAGCTGCCGGGAGCAATCGCCAAGTTGGAAATGAGTGGCATGCCCCTAGTGGAGTCATTTAGAATATATTGTGAAAGAAGTCAGGGGAAATTATGACCGAACCTTTGGAAAGGCAGCCGCTGTCAGCGAAATAAAACCAGATGAAGTGACTTCATTGAAGTTTTGTCCAATCACATCTTTCTCTCAGTAAAAAAAAACCCCACTGTTTTCGGTGCCTATAATTCTCGTCTCTAATGATAACATCACCCTCACTATCAATACATGAAGAAATCTAGTATATCACAACAGTTGCTGTGGGAAGAACTGAAGTGCAGAATGGGATTGCTGCTTCTGATGATTGTCAAGGTTAGTAATTACAGTTTACGTTCATATCATAGCGCAGACAAAGAGAACCTTTCTGATTTTGCTAGCAACATCTCTAGCCACTTGCTCCTAATGATATTGATTACCCACCAGCTCAGCTCAGCTGGTAAAGCGTTCTCTAATATGTGGGGAGCTGAGAGTTGTACATGAAGTTAGAGGTTCAAATATCAACTAGTAAATTTCAGTGGTCACCTGAGCGAGGGTGAGGTGGATTTAGCCTACAAATTAAAAGATACTGACAAAAATAAGACAAAAGAAAACCCAACCATGAATGGTCTTAATCCCTGACTTGCGACAAGTCTTGGACACCCCTTTCACTGATGGCCAATGTGTCTCCTTACAAACACCACCTTTCAACACACAGCTTGACTATCCATGACTGCACCCCAGAGGCACAACTGGCAATCTGAATAGAGCCTCTGAAAAATTGCATCCTGTGTTTTAAAAATAACTTGAAAGTCTACCAGAAGAGTGCAAGAGTGTAACCCACACCATAACCTACTCAGATACATGCACGGGACAAAACAGAAATATCAACATGGCCCGCATGTTCTCGTATATTTGTCAGCAAGAGCTGCCACATTAATTGTGTAGATCAGAAATTTCTGTTGCCCGGACACATGCGTCTCAAATGCAATGCAGATCATGCTCTCATTGAAAGGGCAAAACATACAACTGAAATCCCAATCATGGTACCCCAAGACTGGTTCCAAAATGGGAGGGGAAAAAAAAGTCATTTCAACTTTCAGGGTTGTATTCATGAACGAGACATTGACTTAGAATTAGAAGGCGGTAAGTAGCTGATGTTCTGTACTTAAGTAGACCGAGATCAGAAAAATAATAAAATGGCGGATATTGCTGGTGTAGTTAATTTTGTAGACGAAATTGAAGAGATCCAGGAAATTATTCAGTACGTTATGCCTAATCCTCGGCGTGTTATAAAGAGATGCACGGAACCCAGTTGAATTTAATACAGATAATGAGTTCAGAAAACGATATAGATTCGACAAACGTACAGTATTAGATGTACCAACCATGTTTGAAAACGAATTACTGAAAAATAATAATCAAGGATCACCCATACCTCCAATAATACAGTTGCTAATTTCGTTAAAATTTTTTTAAACTTTACGTCACATCGACACAGATAGGTCTTATGGCGACGATGGGATAGGAAAGACCAAGGAATGGGAAGAAAGCGGCCGTGGCCTTAATTAAGGTACAGCCACCCACCAGCATTTGCCTGGTGTGAAAATGGGAAACCACAGGAAACCATCTTCGGGGCTGCCGACAGTGGGGTTCGAATCCACTATCTCCTGGATGCAAGCTCACAGCCGCGCGCCCCTAACCACACTGACAAATCGCCCGGTGGTTAAGATATTATGCTACAGGTAAGAGTAAAATTATTGTTACTATAGCGCAAAGTTTTTGCACTTTCTACTCACTGTGTTATCTATTTAGTTTAAGGGATGATCAGCTCATATTAATGCATTCTTATGGTAAATACAATAGTCTTTCACACTTTCATGGTTTTGAGGTAACTTCCAAATTGATTCCCCTGATTTACGAGGAGTAAGCCAGCCCTCAGATTGTAGAATAATCAAAAGAATATCGAATATCGATCCTGACTGCCCGAAAGAGACCACAGTTTGTTTCGTTCCCAAATCAGGCTGAATCTCGAAATAATGCGCGACGTGTGTATGAAAGATCCCGATTCCCTGGAGTGGTTGGAGCTATTGATTGCACCCATGTACCAATAATAAGTCCAGGTGGCAACCATGCTGAGGTTTTCTGTGATAGGAAAGGGATTTTTAGATCAATAATCAGGGCATAGCCAACCACGAGATGTTTATTGATTTCGTTTTCAGCTATATCTTTCTTCTCTTTCACTAGTTCTAGTAACACCTCCCTTTCATAGTTGTTGAAGGCAATATTTTCTTTCCAACCATCGTCGAGAAATAAAAATTAACTGTATCAACTGGATTGGATTGAGTTTAGAATCCAATGCGATCTATAAGGAAACAGCTAATTTCTTCTTCTTCTACCTCTTTATTAAGAAAAAACATAGAGTGATGGGAGATGCTACACTGACTGCTCTTTCATTGTTTTCATTGCCAACTTCATATCTAATTCTTCACATCGTAACTTACCAAAGTCTACTTAAGCCAGAGTCTACTTTGTAAAAGTTGCATCTATGAAACAGACTTCCACGAAACTCAACTAAGCGAACTTACGTAAGTCGAAGTCAAAGTCACGTTCATGAATACGACCCTATGAAACATGTCTAGATTTTCAAAACTTGTTCAAGAGCGACTGATAAGAAGGACTACTGATATGATGTGCAGAAAAGTGAACTGGCTAGAAATGAAATGGATCAGGCATGATAAAACTTTCTGAATAATATTACATATTAAAAAATTCACTTTATGATGAGAACTTCTGGGTACTTGACTTGTGGCAATCCTGGCAGGCCAAATGCCTAATGCCCATGTTGACAAAATGTTATAATGGTCCACTGCCCATCAATTCTCTTAAGATGGATCTACTCAGTTGTCTTCCACTAATTCATATGGTGTGTCACAATTTTTACATCAATCTGGAAACAAGCCGCAGAGTACCAAAGGATTCTGACAATGATATTGAGGCAACCGAGTGATTTGAATAAGAATAAAACTTATTCCTTCTTTCTATTATATTGACAAATATATGCCATGTCAATTTAGAGGTCACTGAAATACAATTGAATTTCAGCAATCTTGTGAACTTCTACATCACCTCCTGAAAACTCAAGTTCTTTGACATATCCTATTCTCCTTTAGTAGAACAGAAGCATTTGGTGGTGCTTTGGGACCCATCCTGCATGTTTGGAATCACAGAAGAATTATGTTCTACGATACCTGAATTAGCAGAGAGGAGAGATCCTCTGTATACTTGCCAGGGATCCACCAAGAAGTTTTCTTCCTTATACAGTATAGAAGAATTAAGAGTAAAACAGTGTAAATCAAGGAAATGGCACCATTTTCTTTGTTGCTACTGGCCAACTGTGATGAAGGAAATATTCATCTTGTCACCAGCAGAGCTCATATTGTGTGTAGCCCCATGACTGCTATATTTGGAGAAAATAAGAAGATTGCAAAGTCTGACTGTGTCATGGCATGTGTTGGTTGAAATCGGTCCATCTTTGACGGGAGTGGATCTTTGAGATGCTCTTTTCTATCGCTGTGGTACATACTGCTCGCATGGCAAGAAAAATTTAATTCAGTAGCTGTGTATAATGTTTCGATGTTGAGTGCACTGTGAGGTCGTTCACGCCACACCATGTCGGATCTCTCACCTATCTTTCCCAGGAAGGGTACCAAAGCTTTACCAAATATTTTACAGCATCACTGGCATTATCTAACTCTTTGAAGTAATCAACCAGGTCCAGAGATATTCTTGTATATATGCACTGCAAAAAAAGTTTGGAATATCAAGGATGCAATGCAATAATAAAGTTACAGAATCTTGTTTACTGTATTACAGAGACATACAAACTAGAAATTAAACTTTTACAAACTCAAATGTATTTCTAGCTGACATGCTGTGGCATGCTTGCGATTAGGCTTCTTGAGGAAGAGAGTCCTATTCCATTTGGGGAACTTTAATGAGGTCTGGACAATCAAAAACAGCCATTTTCAATCTGTCCCATGCATGTTTAATTCAGTTCATGTCTGGGAATTAGCCGGCCAATTCATGTGGTCAATACCCGCCTTTCTCATGAAGTTCCTCAATAATAATAATAATAATAATAATAATAATAATAATAATAATAATAATAATAATCGTATGGTTTCAGCTACTGTATGCAGACATTTTAATTTGACGCCATCTGGTTCTCTGCTTGTCAATTTCGATGTTCCGTTTTACTCTAGGCCTACTAGATGGCAGACAGAGTAAACCAAAACTCTCTTGGGCGTCTGTAGCTAAGATTTAATGAATTTTGTTGGGTAAACACCAAATGTGTCACCAGAAATCTTTTATACACTGACATCGTACGAGATGGAGTGATGTAGATGTTGATTCCCATAGGGAACCTAAAATATTTGTCCCGAATGAGTAAATTTATAATACCAATATAATGGTCCGTTATTAGACATTATAAATTTTCCAGCTAACTCATTCTTGGTTGCCTGCGTTTCGCCCTCGTGTGCTAAGTTAGGCTCGTCAGTTGGGACTTAGCACATCACCCAAGACGCAAGGCTAGTGCATACCGTGGAGGCCACTGCATAGGCTACTTGAAGCCACCAGCAGTGCCAATGCACTATGAGAGCTATGTCTCATTTTCAAAAATTGATGCCTGCCTGGCCAAGTAGCCTATGCAGTGGCCTCCACGGTATGCACTAGCCTTGCGTCGTGGGTGGTGTGCTAAGTCCCAACTGACGAGCCTAACTTAGCACACGAGGGCGAAACGCAGGCAACCGAGAATGAGTTAGCTGGAAAATTTATAATGTCCAATAACGGACCATTATATTGGTATTATAAATTTACTCATTCGGGACAAATATTTTAGGTTCCCTATGGGAATCAACATCTACATCATTGATGGCCAGGCAGGCATCAATTTTTGAAAATGAGACATAGCTCTCATAGTGCATTGGCACTGCTGGTGGCTTCAAGTAGCCTATGCAGTGGCCTCCAAAGTATGCACTAGCCTTGCGTCTTGGGTGGTGTGCTAAGTCCCAATTGACGAGCCTAACTTAGCACACGAGGGCGAAACGCAGGCAACCGAGAATGAGTTAGCTGGAAAATTTATAATGTCCAATAACGGACCATTATATTGGTATTATAAATTTACTCATTCGGGACAAATATTTTAGGTTCCCTATGGGAATCAACATCTACATCATTTGATGGCCAGGCAGGCATCAATTTTTGAAAATGAGACATAGCTCTCATAGTGCATTGGCACTGCTCGTGGCTTCAAGTAGCCTATGCAGTGGCCTCCACGGTATGCACTAGCCTTGCGTCTTGGGTGGTGTGCTAAGTCCCAACTGACGAGCCTAACTTAGCACACGAGGGCGAAACGCAGGCAACCGAGAATGAGTTAGCTGGAAAATTTATAATGTCCGAGATGGAGTGTCGAATGGACTTTTTTCTGCCCTTCAAAAATCAGACTGCCTCTGCTGGGTTTGAACCCACTATCTTGGGATCTAGAAGCCGACATTCGACCACTCATCCACAGAGGCAGCTAGTTCCGAACTGATGCACCTTAATGAGGGTGAGCATACAGTAGTTGTTGAGGAAATTTAATTCAACACCACATTCATCCCTAAAGGACTGCACAAATGGTCGAAGAATTTCATCTGTATACCGCTGGGCAGTTTAAGGTACCTCGAACTGGTATGAATTGTGTTCAACGGCCATGCATAATCCCCCCAAAACATTACACTACCACCTCCAAAGGCATGCACCTCTTGAACATGCTGGTACTTTCCAACGCATCCTTTAAGTCTCCACACCCTTTGCCGTCACCATTCATCCTACCTCCAATTAGGATGTTTGATTCATCTTCTCCTCTTAACATGACTATGATTCTCTAGTGGAGCATGTTGATAGGTTAAAATGACCAGGGCACGTGTCTGTGAAGACCATAGTAAAATAGTGCAAAATCACTATATTTGCCATCATAATTTGACCAGATACACTTATTCTAGGTGGACAAATATTATGTGCAATGAATGAACATTGTATATTATTGTTATATCATTAATTGTTGGTGAAAGTTCATTGTTAATTTTTTATGAGAATTTATTTCTTGTGATGTATTTTAAGGCTGCAGAATCACTCCAAGCTGTCGGAAGGGTAAACTCGGAAACTACTTGTATGATATGAATGATATTTTTACAGATGCTACCCACAGCATGTACCTTCAAAGTAGACTACAATCATGATATTTGGTAAAATGGTTCTTATGTGGGAAATTTTCTAATATTGTTATTAAAATTTTCATAAATTTTGTTGAATATTTTATGGTCTGGTTTTCATAAATAAAGAGCTACATTCATGATTATAGTCTGCTTTTCAGACAACAGGGCACTGAAACTGTGTGTCAAATTTCAGTGGTCTATCATTAACGGTTACTGAGATAGTAAAATAAATATTCTTAAAAAATACAATTTTTCAAGAGAGCCATTCAAAGAAAAAAATTCAGTTTGTGACCATCCCGTACAGTTTTGATCCATTCCAGCTCCATATTCCTCATGATTTAGGACACTCTCATCATCCTGCTGTATTCCTCCTCTTTGTTTTGGCTTCTTTATAGCTTTCAAATACCGTACAGCCCTCTCAGCGTCAGTTACCCTAAGACGATCAATTGCAGCTAATGCTGAGGCCATATTTTCCCCTGGAGAGATTCCAAAAAACTCCAGTACTTTTTATATGGATGCACCACCTGCATTGAAGCAGATAACTGCATCCAATACACCCATTTTTAGGGTAGGAAGACCTACAAATATGCTTTTTGGCACACGTTCCCAAATGCAATGATGGAAACTCTCATTAGGGCTCTGAGTTCGTCCATGTAAATATTTTTCCACGAGACTTTTGGCACTAAGATGTATATAAATGAGTTTTATGGCTTCAATAACAGCATAAAGTAATTAATGTTTGACAAAAATCTTTACCCTCTGTCTTTGCTATCTGGTACCCGCACGAGAAGTCTGGACCTGGAGGACATAACACGTGTTTTGGGTGGTCTTCAGTTGATGCTTTGTGAAGTAAACTAGCCCATACAGATTTTCTCATAGCTTCCAAATTACCTTGGTTTCTCCTTATAGCTAAGCCTTAGTGTTTTAATAACCCCTGAAGGAGGTTTCCTGTAGTTTCCCATTTTCACACCAGGCAAATGCTGGATGTTCAGAAATAGAGATTGGCACGCACGCTACTAGCTTCTGTTTAAAACCTAGCACGTTGCGGCTGGCAGATCTAAGAGCAATCAGTTCTTACGCAGGGCAGCCAATTGATAAAATATTACCACTTTCTGATATCTTTACTGGTGGAAAAGTTATGACACTTTCAAATGTTTGACATTTTATGGGGCTTGGCTAATTAGCGCAGACAATTTTTAAAAACAACATTTAGGACAAAATATGCTTGCTAACATATGTAAACTATATATACTGTATTCTGAAAGAGAGAACTCCAAAGAATAATAATATATGAAAATCAAAAATTCAACTTTTTGAAAATAATTCACATACACGTGCCCTTAACTGGGCACAGTGCCACTGATTGCATACAGTTTGTGCAAATACACAGTCCCAGTTATCCTGAAGAAGTTATCTTATAACTGTTTAGCAGACGAAGTTAGTCTCTTCTTCCACATTTTCGACACTGCACTTTGGGTAACCCCTATGATGTGCAATGCTTGCATATGTCCACCCTGAATCAACGCCACAATTCTGGCTCGGCCAAACTGGGAAATATGTGGTGCACATGATATGTAAACACTGGCTGAAGCTCGCACTGCACTGTACACATTACAACCAGTCTTTACCTGAAATGGCATAGTTCACTCTAGCCTCAACACAGACCACAGGCAGCGACATCTGTGCTGTACAACTTATAAATATCATTGTTTTGATTCTGTATTGGCATTAACTCAACTACGGTTGAAAGAAGAATCCCACCTCCCAATATTTAATGTTTTTATAGCTAGTTCATGAAAATACATACATAATCCAGCTTAAAGTCTTAACTACTTAGTTAAAAGGCATGGAGAAAGGTCTGACTGTCTTTTCCCCATGAGCGTGTTTCTTTCAAAGGAATTTCATATATCTGAGTTTGTGCTTCCGGGTATTTTTGAATGCTTTCTTAGCCATACTTACACACTTATTCAGTCGTGAAGTAGGTGGGCATAAGCTTAGTTATGATATCTGTAGTAGTTTGTGGAGTCAAACCGCATATGAACTATGTCATCTGAAATTGATGATGATGATGATGATGATGATGATGATGCTTGTTGTTTAAAGGGGCCAAACATCTAAGGTCATCAGTCCTCATCTGAAATTAAGCCCTCGCGATTATGCATACACTTTATCACATACGTAACACTGTCAAGGGGATATATCATCATCATCATCATCATCATCATCACTGTAGTCTACATAGTACTTCACAATTTCATTATTTATAACTTGATAACACTTTGCAAAATTGTCACTAAAGCATCGTATAACTTTTACAGGAACAGAATTATAGAAATGGCTTCCCATTTTTGGTTGGTAGTTTCAGTGTAGTGAATTATCAGTTTTCTATTTCTCACAGCTTCTTTCTCATACTCTTCATATTCTGCCTCAACAAGTGGGTTGTAAATTTTACAGCAAGTATTTGCCTATGGAAGGTCACCAGCTCCTGCAGAAGAAAAAAGGAAATACAGAAATTTGAGCAAGGATTTATTTACTATAGGCCTACCAAAACTGCCATTTTTACAATAAAGACTGAATTATCCATCTTACCTTTTATATATTTCTTCTTCCACTCTCTTAGACTAAGATGATCTAATTTCTCAAGAGGAATGTTGGCTTGCATAAATGCTTTTGTTGGGTCTTTACTATTTGCTTTGCACTGCACTGACACAGATTGGTCTTATGGTAACAATGTGATAGGAAAGGACTAGAACTGGAAGGCAGCACCCATGGTCTTACTTAAAGTACAGCCCTAGGATTTGCCTGGTATGAAAATAAGAAACCATGGTAAATCATCTTCACAGCTGCCGACAGTGGGGTTTGAACCCACTATCTCATGAATGCAAGCTGATATTGGTGTGTCTATTACCAACTGCTCTCTATCACTTTTTAACTTTCTTGCAATGTTGATTGCTATTTGATGCTTAGAAAGCTGTTAATTTGCTTTTCCTTATGAATTTCTGATTCCCTGCAATGTTTATAGCACGTGTCTTTTCATTCCCACTTAATACGAATATTACAGTAATAGAAGATTCTCGCTTTTATCTTAACCATCATAATCCCAGTCGAGTTGGCCGTGCGCGTAGAGGCGCGCGGCTGTAAGCTTGCATCCGGGAGATAGTAGGTTCGAATCCCACTATCGGCAGCCCTGAAGATGGTTTTCCGTGGTTTCCCATTTTCACACCAGGCAAATGCTGGGGCTGTACCTTAATTAAGGCCACGGCCGCTTCCTTCCAACTCCAAGGCCTTTCCTATCCTATCGTCGCCATGAGACCTATCTGTGTCGGTGCGACGTAAAGCCCCTAGCAAAAAAAAAAAAAAAAAAATAAAAAAAAAAAAAAAAAAAAAAAATCCTGTCACTGATATGAAGGGAGGGCGGGCGGGCGTCCGTCCGTCATCTAAAGGCTGCAGCCACATCCCACGGTCTTCAGCAGTCCTTTTCATCGTGACATAGGAAGCAAAACCCAGCTAAGTGATTTTCCTAAGGTATGAGAGACGTGATCTTCCTCTCAACTTCTTCCCTAGGACCTTTCCTTCGAAGACATTCTGGAAAAGGTGTCATGTCGTAGGACATGTCCAAGAAATTTAGCTTTCCTCTGCTCTATTGAATAAATTAAGGTCCATTTCTCATTAAAGTCATTCAAGATTTGGATATTAGTCTTTTTTTCCTGTCCAACTCGTCCCTGTCAGTATTCTCCAGAACCACATTTCTGCAGCTTCTAGTATTGATTGTGCTTGTTTTCCCAAAGTCAAGGTCTCACAACCGTAAGTTAGCACACTCCAAACAAAGGTTTTAACAAATTTCTTCCTGGTTTCAATTCCTATGTGCTTATTTTACATTTTCCCTGCTTTGAAACACTTGTTTTGCCATAGCAATTCTTCTTTTGATTTCTGTCAGGCACTGATTATCATTGGGAATAACACTACCCAGATAACAAAATTCTTTAACCTGATATATTTTTTCACAGCCTAATTTAATGTTGGTTTTTTTTCAATTCAGTCTTCTTCTTTTGAATGACCATCATTTTCGTTTTCTTTGTGTTTATTTTTAGCCTGAATTTCTCTAACGTGTTGTTTAGTATAGCGAGCATCCTAGTCATTTTGTGCTCTGAATCAGCTTTCAATGCAATATCATCTGCAAAGCGAATACTATGAATTTGTTTACCGTTAAAATTTATCCCTTTGGTTTTTTCTTTTACTGTTCTAATAGCAAATTCTATGAAGATATTAAACAGATAAGGTGATAAGGGACGGCCTTGCCGCACTCCTCTTCTTATTCTTGCTTCTCTTGCCATTCCACTGATGTTTATTTCTGTGCTTTGGGCTCTATACAGGTAAAAGAGCAAACATCTGTCCTTCCAATCAAGACCCAAAGTTCTCAGAGTTTGAAATAATAACTTCCAGTCAACCTTGTCGAATGCTTTCTCTAAATCCACGAAAGTTACATAAGTTTTCCTGTTAACTTCCAGTCTTCTCTCCAAAATTTGACGCAAAGCTAGAATTGCTTCTCTAGTACCCTTACCTGCTCTGAAGCCATATCGGTCGTCACCTAAATTCTGTTCATTTTTCCTGCTGATTCGACCTTTAAGTATTGTCAGTAGGATTTTAGAAGCATGGGATAGAATGGCTATTGTTCTGTAATCTGAACAGTTCTTGGCATTTCCTTTCTATGGGAGTGTTATTGTGCAGCTCATTATGAAATAAGGTGGTATGATTCCTTCTTCAAAGCAGTTTGTAATGATATCAAACAATCTCTCTTTCATGATGTCTCCATAGTTCTTTAGGAGCTCTGCTGAAATGTTATCAACACCTACGGCTCTTTTATCCTTTAATAAGTGTAGAGCCATATTAAACTCACTTTTTGTAATTGGTGAGCCTTTCCTTTCTACCTCAATCAGGCTCTCATCCTCTACACAATCCCAAATGTTATCTATTTCCTGACCTTCGTATAGATCTTCAATATATTGCTTCCAGCGTTCACCTACTTCCTCAATTTCAAAAAGAATCCTTCCTGCTTTGCTTTTAACCACATTACTTCTGGTTATTTTCTTGTCCTGCAATCATTTTATTTTAAAATATGCCTTATCAGATTTCCCTGCTTTTAAATTTTTTTCAATGTCCTCGCCAATTTCATCCACTCAGCTGTCTTTTGCTAAGCAACACTTGTCTGTTATTAAATTTTTTAATGCTCTATATTGTTCAAAATCCCTGCTTCTCATTTTGTTCCTCTGTTCAATGAGATCTAAAATTTCTTGAGTCATCCAAGGCTTCTTTGGTTCCAATTTTCTTTGACCCAATATTTCTGAAGCAGCTGTCATTACGTTGTTCTTGACATTTTCCCATCTAGTACTTTCACTGCTCAGTTGATAAGTTTTCTCTTTGAATTTTGAAGTAAAATCTGCAACGTGTAAGTTATTCAAACACCATTTCTTCGAACCATACGCTTTATGTTTTCTGAATCTAATACTGCACTTTGCTGCAACTAATATATGATCGCTGTCTACATCAACTCCTGGGTAACTGTGACTGGTAAACACTTGGTTTCTGTATCTCTGCCTTACTATTATGTAATCTAACAGATGTCTTCTATTATCTCCAGGAGCCTTCCATGAATAATGTCGTCTCTCATCCTCATGTATTAGTTATTAATAGTTCATGTTGTTCACAAAACTCGAGCAATTTTTCTCCTCTCGAGTTTGTTTCGGCAAATCCGAATTTACCAGTATGTTTAAGATTTTCATGACTACCAACTGAAGCATTGAAGTCTCCCATTAAGATAATATTAGCTTTGGTGTCTACTAACTCAAAGAGTTCTTGAATACAATCATACATTTCTTCTACAACATCATTTTTACTGTTTGTGGTTGGAAAATATACTTGAATAATGACTACATCAACAGTGTCAGCTTTTATCTTAACCATCATAGACGAGCTGCTCGACTAAGTGGTATGTTACATGTTATAATTCTCATATTTTGGTCCGTATTGAATTGTACAATAAAGTCAAAGAAATATTAATGTTTATTTATTCCACCTATTCAATACATAAAAAGTGATTTTAATTAAGAATAAAATCTGTGAATAAAATTATAAGGACATGTTTCGCCCTTTATTTAAGGGCATCTTCAGCCTTAATCTCAATCTGAAAGATAAAAAATCAGGATCCTAATTGTTCTTAATTGTGGTTGAAGTAAAAAAAAAATTACAAATGAATGTGAGGATGATGTAGGAAATATGATTGACAGCAGTTAAAATATTCTTAAAAATAAAGTCTTGATAAAGTCTTACAAACAAATAGTCGTAATTTATACACTTTCTTGAATGTCCTTGTACATTTTCTTGAATGTCCTTGTCTAAAAATGTGGTAACAAGTTGTATATTGGTAGTTCTATAAGAACGCAAATTGCTACGTTGAATCTTGTGAAGCGGCGCCCTGTGTTGGTTGAGGGCGTTATAGAAAGGTTTGGATCCTAAACAGTTCAAATGCCAGAATAATGACGAAGAAAGTTGCTGATTGCTCCTAGTGGAGTTTAAATACATTTTAAAGCTAGTAATGAGACGTTTCTGCCGCTCACTTAAATTATGCTGTAGGGGCAGTTCTATAAGAACGCAAATTGCTACGTTGAATCTTGTAAAGCGGCGCCTTTTGTTGGTTGAGGGCGTTAGAGAAAAGTTTGTATCCTAAACAGTTCAAACGTCAGAATAATGATGAAGAATGTTGCTCCAAGTGGAGTTTAAATACATTTTAAAGCTAGTAATGAGATGTTTCTGCCGCTCACTCAAATTATGCTGTAGGGGCGAGGGAAATGCTTGATACTTCAAGCGGGGTTTATAATAACATAAAGTGGTTAGATTGTTGTAAATCTTGTGTGAAGAGATAAATCTGTAGTCTTCTTAAAGCACGAGTGAAGAAGTGTGCTCAATAGTAAACAGCTGTGTTAAATATTAACTGGAAGGAGCAACTGTAGCTTCTTGTATAGAGTCGAAAGGGAAATTTGGTTTGAAGTCTATTTATTAATGTTGAATTGGTTAACAAAGTTGAGTTGGAGAGAAAACGTTGTGTGTAATTTCATTTATAAATGAAACCCCACTTGAAGTATCAAGCATTTCCCTCGCCCCTACAGCATAATTTGAGCGAGCGGCAGAAACACCTCATTACTAGCTTTAAAATGTATTTAAACTCCACTTGGAGCAACATTCTTCATCATTATTCTGACGTTTGAACTGTTTAGGATACAAACTTTTCTCTAACGCCCTCAACCAACACAAGGCGCCGCTTTACAAGATTCAACGTAGCAATTTGCGTTCTTATAGAACTGCCCCTACAGCATAATTTGAGTGAGCGGCAGAAACGTCTCATTACTAGCTTTAAAATGTATTTAAACTCCACTAGGAGCAATCAGCAACTTTCTTCATCATTGTTCTGACGTTTGAACTGTTTAGGATACAAACTTCTCTATAACGCCCTCAACCAACACAGGGCGCCGCTTCACAAGATTCAACGTAGCAATTTGCGTTCTTATAGAACTACCAATATACAACTTGTTACCACATTTTTAGACAAGGACATTCAAGAAAGTGTATATAAAGTACGACTATTTGTTTGTAAGACTTTTTCAAGACTTTATATTTAAGAATATCTTAACTACTGTCAATCATATTTCCTACATCATCCTCACATTCATTTGTAATTTTTTTTTTTAAATCATCCACAATTAAGAACAATCAGGATCCAGATATTTTTATCTTTCAGATTGAGATTAAGGCTGAAGATGCCCTTAAATAAAAGGCGAAACATGTCCCTATAATTTTATTCACAGATTTTAATTCTTAATTAAAATCACTTTTTATGTACTGAATAGGTGGAATAAATAAACATTAATATTTCTTTGACTTTAAGTGGTTCCGAGCTGTCAGCGGAGAAATGACGTGGCATGACATTAGTAGATGAATAAGTTTGAGTGGCGTATTTAAAAGTAGGAAAGATCACAATATGAAGATAAAGTTGGAATTCAAGAGGACAAACTGGGGCAAATATTCATTTATAGGAAGGGGAGTTAGGGATTGGAATAACTTACCAAGGGAGATGTTCAATAAATTTCCAATTTCTTTGAAATCATTTAAGAAATGGCTAGGAAAACAACAGATAGGGAATCTGCCACCTAGGCGACTGCCCTAAATGCAGATCAATATTGATTCATGATTGATTGATCATAATCCTGTCACTGATATGAAGGGTATTCATCACATTTTGACACCATTTACCTTTTAGGATTATTGCTACTCCATTCATTCCCCCTTTATCATTTCCGGTGTGTATTACCCTGAAATTCCCTGATTCAAAGTTTCCATTTCCTGCCCATCTAGTTTCACGTACACCAAGCACACCTACGTCTTTCTTGATCATCGAGTTCCTTACTTCTTCCAATTTTCCAAGCTTACCTAGTGTTCTCTCATTCCATGTACCTAAGTTGAACTTACTGTTCTCTTTACAAGGATTTTGCATGATGACGACCGGAGAGGCCTTGCTGCTGTTTCCACTCGTGACGAATCTTTGCTTCCGACTTCCATGATTAGTAACTACAATTCTATTACCGCAACTTGGCATGGCTGCTATACAAGGGATATCCCTAGGATCTATAATGTAGTGGTTTCCCATTGCCTTCTGCATCCTAATGTCATTGACCAGATCAAGCCAGTTCATCCGCCTTTAGGGATGATTTCTCATCCCAAGGACAAGAGGGTGCCCTGGACCTCTACCTGCTTATCCGCCCTCCGAGGAGGCCATTGGCACTTAGTAGCAAGGGACCACTTATACCGGTGGTCACTCGGTAGACACAGTTTAATGTCATGCCCGGGACAAAGAAATTGAATAACATTTCATTTTCTGCAGTTTGGTAACTTTCTGAACTTAATGTAGATTATTGAAACCGATTCATTAACTATTTACATTTACATCTTTTCTAACTGTGAAATTATTAATCCAGCGCCACAGTATAAACAATATTAGGGGCATAAATGTATCAATTCCTTTGAGTCCCAACCCTGGAGCAAGCTGCATAAAATAAGGATGAGAGAAACACCAAGTTTCCAAATAAATCCCTGCTATTTTCAGCGACTGTCCTTGAGCCTCATTTATTTATTTTTTATTTATTTATTTATTTATTTATTTATTTATTCCTGACTGACATTTGTGGTGAAGTTAAGACTCACAGCCCTCTCTTACACTTAACTACTTTAAACAATAAAATGTAAAAATATAAAAAATTTAAAAAAGTTCTCTACTTCATAGAGCAGTAAGACTAGCATGGAGTGTTGGTAAGGTACCTTCAGATTGGACAAAAGCAGTAATTGCACCTATCTATAAGCAAGAGAACAGGAAGGATTGCAACAACTATCAAGGTATCTCATTGATTAGTATACCAGGCAAAGTATTCACTGGCATCTTGGAAGGGAGGGTGCAAATCAGTAATTGAGAGGAAGTTGGATGAAAACCAGTGTGGTTTCAGACCACAGAGGGGCTGTCAGGATCAGATTTTCAGTATGTGTCAGGTAATCGAAAAATGCTATGAGAGGAATAGGCAGTTGTGTTTATGTTTCGTAGATCTAGAGAAAACATATGACAGAGTACCAAGGGAAAAGATGTTCGCCATACTGGGGGAGTATGGAATTAAAAGGTTCATTATTAAAATCAATCAAAGGCATTTACGTTGACAATTGAGCTAGAGTGAGAATTGATGGTAGAATGAGTTCTAGGTCCAGTGTACTTACAGGTGTTAGACAAGGCTGTAATCTTTCACCTTTGCTGTTCGTAGTTTACATGGACTATCTGCTGAAAGGGCAGGGAGGGATTCAGTTAGGTGGAAATGTAGTAAGCAGTCTGGCCTATGCTGATGACTTGGTCTTAATGGCAGATTGTCCCAAAAGTCTGCAGTCTAATATCTTGGAACTTGAAAATAGGTGCAATGAGTATGGAATGAAAATTACCCTTTCGAAAACTAAAGTGATGTATAGACAAGAAATGTGTTCCACCGATCAATACTTGTTTATTGTAAATGGATTTACATTAGTACTGGTTTCAGCCTTCCATGGCCATCATCAGCTAGTACATAATTATATTACAGCCATTAGACAAAATCACAAAGATGTTATGTTAGATCATCCGGATGTCTAATGGGGATGGAATTAAAATATATTCCAGTAGTGTGAGGTTAAAATATCTGTGATCAAAGGTGGTGGTGAAGGTCACAATAAACTAAAACCTACTGAGTGTACATTGGACACGAGTACATTACACATATTAAAATACATAGGTCACAGTATAAAACACTTAAAAAGTTAAACACACTAAAATATGGTATATATATGTTAAAACGCTTATTAAAATTTGAGTTTGTGTTGCGCGGATTTCATTCTTCAATCTTCTTTGTGGCTCTTGTGCTTCTGTATCATGTTGATTAAGTTGTATGAGGTGATCTTCGAGTTTGTTCTATGGCTGATATATGTCATATTAATACGTGGTAAGAACCGTTGTCATGAAAATTGTTTTTGAGTACAATGTAATCCAACTGTTGATGTACTTCAGTAAGTTTTTAATGATAAACTGCAAGACTTGAGTTTAAATTTTGATTAGGAGCTGTTGGTGGTGACACCTCTCTCGTCTGTGTTCGTGTTGTGGTTGTTGTCTGTAAAGATAAGCTAATATAAGTATAGTGTGAGTATAAAGGAATGCCCGGTGTATGTATCGAAATGAAAAGAGTACTTACTATTGTTGTTGTGGAGGTCGTGTACCGATATGTTTGGAGACCTGCTGTGTTCTACTCTGAGTGCGTCTGGGGCTTATGTTAGCTGTGGAGAGGGATGTAGGTGGAGGAGTAGGAGGAGTGGCTATTGTGGAGGTAGGCGCGGGGTAGAGACGGCTATGTTGAGCAAGGGACCCAAACACAACTGCGGTAACGCATCATCCTATCAGAATATTATAACTACCACTACTGAAACAGAACTTGCTTTACAGAAAATCCCATACGATATACGAGACGAAGTTAGACACGAAATCAGTAGAAAGATCCCGCAATACATCAATAACATTCACAATAATAACTTAAACATGAACACCAGCAATAAATCGAGCCTAAACAAACTCAAAAACAAAATAAAACGGAACAATCTACTAATAACAAAAGCTGACAAAGGCAACACTACGGTCATTATGGATAAGAATGAATACATAATAAAGACTAAAGAATGTTTCCAAGACAACACTTTTTCAATCAAACGCTGAGATCCAACCAATAACATACAGAGGAATTTAAAAAATCTACTCAAGAACACACACTTTCTTTTTACCAAAACAGAATCTGCTAAACTTATAACAATGAACCCCTCCCAATTACCATTCGCAAAAGCCTACCCTAAATTACACAAAGAAAATGTACACATGAGACCAATTATAAACTATGGAGCCAGTCCAACCTATAAGCTATCACAATTCATTCAAAAAATTTTGAAAAAGCATTATTCATTTTTAGCAAACAAAACAATACAAAACTCACCAGATTTTTGCTACAGAACCAAAGAACTAAAGATGGAACAACACCACACCCTTGCTTCATTTGACATAACAAACATGTACCCTAACATTCCTGTTAAACAAACAATCAAAATAATAGAATCTAGTTTAAGAAAGCACAGCAACTTAAGCACCTTAGAAATAGATGAATTCATGAATCTACTTCAATTTACCATAAACAATAACTACTTCAGATTTAATGATACCATATATCAGCAACAAGGCCTACCTATGGGATCTCCCGCCTCCAGGGCATCTTTGTCTGTTCAGCAATGATCTGGTGTATCTCGTCATCAAAAAACAATTCAAATATTTTGATCGGTTTTGTTTTCCCTAAAAACCCTCCCTTTACATCATGACAGAATTTTGGATCAAAGCAGGATCTTCTTTGTCCATTTTCAGTCTAAATTGATGAAGATGTTGCACTGGTTGTAATATTATCAGTATTATCGTCACCACTGTCACTGTCATGATCGCTACTTGAATTGGAAACAAACACGTTGTCTCTTTTGCGGCTGCTGAACATTCGAATCAGCTGGGCCCGAACTCTGTATATTCAAGCCTGCAATACTTGTTTCAGGTAAATATCTGTCACTTACGAACTCTCCTTCGGCAGAACTTACTTCACTTTGATCACTATCCTCCCCACTAAATTACAACATATTGTTTCTCTGAACGTTGGAGCGTGGGTTGGCGACCACAGGGCTCTTAGCTGAGTCCTGGCATTGCTTCCACTTACTTGTGCCAGGCTCCTCACTTTCATCTATCCTATCCGACCTCCCTTGGTCAACTCTTGTTCTTTTCAGGCCCAGACGGTATTACGTATGGAGGCCTAGGGAGTCTTTCATTTTCATGCCCTTCGTGGCCGTTGTCTTCCTTTGGCCGATACCTTCATTTTTCAAAGTGTCGGACCCCTTCCATTTTTTCCCTCTGATTAGTGTTATATAGAGGATGGTTGCCTAGTTGTACTTCCTCTTAAAACAATAATCACCACCACCACCACCCCTAAATCATCTTCCCCTAACGGTGGGGGCCGGTAATTGCTTTTAGACATTCTAGCAGGAGAAAAGTAAAGAATTGAATAGAACCCTGGTCTCTGCAGTTTGTAAGGAAACCATGAATTGTTCCTGTATTACGGAACACATGCGTGCGACAGTCAATTTTGTGATACCAATATAATGGTCCGTTATTGGACATTATTTAGGTTCCCTATGGGAATCAACATCTACATCAGTCAATTTTGTGTACGAGGTAACTCGCGGTAAACACACACTCCAGTCGTGAAGGAAGAACTGAAGACTGGGGATAATAAATCAGGTCACAGTTCTAATGTGTCATCAGAGACATCTATTTAGTATCATAATCTCCAGAAATCCCTTCTACAGCAATATTATTGCATTCGAGGGACGATTAGGCGATGAACTAAAGCTTCAGCATAAGGCTATTGGGTTCTAGGTCTTTTTTTTTTCCCTAGTCGTTTTACGTCGCACTGATACAGATAGGTCTTATGGCGTTATGGCGACGATGGAATAGGAAAGGCCTAGGAGTTGGAAGGAAGCAGCCGTGGCCTTAGTTAAGGTACAGCCTGAGCATTTGCCTGGTGTGAAAATGGGAAACCACGGAAAACCATCTTCAGAGCTGCTGACAGTGGAATTCGAACCCACTATCTTCCGGATGCAAGCTCACATCCGCACGCCTCTAACCGCACGGCCAACTCGCCCGGTTTAGGTCATTCTTGCTTGGACATAAGTTGCACTCTTTATGATGCAACTCGTGGATGACACATTGGTGTTCGGAGAACATAGTTGAAAACTTCACATCAGAGGGCAGATTCATCCAGAATACGCTGCTGAAAAAGAAATAAACCTCCGCAGGAAGGCAACTGAGAAAAAATATAATTAGAATCAGCGGATATATCTACATTCCCCACCAAACAAGCGATTTGTAGCAGCGGATCTCGCCGCATTGCCTACTGAACGGGTTAATATTCAGTACCTGTGAAGTCATGAAATAGACTCTTTTTGAACGGTTATACTTGGTCTTATACCTAAAGTTTGAACAATGCTCAACATAATCCAAGTCTAATTATGTGAAATTCGATTATGTATTTGCCTTGTATATTCGAGTCATTTTTCATCATCAGGATTATAATAAACCCCTTTGATTTTTAAAATTAAAAATATTGTTCTCAATCGGTCGTAGTTATATGACACCCGTATTCTCCTACCCTTTATGCCACTAAGTTCTTTATATATTTTTGATGCCCACTTGATTTTAACCCAGATAATGACCCTGTAGATTTATCGCCGGAGACTCTATGGGTAGGGGGCAGGTGCAGTATGTATGTATGTATGTATGTATGTATGAACGTACGTACGTACAGAGTCTCCCATATAAACTAAGGCTGAACGCAAGGGGTTTGTACTCAGCCGAATTATGCCGTGTGTGGCCACCCTGCTTTAAGCATCTATACAATCTTATATGAAATATTACCTTATAAAAGATGCTGGAAGCGTCATCCTTCCTGAGTTATACAACCATTGTATCTGGTAACCACATTCTGGTTGACGTGAGTTTTGCCACTGTAATGTTTCCAACTTCATTCGTAATGTTTTCTCTCAGTTCCTCCAACGTGTGAGGATTTGTTCGATACACTTTTTCTTTCAGTTTACACCACAAGTAAAAATCAGACATTGTTAGATCTGAAGAATGAGGGAGAATTAGACCAGCACTGATCACTCTTTCTGCAAACACTTTCAAGATTATAAAAAGGGAATCTTCTGCTGTATGAGCAGGGGCTGAATCTTGTTGAAACCACGCATGCGATTTTTCTTCTTCTGTTCACTGATGGAACTGAATTTGAATTTATTGACGATTTACATGCCACTGAGGCTGAAAAACCCCTTTATGTAGCATCTTTGTATAATACAATACAGGTTTACGAACACACTAACTACATTTTTATAATATTAAAATATTAAATTAAACAAGAAACTTTAAAAAATTAAAATACAGGTACCAAATCCAATAAAATTGTACATACATTGTATAAGAAGTAAAAAAGTATATCATTAAGCCTATTTATTATTTTAGACTACAAGAATCTAAAGAATATAAAGCTAAAACAGAGAAACAATTTTCTTAAAAATATACACATTTCTGATTGTTAGACACAAGAATGCCTGATCTCAGCCCCTTGCATACTCCTCCAGGAAGATGGATGTTATGGTCTGCTTTAGTTGGGTACAGGTGTTATTTGCGGAACGGTGAAGATTAAAGACGTTAAAGATACGTGATGCAGTGCACACAAAGGATTTGTTCAATTTAGTGGTACAATGTAGGGGAATTTGAAGGGTAGTTTTTGTAAACCTATTATCTCTGTTATGTACTGACTCCATAGGTTTAAATGCATTCATTATAAAGATAGGATGGGGTCTTCAGTTTGAGAATTGTGTGCATAGCAACGGCTACTACTGGGATTTCCCGTCGTTCATGGAGTTTCAACCATTGCAGCTGTATGTAATAGGGTGTTATGTCTTCATCACGCCTGGCATCTGTCACGTAACGAACACATGTGTTTTGTGACCCTCTGTAGTTTTATGTTCAAAGTTTCAGATAAGTCGTCATATACGACTGATCCATAGTCAATTATTGGGAATTAAGACTTTGAACAAGTAGTTTTTGCATGAGGCAAGAAAGGCATCAAAATGTAATCTTGGTACCTCTCTGCATTTACTGTTGTCTTGAGAAAAATAGGCCAAAACTATTCATCTTGCACAAACAGCACACCAAACACCTATCTTCCTATCATAATGAGGGACTTCATGAAGACCATTAGGATTTTCTGCATGTTCAAGCCCCGCTGTCGGCAGCCCTGAAGATGGTTTTCCATGGTTTCCCATTTTCACACCAGGCAAACGCTGGGGCTGTACCTGAATTAAAGTCACAGCTGCTTTCCTTCCCTCTCTTAGCCCCTTCCTGTCCCATAGTCGCCATACGACCATTTGTGTCAGTACGACGGAAAGCAACTTGTAAAAAAATTTAAATAATGAGTTTCTGCACACCAATATTGAGAGTTATGACCTCACACAACCATTAAGATGAAAGCATGCCTCATCCGAAAAGAACACAAGCCATGGGTCGAATAAATCATTCAATGATGCAAGATACCAATCACAATACCTCCCTGTTATGGCTGGATCAGCAGGTTTTAAAAAATGGGCCTGTGTAAACCTGTACAGTTTGATGTGTAACAGCTTTGTAGCTCTGTGTCCAGAAGAAACTGAAACGCCTACTTGTGTGCTAATTTTGTGAGCAGTTTATTCGGTGGTACACGATTCCAACTGTCATTAGTATAAAGACCCACATGCCAACGGAGGCTGAAATTGAACTTAAACAGCATCCAGACTCTCACAATTCATTTCAGTGACCTCAAAAACTATGGATTTGACAATAATATTGATCATTTTTAATGATTTTTACATGTGAATCCCTCCCCACCCCACCCTTAGGGGTGCTACACGTTTTACTCCCACGGTATTTCTCTCCAGTCATATGTGTACCATGTTTGGTTGAAATTGCAGGTTTGCCTATAATCGCTGCCATTTCTAATAGTTTAACTTCGCCGACATCTTTACGTAAAGATATTGCTCCATAACTGAGTGCAACCCACTGATACAGTATGTATTGCAAGCTAGGGTAAGCCTTTGCCTGCAATTATTAGAGTGACTTAATTTTATGACTTAATTTTAGGATTACTCAAAGCTGACTGAACTCTGAGACTTATCAATGCTTGATGATTCACTGGCAGGTAATTCCGGAGATAATTAAAAAAAAAAAAAAAAAAATTAAGCAAATTGGTCCAGTGGAACAGATGGACAGACACGACAAAGCTGCTTTTAGTAAACTCTTATAACATATATGAAGGGTACACAGGAAAAACGAACAATGTCCAAAAATTCAAAAAATGAGTTATTAGTCCCATTCGTTAGCTTAGTAGTGAAGCTATCAACACGAGAAATGTCAAAGAGAAACAATGAACGATGTCCGAGATATGCAGTAAAATAGAAATGATACACAGAGGAAGAACGAACAATGTATGCGTGGAACTACATTAAAACGAACAGAGTCCACCAACAGCTTGAATGCGCATGCGCGTGTCGCCGTCATTGCAGTTTAAGGTGATTGATGGTTATGTCAGTTGATTTGTTCTGTCTCTGTATTGTGTAGGTTTGTTACACTAATATTGTATGTAGTACGATGGATGCTGTGACGGACACTCATGTCTCCAATTCAAGTGATGAAGAGACTCAAGTAGAGAACATGGGGAATTCTACAAAGAAGAAACGTAAATTCGGTAGTGTGAGAAGTGTTATGAAGAGGTTACGAGATACTACGTATGAATCCGGTGAAGACTGTGACTGCAAACGATTACAATGTTTTAAGCGGGTCCCTGCAAGTGAACGGAATAAGCTAATACATGATTTTAATAAGTTAGGTGACAGAAATGCCCAGAACTCGTATTTGGCGGGATTAATTACTGTAATTCCTGTTAACCGAAGGTGACCACGGCAGCCAGCACAAGAGGCCCGTCTGCATGATTTTTCTTATGTGTATAAAGTTCGTGTCGTGCGTGAAGGGACACTCGCTGAAATTAATGTTTGTTTTAAAGCAATCTTATCTTTTTTTTTGGTGTAACTGCCCGCCGTTTACACACAATTAAATCGTCCCTGGCTACAACAGGACACTCCCCAATTGACAAAAGGGGAAAACATGAGAATAGAGGCAAAAGTAAACTTCCTGAAGAAATATATGAAGCAATGACTACATTTCTCAGTTCTCTTAAGGCACGAAAAGCTCATTATAGTTTACAAGATACAGGAAAAGTTTACCTACCTGAAGAACTGAATGTGAGAAAGCTACTTTTCATGTTTCTGGAACGCTATCCGCATGTTCAAATTTCTTACGAGATATTCAGAGTAAAATTTGTCACAAAATTTAACATCTCCTTTGGGTATCCCCGAAGTGACACGTGCAGCACATGCGATGAACAGAAAGCATCAGCTAGTAACTTAGAAAAGGTTAAAGAAACGTCATCTAATCTGGAGGAAATAAAGAAGATTGAAGAAGATTTGAAGAAACTGCATAATGAAATGAAACTGCACAAAGAGCTGACTGGTTCTACAAAAGGAAGAGAAACGCAAGAAGAGAAGCTAGAAAAGATGCAACATACGAGGGAATAGCTATAGATTTTGGTAGAAATCTTCCGTTACCAAACATAGACAACTTTCATTTTATGTGTTCAATATACATGTTTTAGCAACTGGTATGTCGGTGTATTACACTTACGATCAGACAGTGGGACAAAAGGGAGCAGACGACGTAGTTTCAATGCTACATCATTTCATAACAACCTACCTAGATCATTCTGTCCGTAAACTCCACATTTTCTGTGATTCATGCAGTGGACAAAACAAAAACTTCACCATGATTAGATTTCTCCACTATGTAGCAATAACTTTGAATCGCTTTGACCAAGTAGTTGTCACATTCCCAATAAGAGGACATTCGTACATGGAGTGTGACACAAACATGGGCCTAATCCAAAAAAAAACTCCAGCAGAAACTCCAGATGACTGGCGGGAAGAAATTAGAAATGCTCGAGTGAAACCTTCTCCTTTTGAGGTAGTCGATTGTAAAACAGATATGTTCAAGTCCTGGGGGTAATTTCCTAACACCGATGTATAAGAAAACTTTCCCTGCTGCAACCCGGCCCATCTTGGAACTTCGAATTACACCCAGATATCCACAGACTGTTGAACACCGTGAAACATACAATGGTCTCTTCAATTCCACCGTTATTACAGCAACAGGGCGTAAGAACGTGTTACACGGCCAACATGAAGTTGCGCAAGCATATTCAGGACCAATTCCTTTGCCTGAAGAGAAGTACAAGGACCTCCAAATACTGAAGAAGTTTTGCCGAGATGATGCACAGGAGTTCTTTAGTCGTCTACCTGTCATAAAAGGGTCGACTAAGAACCAACCGAACGATGACGATAGTGATGTTTGATAAAGTACTGTGGTAAGGTGATTAAATTAAATCAATCATTATATAAGAGGACAGAGAAGTATTAAAATGTGTATTACGTTTCATATGTGTACGGCCATATTTAGTTATAAAAATGTTCAAATTATTTTAATTTTTGAAGTCGAAAGCCAAACTTTTACTAATTGAACCATTTTTAGAAAAACATTGATACAGACATTTTAATGTGAGCTATTATGTGCATATTTAAAGTAACATAACACATTAAATCCATAATTGACTGTAATGCTTTTATTTCAATTTGTGTTAATTTGAGTTTATTATTATTATTATTATTATTATTATTATTATTATTATTATTATTCTAAAACATTGTAAAATACCCTCAAAACTATTTTTTAACATATTGAGGTATTGTTAATGCTATATTGGAGGAATAATCAGTGTAATATTGTGCAAGTGCCCATTCTTTCAGGAGAATCCAGAGGAAAAATGCACATAGTCCTTGCAGTAATGAACTAAAAAATTTATTACTAGAGTACTTGTTAACTTAGAAACATCATATTGATGGATGAGATACACATATATGTGACAATAATTTAGACACCTACGTACAAAAAATTATCTCCTTAGTATTTTTTGTAGAAGTGTTCAAACTTTAAAATGTCTCTCCTGTAAAATTTGCTTTTTGTGACAATGTTCGTTTTTCCTGTGTACCCTTCATATATAATAATAACAACAAAAATGATAGCTTAATTTGAATGAACTCAAATGTCAAGTAAGAAACTGCAATGCCACATACCCATAAGTCAACCAAAACTAAATTTCCATGCCAGATTAAAAAAAGAAAAGAGCAATAATAATAATAATAATAATAATAATAATAATAATAATAATAATAATAATAATAATAATAATAATAATAATAATAATAATAACAATAATAATAATAATAATAATAATAATAATAATAATAATAATAATAATAATAATAATAATAATAATAAGCCCATAGTGAAAGGATGAGGAACTTTTGGGAAAATAAGGAGATCAAGAATACCAATGCTAAATAATGGTTCTACGTGCTCCTTAGAGAGCCAAACACATGTATAATAATAATAATAATAATAATAATAATAATAATAATAATAATAATAATAATAATAATAATAATAATAATAATGAACTGCAAGTACTATTCCAAAAGAGTTAAAGTAAAGCAAAAATGACATAACTGAAAATTACTGGTATAACAGGCAGCCTATTAAATACTCAAACACAGCATGTAATTGACTAGAACCGAACCCCACTGAAGATGGTATTCCATGGTTTCCCATTTTCACACCAGGCAAATGCTGCAGCTGTACCTTCATTAAGGCCAAGGCCGCTTCCTTCGTACTCCTAGACCTTTCCTAACCCATAATCGCCATAAGACCTATCTGTGTCAGTGTGACGTAAAGCAATTTTTTTTAAAAATACTCAGTACGCAGCAGCAATCCATGTTTAACACCAAGAGTAGGTTCAGTAAATCAGGAGTATACAAACTGTCGTGCCAAGATTGCGGAAAAAAATATGTCGGACAGTCAGGTAGAAGTGTGGTGGTACGGTATAAAGAGCATGTCAATGCACAAAAACATTCTAGATACTCTGCAATGTGTGAACACATGCATGAAAGCAACCATCATTTCACAAATATTGAACGTGATATGACTTTATTACATTCATTAAGCAAAGGCAAACAAATGAATGCCCTAGAGAAATTAGAAATATACAAATTGCAAAAATTTGATAATGAGAACAGCCTAAATGAACACCCAGAAGACAATCAGTTGTTTAAATTGGTAACCCAATACCCTAGTAAGAGGCCAAATGATGTCAAGCATGTAAGGGGGGGAAGTATGACTGTAGTATCAGGGGCGGTTCCTTCCACCCCTCCTTCCATCCATCATGCAACCCAATGTAATTCCGTAACCAGTTGCCATACAACATCTATCTAACACATGCATGCCACACGTAATATTTACATCATCACACTGGTAAGGTTTAATATTTTTACCCCGTTGTATTCTCAATTGTTCATGTCCGAGCCTTTTGTTAATTTTTATTTCATTTCCTTTTTATAGACCATTTTAACCTATTTTCAACCTGGCTGCATAATACATCTATCAACCGAAGATAATGGCAGGACTCCAAGTTTTAACGCAACTTCATTTATTCTTGTACAAATCCAATTGAACTACGCAAGATAGTATTATAATTCCTAGGACACCGTAAATTCACACCATTATACGATGCTGTGTCCAATATTTTAATTTAAATAGACATCATCTTAACACCCATTAACGGTGGATATCGGCAGGACTTCAAGTTTTAATGCAATTTCATTCATTCCTAACTCAACATTTTTGAACTACGCAAGGCAACTTTAAGGACACTGTGAATTCATATCATCACAAGACGTTGTATTTAATTAGACATTACTATATTGTGTTTTTAATTTGTACTTGACAAAATGGGATTTTAATTCTACGTTTGTACTATCCAAAATTTTTAAGTGTCAATGGTTCATGTTTGTGGGTTACTGTAGTCACGTCCTAGTTCGTGAACCATGGGCAACGGCTGAGTGGCCTAGTAAGTGGTCCTGAGAGTCGGGATACCAGTTGCTATGGAATGGGAGTGGGCATCTCCGACATATTCTGAGTCGTGGTCCTCCTTGCGCTCAGGCGGCTAGGACTATACAATCCACCGGTGGTCCATAACCCGTCAGAGGAGAGATCCTCACTTGGACTACGTGCAAGTAGGGCAGCATCCTGCTTCATGAATCGACCGAGCTCAGAACATTTTAAGCAAGCCTCGGACCTATGGGAGTAACGGAGTCCCACTCCCATTTGACAGGCGAGGGACTCCTTGGAAACAACTTGGCGAACGAAATGGAATTCGATGGGGAGCTATCAATATTAATGGGGCTTATGGAAGAAAGAAAGTAGAACTGGCTGAGTCAGCAAAGAGGATGCATCTGGATGTGCTAGGAGTAAGTGATATTCGGGTAAGGGGAGATAACGAGGAAGAGATAGGAGATTATAAAGTGTACTTGACGGGTGTTAGAAAGGGAAGGGCAGAGTCTGGGGTAGGGCTCTTTATCAGGAATACCATTGCACGGAACATAGTTTCTGTTAGGCACGTAAATGAGCGAATGATGTGGGTAGATTTGTCAGTTGGAGGAATTAGGACTAGAATTGTGTCCGTGTATTCACCATGTGAGGGTGCA
The DNA here is from genome assembly GCF_040414725.1 of Anabrus simplex. Classification (NCBI taxonomy): domain Eukaryota; kingdom Metazoa; phylum Arthropoda; class Insecta; order Orthoptera; family Tettigoniidae; genus Anabrus; species Anabrus simplex. The sequence continues at coordinate 182,672,636 of NC_090267.1, forward strand.
GATGAGGATGAAGTTGACAAGTTTTATGAAGCATTGAGTGACATCGTAGTCAGGGTAAACAGCAAGGATAGAATAGTGTTATTGGGCGATTTCAATGCGAGAGTTGGGAATAGAACTGAAGGATACGAAAGGGTGATTGGTAAATGTGGGGAAGATATGGAAGCTAATGGGAATGGGAAGCGTTTGCTGGACTTCTGTGCTAGTATGGGTTTAGCTGTTACAAATACATTCTTCAAGCATAAGGCTATTCACCGCTACACGTGGGAGGCTAGGGGTACCAGATCCATAATAGACTATATCTTAACAGACTTCGAATTCAGGAAATCTGTTAGGAATGTAAGAGTTTTCCGGGGATTTTTCGATGATACAGACCACTATCTGATCTGTAGTGAACTAAGTATCTCTAGGCCTAAGGTAGAGAAAGTGAAATCTGTCTGAAAACGAATAAGGGTAGAAAATCTCCAGGACGAGGAAATTAGACGGAAGTACATGGATATGATTAGTGAGAAGTTTCGAACAGTAGACATTAAGCAGGTTCAGGATATAGAAAGTGAATGGGTGGCATATAGGGATGCTGTAGTAGAAACAGCCAGGGAATGCCTTGGAACAACTGTGTGTAAAGACGGGAAAAGGCGAACATCTTGGTGGAATGATGAAGTGAGAGCAGCTTGTAAACATAAAAAGAAGGCTTATAAGAAATGGCTCCAAACAAGGGTCGAGGCAGATAGGGAGTTGTATGTAGATGAAAGAAACAGAGCGAAACAAATAATTGTTGAATCCAAACAGAAGTCATGGGAAGATTTTGGTAACAACCTGGAAAGGCTAGGTCAAGCAGAAGGGAAACCTTTCTGGACAGTAATAAAGAATCTTAGGAAGGGAGGGAAAAAGGAAATGAACAGTGTTTTGAGTAATTCAGGTGAACTCATAATAGATCCCAGGGAATCACTGGAGAGGTGGAGGGAATATTTTGAACATCTTCTCAATGTAAAAGGAAATCATCATGGTGGTGTTACAAACAGTCAAGCTCATGGGGAGGAGGAAAATGATGTTGGTGAAATTATGCTTGAGGAAGTGGAAAGGATAGTAAATAAACTCCATTGTCATAAGGCAGCAGGAATAGATGAAATTAGACCTGAAATGGTGAAGTATAGTGGGAAGGCAGGGATGAAATGGCTTCATAGAGTAGTAAAATTAGCATGGAGTGTTGGTAAGGTACCTTCAGATTGGGCAAAAGCAGTAATTGCCCCTATCTATAAGCAAGGGAACAGGAAGGATTGCAACAACTATCGAGGTATCTCACTGATTAGTATACCAGGCAAAGTATTCACTGGCATCTTGGAAGGGAGGGTGCGATCAGTCGTTGAAAGGAAGTTGGATGAAAACCAGTGTGGTTTCAGACCACAGAGAGGCTGTCAGGATCAGATTTTCAGTATGCGCCAGGTAATTCAAAAATGCTACGAGAGGAATAGGCAGTTGTGTTTATGTTTCGTAGATCTAGAGAAAGCATATGACAGGGTACCGAGGGAAAAGATGTTCGCCATACTGGGGGACTATGGAATTAAAGGCAGATTATTAAAAGTAATCAAAGGCATTTATGTTGACAATTGGGCTTCAGTGAGAATTGATGGCAGAATGAGTTCTTGGTTCAGGGTACTTACAGGGGTTAGACAAGACTGTAATCTTTCACCTTTGCTGTTTGTAGTTTACATGGATCATCTGCTGAAAGGTATAAAATGGCAGGGAGGGATTCAATTAGGTGGAAATGTAGTAAGCAGTCTGGCCTATGCTGACGACTTCGTCTTAATGTCAGATTGTGCCGAAAGCCTACAGTCTAATATCGTGGAACTTGAAAATAGGTGCAATGAGTATGGTATGAAAATTAGCCTCTCGAAGACTAAATTGATGTCAGTAGGTAAGAAATTCAACAGAATTGAATGTCAGATTGGTGATACAAAGCTAGAACAGGTCGATAATTTTAAGTATTTAGGTTGTGTGTTCTCCCAGGGTGGTAATATAGTAAGTGACATTGAATCAAGGTGCCGTAAAGCTAATGCAGTGAGCTCGCAGCTGCGATCGACTGTATTCTGTAAGAAAGAAGTCAGCTCCCAGACGAAACTATCTTTACATCGGTCTGTTTTCAGACCAACTTTGCTTTACGGGAGCGAAAGCTGGGTGGACTCAGGATATCTTATTCATAATTTAGAAGTAACAGACATGAAAGTAGCAAGAATGATTGCTGGTACAAACAGGTGGGAACAATGGCAGGAGGGCACTCGGAATGAAGAAATAAAGGCTTATTTAGGAATGAACTCGATGGATGAAGCTGTACGCATAAACCGGCTTCGGTGGTGGGGTCATGTGAGGCGAATGGAGGAGGATAGGTTACCTACGAGAATAATGGACTCTGCTATGGAGGGTAAGAGAAGTAGAGGTAGACCAAGACGACGATGGTTAGACTCGGTTTCTAACGATTTAAAGATAAGAGGTATAGAACTAAATGAGGCCACAAAACTAGTTGCAAATCGAGGATTGTGGCGACGTTTAGTAAATTCACAGAGGCTTGCAGACTGAACGCTGAAAGGCATAACAGTCCATAATGATAATGTATGTATGTATTGTCATACTCATTGTTTTGAATTTTTAATGGGGGCCTCCGTATTTTAGTCAGGTCTTATTGTATAGGCCTACTGAATTTTAATCCACTAGCTGAGGAAGAGAATGCATAATATTCTCAAAAAATGTACTAGATGTTAAGGTGAAAGGTAAATAAATGAATAGTATTGACTAGAAGGACTATCTTCCAACATATTTACTGTTACTAAGTCAATACGGATCCAATCCCGACCATCATGGTCAAGATTATTAATAATAGTATCACAGTATCGCTGTACTATGTACTGCTACAAACATTGAAGTTCCGAGAAATACTGCCGATACATAGTGAAATACATAAATCAGTTCCACAATGATAAGTTCCGTTCCGACAACATAATCACTCCATTCTAGTTCTAGATTTTGTTTTGTCTCTCGTTCTGGTTTTGTTTTTCAATGATAGCTGCGTCTGATATTTTATAGGCTCATTCCTCTTCCGCCGGGTCTCTGCTTCTGAGCCAATCTCTTTTTTCCATTCTTTCTCTTCACCAGTGCGGTAGGCATGTCTACAAGGTGTACATCTCCATGTCACAAGCCTCGCACAGGGTGTCTGTCTAATTCAAACAAGCTCGCGGTAAACCGACTGACTCATGCTAATTTTCCAGGCTTCCAAGAATAACACATCCTTATACAAAGTATGGGGTGAAATGACACAATTGTAGGTTTCTAGTATAAACCAAAATACAGAATATAATGAATACTTCTTCCAACATTATATAAATAATAAAATATGCTATAATAATATAAATGATAAATGATTTGAATATTATCTAGATTTACAATCGCCTGTAATAAAATTTACAGATGTCAATTAAATATTCCCGATGACAGATCTTCTGATATCGTATGATATCAAGTAAATTGGGCTATATAAATAATTTATATATGGGTGTCAAAACCTGGAAGGTTACAGAATGTTGATGCTGATGAAATGGGAGACCAAATTTTGAGGTCAAAATCTGACAGAGCTTTGAGAGACCTAAATAGGAACAAGTCACCTGGAATTGATGACATTCTCTCTGAATTACTGACTGCCTTAGGAGAAACCAGCATGACTAGGTTACTCCATCTAGTGTGTAAAATATATGAGACAGGAGAAGTGCCATTTGATTTTAGGCAGAATGTTGTTATACCTATTCCCAAGAAAGCCGGTGCTGACAAGTGTGAAAACTACCGCACCATTACTTTAGTATCTCATGCCTGCAAAATTTTAACACGTATTGTTTACAGAAGAATGGAAAGACAAATTGAACCTGAGCTGGAAGAAGATCAATTTGGCTGAAGAAATGTTGAAACACGTGAAGCAATCCTTACTTTAAGTCTGATCTTAGAGAATCAAATTAAGAAGGACAAGTCCACATATATGGCGTTCGTAGTATCTTGAAAAGGCATTTGATAATGTTGATTGGACCAAGCTATTTGAGATTCTGAAGGTGATCAGTATCAGGTACCGAGAATGAAGAATAATCTGCAGTTTGTATACAAATCAGTCTGCAGTGATAAGAATCGAGGGCTTTGAAAAAAAGAGGGCAGCAATCTAGAAAGGAGTGAGGCAAGGTTGCAGTTTGTCCCCCTCCTTTTCAATGTTTATATAGAACAGGCAGTAAAGGAATTCAAAGAGGAATTTGGGAAGGGAATCATAATCCAAGGAGAGGAAATCAAAACCCTGAAATTTGCTGATCATATTGTTATTTTATCTGAGACTGCAGAAGATCTGGAGAAATTGCTTAATGGTATGGACAGAGTCTTGGGTAAGGAGTAGAAAATGAAAATAAATACGTTCAAAACAAAGTAATGAAGTCAGGTGATGCAGAAAATATTAGATTAGGAAATTAGGTCTTAAAGGAAGTAGATGAATATTGTTACTTGGGTAGTAAAATAACTAATGATGGCAGAAGGAGGACATAAAATGCAGACTAGCACAAGCAAAGAAAGCCTCACCTCGAACATTGACATAGTAATTAGATGTTTATGAAGACTTTCGTCTGGAGCGTGGCACTGTGTGGAAGTGAAACATGGACGATAACTAGCTCAAAAAGAAAGAGAATAGAAGCTTTTGAAATGTGGTGTTACTGAAGAATGCTAAAGGTGAGATGGATAGATCAAATCACGAGTGAAGATATACTGAACTGAATTGGTGAGAGGAGATCGATTTGGCTACATTTGAGGAGAAGAAGAGATAGAATGATAGGACACATCTGAAGACACCCAGGACTTGTGCAGTTGGTTTTTGAGGGAAGTGTAGGTGGTAAGAACAGCAGGGGTCAGGGGTAGAAAAAGAAATAATTCAGTAGTCAGCCCCTTTTCATCAGGAGCCAGCATTTAGGATAATGTTACATATTGTTTTTGAAATGTGTCCTTAAGTAGTCTAGTCTATCAAATATAAGAATGGAATCAAAGCAATTCATATTTTAAGATATTACTAGTGCAAATCGTCACCAATCGCCTTCAATGTTAGCATCTTTTGAAATTACACTTCATGTGCCCGTTTGATTTCCCACCTAAATACCAACAATTAATACATTTTATTGTATCAAAGTCCTTTATAAATGGTCCATTCAAAGATATCATCAAGAGATCACTTAAGTTCTTCACGGCAAGCTTGGTTTGCAGTTTGTGTTTAATAATATTCATTGTGCTGAACTCTTGCTCACATTATGTTGATACAGGAATTGTTGCCACTATACTGAAGAGCTTTCCTAAAATCAGAAGTCGTCCTTTCACAGTCCGCGATTTTTCAAGTAGATCGTTTGGTGGAAGACCTATCCCGACTACTTTGAACTCATACCACTCGCTCAATATGTCTTCTAAACTTTTCTCTTCAATTTGAAGGTGTTTTAAAAAACAAGTGGCAAGAAGCTGTATTTCACTGTTGCCATAATTTTCCAATTGTTTCCATGATGGCCAGGAATATGTGTCAAAAACACCAGTGGCACTTTGAATATCCTCATTATGTAAAAAATGTGGATTTCAGAAAGTTAATCCCACTTGCCAAAATATGTTCCTTGGTGTTCTGAAGTTGCTGCATTGAATTAATTGCATTACTTAAATGTACTCTTATCTGACTTAAAATCAGATCATGCCTCTGAAATACAAGTGAAAGTCAAAACACTCAGATGGCATAGTGAATTATGATGACAAATTTGAAGTGCTTGACCTTCTTTAGAAGACCTTTAGCCGTGATTCCTTCTTCACCTTTCCATTCAGAAATATCTTCTAAATGCACCACTAGGCATTCCCAGTCTTTGACAACTGCACGCAAAGCATTTAATTTGTTGCTACCCAACTAACTTGGTGTAAGCACTGTAATTTAGATATTGCACATTCCAGCAACTCTAAAATTTTGTTCAGTTCGCGAAGTCTTTTTGGTGAATGTCGATAAAACTTACATAGTTTCCTGAGTGTAGAATCAATTTCATCAATGATCTGAAGTTTCGGATTTTTCAGTGAGTGAAGAGTTGATGTGCAACACAAGGCTATTTGCTTTACGTCGCACCGACACAGATATGTCTTATGGCGATGATGGGATAGGAAAGGCCTAGGAAGTGGAAGGAAGCGGCCGTGGCCTTAATTAAGGTACGGCCCCGGCATTTGCCTGGTGTGAGAAGGAAACCACAGAAAACCACCTTCAGGGCTGCCGACAGTGGGGCTCGAACCCACTATCTCCCGATTACTGGATACTGGCCGCACTTAAGCGACTGCAGCTATCGAGCTTGGTGCAACACAAGGAACGTTTACCAAGTTCGAAAGTAAAGTATCAGCTCCTCATCATCAGATTTATCTGTTGATCCATCGAGTGAGATACTGACATATGAACTTTCCTTAATTTCACATATCAAATCTTCATGGAGATCTGAGGCAATGTGTGAAATAAATTCTCTGCATTGCTTATCATTCACACACTTCTCTGAATCAGTAACATTCAATTTGCTTAATAATGCAACCAAACCCTCAAAATCAGTGTTAGGGTCTGCTAATTTTTTTTTAATATGATAGAATGCAATGAACAATGCATTCATATGCTGTAACATATTAGCATCCATTTTCTTTACCCACTTAGCTAAAGGTGCACATTTGGGATTTTTCTTGAAACTGTCAGTCTCCAGACACTTCGAGTGAAGATAGGATTTTTAGTGTTTTTTATTTTTTTAAGTTTCCAGTTTAAAATGTCCAGAAAATCCGGATAAAACTTTAGAATTTTGGTTAGCAATACTAGGAAAGTTACTGCATAATGCAATTCCTTCTTGATAGGGCAGCCATGGTAGTAATTCAAGCCACAATTGCTGAAATTTCCGTTTGCCTGATAATTAAAATTTTGACATATTTTTAATTGTCTTGAACACCATAAATTTCACACTGGTCATTGTCGTCCTGAACACTACAATCGGCACTTCCATCAACTGTTTTTCACATTCACTCACTTCTGCATCACTTTGTGTTATATTTAACGGCCTACTTATGAAGTTTTTTACTCGCATCAGTAATTTGCGCGGCTTTGTTAGTTTCATTTTGCCAATTTTCTCAAGTATAACACAGAAAGGTAAAACACGTAATAGACTACAGGAAATCACCAGCGTTAACCTTCCATTACTGACGTGAATTTTTACTCTCAACTTTAGTGACTTCGGTCCAGTAGACTGGCCTTAAATAATTCCATACTTTTCATTATTTTAGAGTATATTTTTAAATAAGTATTTTATCATCTTAACCTTTATTTAAAATACACTTAAATAATCTATAAGCAATAATAAGGAGAAATTATAACTCAGTTATGACAAGTGAAATTAGCGAAATATCCCATGATAAACTCTGTTCAAAAGAAAACAATCAATCATGATTGAGATCTAAAGTTTGTAAATTTGCATCAGTATAGGACAATTAACCTTCAACACAGTCATTATATAACATTTGCATGTTCAAGGCACAAATTATGACACTTCTTACAGAAGTACTTTGTCTTCCGGTTCTGCTTAGAGGCTTATAGTTATGAATTTCATTGGTTCCGTATTGAAGTGGGATTACAGTAAATAATATATAAATTCTTTCAAGGTCCACCTATTCAATACAATGACGCTTTATTGTGATTTAATCACATGTCAAATGGTCAAATGGTACTAGTTTCGGCATCTATGTGCCATCATCAGACTTGAGTACAAATTAAAACAAGGTATATATTCCTAAAACATCTAAAACACATTTTAACTCATTATAAAATAACATACAATTAATGTGGTGATACATGAAATACGATAAAATTATGATACAATTGGTGTGATATAAAATTCTTAAAATTCCGGCTGTTCGTTACATAATTCAGTCTGTGTGCATCCGGGATAAGTGAATTTTTGCAGTTGTATGCTGTCTATGTGAATGACATTTGTTCCTTTAGATATTAGGTGGTTCTGCTTAGAGGTGCAGATCCTGCACCTTCCCACTTCCTTTGATGGTTTTAATCTAGGTTGGACATCTTCCTTGATGTTGTAAATTTCCTTCAGCCTCTCTCTGGTTGTTCCGGCAATATTGGAAATAGAAACTCTTCAAACGGCATGGTTCTTCATTAGGTCAATAGTCAAACCAGTCAGGAATTTACGCCAGACAATTTTGGCAGATGGGCAGTTATGACTAAATATCACCTGAGTATTTATGCCTGAAATATTAACTAAGCCAAAGAAAATCACCAGGGGCCAGCGAGCAGTATTCCTAGTGCAATTATAATTAGCACCCAGTTGATCGACCACGTCAACACTGATCTTAGTCTTGTTATATGACACAATAATTTCTGCTTTTCCTGTTGCGTCATCGATGTTGTCATCGTCGTGCATGGAACTGATGAGCAGAACATTTTTCCCCTTCGCAGGAATATGAGAAACTAGCATGCAATCCTTGCAAAACCCAAACATTGTTGATGGACTAGGCCTCGATTGCTGCTGTAGAAATTCAGGGGGAATCTGACGTTTGTTCTTCCGGATGGTGCCTGAAAAAGTTAGATTATATTGATCACGGTATAAGTCACTAGTTCAATGCTAGTGAACCAATTATCTGTAGTGACATTTCTACCAGTATGATATATTGGTTCACACAGCCTCTCAACAACTGCTAGGGGAGAGGTGCTGGTTTGGAAAGGACCATCAGGCTGCTTGCCTATGTAAACTTCTAAATTTGATGTTTAAAACATCTTGGCATCACTTTTAAGCTGTACTTGTTCGGCTTAGATGGTATAAATTGACGGAAACTACATCGTCCACGAAATCTCAGCAACATTTCATCAACGGTCACCCACTGAGACATACTGTAATCGGCTATGCAATTTACTACAAAGCTGTCAAGGATACCTCGAATGGGAGCAAGTTCATCACTGGATCTTCTCTCCTGGCGTGTATTTCTGTCATCCAATCTTAGGTGCTGTACGAGAAATCTGAATCTCTGCAGTGACATGACTAGGTGAAATATTTCTGGTGAACTACCATCAGTAGCAAAGAGTTCATCTGCATTCAGCTGATTAGATTTTTTCACACTACTCAATATTAGAATTTCAATCAGAGCTTCAATTTCATTACTATCAGTTGGTCTGATATGAGTTTCCCTTTTATACTGCCCCAGAGATTTTTTGCACTATGTGTTGATTAGTATATTGCACAATCATTTCTATCATAGAACCATCAAAATATTTCCTCCAGATTTCAATAGGTTCCTTGATGCCCTTCACTGACGCCCTAGACCCTGGAAACTGTGTTACAATGTTTTTGGATCTTGTTCGTACAGCCTTCGGAGGACAATGTATCTTCCCTTTGGTCATATCCTTTCCTACATGGAACTGAGAATCACTACCTACATAAAACTGTATTTCATCATTGGTATCTAATTCTCGTTCACTGTTAGTCTTCTTCTTGTACTTCAACAGAGTCGATTTCTTCAATGTCGCTTTCATTGTCACAGACATCAGCATCTGAGAAGTCAGCTTCATCCTCTAGACTAGCAGGGTTGGCTAAAACAGCTTCAAGGAGCTCACTAACACGGGACTCTTTGCTTTCGCATTTCATATCCTTGAATACACAAGGAAAGAAAACATAACCATATTGTCTTGACCAGTAAAGAAACAGTGTTAGCACAACAATCTAACAATTCTAACAGTGAAGACAACAATTGACACTGCTTACGCTACTAGGGTCCAGAATATAATGAGCTAATCATAAATCCACAAAAATCTAGATCATACCTTTCATTTGCATGCAACCATAAAACGAGATTGGTGACCTCGGTCTATAAGACTGTGTACGCTTTTAGTGACCTCGTTGTGTGAGACCGTAAAGACTTCCACTGACCTGTACGGTTATCGTTCGAACTTATGCAGTGGTTAGTGTACTCGAGAATGAAATTGATGAAGGGAACCTGATGCGCAGCTAGCTCACTCCAACGGGCAAAGAAGGAGGCGCAATCGTTTATGACGTCGGTCTGTGACACCGTGCGTCACGAACGGAGGGTTAAATGGCTTCCGAGTTCGCGGGCTTTGATGTCTGATGCAACATTGCCAATTTTCTATATCCGCACAGAAATAAAAACAACTGTATTTCTAAAGTGCAAAGCGTTCAATACCAAGATGCTGTAATTAAATTAAAAGTATAAATAATGATCACTGAAAATACAAGAATTGATAAATCCATATGTTTTAAATGCAAAGACTGAATTCCACAGGAATTTATCAGCACTGCTTTGGCGGCAATAGTTTAGGAATGGTTAGTCACGGGAAGGAAGGCGGTAATGTAGTGTTTGTGGAATTATTTAACGTAGTAGTTCTCTGCATTTCTCCATAACTTTATATGTTATGATATGATATGTCCACATGAAAGGCTAATTGTATGACGGGTTGCAATGATGTCTCCCATGACCGCTCGGCAGCTCTCGCGCAGAACTGAAACTTCAAGTTCCAAGATACGAAGCGTCAATTACAGAATTCATAGACTCTGCCAAAAGCAGTGAAAATGTTTATTGCAGATATTAGAATACATGAGCCACTGAAAACACGTGAAACACCATACGACTTGTTACTTTATGAAGCGGTGGGAACATACATATAAGGGAACTCCGGATTTCGAAAAATAAAGTTTCAAAACCGATTTTGACAATTCAGGTGCCAGGTAAACATTTTCAGGCGCCATGGCGACTGGGTGCCCGGTATTTTTCGACCCCTGGTAGGAGTAGACCAAATTATGAATATGACAAGCAGGTTGGAGCAGATGTAGGATGTAGCAGTTATGTAGAAATGAAAAGGTTAGCAGATAGGGTGGCAAGAAGCGCTGCATCAAACCAGTCTGTGGACTGATGACTCAAACAACAACATAATGTCGTATCTTGGCAATGACAGCCTAGACAATGCCCCCAGCTACATCAGGGGACCACTGATCAGGCAATCTAATTGCGATAAGTGTTTTTCTGCTCCTCAAACCAAGAGCAAATGGGCTACTCATCCAAGTGCTGACCCCATCCAATGTTGCTTAACATTTACCTACCACTTTCAGAATGAAAAATGGCTATTCTACTTGAAAGACATTTACAATATTTTGGAAAGCCTCATATCTACAGAGTGACTCAAAAGGTTGTGCAGGAACTGAAGCAGCCCACAGGTGTCAAAATATAAAAACTTTTGTACAGATACATATGGTCTAGGGCAAAACCCTGTGTCAGTGCAAACCTGGGAATGCCAAAAATGATTTCATCAACCATTTATTTTATTTCTTTTCTCCTAAATAATTCTGAACTGACAATCAATGAAGTGATAGTACCTATCAGCTTCTGTTACATTTATAGAGTCCGGTGTCAACTTCATAACTAATACTTCAATGAATGTCAGCTTGCATTGTTTAGGAATGTAGAGAACTTTGGAAAAATGAATAAAATAAATTGTTAAATATGTTGTACCTGACATTCCTGGGCTTACCTCGAAGCAGGGTTTCATCCTATATGTTCCTATTGGAAAGTTGTACTTCAATTCCTCTATGGACTACTGGTATATCAATCAATTTCTTTGCAACCTTTTGAATAATCTGGTACAGGAGTGATGCAGTAGACCTACATTTCCATCTGACAGACAAGCGACTCTCTGGAAACCATTTGGGAAATGAAGAAGGAAAAAATTTGGGAACTGCTGGACAGAAGGAAGAAAATCTTTCTAGTCCAGTACTGAGTCAAAGAACTGGGATGAGAATGATTATGGTATTAATATCACTGGGAATCACCAAGAAAGTGTAATACAGCAGCAAGGGTGGATGAAATGTGAACAAAAAATGATAAAATATAGTGGCAATGCAAGGATAAAATGGCATTACTGAGAAATAGTCAGGGATTCTTAGTGGATGTAATCAGTAACTGCAAGTTTTTGGGACAACACAGTGGGCCAGAATGCACATCTAGCAGGACAAAATTACTCAGCATAAGATACAGTTTGAATAGTTACTATGCTGATTTAATATTGGATGGTGAGATTACCCCAACTTGGCAGGTTCGAACCTGGCTCAGTCCGGTGGTATTTGAAGGTGTTCAAATACGTCAGCCTCGTGTTGGTAGATTTACTGGCACGTAAAAGAACTCCTGCGGGACTAAATTCCGGCACCTCGGCGTCTCCAAAAACCGTAAAAGAGTAATTAGTGGGACGTAAAGCCAATAACATTATTAACACACAAAAGAGAAAGATAAAACAACAAATTTCCCTGAGCATAGTGGTCAGCCATCACAAATGTTACATTTTAGAAGCAACCAAACTGATCTATTTGGAACTGTGGTAGAAATCTGTTACATTAGTCATATGTGGGAAGATCAACTTCATCACTGTCCTGGTCACTTTCATCATCATCACCACCACCACCACATTCGTCACTGTGCATGTCACCTTCCTGCTCAAATGTGGCACTGGTTACTCTTCATTCCTTCAGCAAACAACAGACGTTCAATGATAATGATCTCCTTTTTCTTGCTCCTTGATAATGTTAGCTGTGAAATTATGAGGTCAGAAATTACTAGTAAGAGATAAAAAATGTCGTGTATAGTAGATCTTCGCAAAAACTTCCTCGCAAGGCTCTAACTTGTACCTTCGTAAGTGCTTGTTACTTGCTCCTATGTCATCTTGTGATGGCATTCCAGTCGGCAATATAGCGGCCTGTATTACTTTGGAAAATTCTAAGTTCCCATGGAGGGAATTAGATATTTTTCACCAATAGAGCATGTCAAAAACAGAACAGATGTAAGGCTTTTCAGCTGCTTGCTCTATTAACCAGCGTTTCGTCTTAGGTCTGACACTAGACTCATCAGAATGGGATGTGTCAGACCCTACCCACTGACACTGGGGTGTATGCAGGTGAACTTATCAGAAGCCCATTATAAGAGGCACAGTCTGATAACTGCATACGGGAGATAAATCTCCACAATGGAATTATTGCCCGCCTAGCAATTCCGAATGGAAAATTCTAAGTTCCCATGATGAGTTTAGTGTCAGACCTAAGACGAAATGCCTTACATCTGTTCTGTTTCTGTATTACTTTTGCACCATGAATTAGAATTTTGTGGACAGAAGGAGGCAAGTAAATTCATGAATACATATCTAAATATGATTTTCCAGTTTCCAGAGCATACTTATTGAAAGCTCCTACGTTTACTCTGTAGCCACTTGATCTGGTCAGTAAAATTGTGAAAACTAGTTTAATAGCCTAAGTTCTTCACTGATACCTGTAATTTTTGAACAGTGTTTTGAGTAATTCAGGTGAACTCATAACAGATCCCAGGGAATCACTGGAGAGGTGGAGGGAATATTTTGAACATCTTCTCAATGTAAAAGGAAATCATCATGGTGGTGTTACAAACAGTCAAGCTCATGGGGAGGAGGAAAATGATGTTGGTGAAATTATGCTTGAGGAAGTGGAAAGGATAGTAAATAAACTCCATTGTCATAAGGCAGCAGGAATAGATGAAATTAGACCTGAAATGGTGAAGTATAGTGGGAAGGCAGGGATGAAATGGCTTCATAGAGTAGTCAAATTAGCGTGGAGTGTTGGTAAGGTACCTTCAGATTGGACAAAAGCAGTAATTGCACCTATCTATAAGCAAGGGAACAGGAAGGATTGCAACAACTATCGAGGTATCTCATTGATTAGTATACCAGGCAAAGTATTCACAGGCATCTTGGAAGGGAGGGTGCGATCAGTCGTTGAGAGGAAGTTGGATGAAAACCAGTGTGGTTTCAGACCACAGAGAGGCTGTCAGGATCAGATTTTCAGTATGCGCCAGGTAATTGAAAAATGCTACGAGAGGAATAGGCAGTTGTGTTTATGTTTCGTAGATCTAGAGAAAGCATATGACAGGGTACCGAGGGAAAAGATGTTCGCTATACTGGGGGACTATGGAATTAAAGGTAGATTATTAAAATCAATCAAAGGCATTTATGTTGACAATTGGGCTTCAGTGAGAATTGATGGTAGAATGAGTTCTTGGTTCAGGGTACTTACAGGAGTTAGACAAGGCTGTAATCTTTCACCTTTGCTGTTTGTAGTTTACATGGATCATCTGCTGAAAGGTATAAAATGGCAGGGAGGGATTCAGTTAGGTGGAAATGTAGTAAGCAGCCTGGCCTATGCTGACGACTTGGTCTTAATGGCAGACTGTGCCGAAAGCCTGCAGTCTAACATCTTGGAACTTGAAAATAGGTGCAATGAGTATGGTATGAAAATTAGCCTCTCGAAGACTAAATTGATGTCAGTAGGTAAGAAATCCAACAGAATTGAATGTCAGATTGGTGATACAAAGCTAGAACAGGTCGATAATTTCAAGTATTTAGGTTGTGTGTTTTCCCAGGATGGTAATATAGTAAGTGAGATTGAATCAAGGTGTAGTAAAGCTAATGCAGTGAGCTCGCAGTTGCGATCAGCAGTATTCTGTAAGAAGGAAGTCAGCTCCCAGACAAAACTATCTTTACATCGGTCTGTTTTCAGACCAACTTTGCTTTATGGGAGCGAAAGCTGGGTGGACTCAGGATATCTTATTCATAAGTTAGAAGTAACAGACATGAAAGTAGCAAGAACGATTGCTGGTACAAACAGGTGGGAACAATGGCAGGAGGGAACTCGGAATGAGGAGATAAAGGTTAATTTAGGAATGAACTCGATGGATGAAGCTGTACGCATAAACCGGCTTCGGTGGTGGGGTCATGTGAGGCGAATGGAGGAGGATAGGTTACCTAGGAGAATAATGGACTCTGTTATGGAGGGTAAGAGAAGTAGAGGGAGACCAAGACGACGATGGTTAGACTCAGTTTCTAACGATTTAAAGATAAGAGGTATAGAACTAAATGAGGCCACAACACTAGTTGCAAATCGAGGATTGTGGCGACGTTTAGTAAATTCTCAGAGGCTTGCAGACTGAACGCTGAAAGGCATAACAGTCTATAATGATAATGTATGTATGTATGTATGTATGCATATTTTTTAAAAAAAACTGTGTTTCCGTCGTTCGAAGTACCACTGTCTCCTGCTCTTGGTTCATAAATTATCCTTACCATTTTGCATAAAAATTTCTGTTGAATTATGCATTTTTTCTCTCCAACCATTGCTTTTCCTTTAGTTTTCAATGCTTGCCACTTTTGAATATCATTCCTGTATGTAATGTGTGAAATGCACTCAAACAAACAGATCCAGATATGCAAAGGAAAAGTCCAAAAGAATAATTCATAGTGTCAATGCTACTGCAGTCCCCTACATTAATGGCATTCATTGTTTTTGGAGTACTGGCACATGTGTTGCAAACCTGTGAAGAAGTGGCTGCCAAAGCATTACATATTTTGCCATCTACCTTGGTCGTAATTAAATTATGGTCTATTAAAGTATCTAACCTTCTCCGTTTAGTTCTCAATCTGCTATCTTCAAAGAGTTTTCTAGGCCTTCCAACTATGAACATGGATGGAAATTAACTATTCGTTTGAAGATTAGATGGTGCAGCTTTATGCGCTACTACAGAAATATGTAAATCCTTTGTTAGCCAATTGGATTTTTTTCTTAAAAACCTGTCTTTCATCCTGTAACTTAATTTCCATCGCTCTTGAAATTTGTATTTCAAAACACTCATTATCAATTAAAGGTACTGTAAAACATCTGAAGAGCAGTCGTGAATGTTAATCTTTGACAATACATAATCCACCAGCTCATTTCCAATCTGTTAATTGTCATGCAACACTTCACACAGCTCACTGTGTGTTATTACAGGTTGCAGTGGAGCACCCGTCACAGCAAATAGTTATTTTTCTATGAAAAGTGCAAAAAAGTGGGCGTACTGAGACATAAGCCTTAATATTCATGAACTGCTCTACATTATGGCACCAAAAGTCAGGCAGAAATGTGCAGATACATTTTTATAACTCAATGTAAAATACTGTAAAGTTAGAATTTTGTACGCTATTCACATTGCATAACATAAGTCTTTGGGGTGAAATAGTGATGTTTCAATTAAATTAATATGAAGGGGCATACTTGTAGCTTTCTTTTCCACACTTCAGATATTCGCTATTGTCCACTGATACTAAATTAGCGACTGGAAAGGTTTGCTGCTAAAACAACTAGCAGTAAGCCATACAGCCTCTTCCACGAAGGAGAGATAACGAGTGTTATTTCTTGCCATATCTGTTTACATGTCATCACCAGGGTTAAAATTCATTAGCCCTGGTTATTTGACTATAGTTTGGGAAGGGAGAAATGGAAATAAGAAAATGCTGTATTTTATAACTGTCCCGCTATATTACAGTTTCGGTCCACTGTGGACAGGAAGGATTATAAAAACTTCCAAGCTATTTCTTTGATGTATATATGAGGTACAGTATTTATAGGCTGTTAGGAAAAGAGATTCCAATCAGTGAGTAAAGATATGGATGAAAACCAGCACAATTTCAAAGGGATTTCAACATGGGCCAGGTAACTAAGAAATACTCCGAGAAGAATAGACAGTTATGTTTCATCAGTGGTGTGCAGTGAACCCTCTAGACAGGTGAAACAGCGGATTCAAGTAACAAATTCCAAAATATCCTTCCTTCAGGATAATCATGTAATATTTTAGGGTATCAATTAAGAAATGTGATCACAGATCAAGTAATAAAACCCAACTATGCACTGCAATGGGAAAAAGAATTCAGTTAAACTCTGAAATCAGTCATAAACTAAAGAGTAATATTCTAATTTTAATTGTATATATTTGAAAATATTAATATTAATATATTTGTTATTTCACTGTAAGATCAACAACCCATTACTACTGTGTCCTTCACTGTTTTTACTATTCAATGCTGGTTTAGCAACCCAGCCTGCCTCTCACACAGAGGCCCTCGTTCGATTCCCAGCCAGGTCAGGGATTTCTGCCTGGTCCTGTGGGTTGGTCTGAGGTCCACTCAGCCTACATAATTACAACCGAGGAGCTATGCGACGGCGAGATGGCGACCTCGGTCTAGAAAAAGAAGAATAACGACCAAGAGGATTCGTTGCACTGAGCATGTGTCACCTCATAATTGGCAGGCCTCCAGGCTGAGCAGCGCTCGCTTGGTAGGCCAAAGTCCATCAGAGCTGTAGTGCCATCGGGGTTTTGTTTAATGAATGGTGTCCATGATGGTATTGTGGATCTGAATTTTCTTTTTATGAGTGGTTTCATTTGAGCGAATATGTCAATTCACAGAACCATAGGATCTGGGATACAGAGAACCCACACATTTAACAGCCAAGACCTCTGCATGATGTAAAGGTAGGTGTATGGTGAGCTATTAGTCCCCGACGAATTATCGGCCAGATATTTTTTCAGGGCACAATTACTTCCGACCGTTATATTCACAGCATTCTCAAACCATTTTTTGCTGAACTGACTGAAGAAGACAAAAGGTACTATTATTTCCAGCAGGATGGTATGACAACCCATATGGCGCATAATTCTATGCAGGAAGTGCCCGATGATCAGATCATAAGTAAAGGCATAAGGTCCCCTTTATTTGCCTGATTTAAGCACATGTGAATTTTATCTATGGGTAACTCTCATGGGAAAAGTTTGTAGGAATAATTCTGGAACTGCAGAAGAATTAAAAATCGTGATTAGGAGCACTGTGCTTTCCATCAGTATTCATGAACTGCAAAGTGTGTTTTGAAATCTCATATGATGTGGAGCTTGCATCACAGCTTAAAGAGATAACTTTCAACATCATGTGTAAATACTGAAAGTTCATTTTCATTTACTAGTTTATTTGCTTTATTTAGTTGTCCTGAGCAGGTGTATTGCTAATAGGTTCAGTTCCCTTTTGTTTCTATAGGCATACCCATGCTGCTTCTTTGAGACAACTGCATCCATTTACCATGGCGGGCACTGCGCTTGCTGTCACCATTTCTTCATGCTCCTATGCCTCAGTACTATGCTATGAAGTCTTAAATTATACTTCCTGTATAAAATGACTAAGAATTAATCATGTACTAAAACTAACTATATCATATTTCAAAAACCATTATGTAAGTCTCCTCTAGACATAAGCTTCTACGACTAAGTGATACCTCGAGTTTAAGCAACAACATTTCTAGGACTTAGCATAGATGAGCTGCTAACGGGGGAGAATCGCATCAAAGCACTTTCTGATAGAGTTAACTCCTGTTATTGGTGTACTCAGCCGATTAAAATACAAAGTTTCTCATGGACCGCTGAAAAGTATTTATCATGCATGCTCTAATTGAAAGCCACCAAAGTTACACAATTCATATCTGGGCATGTTGCAACGAAGAACAATTTGAAAAGGTCAGTCTCTTGCAGAAAAAAAAGCACTGAAAATACTCTTCAACTTACCCACCTTAACACCAAGCACGCAGGTCTATCAGTATTATAATATGCTATCACTGTACGGTCTTCATAAAAAGGCTGCAGCTCTTTTGTTGTATAAATTGAAAAATGGACAAGTTCATTCCAACACACTATGCAACTTGAATTCTGATATACAGTACATTCATACAGTACAAGAGTATATACAATAATACCCAGTAGGTGGCATTATTCTCTCAAGGTTTTCAATAGCCTTCCTGAGCATATTCGAGATGCTACTAAATTACCAATCTTTAAAACTAAGTTTGTTGATTATCTAAAGGAAAAAATGCCTATCCTATAGAGTTCTGCTTTAGTATATTTATATTACTGCTGTTCAGATTTGGTTTCCATCACTATGATGTTTTAATATTAGAATCCCTGTACAGTATATTTTTGTCCTAGATGTTAATGTTCTAGAATTTCATCTCTGCTGTTGAATGTAATTAATTGTACTGCGCCGATATGAGCCTTGGCTCAGGTGCCTCTTTTGAAATAAATAATCAAAATAAAAACGTATCCTGCCGCAGTCGGGTGATGGACGAAGGAACTGTAGCACACCAAATTGATGCATGCTTCAGTTTGTAATGTGTAACGTGTACATTTAGTATAAGGTATGCTTTGCTGCTGGAGGACACCTATAGCTTCACTGTGTAACTTTTAGCACAGACTAAAACAGCAATTTTACTTATGGACGACATGAAACCTAGGTGTTCAAACAAGTTAAAATAGCAGTCAATACTTCAATTTAAAGGACATTTTAAGCCAATCTGAATGCTGGTATGACTTAGCGAAGCAGTTCTTCATTTCCTTCGGCCCAATGTACATCAGTGGATTTTATATATCTAAAAGGATGTATGGCACAGAACCAAGGCAAATGATGGAGAGGCATAATACAATCCTGGTTATTTTATGGAATCAAAGGCATTTATCAAGCTGCAATGAGAGTTGATGGTAGAATGCATTCTTGATTCAGTGGCTACAGAAATGATGCAAAATTGTAATCGTCCATGCTTGTTGTTTATACATGACTAATTTACACAGAGGCATGAAGCGCCAGGGTGCGATTTAGCAGGGTGAAAACCAACCACACATATGCTGATGACTTGGACTAAATGATTGACGGTACCGAAAACGGAGATTCTAATAAACTGAAACTCAGAAAAGTAACTTAATGCTAGGTATGAAAATTAGCATTTCCAAGATAATGCACAGTATGTTACTGGAAAAGGAAGCAAAGAAGATTTAACGCCAGGTAAGAACAACAAATTGGAGCAGATGGACGTATTCTACAAGAATGGCAATACAGTAAGAGAAAATGAATCAAAGGGAAGCAAATCTCTCTTAGGAATATACATTGTATTTTGCCAAGTTCTGACAAACATTGAAGCCTAGGCTCATGGAATAATGGTTCACTGTCTTATGCCTTACTATAAATTTTCTGACTAAGGAAACTGTGATTGTTGAACAGTATGGTTTTTTACCAGTTATATAGTATTTTTTCAGTATCATACACTACATTAGTAGATACATTTTCATTATAGACTGTTACGCCTTTCAACAAGAATTTTGTGAAAGAATTATTCTGAACTTCACCAAAATATATGACTTGATGGCAGGCCAGCTGTATACAATTCTCTCAATTACAGGAATCAGAGATAGCCTCAGGTGTGAACAATGTCACAGGATTTCCTTGCACTGTATCTCAACAAATTCAGCAAATTCTTTCAGTGATGCAACATTTGATGCTGAAGAATCAAACTCACTGTAGATCTTGAAGATCAAAGCTTCAATGTTATAGAGAAAATTCTAAAGCCCATGTTTGATAGAATTGCTTATAAAAAGACAATAGCAGTTTAGATTCAGGATGAACGGATTTTCCTTTTTAAGTAATACAATAACGGAATTGTTCTTGCCATAGTTCATAGGTTTATTGTCAGTACTATATGCACTTAAATGGTTCAGGTAAAAGCCATTAGCATGTATAATAAGCTATTCTTCACTGCACAAAACATGAATCTCTTTGGCATTTTCATAAAAAGTCAAGGAAAATCTGACAAATTCCATGTTTCACATCAAAATATTGCACTGCACATGGAAAAGTGTTAATATCGCCTTGATTTGATACATTACAGGACAAAGAAAAATAGAACAATTTGTGAAGTTCTCCTATGACGTCATCTTGATGAAATGGACCAAGAATATTTTGGAGAGAGAAGTTACCTTGGTTTGACTACAAAATTTTTGTTGCTATCTGTTAGCAAATATAGAATGTTTCAGTATCATTTTACAATCCAATGAATTGTAACTTCGGCTGCGTTTCACGCTGTGATAAATAGATGCAACGTCAGCTATTGTGACAGCACCCTCTTATGACTCCTGTTTTTTCACAAGGAAAATAATCATACGAAGATAATCCCAAAAATAAGGTCTCCCATTTTTTTTATAAATACATAGACCTGTTTATTTCTATAGTGGTTTACATCATTTTACAGCTTGAACATTTAGCTATTTTTCTACATAATCACCATGTCGGTCGATGCATTTTTGTAGATGCTGTGACAGTTTTTGTATGCCCATGTCATACCAGCTTGCCGCCATGCTGTTCAGGTGTGAGCGGCGCTTCGGGAAACCTCAGGAACCAAAGTGCAGAGATCATCCAAGGTGATCCGCCGATCTTCACGCATGATTTGCTCAACCTTCACAACTGTCTCGATGGAAATTGATGGTCTCCTGCTCCTTTGTTCGTTCGTCGTGAATTTCAGTCCGACCGGCTGCAAACTCTCTACACCACTTATGAACATTTTTGACATCCATGCATGACTCACCATACACTTCCGTCAATTGGCAATGGATTTCAATCGGTTCAGTACCTTTTGCGTTCAAAAACCGAATAACTGCGCGCACTTCGCAGTAACACCCAACGGGAGCTCCATTCTCAAAGGCTGTCAAGCCAAGCCTGAGTGCCTTAGCGCGGCGTGCACATGTTTATATGCGAGCGTGGGAAACACCCTTCACAACATTGTGACCAACAGCCACACGAACAGAGTTCAGTATTTATGAAAAAATAGGAGACCTTATTTTTGGCATTACCCTCGTAGTTTGATTTTTACACAGTTGCAATTCTGACATGAATTGTTTCTTTCCATTTTTTATAATCAACTACAGCTTCTTTGTCCTCAAATTTCATGGAAAATGTGACTGTACAAATTACACATTTTGCTGTTTCGTTTTCCTTTACAAGCCACTTGGCAAAGTCCTTGTCTTCAAACCAGTCTTTGTTAAAGAAGTGAAGGCCTACTGTGTAACTTTCTTTTCTCAGTTGCAGTGAGTGAGGTGTCTACTTTGTAGACATAGCAGAACTTGAAGGAATACCTGGATCATGCACATCTTCACTGTCATCGGGTAAACAACGAAACCTGTGTCCATAATATACGATGTACTGCAGCAAAATTCATAGTGATAACAAAGAACTAACAACTTGAAATACCTGAAAATTGTTTAAATATATAAGTTCATGTAAGACAGAACAAAAGTGTATCCAGTGCCCTTTGCCCAAGACCTGGAACAATGTGTTAAATTCCATAACAATCCTGCCAAAAACTGGCTGGGTGCTATATTGCAGAAAGAAACATGTTACCGGTACTAAAAGGAATGAGCAAGAAAGATGAAGCACACCGAGGATGATGGAAATAGAGAGTCATAGCGTCTAACCCCAACTGAAGATAGTAAGGGTGAGAAGTAGAGTGTAAGCTCACTGAGTGTTAATATTTGAAGGCCTAAGGAGAGTGGCCAAAGTAGCAGGTCAGTTAGCCAGACAGAGAAATGGAGGAGGACTTCTACCTTGCCCGCCATTATGCATTGCCACCACCACCCACCTAATGCATACTCCTTTGCTCACACCAAGAACTGTTTGTACACAAATATAGTGACGGTTATTGGAGTTCTGGGTCGGCAGCGTGATAGCTGTGCTCAGGTGGTGGCTGGGAACTCAAGCCACCACAATGTATACCAGTATTGTCTTTTTCTGTAACAGAAAATGAAAAAAAAAAAAAAAAGAGTCTCAAGTTATTTCTATATCAGTGTTTTCCCTAGGACCTTTTAATGGACGCACCGCAACGCCGTTTTCACAGACCGGCCGGCTATCAAACATAGATGTTCTTAGTTACATAATATTAATACACACCGAGTCACTGGGTGCTCCAAATGAAAATGTAAATACCGCAAAACTATTTATTTTAATTTTAGTTTGACTGTCATGTACTGTCGTGCACAAGCAGTGTCTTGATCAGCGTGGAATTGCATGCGAGCACTTGATTCTGCACATCACAAAACTGCACGTCACTCCACAGTAACTGAGTGGTAAGCCCCGGTGTTACGCGATTATGAACGAGCAGAACACTTGAAGTTCAAAATAACCTGTTATGTCCTATTTGTGAGAATAACACGAACATAATTCAATTTTGCAGTTAGTGTTTACCTGTCTGATATTACTGTTAATGCCCTGAGGGGGATAAATTGAAATTTTATAATATTAATTTTTTACCTAGTAGGGCCTATTCCCCGCCCGGCTAGTAATTCCTTCCACCCGGCTTACAAAAATGTCTGGGGAGAACACTGAACATATAAGACAATTTGCAGATTTGGAAGATGCCTTTAAACTCAACATCCTTGAAAAATTGCCATTACTTTCTAGCCAAGCCTAAATTTCTTTTCTAGATTCATATGTCATTAAATACAACAGTTTTGGTGTGATCCACATATAACAAATAAATATACTACTACTACTACTACTACTACTACTACTACTACTACTACTACTACTACTACTACTACTACTACTACTACGGTGATCCAGATCATTATACACCTTTCTTAAGATAAAGATGTACCAACCAAAAATGCTCCTTAAATAGGCTTTATATACAGTACTCTGGCATTATTGTACAGAAACAACACAATTAGTTATCTGCCATTTGCCATTTTCTTCAGATATCAAAGGGCAAATGATCTCTGCAATATTGGATTGTCTTGTAAAATCATGTTCTTGCTCCTCAGTGATGTCTGTCTGTTGTCCTGAGATGTGTAATAGGCTTGGCTTGTGAGTTACATTGCTGTACTGAAGAATATTATCACAAGTTTCCAATTACAGAAGAAATGTTCTCAAAAGACAAACAGAGGGAAGGACCCACCCCTGGTTTTGTATCGATTTAAAATCTACAGCTATTAATGCACAATTTGTGCGCTATAATAATATCTGGTATGATTAATACTGTACCTAACAGGCAAAATTGAAATAGCCAATAACCTAGGAAGAACATACTAGATCATCTGTCACACAATTTAACCCCCAAGCGCATGCATTCTTTTTCATCACTCGAGCACTTGCGTGGCGCACCGAGTGCTCCATTAAGTACGTTAATGTTTTCATTGAAGTTAAGTAAATTCAAAGCCTATATTCTATGTTTTATCATTCATCAATTAATTCTTGAAATATTTTACATAATATTGGTTTTTATTTTACCTCCCTAATTGCATTACAAAATAATACTGTCATATAAATTCACTAAGCTTCTACTTAAATGTTAGGTTTACATTCTAAACTAAAATTAACAAGTGTATTTTAATACAATGAGTACATTCAAATATGACATCAGTTCAGTCTATTTTTACATGTTAACAATCAGAAATATAATTATTATGGCATATTGTAGCTCGTAAATTTAAATCTGGCATCACTGTTTTGTCCTATATACTCTGTATCACAATCAATCACTACTGATCTGCATTTAGGGCAGTCACCCAGGTGGCAGATTCCCTATCTGTTGATTTCCTAGCATTTTCTTAAATGATCGCAAAGAAATTGGAAAATTACTGAACATTTTCCTTGGTAAGTTATTCCAATCCCTAACTCCCCTTCCTATAAACGAATATTTGCTCCAATTTGTCCTCTTGAATTCAAACTTTATCTTCATATTGTGATCTTTCCTACTTTTAAAGACACCACTCAAACTTATTCGTCTACTGATGTCCTCCCACGTCATCTCTCCACTGACAGCTCGGAACATACCACTTAATCGAGCAGCTCGTCTCCTTTCTCCCAAGTCTTCCCAGATCAAACTTTGCAACATTTTTGTAACACTACTCTTTTGTCGGAAATCACCCAGAACAAATCGTGCTGCTTTTCTTTGGATTTTTTCCAGTTCTTGAATCAAGTAATCCTGGTGAGGGTTCCATACACTGAAACCATAGTCTAGTTGGAGTCTTACCAGAGACTTATCACTGGCTGGTGCACTCTTGCAAATTTCGCATGTGTATGTGATGTTTACATGTTGCTTGCAGACGAAGCTGTGATATGAAGTGCATCTTATGGTAGTGTTTATATTTCTAGCACGTCCACAAGTTACACATCTTCCTCGTTTCTTCAGAGAAGGCTCCACAACATTTCTTTCTTCAGGGCTCTTGAAACGTTGGGAGGAAAACGGAAACATCTGCAGGAAGAGTCTGTACATTAGCTCTTTCAACTAGATGTGGTTCCATCAGAGAAAATGACATTTTTTTCAAAAATATTCTCCTCGGGTCTCTTCTGTTATTTTTGTTTGAAAAATAGATCACTTCTGCATTTATCCCAGCTATGTCCAAGAAGGCATAGAATATTGCCAGTGGCCATCTTCTTGTGATGCGTGTGGTGGTATACATTTGATCCACTGTGTCAACACCCCCTTTTGTTGAATTATAATCCAGGATCATTTCTGGTTTTTCCGTTTCTTCATCTATGACACCACTCTCATGCATGGTGGATAACAGCAGCATGGCCTTGTTCTTCTTCGGTACAAATGACACCAAAGTTACGTCGTTCTGGTATCCAGACAAAGAAGATTTCACAGGTCGATCTTTTTGAGGCAGAAATTCAACAGCAATTTCCCATTTGTTTTTCCTCAGTGTTCCAATACATGTAATTTCCTTCTTAAATAGAGACATTGCCAGGGGATAGCTAGTGTACCAGTTATCCATGGTGATGATCCGTTTCGTGCCTTCAATGTGAGAAACTAACCTACCAACAATCACCGAAGGTGAGTTTGAAATGTCAAAAGGTCCTTGTTCGTGTTTGCCACAGTACACTTCTAAATTTCCAGTGTAGAAGGTTTTGGAATCTGTAAGCAAAAACAGCTTTATTCCGCATTTGCCTGGTGTGAAAATGGGAAACCACGGAAAACCATCTTCAGGGCTGCCGACAGTGGGATTCATATTCCGTATTTGTCTGGCTTGTTTGGAGTAAACTGAACAAAGCTGCATTGTCCTCGAAAAGCTTGGAGCTTTTCATCAATGGTTACAAACTCACGAAGATTGTAACTGTTCTTACAGTTTATCACAAATGCATCAAGAACCATCCGTATTGCAGCCAGTTTATCGTGAGTTCTCCTTCTGACCCTCGCGGACTTGTCATCAAATCGAAGACATGTCAGTAAAAAGAGAAATCTTTTGTAACTCATTGTTGCCCTTGTGATTTCTACTCCCATGCCATCTTTAGCCCTGAGTTCCCTAACGTTCGTGTGATTAGCTTTCTTTGTGCCAATAAGTTATAGCAAGCCTAACAAAGCCATTATTTCAGTACGCGACATTTCCTTGGTATCTCTCTTTTATATCGTTCAACCTGGGTAGCTATGTACAAATTAGTGAAGTTTACAATACTGTCAATGATATGTACGTCAATAATTTTGTGAAAAGCAGACAGTTCACATGTTACACTCCGAGCTTCACCCTTTGGTCCTGGAAATATTTTGACAATATTTTTTTCTTTAGTCTTAGAGGATCCATTAGAACATTGTTTATTCCATACACAAACTTTATCTCTTCCTATGAAACAATCACTTTTGGCTAATGCAGCTTTACCAGAACTTTCGTCACTTGTCCCGAGTCATAATTCTGTTCACTTTCTGAGTTATGCTCAATGAAAATTATTTCCCCATTTTCAGTTTCAGAATTGTCTTCCTCATTTTCACAGTCATCTGCTTCGTCGAAATCAGGTTCATCATTCAGTAATCAGTTCAGCTGTGGACTTGACAGATTTCTTCCAGCCCTAAATAAACGGAATGAATATTGGAAACTCACGTAGAAAGCAACAAACAGTCTACAGAAAACTAATGCAAGACAATTCTAGTGAATACATAAGTAATTTGTAAATAAAAATATACTTACATGATGATACACATGGCGCACTCAGTTGCGACACGAATTTAAAACGCAGTTTAATTCGTTTCTGTTGAAGAAATATTTATTTGACTTCTCACACAGATAGCTAAAACTGTACTGTAGGAATACCTAACACAGGTCAGCAGATTGTTAGTGCGAAAATGGATATCTGTTTATTTAAACGTGGCGCACTCAGTGCGCCAGCGCGAGTGCTCGAGGGTTAATGTAGGTTATGCCCTCCTTATTCAACGAGAACTATTCTTCAGAACACTAAAATAAATCAGAAGTCTCACAAATCTTCAGTTACTTAGAAGAATTACCATTTTTTATGATTGGTAGATATGAATATACTTTTGTGACAATAGTGTACAAGAGATATTATCTTAACACTCAATTACGCATTTTAAAAAGTTTCATGGTTTAACATGGAATGAGAAACTTAAAGCCTTTCCATTGTACACAGCCACTCTCATTACAGACTAGTCAAGGCATGCACCAGGTGGACTGGTTTCAAGTTCTTATTTGGTAATTAAACTAGAAATTAGAAATACATAGTCAAGTTATTTCATAAATCATGGAACTGCATCTCTGCAATCACTTTAACATGCCCTGGTTGGCTCTACAACTACAAAATTAATTTAATTTGATTTGAAATTAACAGGATTTTCTTTTCTTTTCATGAGGTCATTAACAGCATGGTTGGTGCTCTCATAGCTAGTGAGTTTGTCAAGTAGGCTATTATAAAAAGCTCTGAATGGTAGGCCTACAACATATAGCTAACCTTCAGAGGGTTAATTTTATTTTGCATCTATATGCTAACTGAAATTTTGTCAATGAAACAAGTTAGTATAGGCCTAAATGTTTATATGTAATCAACTTGAAAATTAACTGCATAGATGCAGAAACATTTGAAAGCAGCATGCATTGAGGTGTCTGTCAAAAGGCTCTCAACCATTTCCAACACTAAACCATCAACTTTTCAGATGACAGTTAATGCAAAGGAAATATACACTACAAATTTTGCTCTACAGGAACAGGTTAATCCCAACAAAAGCAGAACATAAACAAGTCAGTCTTATAAATAAGCACTGACTGGAGTTAAAATGATATTGATAACACGCCATCGCAATTACCGATATACATTGTTTATTATGAGAACTTAATAATCATGCCTAGTCAAGGGGGACCTCAATTTGAGGTTATCTAAGTAATATAGGAGACACTGTAATTAACTACATTCAGTGCTTCGAGATAGGGACCAAAATAAATTAGTTGCATCGGAAACCAGGGTTTTGTTAAAAGAAAAATTAACGATACATTCATATCTGATAGTATCAGATGGCAATTCTATCCGTGATCTTATTTGGGGTCATGGGCACAGTGAAAAGGAAAACAGATTTAAACTTCTGAAGAATGAAATGACAAGTATCCCGCGAAAAAGGACCCTGCAAATGACATAAAACATCGCTCGCGGATGTTTGTCTACAGTCTAATCGTCAAAATGACATTTTTTGCGAGAAATAACTCGAGATCAGATCTGAGCAGAGTAAATTGATCAAGGAAGTGGGGGATACAATGTTCTACAAAACAATTTTATGGATCCTCAGTTCAACTGTCTGGCTAAATGGAAGCGCCCCTCTATAGAAAGGTAAACAGACGAATAATGCTGTGGATTTCATAAACAGCGCCCGGAGGAAGCTACTGTGCTCAAAGTTAATTCGATCTATCAAAACACGAAGAAGTTTACTTACTTATTTCTTGTATTTCAATGAAGATAAAACGTCACAGCACACTTCCAAACACAACAGGAATGATATCTTATTCAAATCACGATTGATAGCCTAATCAATGACGACATACGACCGTAAATACGTATTATTATTGATATAATTTGCCGGTTCGCATGACCTGCACAAGATGACGTTTGAGCCCTACGTATGGCACAGATCATTAGATTTTCTACAGCTTTTCGCCTTGCTGAAAGTACTGTACTTTCTCCAAAGATGTCGTAAGAATCAGTTCATGGTTCAAGCTCCGAAGTAATAGTCATAGAATATTTATCACTGTACGAGCATGGAGTCCGAGTTACCGATTCAAGTCGATCGAAATAAGGCATCTACCGGTATCGAAAACTTAAACCTAAATATGGCAAATCATTCATTCCTAACTGGCACACGGTCATCCGTCCAAATATTGACCACGCCCACTGTTCCTCGGGTCAAGACCGACTGCGATGTTATAGTCGACCTTGCTCGGGTACGATGGCCTAAAGATTTGTAAGTCCCTGTCCGGGAAATATTGGTCCAGTCAAAAAAACACTATTCCATGCAATTTATACAAACGAAGTCCGGCTCCATGGCTAAATGGTTGGCGTGCTGGACTTTGGTTACAGGGGTCCCGGGTTCGATTCCCGGCGGGGTCGGGAATTTTAACCATAATTGGTTAATTTCGCTGGACCAGGGGCTGGTTGTATGTTTCGTCTTCATCATCATTTCATCCTCATCACGGCGCGAAGGTCGCCTACGGGCGTCAAATCGAAATTCCTGCATCTGGCGAGCCAAAGTAATACGCCATTTCATTTATACAAACTTATTCAAACTGAGTAGGCCTACGACTTGTTCCTCTTGAAGTAAAATCAGCCTGCCGGTTATCTAGATCCTCAGACATAACTGAATTTAGATGTGTCTAAACTAGGAAGACCATTTCTACCTAGTTTTCTGTCCGACTCGTTGGCTGAATGGTCAGCAGGTTCGATTTCCGGTCGGGTCGGGGATTTTAACTTTCATTGGTTAATTCCAATGGCTCGGGGGCTGGGTATTTGTGCTGTCCCCAACATCCCTGCACACACCACGCATAACACTATCCTTCACCACAATAACACGCAATTATCGAGCTCGATAGCTGCAGTCGCTTAAGTGCGGCCAGTATCCAGTAATCGGGAGATAGTGGGTTCGAACCCCACTGTCGGCAGCCCTGAAGATGGTTTTCCGTAGTTTCCCATTTTCACACCAGGCAAATGCCGGGGCTGTACCTTAATTAAGGCCACGGCCGCTTCCTTCCACTTCCTAGGCCTTTCCTCTCCCATCGTCGCCATAAGACCTATCTGTGTCGGAGCGACGTAAAGCAAAATAGCAAAAAATAACACGCAAAAACCTACACATGGCAGATGCCGCCCACCCTCATCGGAGGATCTGCCTTACAAGGGCTGCACTCGATTAGAAATAGCCACATAAAATTATTAACCTAGTTTTCTTCTCCTCTGTGATCTAGAATTGAAATTTCTAAACATGGAAAGAGAAAATACCATTAATGTAGTAACCTGACATTAAACTGAGTGTAATTAGACTTCAAGAGAAGGAAAATAAGCTGAGGGTACACAATGGAGCCCAGTTGAACTGACATAACTTCTGTTTATTCAGACCCTTCAAACTGAATTCAGTTTAGTCTGCCCTACACAATTTAGGCTACTGGTACACAGAGTGTCTCAATCCTCAAAATATAATGCCTACATTTTCAATTTCATTGTGGAAAGTAAATTTGGATAAACTGCAGTAGGCCTATATTAAAACTTATTCCTGAGATATATCATCATCGGTCATCACTGATTTTAATTTAGGGCTGTCACCCAAGTCTCAGTCATTTGTCTAGTTTTTTCTTAAATAATTTCACAGAAGCTGGAAATGTATCAAACATTTACCTTGGTAAATTATTCCAATCCTTATTTCCTCTTCCTATCAACAAATATTTGGCCCCCCAGTTTGTCTTCTTGAATTTTGTATAGTTTAATTTTTATTCACATTTTTCATAATACAGTATTTTAACAAAGTATGGACATTTTTGTGAATCCTTCATAAGCAAGCTTGAGTGTGGGCTTGTATACATTACGTGTATAACATTAGGTCAAGGGGTTGATG
The DNA here is from genome assembly GCF_040414725.1 of Anabrus simplex. Taxonomy (NCBI): domain Eukaryota; kingdom Metazoa; phylum Arthropoda; class Insecta; order Orthoptera; family Tettigoniidae; genus Anabrus; species Anabrus simplex. Next base: position 182,703,244 of record NC_090267.1, read on the forward strand.
ACCTAGATGTTAGGTCCCTTTAAACAATAAGCATTATCATCATTATAATCATCATAATCATCTTCATCATCGCTTCATCATCATCATCATCATCATCATCACATTGGATCATAAAATAATAATTACAAAGGGGAAGTAAAAATATGGTACCCATTAAGTCATGAGTTATTTACATTACTTTGCCTTCACCATTTGAATATATTTACCAACTTTATTTTCATATTATGATCGTTCATATTTTTAAAAATTCCACTCAAGCTTATTTGTCTACTAATGTCATTCTGCTCCACTTCTTCACTAACAGATAGAAACATACGGTACCATTCATTGTTGCAATTTACAAATTTCATCATATAGATCCATACTGATACAGCTTAATTAAGAAATATTTGGTTTAATGATCCACCTAATCAATACACTTCACTTTACAAGTGAGAATACACTTAATATTAAAATATTATATGCATATTCTGGCACTGGCACTAGAGCGAGGATCAGCCGTAGTTTTACGTACGCTACGAACAACTTAAAAACTTACGCCGAAATGTTAATTTTTTTTTTTTTTTTTTTTTTTTTTGCTAGTGGCTTTACGTCGCACCGACACAGATAGGTCGTATGGCGACGATGTTAAATTAAATTAAAGTAGCAACAAAGAATCTACTAGCAAGGCTCAATAGGGCCATACATAATTTTCCATATTTGTAGGGCCTACTGCTTGAATGAAAGGAAAACACTTAGGATTGTGATGCGCGGGGATATTTCCCGGTAGAGGCCTCAGTATTGGGAATGTAACCGTGTGCTGACAAATGTCAAGAGATGAGGAAAAGGGCAATTAGCAAGGGATTATTCAGTGGGGGGCCGGAACGTGACCACCGAGATAACGGGGTTCCACGGCCAGAAACAGTTGCAAGCTTACAACATCGTGTAAGCTGTTGCACATCGGTTCCAGGAAACAACAGTATCCTAGCGATCCTTGTGTTGTACCGTGGTTGAGAGATGTGCTGTGTTTAAGTTGCAGCATTGGGAAGACTGTGACAGGATTTTGAGCTGCACGTTAGTTCCCCATTTTGTGCCATCAAATACAGGGTCTCTACTGCATTTGGTGCCATAGTAAATTTTTGAAGAGGGACCATTTAGTCACAGAGAAGCCAAAACTATATGCATCCTCGGTAAGTTCTGAATTTTTTTTTTTTAATTCTAACAGTAGCAAGACAATCGCAGATGCGTGCCTAAGTTCTATAGGTAGGCCTACATATTTTGTCAAATGCCCGGGGACTGATTGGAACCTCAAATGGCACCATCAAAAGTGCGGGTAAATATTTTGTAATTGGCGGGCGTGATAACTCAGTTCCAGTGGTTCTATCTTCTCATCAAAACGGCCGAGGCTTGAATCGCAGTCGATGCATGAAACATTTTTAAAATGGGAAGTCACGTTCTATTGATACGGATTCTACTTAAAAAACTAGATCCCGTTCTTTACCTTTCTTTATACTTTTGAGCCATAACCGCGTCATTTTTGGTGGTTTATTTTGAGTATCCGACCATTCTTCGGGCTTAGTTTGTACCTTAAATGGTGAGTGGATGCAGTGGCGTACCCACAGAATAATTTCAGTGGGTGGGGTATAAGTCCAGGGCAGCAGCGTGGATACAACTTTTCCTTGGAAGGGGTTGTGAAAAGCTGTTTTATTGTTTATTTAGAATTTGCTTTACGACGCATCGTAGGTCTTATGGCGATGATGGGAGAGGAAAGGGCTAAGAGTGGGAAGGAAGCGGCCGTGGCCTTAATAAAGGTACAGCCCCAGCATTTGCCTTGTGTGAAAATGGGAAACCACGGAAAACCATTCTTAGGGCTGTCGACAGTGGGGTTTGAACCCATTATCTCCCGGATGCAAGCACACAGCTGTGCGCCCCTAACCGCACGGCCAACTCGCCCGATGGATATAAGAAGAAAGCCGGTCCTACCGAGTACGGTGACGGATCTTCAGTAGATATTGATGGTTTTGATTGTTATCATGTACAATCATGGCTTTTGTACTCTTAACACAAACAGGCTGCATTACTGAAACTGTTCGTAAAATTGATAATATCGTTCTTCGTTTGTGAGGAAGTAGAATCTTCTTGAAAAATTTGTCTTCTTGAAAAAAGGAACCACTTCGGTACTTCGCCCCATGAAGGTGACTACCTTCCAGGTCGTAGATATTTCGATTACGGGAGATTCAAGGCCAACTCTACTGCACCCACAAACAAGGCTGTATCTTCCCCATCCCATGCCTTTCTTAACTCTGTCAGTGCCGGGAATCGAATGCAGGATGCCTTAAGTCAAATTCTAAAATAAGGAGACCTGAAAGTAACCAACTGGCCCCGCGATGTAGGGGTAGCGTGCCTGCTTCTTACCGAGGCCGCAGGTTCGATTCCCGGCCAGGTCAGGGATTTTTACCTGGATCTGAGGGCTGGCTCGAGGTACACTCAGTCCACGTGTTTATAATTGAGGAGCTATATAGGCCGGTCTCCACTGATTAACATTTAACACCAACATGTTAAATTTAACATGTTACAATTGACATGTATATTGTGATTCTGTCTTCCAATTGACTTTGCATGTTAACTCAGAATGTTGAGGTTAACACTTTTAAAATGTTGGCGTGTTTTCCGCTCCAAGTGGAAAACATGTCAAGTCATTTCGTTGTTCGTGAGATGTTGGCACAGCTTCGACAACTTCCATTCTGTTTCCATACCAACAGATAGCCTAAACGACGCAAACGACGTGCTTCTCGTGAAGTAGGATTATAGTTACAACACTCGTTCTTCTTGTTATAAGCTACAAATACAGTACGCGCACGAATGCCATTCTCTCTGCACTATACCGGTACTAAAATTTATAGTCAGAACTGGAGAGGAGCAAGGAGATTACTCTGGACTTAATTAACGATATAATAGAAAGGCCTTGTTTGTAGGATGTCTCATCAAATGAACAGAGATAAAGCGAAGAAAGCCGACAGTTTCCAGGAACTCGAAATTATCTATGATTGTTCCCGCGAGTGCATCGAAAAATCTAGCGTCCCTCAGCCCTTAGTACATTCGGGATATTTAAAACGTTCAGAAAAGTCGGAAGTCGTGGGCGGGGGTTGACGAAGTTTATACTTCAAAGTGGTTTGCTTTTGAAGCAATGAACAGAATGAGGGCAGGAAATATGCCTAATAAAACTGCATTTCTAAATCGTAACAAGAAGCAACAGTGACAATAACAAAGGCCAAATCCTCTTCATGTTTTTCTTTTTGCTAGTAGTTTTACGTCGCACCGACACAGATAGGTCTTATGGCGACGATGAGGTGGGAAAGGCCTAGGATTTGGAAGGAAGCGACCGTGGCCTTAATTAATGTACAGCCCCAGCAATTGCCTGATGTGAAAATGGGAAACCACGGAAAACCATCTGCAGGGCTATCGGCAGTGGGATTCGAACTTACTATCTCCCGGATGCAAGCTCACAGCCGCGCACCCCTAACCGCACAGCCAACTCGCCCAGTAATCCTCTTCATCTGAGTCCATTGCCCTTGTTTGAAAATGGTAGACACTACCTAAATGTATTACCACAAATTGATATAATGAACTACCTGTGTATAGACAAAGGAATTCAAGTTTAACATGTTTATTAAGTGTGGACACAATGTTAAATGAAACAGTATTCAACATTTAACACTTAACATGTTGATGGTGTCACCAGTTAACATTTAACATGTTGTTGTTAAATGTTAATCAGTGGAGACCGGCCTTATGACGGTGAGATGGCGGCCCCGGTCTAGAAAGCCAAGAATAACGGCGGAGAGGATTCGTCGTACTGACCACACGACACCTCGTAATCTGCAGGCCTCCGGGCTGAACAGCGGTCGCTTGGTAGGCGATGACCCTTCGGGGCTGTTACGCCATGGAATTTGGTTTGGAAAAGTGAACAGAGAAGGAAGCGACACTTCTGCAAGGCTCTTTAGCTTCCAGCTAGTTCTTCTGTCCGGCCTCGTGTATTTAGGACAGCTGGAAAACATACGCCGTAATAAATGCTCCTCATAAAACCTTTGTAAAAAATACTAACTGCATCTCTATTTATAAGAATAATCATAAACGTCTCCTTTTCATGTGGCTCGTTTGGTTGAGTCGCTGTCCTTCCGAGTCCGAGTTCACAGGTTCAAATCCCGGCTTGGGTCGGTGGCCCTTAAAACGGTGTTGAATTGCCAACAGCTCCGTGTCGTTGGTTTCTGGCACGTTAATAAAAATTATACATACGAATATTAGCGTCACAAACTGTAACTTTATAGGTACTACTATGTTCTGAATCCCAAGCTCACGAGGGAAACTAATTAACAATTTGCTTTACGTCGCAGCGACACAGATAGGTCTTATAGCGACGGTGGGGTAGGAAAGGCCTATGAGAGGGAAGGAATCGGCCGTGGCCTTAATTAAGGTACAGCCCCAGCATTTGATTGGTGTGAAAATGGGAAACCACGGGAAACCATTCTCAGGGCCTCCGACAGTGGGGTTCGAATCCACTATTTCTCGGATGCAAGTTCACAGCTGCGCGACCCTAACCGCGAGGGAAACTAATAGGACAAGGTAAACCCTACCTAGCATATGCTGTGACGTGTGTTTTTCTTTACAAAGTAACAAAATATCTATACCCATACGCTTTACATTGTATATTTATTTACCTGTTTATTTATTTATTTTATTTATTTATTCATTAGTGCCTTCTGTACAGTGGCGAAGTTAGGGCTCCAGGCCCTCTCGTACACTTAACCACATACTAACCAGAATCTTGAATAAAATACTGAGATACTTAAAATAGTTAAAACTACATAAATTAATAGAATTGAAAATAAATTTAAATAAATTACTACCTCAATTAATATTAAGAACTCTTAAAAATGACTAATCCTGAGGCACGCACACATTCATACTTCAACTATTCAGTCAGCTGTCCTCAGCAGGTAGTCTCGGCTGGTGATCTTAAATCGTGATTTAAAAAAAAAAGCTAGTTTCTCTGACTTGAGCTGGCAGTGAATTCCATTATCTGGCGACAGTCACCACAAATGATCTATTAATTTTATTTGTGTGGTGCAGTGGAATAGAAAGAATGAATCTAGAACGTCTATTTAAGTTGTGAAATGATGATAAAAAGATGAATTTAGAAGAAATATACAGTGGCTGACCTTCAGCTACCACTCTAAACACCATCGTTAAAGTGTGTAGTTGCCGACGTTTATGAGACATCAGCCATGAGACAGCCTGATACTATGGGGTGATATAAACATCGTACCCGATATTGTAAATAAATCGCAGGTAGGAATTAAGTGCTCGTTGAAGTTTAAGTGTTTCTCCTCTCGTCATGTCAACTAAAACAACGTCAAAATAATCAAGAATAGGGAGAATGAGTGTATGAGTTTGGCCTGTAGCTCAAACGGAAATACATCTCTCTGCCGTTTAAGAGTGCGAAGCACTCCAAAATTCTTTTTACGTAATTCTTTCGTGTAATCAGACCAATCAACTGTTTCATTCATCATTACGCCGAGATTTTTAACCGTTTTACTGTAGGGAATAATGTTACCATTCAGTAGGATATGCGGGATTGCGACATTGTTTGGGCAGCTCAGTAATTTTCGTGATCCAATTATGATTACCGTACCTGAGATTTTGTGCAGTTTAGTACAAGAGGGTTTCGTTGTGCATATATATTGAGTCATCGCAAGTCGTTGTTCATATCTTGTCGTGCAGTGTCATATATTTGAAGATCGTCAGCATAGGGGTGGTGTGTGTTATTTCCTGTCACAGATGGTATGTCATTGCTATAAATACAAAAAAATAGGGGCCCTAGAATACTGCCCTGTGGGGCAACATTAAGTTTCATTTTCCATTTAGAGGCCTTGTCGTTTACTGTTACACGCTGGTGACGGTTACTCAAATAAGAACTAAAAACCTTCAGCGCAGCCAGGTCGAAATTTAGCAGTTTCATTTTCTTTATCATAGTCGGAATTACTATAGTATCAAAGGCGCTACTGAAGTCAAGAAGGATACGTATAGTGAGCAGTCGTTTGTCCATAGCGTTTCTAATGTCTTCAGTAACTTTTTTTGCTAGTGGCTGTACGTCGCACTGAACAGATAGGTCTTACGGCGACGATAGGATAGGAAAGGCCTAGTAGTTGGAAGGAAGCGACCGTGGCATTAATTAGTACAGCCCCAGAATTTTCCTGGTGTGAAGATGGAAAACCACGGAAAACCATCTTCAGGGCTGCCGACAGTGGGATTCGAACCCACTATTTCCCGAATGCAAGCTCACAGCCGCGCGCCCCTAACCGCACGGCCAACACGCCCGGTCAGTAACCTTCAAAAGTGCTGTCACGGTGTCACGGTATTGTGACCCTTCATAAATCCAGATTGCAAAGGGTCCAAAATAGCATTTATATTTAGGTCGTATTCCAGAACTTGCTCGTATAGCCTACTAAACGTTCAAAGCCTTTAGAAAGCGCAGGGAGTATAGACATAGGACGATAGTCAGAAGGTGACTGTGGGTCTAAACTGTTAGGTACCGTACCGTATAATATTGGCTGTTCTCTAGACAGCAGGGAAAGTTCCGTTTAGTAAACCGTAGTTCAGTATGTGCGTCAGTAGTATAGGCAGGACAGCACCCATAATGTTATCTATAAAAGTAATATGAATATCATCTACATCTGTAGGCTTTGATTTAATAGAATACAAAGCCTTTTTAACCTGATTTTCTGTGATACTGTGAAATGTGAATGGTGGATTGGCTGGAGGTGAGGGTGGTGAGTCGGTGCAGTTAATTGGGGTAGGTTGAATATTTATTCTACTAAAGTAATCGTTCAGTTCGTCAAGGGGAATGTCAGGAGTTGTCTGTATCTGTTGATGTTTTCCGATTCCCAGAGCTTTAAGTTTGTCCCATGCGTGATTAGAATTTAAGTTGTTAGCTAAATTCCGGAAGTATAGTAACTTATACGTTTCTTAAATTCCTGATTAACTGCTTTGTGCGAGTTTTTAAGATGCGGTAAGATTCGAAGTCTGTGTCATCTAGGGTTTGTTTATTATTCGAAATAAACGAGTCACGGTGGGCCATCATTCTCCTGGCTTCATCATCTAGCCATGGACAAGAAGGGCAAAAAACCTGCATTCGACGTGTGCGTGTGTGCCTGTGTGTATTTCTTTGCCGCATTATTTGTATAAAATGTCACTTCTTTGTTGCTTATCACATGACCATTATTATAATAACATTACCGTACGGTATTTATTCTAAACAAGAATATTGCATTTTTACTCACGGTTTATTCTTGCATTCATTTCACTTGTACTCGGATTATACACTATGAAATGCTGCAGTTATGTTGGGATGGGAGTAACAGATGTACCGGGAGGGGGAGGGGGAGGGGGGGGAGGGTTGTCGTCCAAGGAGTCCAGACATCCCAGGAGTTTTAACGAATGTACTTTTATTAAACATTTTAAATGTAATGTATATTAATATTAGCTTCCGGAATCCGACTCATTGGCTGAATGATCATTGTTGAAGCCTTCGGTTCAGAGGGTTCCGAATTCGATTCCCGGCCGGGTCGGCGATTTTAATCGCGTCTGATTAATTCTTCTGGCTCGGGGACTGGGCGTTTGTCCCAACACTTTCCTCTTCATATTCAGACAACATACTACACTACCAACCACCACATAACAGTGATTACATCCCTCCATATAGGATTGACGTCGAGAAGGACATCCGGCCGTAAAACAGGGCCAAATCCACATGTGCGGCACAGTTCGCACCCGCGACCCCACAGATGTGGGAAAAGCGGGGGAGGAGAAGAAGAACATTACTATTAGCTTCCGGAATCTGCATGAATCCACCACTCTTACTTGGATCCAAACACACTCATTTCCTTTTTAGGTACTCTACACCACCTAAACTCTGGAAGTTTGGACACCTATCAAAATAAAATTCTAGATGAATGCCCCCCCCCCAAACTGAAATCCTGGCGACGCTACTGTACTCTGGTACATGTTTTGTCTTTTATTTAAGACTTCTTCAGCCATAGCATCTCAAAAATTATTTCATCTTTTTAAAATTCAGATATATTACTGTCCAATGATTTAAAATTGATGATCCCATATCCTGTCTAGAATGTTTAAAAAACCACTAAAACCAATTCACTCTGTTTTCCTATAATTCTGTCCACCACTTTCTTACAAAAAAATCTTTTACATCTTGAGCCCCCACCCCCACCCCCTAGGCTGGTACCATTAGAATCGTGTTCATTCCAATATCATATTGCAAATCAAATGGAAAGTATCTTAAGTAAAACAACAAGCCACACTGGACAAGAAATTAGATAATCTCAAAAGGGCAAAATATGATATGTAAGTTCTTAATAATAATAATAATAATAATAATAATAATAATAATAATAATAATAATAATAATAATAATAACATCATTAGAAAACCTTAAGTTAACCAGTTAATTTTTCAAGACAAGTTGAGTTCAGTCAGAAACCTCTCTGGAGTGCATTTCACAGACCAAGAATTAGACACTCTAAATAAAGGACCTAAATTTAATTGGCCAAGTTTTAATAGAGATGATGATATTATGATAAAGATGTTGATTCTCATAGGGAACCTGAAATATTTGTTCCGAATGAATAAATTTATAACACCAATATAGTTGGTCCGTTATTGGACATTATAAATTTTCCAGCTAACTCAATCCTGGTTGCCAGCATTTCGCCCCAGTGAGCTAAATTGGGCTCAACAGTTGGTAAATAGCACACTCACCAAGATGCATCGTCCGACTCGTTGGCTGAATGGTCAGCATACTGGCCTTTGGTTCAGAGGGTCCTGGGTTCGATTCCCGGCCGGGTCGGGGATTTTAACCTTAATTGGTTAATTCCAATGGCCCAGGGGCTGGGTGTTTGTGCTGTCCCCAACATCCCTGCAACTCACACACCACACATAACACTATCCTCCACCACAATAACACGCAGTTACCTACACATGGCAGATGCCGCCCACCCTCATCGGACGGTCTGCCTTACAAGGGCTGCACTCGGCTAGAAATAGCCACACGAAATTATTATTATTATTATTATTATTATTATTATTATTATTATTATTATTATTATTATTATTACCAAGATGCATGGCTAGTGCATACCATGGAGGCCACTGTGTAGGCTACATGGAGCCACCGGCAGTGCCAATGCACTATGAGAGACTTTGTCTCATTTTCAAAAATTGATGCCTGCCTGGCCATCAGATGATAAAGATGTTGATTCCCATAGGGAACCTGAAATATTTGTTCTGAATGAGTAAATTTATAATACCAATTTATAATACCAATTTATAATACCAATATATGATAGTATTGCAACTATTGCCGAAGTCGAGTCTAATATCCATGGACTTCCCATGGACTCTCAGGATGCTTTTAGGTTTGAAATAAAGAGAAGTCTCCCTCATTTAGTTAATTAACTCAAAACCAGTGTTCCAGTAGACAAACTTGAATGTAACACGGATCTTAGGACAAAAAAATCAAAGACATCGATGTTATCTTAACTAACACCAATAAGGGCAATTGTACAGTCATAATGGATTGTATTGTATTGTATTGTATTGTATTGTATTGTATTGTATTTTATTTCGTCCAACTGATCATACAGTGATATGGGACACGTCAATAATCATATTTACAGTAACAAAGGATAAAACAGTAATATACATGCCATGATAAATAAAGAGAAATATACAATGTGGTAAAGAGGCACAGATTTTAAAAAAATAAAACAAAAGTGATACATAAGTTAATTTTCAAGAGCTAAGTATTCTTCAATAGAATAAAAGCAATGGTTAGAAACAAATTTGAATAATTCTTTCTTAAATTTTGAACATGGTTTTATCTGCTTAATGCAGTCTGGTAATTTATTAAATAAATGTACTCCTGCATAACTCAAACTTGATTCATATAGCTTAGTTTTGTGTGGTTCTATGTGCAGACTGTGTTTATTTCTAGTATTATACCTATGTACATCAGAATTTATGGTGTAGCTGTTTACATTCTCCTTCATATATACAAGTGTATGGAAGATATAAAGGCTAGGCAATGGTAAAATAAAATAAAGTTTAAAGTATTTCTTGCAGCTTGTCCTCCTGCTGACACCGGCCATTCCTCTAATTATTTTCTTTTGTAACTTAAAGATGACTTTGCTATATCGTGAATTCCCCCAGTAAATGATTCCATAGGTTAGTATGGGATGGACATATGCAAAATACATAATTTGGCAAGCCTTTAAATTAAAACTATTTTTCAAAGACATTATCATGAAATAAATTCTACTAAGCTTTTTCCCTATAAACTCTGTATGTTTATCCCAGGTTAATGATTCATCCATCCACAAGCCAAGAAACTTTGTTGATGATGAGTACTCAATTATGGTCTCTCCAAATGATATTGGACTAACTTCCATATTTAAATTAATCTTATGGTGAAATCTAATCACAGAAGTTTTCTGTTTACTTAAAATTAATTTATTATCCTCAAGCCAGCTCAGGATATTACTCACTATATTGCCTGCCTTCAATTCTAACCCTTCAGAACTTTCATCAGCTACAAAGACAGTAATATCATCTGCAAACAAAGTTAATTGCACTCCTTGAATATCATCAACAATTTGGACGATATCATTAATAAATACTAAAAATAATAATGGTCCTAAAACTGACCCCTGTGGAACACCATGATCTATGTTTCTGGCACAGGAATACACATTCTTAATTACATTTTTGCTCAAATCAGTACCGGTATATGATATTTCAACAATCTGCCTTCTATCCCCTAAAAATGATTTGAACCAGTCATAGACTATTCCCCGAACTCCATACATGTATAACTTTTCTAAAAGCAAGCTGTGGTCAATTATATCAAAAGCTTTTGTTAAGTCCAAGAAAATACCTAAACATGCACCCTTCCCATCTAGTGTGTCATATATCCGTTCAATAAAGTTAATGAATGCTGTGGTAGTTGATCTATTTTTACGAAATCCACTCTGGCAACCAGCTAATATATTATGCTTCTCTAAGAATGATAACAGTCTATCGTACATAATTCTTTCCAGTATTTTGGAGAATACAGAGGGGAGGCAGACAGGCCTATAGTTACCAGCATCTTCTTCACTACCCTTTTTATGTATCGGAACAACTTTGGTTACCTTGAATTTGTCTGGAAATTTACCAGTGGTTAGTGACAAATTTATCAAGTAACAGAGAGGCTTGATTATGTATTGGTAACAGCATTGAATAAGGTAGTTTGAATAACCATCTAAACCAGAAGACTTCTTTTTACCCATCTGTTTTATTATCTTATCTATCTCTTGCTCAGTCACAGGAGTAAGAAACATGGATGATACATTCCTGTGAACTGTATTCAAGTTTGTTCTTGTCACTGATGTTTGAAAATTTTCCGTTAACCTCAAAACTGCTTCTATAAAATAGTTACTAAATATTTCTGCAACTTCTTCTGGATCACTGATTTCTTTCCCTGCATTTGTAAGAGTAATATTATTTTTTAATGGAACTAGAGTACCTTTTTCCCTTTTTATAATGTTCCACATACATTTAGACCTGTTTTTAGAATTTTTTAGCTCATTCTCATTATGCAATCTTTTGGCAGCCTTCAAAACTTCTTGATATATGTTCTTATACTTCTTATAATAATCCTTCAATTCAGATGAGGTGTTACTCCCTTTCACACATTTGCTTAAAAACCTTAATCGTCTACTTGAATTTCTAATTCCTGTTGTAATCCACCCATTCCTATAATTCTTTACAATTATCCTTTTGACTGGTATTGCCACTTGATAATAATAATCGAACAAACCCAAAAACTCACTGAAGGCCTCATTAGTTGAGTTATTTCTATATACACTCTCCCAAGTTTCCTTGGCCAATAACTGGTTAAAATATGAAATATTTTCCTTGTTGCACATTCTAGTTTCCCTGTAAATTACATTGTTATTTTTTAAATTATGGTTTCCTATTACCCTAAAATTTAGATGCACAATTTGAGCAGAATGATCTGAAAAACCTGTATCATAAACTTCTATTTCATAGTTCCACATTTCCTCATTCAATACGACTTGATCTACTGCTGACTTTGTATCCCCAGATATTCTAGTTGGTTGATTTACAACTGCCTTTAGACCGTACAAGGAAAACAACATTTCTAGCCTTTGCTTATCTCGCCCACCATTATTCCCTAAAAAATCTACATTGAAGTCACCCATGATTATTACATTTTTGTTATGATTCTGTAGGTCATCTAAAATAATTTCAATATTATTATAAAAAGTTTCAACATTACTAGAAGGATTTCTATAAATGCATATAAGTATTAACTTATAATCCACTAGTTCAACAAAGCTAGCCTCGAAATGCTCCTCTACATTCAGATATTCAAATTTATCCAACTGCTTACATTTGATATTATTATTCACATATATACATGAACCTCCACACTTCATTTTCTTTCTACAAAACTTACTTGCAAGAGCATAACCTTCTAATACAAAATTTGAAATCTCATCCTCCATCAACCAATGTTCAGTTAAGCATAAAACATCATACCCTTGTAGGTTATCTGCCAACAGAACCTCCATACTTAGAATTTTATTTCTTAAAGATTGAACATTCTGGTGGAACAAATTTAGCTCTCCCTTTAGATTATAACTATTGCTACCGGTACCTTTTACCATAAAAAATCCTGCTCTAGTAATACTGGTCGTTTCCTTGTCCTACTTGACGTTCTTATTTCTGGTTGTTTAGCTTGCCCTCCTTCAGTTCGTCCTGATGGTGCTCCAACATCCAACTTCTCCAGTAACTCCTCTCCTCGTTCATCCAACTGACTGCTACTGATGATCTCAATGGTTTCCTCACAAGTTTTCCCTGAGTACTCAGTGCTTTCTGGTATTGCTGTCTCTGATGATTGTGGTAGAATCACATTAATCCCTTTCAGCTGATGTTCTTCTCCTAGGCATCCTTCTTTAGTGGTAGCACTCACCTCAACTACTTCCTCAACTCTTCTTACTTTCATTACCTGCAAATGTTCTGCAACTTCCTCATCTTTATCGAACAGCAGTGGTATGGCATTGGTTGTGATAGTTGTTCCTGAAGTCTGTTGTATTTTCTTTCTTATCATATTACATAGCTGCTTTTTCCCTCTTCTGCTAAGATGCATGCCATGATTTGTGAAATATCCTCGATCCATATTGCTCATATCAATTATTTCTGTATTTCGAAAGCATTTGACAATTTTCTGTAGCCGCCTGTTTGTATCATCAACTAACTTATTTACACAAGACCATTCAATTAAATCATGTCGATGTGGAATATTACATAATATTACATTGGTGGTCTTTAATTTGCAAAGTGCTTTCTTCACCCCAGAAATCACATTTGATGCTTCATTTCTGGCAATATCATTCGTCCCTGCCATAATAACCACGTAGTCATTCTCATTAAGTGTTCCCATCTCTTCCATATCTGACTGAAGAACCTCTTTGAACAGAGCACCTGGCTTGACAAAACCTACAACTTCAGTCTCCGGTAGCATATCACCAAGTTCGACAGCAATACCCCGACCATGGCTATCCCCGTACACAACTACCTTACATTTTTTCTTCTTCAACCCCAGTGCAGGCTTCCTTGTAATGGCTGGAATGTTATTAATCTTTACACATTCTTCTTCACTAGCGGTAATTGATTCAAGGACCTGGAACTTATTCCTTAATTCAATACCTAGGCCTACGCCCCGATCATGATTAGTTTTAGGCCTACTGTTACAACACCTCGTACTTACTTCCGACCATGTCTCAGTTTGCACTTCAGTCACACCATTTAAACTAAGTCTATTACGTTTAATACTTTCAATGTCTTCCCTTAACATTCGAATAATTTCATCCCTTGAGGCCAATTCGGATAATAAAGTAACACAGTCAACACACTTTCCCGCTTCCGCATGCACGATGCGTGCGTCACATACACAAACACTTCGCGAATTATTTTTCCTTTGGCCTATGACCTGATCCACACTTCCACTGGTATTTGGCACCTTCTTCTTCCCGTCGTTAAATTCTATGCACTCACTACTTTCCATTAAACTATTACATTTCTGAAAATTCTCAACAGCTTGAGGAGCAACACGACCGGCAGGCGCCATTTTACTCACCAATAGAAAAGATTATATTGAAAATACAGAAAGTTTTTTTCCTGACGAGTTCTTTTCCAGTGTCAATAAGGAGACCACGGCTAGGATCCAAAAAGGTTTAAAATAGTTATTGGAAAATTCTATGCTTATCCTCAATGAACACAAAATTCAGAAGATGATAAATGTGAAGCCTAGGTTACCAATGGTTAGAGCATTGCCTAAAATTCATAAAGTAGGAATTTCTGTCAGACCTACTATTAATTGTAAGAACAGTCCTACATATAAAATCTCTAAATTTATACACAAATTTCTTTCTGACAATTATAAGTTTCATAATAAATCACTAATAAAAAAAAATCAACAGAATTTTATAATAGTTTGGAAAGCTTCAAATTTTTGCCACATCACTACTTATGTTCATATGATATACAGTAACTAATATGTATCCAAATATCCTGGCCAGTAAAACAACAGACATTATAAGAATTAATTTAAATAGTCAAGGTCAACTGGAGAAAATAGAAATAGAACAATTCATGAAAATTCTGGAGTTTGTCACAAAAATAGTTATTCTACGTTCAACAACACAATTTATGGTCAAGAGGGATTACCAATGGGAGCTTTTTTAAAGGTACAGTCAAAGGTTCCACCTTTACAATGCTAATTTTTTTTGTTTAATTAGCAATAAACAAATGTTGGGACATGTTTCTTCCTCCTTGGTGGACATCATCAGCCAAAATACTTATTTAGATAAGTAAAATTTTACAATTATTTCGGCTGATGATGTTCACCAAGAAGGACGAAACATGTCCTGACATTTGTAATTGCTAATTAAACAAAAAATTGTAGTGTTGTAAAGGTGGAACCTTTAACGGTATCTTTAAAAAAGTATACTAACAACAATGTGGGCTTTGCAATGAAATCATTTTATCCAATACCGATGGGAGTTCAGGCATTGGGCATGCTGGTCAATATTTATGAAAATGGGTATGAAAATGGGAAATCACGGAAAACCATCTTCAGGGTTGCCGACAGTGGGATTCGAACATACTATATCCCGAATACTGGATACATGCTCTATTGGTGAAAAATATCCAATTCCCTCCATGGGAATTTAGAATTTTCCATATTGGATACTGGCCGCACTTGAGCCACTACACAGGTTATTACCAAAATCTTCCCATGACTTCTTATTGGATTGAACAACCATTTGTTTCACTCTATTTCTTTTATCTACGTTCAAGTCTACAAGTCCCTGTCTGCGTCACTTTGGAGCCATTCCTGATAAGTCTTCTTTTTACGTTTAAAAGCTCGTCTCATTTTGTCATTCCACCAAGATGTTAAGCTCTTTCCCATCTTTGCATACAGTTCTTAGGAATTCCATTGCTGTTGCCATCCATTCTCTTCCTATATACTGAACCTACTTGCTGTCCATTGTTTTGGAACTTTTCACTAATCATATCCTGTAAATTTCCTTGTCCTGGAGATTTTCTACCCTTATTTGTCTGCAGACAGATTTCACTTTCTCTATCCTAGAGCCTAGAGATACTCAGTTCATTACAGATCAGATAGTGGTCTATTTCATCAAAAAATCCCCGGAAAACCTGCACATTCCCAGAATTCAAATTCGGTTAAGATATAGTCAGTTATGGATCTGGTGCTCCTACCCTCCCATGTGTAGCGGTGAATAACCTTATGCTTGAAGAACGTATTGGTAAATGCTAGTCATACTAGCGCAGAAGTTCAGCAAATGCTTCCCATTCCTGTTAGTTTATATATCTGGCCCAAATTTGCCAATAATATAATGTTATTTGCTTTACGTCCCACTAATGACTTTTTTGGTTTTCGGAGATGCCGAGGTGCTGGAATTTTGTCCCGCAGGAGTTCTTTTACGTGCCAGTAAATCTACCGACACAAGGCTGACGTATTTGAGCACCTTCATATAACACCGAACTGAGCCAGGATCAAACCTGCTGAGTTGGGGCCAGACGGTCAGCGCTTTTACCATCTGAGCCACTCAGCCTGGCCCCAAATTTGCCAATCACCCTTTTGTATCCTTCAGTTCTATTTCTAACTATTGCATTGAAATTGCCCATTAGCACTGTCCTATCCTTGCTGTTGACCCTGACTACGATGCCACTCAATGATTCATAAAATTTGTCGACTTCATCCTCATCTGCATCCTCACATGGTGAATACACTGAGACAATTCTTGTCCTAATTCCTCCAACTGCCAAATCCATCCATATCAATCGCTTATTTCTGTGCCTAACAGAAATTATGCTGCGTGTAACAGTACTGTATTCCTGATGAACAGCCCTACCCCACACTATGATCTTCCCTTTTTAATACCCGTCAAGTATACTTTATAATCTCCTATATCTTCCTCGTTATATCCCCTTACCTGAATATCATTTACTCCTAGCACATCCAGATTCATCCTCTTTGCTGACTATGTCAGTTTTATTTTCTTTCTTCCATAAGTCTCATTAATATTGGTAGCTCCCCACCAAATTCCATTTTGTTCGCCAAGTTGTTTCCAAGGAGTGCCTCACCTGTCAAGTGGGAGTGGGACTCCATTACTCCCATAGGTCCGAGGCTTGGTTAAAACGTTCTGAGCATGCTCCGTGAAAATTCTGTGAAGCAGATGCTACCCTTACTTAAACATAGTCCAAGTGAGTATCTCTCTTCTAACAGGTTAGGGACAACCGGTGGATTGTATGGTCCTAACCGCCTGAGCACAGGGACGACCATGACTCAAAAATATGTCCAAAATGTCTAGTCCCTTTCCATAGCAATTGGTATTCTGGCTCTCAGGACCACTTACTAGGCCACTCCTCCGATGCTCATGGTTCACGAATTAGAATATGACTACAGTAACCCACACCATGAATCATAGCTAAAACTAACCTTAACTAAATTACTAGAAAAATTTTAACAAACTATATCAATATTCTCCAAGATTAACCCTCTGTTAGTGATGCCATTTTTACTCTCAACTTTAGTGAGTTCAGTCCAGTAGACCGGAATTAAATAATTCCATTTTTCATTATTTTAAAGTATATTTTTAAGGAAGGGTATAATACATAAGTATTTTATCATCTTAACATTTATTTAAAATACACTTATGTAATCTATAAGCAATAATAAGGAGAAATTATAACTGAGTTATGACAAGTGAAATTTGCAAAATATCCAATGATAAACTCTGTTAAAAAGAAAACAATCAATCATGATTGAGATCTAAAGTTTGTAAATTTGCATCAGTACACAATTAAGCTTCAAGACAGTCATGGCATACAACATTTGAGTGTTCAAGGCACAAATACTTATGACGCTTCTTACAGAAGTAATTTGTCTTCTGGTTCTGCTTAGATGTGCAGACCCTGCACCTTCCCACTTCCTTTGATGGTTCTAATCTAGGTTGGACATCTTTCTTGATGTTGTAAATTTCCTTTAGCCTCTCTCTGGTTATTCTGGGAATATTGGAAATAGA
This sequence comes from Anabrus simplex, assembly GCF_040414725.1. Lineage (NCBI taxonomy): Eukaryota > Metazoa > Arthropoda > Insecta > Orthoptera > Tettigoniidae > Anabrus > Anabrus simplex. The sequence continues at coordinate 182,720,976 of NC_090267.1, forward strand.
AGCTCTTCGAACGCCATGGTTCTTCATTAGGTCAATAGCCAACCCAGTTAGGATTTTACGCCAGACTATTTTGGCAGATGGGCAGTTATAAGTATCACCTGAGTATTTATGCCTGAAATATAAACTAATCCAAAGAAAATCACCCGGGGCCAATGAGCAGTTATTCCTAGTGCAATTATAATTAGCACTCAGTTGATCGACCACGTCAATAGCGATCTTAGTCTTGTTATATGACATGATAATTTCGGCTTTTCCTGTTGCATCATAGATGCTGTCATCGTCGTGCATGGAACTGATGAGTAGAACATTTTTCCCCTTCGCAGGAATATGAGAAACTAGTGTGCAATCCTTGCAAAACCCAAACATTGTTGATGGAATAGGCCTCGATTGAAACTCAGGGGGAACCTGACGTTTGTTCTTCCGAATGGTGCCTAACAAAGTTAGATTATATTGACCATGGAGTAAGTCACTAAGCTCAATGCTAGTGAACCAAGTATCTGTAGTGACTTATCTACCAGTATGATGTAGGCTGTTCACACAGCCTCTCAACAACTGCTAGGGGAGAGTTGCTGGTCTGGAAAGGACCATCAGGCTGCTTGCCTATGTACACTTCTAAATTTGATGTATAAAACTTGGCATCACAAAGAGCATATACTTTTAAGCCGTACTTGTTTGGCTTAGTTGGTATAAATTAATGGAAACTACAGCGTCCGCAAAATCACAGCAATATTTCATCGATGGTCACGCATTGAGACATACTGTAATGGGCTTTGCAATATACTATGAAGCTGTCAAGGATATCTCGAATGGGAGCAAGTTTATCACTGGATCTTCTCTCCTGGCATGTATTGCTGTCATCAAATCTTAGGTGCTGTAGGAGAAATCTGAATCTCTGCAGTGATATGACTAGGCGAAAAGAGATCATCTGCATTTAGCCGATTACTTTTTTTCACACCACTGAATATTAGAATTCCAATCAGAGCTTCAATTTCATTACTATCAGTTGGTCTGATATAAGTCTCCCTTTTATACCGCCCCAGAGATTTTTGCTCTATGTGTTGATTAGTATACTGCACAATCATTTCTATCATAGGACCATCAAAAAATTTCCTCCAGATTTCAGTTGGTTCTTTGATGCCCTTCACCGACACCCTAGACCCTGGAAACTGTGTTACAATGTTTTTGGATCTTGTTCATACAGCCTTCGGAGGACAATGTGTCTTCCATTCGGTCATATCTTTTTCTACATAGAATTGAGAATCACTATCTACATAAAACTGTATTTCATCATTGGAATCTAATTCTTGTTCACTGTCACCGATCCATCCTCAAAAGGAGGACTCTCGGCGGTTTCTGGAGCAGCACCAGGCTATGTAATTCGAACATTCGGAACTCACAAAGTAGAAAGATTATGGGCAGATGGGGTAAACTACAAAGAAATTGTAGAGTTTGTGGGTTTACGAGTGAAAACGTACGCTCTGCGTTTCCGGGATGGTTTATCTACACAGAAACATAAGGGGGTACGAACGAACACTCGTACTATTACCGGCAAGTGTGAAATTCAGTTTAAAGATTATGTAAATTGTCTCTTCAACGATAAGGAATTGTTTGTTGATCAGTATTATATATGGTCTCGACAACACGTTCCTAGAGCAATAAAACAACGTCGGTTGGCGCTGTCATCCACCGACAAGAAGCGGATCATGTTACCAGATCGTATAAGTACCTTGCCACATGGGTATGAAGGAGCAAAGAAATAAATACAACAACTTAATGTAATTCTATTTTATTATGTACAAATATATACAATAAATTATGTCAAAAAAGGAAGTATTGTACCACTGATTGCATCATAATTTGAAATTCCTACTCCCCATCCACCTTGGGCTCGCAAATGCGCCATGTCCAAAGGGGCCATGCCTTGGGTTTCATCATCACGAAACACGAGCTCTTTGTTTCATTAAGTTCCCATTTGATTTCTTAATAGGTACCATTGTAAAGAAATGGTGCTGTAATGGCTTGTATTGTGCATGGAGACATTGAGAGCCCAGTGAGGCATTTCTACGATATGTTTTGGGATTGAAGGTAGACGGCCATGGGACAAAACCAAATTTCCAAAAAGTTTGCTGGGAGTCCTTTTCCGTTCCTTTCACAGAAAAGAACGTGAGCGGTGTTGGCATTCTCACAGGCTCTGTCTTATCGGGATATAAAAGTCACCTTCTACATTAATCTTTACCTCAAATTCGACTGTGTCACTTGCACCCAAGATGTGAATTAAATCCCTATTTCGGCAAGTGGAGATTGTCATAGGGTCAAGAGTCCAATTAGACTTAATTGCCTTCTGTTGTGTTGTTTTGTCTACCACACCAAATGTGTGATCTAGACGGAGTCATAGCTTATCTTCATCTGTAGAAAGTGACGCTAGCAGTTCATGCTCTGTATATTCCAGATCATTAAAAAAAAACGCACACACACATTAAATCGGCACCGTTGGCGACAGGGGCCGGGCTCGCTACTGGGGGCACCACTGACGTCGGCCCGGCTGGCGACGGACTGTGCTAACGTTAGTCTTGCTCGCAGACGGATTTCAATTGTACTATAAGGTAGGGGAAAATGGGCGGAGTTAAAAGGTCGCTTCTAGAAAGCTTTCTTGCCTAATTTAAGGAGTATAAATACCCCGCGTAGGTATATAAGGACATCAGACTCTCCTCAGCTTCATTATGTCTGCATTAACGACACCTTTGAGCTGGGTTGTTCAAAGTGCCGACTTGGCGGAGCTGTCGATTGACGACCTCTCAATTCTTCTGTGAGGTATTTTTCATCAACCAAATTGCAAATTTGACCTGCAGGGCGATGATACCATACTTCTGCACCTTCTGTACTCTACAAAGTGTGAGTCTATTTACCATAAATTTGGGGAATGGGCTGAGTTCGTCCGAGTGGTGCCTCAATCGATCCATCTTCAAAGGGAGAACTCTCGGCGCTTCCTGGAGCTGACCCGGAAGAGGAGGATTACCACATCGCCTGAACCACCCCTGGACAACCATCACCTTGGACTGTCACAGCGAGCTGGGAGCACTTCGCCATCAAAAAGGTTCAAACAATATTCTTGAGTCATTAATTAGGAAGTACAAGGCTACCTCGCACAGTTTATTATACGATTTATGTACACCGGACGAATGGACACTCCTTACTGGATATTATTCTCAGGTGTTAGCTAGGGAAATTCAAAATAAAATTTCCTGTTACATTAAAGAAAAACTCAGTTCTGAAAGGAAAAATAGATTTCAACATCTGTTAAATTGTGCGGCTGATGGCACCAGCTTTAGCAGAGATACAATATCTGAATTGTTTTATAGAAATAATATTGTCCTATTGATTTTGTCTGCAACCTTAAGAAAATTCTTAATCAGGAACAACCCAAGATCTCTATGCACCAAGTAACATAGGAAAGAGTTTTGTAGTGCAGAGCATTGCCACACACTTCGTGACTGGGTATGCCTTTAGTGTAGGTTCAATGTCAGAGTTTGTATTTGAAAATTTTCTTAATAAATCTGTCATTGTCATCGAAGAACCATTTTTGGTGGAATCTACTTGTGAGGATATGAAATTCATATCCTTGAATACACAAGAAGAAAAAACATAACCATTTTGTCTTGACCAGTAAAGAAACAGTGTTAGCACAACAATCTAACAGTGAACACAACAATTGACACTGCTTATGCTACTAGGCTCCGGTATATAATGAGCTAATGAGTACACATACATCCACAAAAATCTAGATCATAGCTTTTCATTTTCATGCAACTATAAAACAAGATTGGCGACTTCGGTCTATTGGACCATGTACGCTCTTAGTGACCTCGATGTGTGAGACCGAAATGACTTCCACTGACCTGTACGGTTATCATTCAAACTTGTACAGTGGTGAGTATACTCGAGAATGAAATATTTTACAAGGAGGCATGCTATACATAGCCATGGTTACGTGAATTATTGTGATCCACAAAATATCACTGTAATATTTGTCACAAATGGAAGATAATCATTGATTTTACTCAAAGTCTCAAATCGGAGGTTGATTAAGTAATACCGTCGTTACTGGCAAGAAATATGTATACGTACTTACGGGCTGTAAACAGGACTCCATTACGTTGCATTCCACTGCTCGCGCCGTCTTTTGTTTCTTTCTTGAGGTCCAGGGCTGGCACCGATGAATGCGAGTGTTATGTCTGTGAATTCTCATTATCTTTGTCCATCTTTGTCCATATGTCTAGCGCGGGCAGTTCAAACAGCAAAATGGAAGTCAGCAGCATTCAGGATGTTATCGCATTCTTTAACGAGGAAATTGAGCATGTAATAAGGAAGCTACAAGACCTACACCTCTTGTCGAAGCAAGCCAGATGTGTCAGCAGGAACCGTAGAGGCAATTTCATTTTGGGGGAGAGAGAGAGAGAGAGAGAGAGAGAGGTGGATTGCTAGGGCACAGTTTTAAGTGCAGAAACTGACAAAGTTTCAGAAGCCTGATGAAAGGGACTTTTTTTAGCGACTCAGAATTTGAAGTGAGAATAATATTTATATTGATGTGGTTGTGGGCATCTAAATGTCGCGTCTTAGCGAATGCTAATATCATGAATATGACGAAGCATTTTGTAGTGCAGCAATTCAGATATTTCCGTGACATTTGTTCCTGGAAATTGATTGATGACAAAGACAAATTTCAGTTCAGTGTGGAAGGTACTATTCTTCAGCTGGACGGCAGTGTTATTACGAAAAGGAAACATATCATAATGCTGGAAGAATAGGTAAACAAAAATGGATATTCGGTCTTTATGACACTGAAAAACAAAAAAAAGGGGGAATGATTATTTATGTGGATGATAGAAAATCAAAAACATTAACTGACATTATTTTAGAACATATTCTACCTGGAATGGAATTATGACTGACCGTTGGCGCGGTTATTCTAAATTATCTACTTTGGTGGAGGTTTCACCATTCATACATAAAACAGTTAACCGTAGCAGAAATTTTGTTGATCCCATCACTAGTGCCTGCACCAACCAAGTAGAAGGCTACTGGTCGCGACTGAAGCGGTATGACAGAAGCATGGGAGTAATGAATTCCAAACTGCTCCCAGAGCATACTGACCAGTTTATACGGCTGGAACTGTATGGAAAATCAACGAAGGATGCATTCATAAACTTTGTGCTGCACATTATAGAGAAATATTGTAAGTACCACAAAAATTATTTTTATTGAAAGAAAAATAGCATGATTCCTGGACCAATAGATATATTACTTTTTTAAAGGAAAGGAGCATGAACCCTGGACCAATAAATCATTTAATGAATCAGTCAGGGTACAAGTTCACAACTCGCCCTAATGAGATATCATAATATGTTCGTTTCTTCAAAATAGCCATCCTTTTTTTCTTCCACACACTTCTCCAACCATTTCCAGATTCCTATGAATTTTGCAATTTTCTTTGGAGTTAACACGTTAGATTTTCATCTGCAACCTTTCAAAAATTCAATGTTAAAGTTCATAGGACAACCATTTCCAAAGAAACCACTGTAAGAGGTAATCTATCTCTGTACTTCAGTTCGCTAGTCCGCAGAATTCTCCTAATGTACATAGGCCATAGCTTTTTATCGCCAATTAATTCCTGCATATCGTGATATAATTCAGGAAATTATGGCATATTTTCTTTCTTCCTTTGCAGCACTACTGTGAAGAGACAATTGAAGTGACACGACACCAAAGAACTTCAGTGAGCAAAGACATCACACACGAAAGTGTTACACATAAAAAAAAACACGGAAGTGCTGCGACGTAGAAGAAATTGTAGTTGTAAGGCACTAAAGTATGTATTCTCTAAAATAAAATATTTCGTATTATTCCTTAATCAACATCCGATTTGAGACTTTATTTGAATAAAAGCAATCATTATCTTCCATTTCTGACAAATATTACAGTGATATTTCGTGGATCACAATCATTCACATTACCCATAGCCATATTTAACTTATAAAATACTTCATTCTAAACTTATATCTATGCAAATATAGTACATGAAATAAGAAAGGAAAAGTAACATTAATGCGAGGGAAATGAAAAAGTCAATTACACTAGCTCACCGTGAAAGCACGCTGTGTGTCGTGACCGTAAAGTGAAGAGCTCTCCTACCTTCAGGTCTGATAATATTGTAGTTTTTTGTGGTTTATAAACTTACAATCAAAGATTAAGGTAGGGTTTTCCACCTGTTCAATACTACAAAATAGTAAAATTATTAAAACATCACATTTTTGTTGTCATCTTTGGTACCAGTTTCATGTTTGTGCATACATATGTTATTAATATTCTAATGCAACTAGTAAAATGTCCTGAAACTACCTCCTAGGCTGATGGTGGCAAATAAAGTTGACGAAACTGGTACCAAAGATGACAACAAAAATGTGGTGTTTTAATAATTTTACTATTTTGTAGTATTGAACAGGTGGAAAACCCTACCTTTATCTTTGACTGTCAATTTCGTTTCAATACAGACCAAAAATGAAAGTTTATAAACTTGGCCTGAAGCCTTACGATTGTTGGTGCTTCAGCGGCGCCAAACTCTCAATACGATGTAGGCTGATAACTAGAGAATAATGATTGCAGTTTTATTCCAAGAAAGGGGTCTATGACCTAGATGTTTGGCCCAAGCATATTTTTATTTCAGGAAGTAAATTACGAGTAAAATTATATTTTGTAAAAAATAATTATTACAAGTAAAGTAAGGTATACTATAAAATTAATTACAAGTAATACTCTTACACAACTACTTCTCAACTCTGATATTAGTCTGTTCTTGGAGATCGTGGTGTAAAGCTCAATATTTTCTCAAAAGTCTGAGGATATCCTCATACACTAGGGGCATGGCATTGATCGCCCAGGCAAAGTCTATGTGCGTGAACTCTTCATCCAGCACTTTCAAGTAAGCGATCACATTAGGCAGTGCTTCCTTGGTTTTAGCTATGTCCTGCAACAGACAAAGAATGGAACATCAAATTCTATTTCAATCAATTAATCAATCATTACTGATATGCCCAGGTGGCAGATTCCCTATCTCTTGTTTTTCTAGCCTTTTCTTAAATGATTGCAAAGAAATTGGAAATTTATTGAACATCTCCCTTGGTAAGTTACTTCAATCCCTAACTCCCCTTCCTATTAACAAATTGTTTTGCCCTAATTTGTCCTCTTGAATTCCAGCTTTATCTTCATATTGTGATCGTTCCTACTTTTAAAGACACCACTCAAACTTGTTTGTCTACTGATGTCATTCTGCGCCATCTCTCCACTGACAGCTCAGAAATTACCACTTATAATACCAATGTAGTTGGTCCATTATTGGACCTTATAAATTTTCCAGGTAACTCATTCCTGGTTGCCAGCGTTTTGCCCCAGTGTGCTAAGTTGGGCTCATCAGTTGGTAAATAGCACACCCACCAAGACGCATGGTATGCACTAGCAGATTATTATGTATTTAAGTGATACACTTATTATTAAAGTGATACACTTATAGCAGATTATTATGTATTTACTATAAGTGTATCACTTTAATCTTAACACACAGTAAAAAGAAACCTCAAAAGACTTTCACACATTCAGAGCGTAAAAATAAAAAGGTTGAATGTACAGCTAAGCATGTTAAAACTTTTAATCAATGTATTTATTTGGTGAAAAAAGTGTATGAAAACATATCCCTATACGTCACCATGACGATTTTAATTAATGTGTACTTGTTTAACTTGTGTGATTTGTATGATTTAGGCTGATGATGACATTTGTATATGTTGAAACCGGTACTAATATTGAATAAATGTTGTAGATAACATCTTATACAACTTGTATTTTGTATTGAAAAAGTTTAAGCTTACTAAAACTTATCTCTGAATTAATAAACGCGGGCGAAGCCGCGGGGACATGCTTGTATACTATAATGTCTACAATCAGCATGAACCGTTACCTGTTGCCAAATTTTTTTATTTTGTTTCATGAGCCTATGGGAAGCTTCAGTCAAATAGGTTTGAAACAGATGTTTAAAATTGATAATATTTTTGTGTCATCTATAAAATCAGCAAAAATGGGAAACACAAAGTTAAGGCAGTGGTTTAGAGAAGCCTTCTTCTCATATTCAGGTGACAGTTGTGCTCTGATTCTTGAACCCTGGACTACATATACTAATTACGAATATCCATGCGGTGCTGAGTTAAAATTAATTATTGAAAGTGGACTGCTTGTAAAAAATCTATTATTATTATTATTATTATTATTATTATTATTATTATTATTGTTGTTGTTGTTGTTCCGGGGTTTATCGTGGAACGCAGAGGTGAAAGAAGGTGCCGGGGTGAATGGGTCTAACTACAATATCAGGAATTGAATTTAAAACGTAAACTGAAGTTTATATTTTTGAAAAACAACAAACTTAACAACTTTTCACTTAGTGAGATAACATTGACATTTCAGGTACAAAATAGCAATTGAAAAACAAGACTTAGAAAAATCCAAAATTTCAGAACTTCAACACTCTTGGGCTACAAGCCCCTAGTTAACAATTTTTGAGCTCCTAGCTCAAGTTTTACAGATGAGCATAAATTTGTTCAAAGGGCAGAAATCCCCTAAATTCCTGGAGGACTTGCTCCCAAAATACAACATCTAGCCTTCGAGAGGCATACAGTAATCTTACTTTGAAAAAGAGCTAACAGGCTCTCAGTTTTCCAAGCCTAATCAAGGCAACATCAACTTACAGTTCTGGCCTCTGAAGGCACCACTTAAAATAGGAAAATGATTATACAGGGGTATTTAATACCCAACCTACTGGGCCTTCATGTAAAAGGAAAAACGGTTAAATAAATGGCCTGAACAAAAGGGAATGGAGGCGAATACCTTGCCCTCCTAGATATGAACACTTAAAACCTAAAAGAGCACTAGGGCGATGAAACAGGGGCTATTTCCAAACTATGGAGGTGACTCGTATAAGAATAGATTAGAACATTACCGAAAGGAAGAAAACCAGTTACCAAACGTAGCCACCTCAAACCAATATCAAGGGGAGCTCGAGAGGGTACATCACTCTCTATCCCCGATTTACAGTTAAAGATTTTATGAAGTCTTTACATTAGCCTGCTGAAAGTTACATTTTTAGGAAAACTAGGTTACATAGTTAATGATTCGGACCTTTCTCCCAGGTTAAACTGCGGAGCTAGCAAGAAATAAAGATGTTATGAGGCCATTATCTCGTCGGTGTACTGGTGCCTGCTGAAAGAGGCGCAGCCCGCCTCCTGCTTTGACACACACACTAGTTCAGATGACGATCAATTGGCCAAGAGACGAGAAAATACGCAGTTTATAAACCCTCGGGGAAAGTTCGAGACCATTCAAGATTAAACTAGCCACATCCCCTCATGTTTATTGGTCATTTTGAAAGTACACTCAAAATCAAAGAAGAAGAAGAGAAGAAGAAGAAGAAGAAGAAGAAGAAGAAGAAGACGACTGTGATTGGTAGAAAATTAATTACAGAAATTAGGGATTGGCTAGATTCAAAACTGGCAGAAAGAAAAGATCAATATTGCCAACCCAAAAATAAATGAACATCAATTAGTAAAAAAAAAAACTTATGAATACAAAACTTCTTTAAATTGAAGTTCTTTCACTTCACACCAGGGTGCATGATCATAGTTTTTTATTTGTAGTGACATCTATGGAAGAAAGTCCAAACTTCTTGATGAATGGCAAACAAAACAAGTAGAATTACAGTCAGTTCAGGAAACTTCATAATAACAAAATTACATTTGATTTCTGTGGTGAAATCTTCTAGTAAATTTATAAGTTGGTCTATTTTCAATTTCACTGTTTCTCCACTAGAGGAGTTCTTTTAGGCGCTAGATTTAAATGTGCAGCATTGGGGTGTACCTCCCAGTACAATTATTATGATTATTATTATTATTATTATTATTATTATTATTATTATTATTATTATTATTATTATTATTATTATTATTATTATTATTATTCAAGATAACAGAAAAGGATTGTCTCAAAGGAACATTTTAAGATGTTATCAAGGCCGTACCCAAGATATTTCTCCGGGGATCAGGTGTTTTTCTGGGGCTTCCAAAAGCAAAAGCTATAGGAGCAAAATAAAACATTATATTTTAAGTAATAAAATACATTTTATCGAACAAAAATGTTTCCAATTTCCGTTTGAGCAGTACGACTTAACAGATTAAGTGGAAAGCTAAATTCATAGCGGCCTAGTAAGCGCTATACTGTGTGCATGCAGTGCTAGACAAAATGTTCTGAGATTTCATTTTTCACTATAATTGTTAACAATGTCTACATGTTTAATACATTTTTGAAAAAAAAATTCTAGTGACTCGATAACATGACAATATTTCTACAGAAACGTACCAAGCAGCGATCCCAGGACCAAATTTTAGACGCATTCAGGGAACTAAAGGGTCTCACCAGGCTGCGAACTGTGAAGCTTCAGCGGGGATAGTCTTGTTTCCCTTCACGGAGTGAACAAAGGGAGCGAGAGAGAGCGCTGAGAGAGAGAAAGCAGACGGCCAAGATAGTATTATTGAACCAGAGAGAAATCGTGCATATTTAGGAACTGCATAGTAATAGCTGTTAGTTTTTGTTCACATTTTTTTTTTTTTTTGCTAGGGGCTTTACGTCGCACCGACACAGATAGGTCTTATGGCGACGATGGAACAGGAAAGGGCTAGGAGTGGGAAGGAAGCGGCTGTGGCCTTAATTAAGGCACAGCCCCAGCATTTGCCTGGTGTGAAAATGGGAAACCACGGAAAACCATTTTCAGGGCTGCCGATAGTGGGATTCGAACCTACTATCTCCCGGATGCAAGCTCACAGCCGCGCGCCTCTATGCGCACGGCCAACTCGCCCGGTTTTGTTCACATTAGAAGGAATGTTGAGACCTGACTAGGCCTTGCCAGGGCACATGACAGAGCTGCTGACTAGTGGAGGGAAGGAAAGCATGAGGGTTAGAATCTCGTGCACACAATGCTTAGATGAGTGTATTCAATGTGTGTCTTTTATTCAGGTACGTATATTTCATATTTGTGTGTGGTGATTACCATGTTCTGCTGAATGTTGTTTGGAAAATTGTGTTTGTGTCTTGCTGTAGTAGATTCTCTTGTTTTGGGATGCGAGCGCTGCACTCTTTGAAGGTTGTGAGTTCAGATCCCATCCGTGCAGTCCAGGCCGCAACTATGGACGTAGAATCTGTATTCTTTTGTGGGTTATAGGAATCGGACTCATATCCTTGTTGTGTTTCATGATATGTGTTTTGTGCAACCATTGTTCACCGAATGCCTGGCTATCATAACGTAGATATGTGCTAGTTACATAATATTTCAAGTTGCTTTACATCGCACCGACACATACAGGTCTTATGGCGATGATGGGACAGGAAAGGGCTAGGAGTGAGATGTAAGCGGCCGTGGCCCATTAAAGTACAGCCCCAGCATTTACCTGGTGTGAAAATGGGAAACCACAGAAAGCCATCTTCAGGGCTGCCGACAGTGTGGTTCGAACCCATTATCTCCTGAACGCAAGCTCACAGCTGCGTGACCCTAACCACATGGCCAACTCTCTCAGTTTATGTAATATTAATACATATTTGAGTCATTGTGTGTTGAAAATTTAAATGTAAATACTGTTAATTATTTTAATGAAAAATCTTCATTATTGTATGCATACTTGCACGAGTTACATCGGAGTTTAAATGTTTATCTTATCACGTAGTGTCATGCACGAGCGGTGTCTGGATTAGTGTGGAATCGCATATGAGCACTCGATTCCATGGGACGTAACAAACCTGTAACGTAACAAACTCGACAGCAACCGAGTTATTATGAACGAGTAGTAGAACACTAGAAGTTCTGTTACGTCTTGTTCATGATAACACCAAAGTAGTTCAGTTTTGCAGTTAATGTTTACCTGTCTATTATTATTATTATTATTATTATTATTATTATTATTATTATTATTATTATTATTATTTATTATTATTATTATTATTATTATTAATGCCCTGAGGTGAATAAATTGAAATGTGATCATATTTATTTTTAACATAGTATTCCCCACCCGGCTACTCGTTCCTGCCACCCAGCTGACGAAAATTTCTGGGGAGAACACTGTGTATCCTACGTAAGTTGGAATAATTTATTATGGATGCGAGAAGTTAGTGCTATTCTCTAACGTAAAATGTATTACAAATCATCGGTCTCTAGACCCAACGATTATAAGACTTATCTGTTTTCCGAGTCCGTGCCATAGGGATATTCAAGCTCCAGGAAGAATGTGTTAATTATAGAAGGGTGCAAAATCCCGTGGGCACATTGATGATATTTACATACCGTGTTTGTTATTTTACTGTGTTAATTTCTCCTTTGTTTTAGAGTAAAATAAACTATGTTTTTATCTCCCTACATCATTATAGTTCTCATTCACACATGTGTTCTCTGATCCCTGTCAATTTACATTAAGTTTTAAGTTAGATCCAGAGGGTTATTTTGAGTCTCCATGACCCTAATGTGACGGGGCTTAGCCAGGCACGAATTAGGACAAGTGGTTGGGTACACTATACATTTCCTAAAAACTGATGATCTGAATTAAGAAAAGGCCATCCACTTGTCATATTTTTATTTATTTCATAGTTCGTCTCTGTTAGAGTGATTTTTCTCTCTGATGTTAACTTACCGCTATCGCCATAATATTATGTAATAATTTCATGTTAGCCAATACCAGCAGACAGGCTACTTTGACTGCAATGTTTTCTCCACATTACAATCTGCGTACTGAAGTTGGTCTTGGCACAACTACATACTCTACACGATGGTATGACACTTAGTACAGGGTTGTATAGTTTTTGAAATATTGTTGACCATAGCATGTGCAAATTATTTAGGTGTCGTTTTCTTAATGGAAATTCTAAGTTCCTATGGAGGGAATTAGATATTTTTCCACCAATACAGCATATAAAAAAATCAGATAAAAAATTACATGTTTGGTTTTTCAGGCGTTTGCTCTATTAACCAGTGTTTTATCTTAGGTCTGACACTAGACTCATCAGAGTGGGATGTGTCAGACCCTACCCACTGACGCTGGGGTGAATGCAGGTGAACTTATCAGAAGCCCATTATAAGAGGCACAGTCTGATAACTGCATATGGGAGATAAAACTCCCAATGGAATTAATGCCCGCCTAGCAATTCTGAATGGAAATTCTACGTTCCCATGGAGGGAATTAGGTATTTTTCCACCAAAGAGAATATAAAAATCAGATAAAAAATTAGATGTATGGTTTTTCAGGCGTTTGCTCTATTAACCAGCATTTCGTCTTATCTCCCGTATGCAGTTATCAGACTGTGCCTCTTATAATGGGCTTCTGATAAGTTCACCTGCATACACCCCAGCGTCAGTGGGTAGGGTCTGACACATCCCACTCTGATGAGTCTAGTGTCAGACCTAAGACAAAACGCTGGTTAATAGAGCAAACGCCTGAAAAACCATACATCTACTTTTTGATCTGATTTTTGTTTTCTTAATGCCGCCCATACCTCGAACCGAGAGAACAGACTTATTCATGTCAAAAACTCCTGCTTTAAAAATATTAAACATTTTGGCTTATCTTAATTTCTATAACATCTGAAAGGATAGGTACCTAACAAATGATATATTTCTTTTGAAATGTATACAGCAGATTTATTTACCCGAGGGTCAGTTACGATGTCATTTTGGGTGTACATTATTGCAACAGGAACAGTAATCTTGCTCACATCGTACTTGGGAGGTATGCGAGAGCCGTACACAATAAGATTCTTCTCTTCTCCATAATCGTACTTCATGAATTCACCTGTGAATAAAATTTACAGTTTTAATTTGAAATTAAAGTTAATCATTCAAAAAATCATTCATAACATGGGCCATTGATGAAGATATTGGTGATTGGAAACATGTTGTTATAGTTTCTTGTAGGTTAAAACTATGTTGTAATGAACAAGCCATACGCTTTGTATGCTGCTTAAACATTGGATATAACAAGTATGTTGATTCCTTATGCCGAATAACAAAGGGAAGCTACAGCTATGAGGTTACCGATATTTTGATACTTTGGGAGGTTCAACTATGTCAAAAATGAACAGGTACGTGTCCGATGGTTTGTGCCATGTGCACGATGAAATGGCCATTTAAATTTAACAGCCTGTATAAATTTTGGCAATTTGCATTGGAGTATCTGTGGCACCACAGGTCTAGTGGCCAGCTTCAGTGCATTCCATTCGGGCATCATGGGTCCGAGGCGAGTCGAAGTCTAATGTTTAAATTTTTTAGTTTCCTTCCCCTCTCTTCATATATTACCACCTGTATGTTTTTATTTGCCAGTGCACACTAGGAAACGTGCTGATTAAATTTAGGTGAACTCCTGGATAAAGTTATTTTAAATAGTCTACTTGCAGTTTTTGGGAAACATTTTCAACCTGGATTCAGGAAAGGTTTATCAACTGTTACTGTTCTAGCACCTTCTATTCATAATGTTTTAAACAATCTTGATCATAATTGTCTTACTTCAATATTTGTAGACTTGTCTAAAGCCTTTGAAAATGTAGTCCATAACCTATTATTAAAGAAAGTAAAATACTATGGTCCATGGTGTCGATTTACATCTGTTATCATGTTACGTACAATAGCATAAGCTGTGCATTAAAGTAAATTATGAAATAGATTATGAGGTAAAGAAAGTTAGATCTTCCTTTGAAATCAGAAACAGTGGTATTCCACAAGGCACTATTTCGGGACCTTCTCTCTATCTCCTGTATGTTAATGAAATGCCAGAAATTGTAAATTCCACCATTATATCCTATGCTGATGACGCATCTGTTATTAGTTGGGCACACGATAGGGAATCAGTGGTACAAAATCTTAATGCACCCTTAAACCATATCAACAGATCATTTTATACTTCCAATTATCTTATGGTGAATCCTTACAAAACTGTGGTGAAATTTGATGTTAAAAGCAATTGGAATAATGATATACACTGAGTGGCCAAAAGTCATGGCAAGGGGTGTCCAATTAGAAAATGTGCCATGTTTGACCCCTGAGCATTGCGGCTAGCTGCAGCGTAGCTGAGCAGTCTGTCACAGATACCAGTGTCATGAAGATGGAAACACGTCGTGAGTTAACTGACTGAGCGTGGGATGATCATCGGCGCATGACGAATGGGTCATAGCATAGCGGAGATTACACACAAATTTGGGTTTCCGAGGTCATCAGTGTCGAGGGTGGATCTTCAGTATCACAGAGAGAATGTTACCACCCACGTAAACCACCACACGGGAAGACCACAGGTGTTTAATGAACAGACATCACGTCGCCTCTGCAGAATCATACTGGGTGTTCGAAGGACTACTGTGAGTCAGATCACCACCCAGCTGAATGTTTGGATTCAGGAAGCATTTCTACCAGGACTGTTAGGAGGCAACTGCACTGCATAGGCTTCACCGACCGACCACTAACTCGTGTCCCTTTGCTGACACCTCGACACAGAGCTCAACAACATGCATGGGCCTGGAAACATCGGAAATGGACCATGGAACAGTGGCGGCATGTGGTATGGTCCGATGAATCCCGGTTCCAGTTGTATCGAGCTGATAGGAGCATGAGAGTGTGGCGTGTGCCCCAGGAAGCTATGGATCCTGCATGTCAACAAGGGGTTGTCCAGGCGGGAGGAGGCTCATTTCTGGTCTGGGCAGTGTCCTCATGGTTGCAATTATGCCCCACTGTCCAGCTGCAGGGAGCGCTGACAGGTGGACATTATGTGGACATTCTTTCAGACCATCTGCATCCCTTTCTGGCCCTAGATGTTTCAACAGGACAATGCGTCATATCACCGCTGTGGTGGCAAGCAGGCAGTTGGAGGAGCACTCCAGTGAAGTTAAAACCATGGATTGCCCCCCCCCCAGATCCCCCAGTCTTAATCCAATCGAGCATTTATGGGATGCTGTCGATGCTGGTGTATGCTCCATGAACCCTACATCAACTACACAAGACCAATTATAGGTAGCAGTGCAAGATGCATGGGTCTAGATCCCTCCAGAATGATTCCAACACCTTGTATAGCCTACGCCTCACCGTATTGCTGCCGTTTTGAGGGCTCGCGGAGGAGCAACTCATTAACATCACATTCAGTGTCTTCCCATAACTTTTGGCCACTCAGTATAAGTATTCAGTAAAACGGCACACACCTTCAAAATACAGTTACTAAATTCTTAGACATTGTCCTAGATACACCATATGTCTTGGAAGAATGTTAATTATGTCCGTAAATATTATCATCTGGAATATTTTTATTACGTAGGCTATCAAAAATTGTAGATACAACTGTATTAATAAAAGTGTACTATTGAGTAACATACCCTTATCTGAGCTTATGGAATAACTGTCTGGGGTCGTGGGGCAAATTAATATTTTGAGCAACTTAGTATTTTACAAAAGAAAGCTCTAATAATCAGCTGTCACATTGTGAGTAGAAGTACGTAAAATCTAGAACACTCTGGTATCTGTGGTGCCAATTTTCATCTGTTATGATCTTACTTACAACAGCGTAAGCTGTGCGTTGAAGCAAATTATGAAGTAGATTCGTAATATTATAACACTTTCTTCCATATAGATCTATAAATATATTCTCTTCATTAAATTCAATGAAACAGCAACTATAAGAAACAGTGAGACCCACAGTTATAGCACAAGAAATAGGAATGATTACCACATGAGTTTTCAGTGCGCTAAAAATATGAACCATTGCCCATATGCGAAGGATATGTTACTCTACCTATAACAAACTACCTAAGGATGTGTAAATTCTGAATGGTATAAATTTGATTAACAGGTGAATGTATTCCATACATGAACTGTAAATCAGAATGTGTGTTTTATTTATACATACATTAAAATATGTTTTTGTTGTATACAGCAGCCCTGAAGGTGGTTTTCCATGTTTTCTCATTTTCACATCAGTAAAATGCTGGGGCTGTACCTTAAATAAGTCCACGGCAACTTCCTTCCCACTCCGAGCCCTTTCCTGTAACATTGTTACCATAAGACAGTTTGTGTCGGTGTGACGTGAAACCAATCGTAATTTTAAAAAAAAAAGTGAAAACTGAAATATTTGCTGCACCATAAACTCTGGCAGGTACACTCGAACCCCAGACACCTGTGTGGGTATCCAGGACGCTGACCACTAGACTAGCGGTGCTCCGAACACTCTGACAAAAATTGCCAAAGGTTGTTAAAGTTCCTTGTTAAACTAGACCATCAGACACAAATCTGTCTAGTTTTGATGTAGATCAACCTCCCAAAATTTGAATGAAGTTATTGACCATATAGCTTTGGCTTCGTCTTGTAAGACTCAATGGTGAACTACTCAAAGAAACTCACGGTATTGCGGAATAAATTAGTTTTATGGATATCTCCTCAGAATGAATGAAGAGAAGCCCACACGAAAGATCCTGACCTACTCTGAGGGGAAAAGAATACTCCCTTCAGATGGCTCACTGAAAACAGACAAGAAGGCGTTCATGGTAGGAACAGTAGGAACAGGCAAAATGTGTCACTTCTCTACACAACTTCCCAATTGATAAACAGTCAGAGTTCAAGATTTTTGAAGAGAATGTTGGAATGAAACATTTAAAGCAGTTTTTTTTTTTTTTTTTTAGAAGAAAGTAAATCAGTGAGAGAACGATGGAATAATGGCGGAACTGAAAACCAATGGAGGAAGAAAATGAATCGGTGGTCCATATCGAACAGAACAAGAAGTTACTTGTAGAAGCTTGAGCAATTGTAAACATTATCTCGAAGGATTTCAATTTCAAATTGAATCTATTTGACAACCTGTGTCACTGAGGTAAAAATACTAACTCTTCTAAATGTAACTCTGCACTATTTAAAAGGCTATTTTGAATTCCGATGGCTTTTGTAAGAATATAACTGAATTGATCCATAGAGAAATGAAGCCATTTTTGGTTTTTAACTGCGATATATTTAACTGGCCAAGGTGCACTTTGTTGTGATGAAAGGTACATGAGAAAGCTCCACTACATGCTGAGGAGATGTTGACAGAATTCTGATACTTGTAGGTATCGACAGTTCAAACAAACTTTGCACCTCTGGTTGGTTGATGTAGAGTTATTAATGTACTATGACACAGTGTTTATTGGTTTCTTAGTTTTGGTCAAAAGGGTCCATAAATTCAATGCTATCAACCTGTAAACAGAACACATTTGTGAGTTATGTACCATTTGAGAGAACACTCTTTATCAATACATTCATTGCATAATCAACAAATATGTAATTGTGTTAACATTTATTCTTACAGGCCTAAAAGTACACATTAAATACCATAACACTTCCAATAAAAACAGTCAAATGCATGTATTGTAAACCCCTCTAGAAGCACAGACGATTCACTTCGAAACACAATTAAAAAACTAACGACATCACCAGCAAACATACAGGCAAAAATGTGTCACTTCTCTACACAACTTTCCAATTGATAAAGTGATTCTTTAGTAAATATCCTCTTAAACAAACTAACAATGATGTATTTAAATAAGACTATTATACTTAAAAAATAAAGGCAATGAATTATTTATTGAAAACAGCTAGCAAGTGGAGGAAAGAATTAATTTAAAAAAAAATACTAAGTTATATCTAATAAGACTTCCTCAAGATTTCATTTAGAACTAGGAAGATATTTGA
The DNA here is from genome assembly GCF_040414725.1 of Anabrus simplex. NCBI lineage: Eukaryota > Metazoa > Arthropoda > Insecta > Orthoptera > Tettigoniidae > Anabrus > Anabrus simplex. The sequence continues at coordinate 182,739,805 of NC_090267.1, forward strand.
TGTGGAAAAAACAAGGAAGACACAAGGGATGTATAGTGGCTCTGGATGCATGAAATTGTATGTTCCTCATATTTAATATTTTATCAGACTTAATTATTATCAAAATATAACACACCTCCAGTGTAGACGCAAACCCTGTGGATATGCGCAACGAAAATTATAACAATAGGTTCAATTCCAATTCTCTGAAATATGAGAACAATTGACTTAATTCATTTCTCCACAGATCGATATATTTACTCTACTTGTTTATAAAGAAACTAACCTATTCAGTAATTTAATGCATATGTTTAGTTGCTTAGAAAGATAAGTTATTCAAGTGCAATCCATGGTCATAAGCCATGGCCATGTAAAAATGAAGAGGAGAAGGATATATTACCTGTAAACGTCTTTACATGAGGTGTAATCACCTAAAACATGCACAGGCCCACTCATTAATACAAAAAACTACAAAGAAATTGTGAAGTAAACTTATACAGAACCAGCAATATTTATCCCATCTTAGATTTAAAATTCACCCTGTATATTCAAACATGTATTCTACAGATTCACCAACAGTCGAATAAAGCTTGAAAGGGGGACAGTTTGTCACTTGAACTACTTTATTACCACAGCCCTGTGTTCACCATCACTGGAGAAGCGTTTGTCCGTCAGAAATTTCTTGAGAGGACCAACTAAACAGATGCAAAATGAATGATCAGGGTTTTCGGATAGGTGGTCAAAAACCTCACACCGTTTCTACATTAATCGCTCTTGCACGGTACTCGTAACTTGAGGATACACATTGTTGCGAAGAATAAAAACATCATAAAGTAACATACCGGGACATTTCCTCCTGCTGGCTTGAAGGAAGATGTCCATGTCTGTTTTGACGAGTTCAGAATAGACGCCATATTTGCTCACTGTCCACACACCCAAACGACACACGTCAACTACTAACTCCTGTTCAAGAATGATGGTACATCGTTGCCTCTCTCCAACAGTTCATTGATGCGTGCAGTGGACCGAGCAGTGGGGTCAGGGCAGGTCTCATTTGATCCTGATCGATAGAAAATGTTTTCTCAGATTATGCAAGCAACCTTGCTTTACAGTATAGTATGCATGGGTTCTCAGGATTACATTTGGAAAATATTTCTTCTTCAGTAAGACTCCAGCAAGGATTACTGTCATTCCTGCATGCTGTGTGTCGGTAAATGAAAGTGTAGTCACCATCACATGTTCCCGTATGCCTGTAAAAAATCCATCAATTATGATGATTGGATAATCTGAGTGAAAAACAGATAGAAAAACAAAAAAACTTACTCCATTAGAATAAGTGCTGAAAATTCTTTTCCTTAGCCTGTAGACAAACGTTGTTTAGTATGGTGATATATGAGTACTGGTTCATTCTCCGTGATTCAGCCTCATAAATCTTCACAATTTAGATACAAAATTCATTTTAAAATCTACAATACACAAAAATACGATGCTAAGTACTCTGTTCAGAAGCCATGAAGCACACTAATCCGAGCAGTTTCTGACGTATAAGAAGTAACAATGCTGTACGCTGTACAGAAACTTATCACAGACTAGCTGAGACCATGATATTACCGGGAGAGCTGTATGGGCCAGGCAGTAATTGTATCATCCACTCATCCAGATATGGCAACGGCAATAACCGGCCACTTGACTGGGATTCCAGGCTGTTCCACAACGACCTCTGCTGGGCGATGCTTCCTGCGCAGCTTTAGATGTCTGCCGAGACTCCTTCTTGATTCCTGTGGTGTTCACCCCATCATAGCCTTGGCCCCACTATGTAGCCTGCATTCTTCCAAGTCAATTTTGCCACCTGCACTACTACACCCACGACTCGAGTCCTCCTGATCTATTCGTTTCAGATCTGCTCTCTCAGGCTGATTCCAATCACAGAACGATCTATCATTTTCTGACAGACTCTGAGGTGGTTCACGGTGTCCACAGTGAAAGTAACAATTTCAAGTTCATATGCTATCACTTGTAAAATATATGTGACATACACTTGCCTTTTGAAGTTCATCGGCATCTGTGGATTTTGCAGGATGTGCAGTAGTTTAGCCTGCCGATAGCTGCCAAAATCAGGCTGTTGTCTGGTTGACCATCCGTAGTTTAATGCTCAATTAGAAAAATATCTTAAAATATCTTATTATCATACTTGTAGAATGGAAACATGAAAATATAATTTTTTGATATTTTTGATTCAGTTATACAGAATGTTAGGAATTAGATTAAAATAATGTTGGGAAACAAATTATAACTCTTAGAAACAGTATAATATACCTGTAAAATACACTTCATGAATAATGATTGCCATGTTTCGTTCTACAAGAACATCCTCAGATTCTATCAAATCACGTTTTACCATGCGTGTATATGAACAGCCTGTAGGGAAATGTTGTTCTGTGTGGTAATATTTACATAGCTAAAGTGGCATTAAGGGACTTGTACATTCATATTTGTCTCCATGATTTGTAATATAACCGATTTATAATCATTGACAAGTTTGTGCAACATAAACAATTTTGTACATACGAGGGTAATCCCGAAAATAAGGTCTTCTATTAAAAAAAAAATACAGAACTCTGTTCGTGTGGCTGTTGGTCACAATATTGTGAAGAGTGTTTCCCGTGCTCGCATATAAACATGGGCATGCCACGCTGAGGCACTCAGTCTCGGCATGGCAGCCATTGAGACTGGAGCTCTCATTGGATGTTACTGCCAAGTGCGAAGTGCGCGCAGTTATTCGGTTTTTGAACGCAAAAGGTACTGAACCGACTGAAATCCATCGCCAATTGACGAACAAAGGAGCGGGAGACCGCTAATTTCCGTTGAGACAGTCGTGAAGGTTGCGCAAATCATGTGTGAAGATCGGCGGATCACCCTGGATGATCTCTTCACTTTGGTTCCTGAGGTTTCCCGAAGCGCCGCTCACAGAATTTTAACGGAAAAGTTGAAATACCGGAAGGTGTGCACAAGATGGCTGCCACGCATGCTGACTGAAGACCACACTTCTTGAACAGCATGGCGGCGAGCTGGTATGAGATGGGCATACAAAATCTGTCACAGTGTCTACAAAAATGCATCGACCAAACTGGTGATTATATGTAGAAAAACAGCTAAATGTTCAAGCTGTAAAATAATGTAAACCACTGTAGAAATAAACAGGTATATGTATTTATAAAAAAAATAGGAGACCTTAATTTTGGGATTACCTTAATACATATGCATGATTAAGAGTGATATGATAGAATCTGAGGATGTTCTTGTAGAATGAAACATGCCATTCATTAAGAGTGATTTTTACATGTTTGTTATAGTGTTTCTAGGTATTGGAATTCGTGTTTCAACAGACAGGAAAGTTGTATTAACTGAACCAACACCAAAAAGGATAGTTTCATTCTTAATAGAACTAAAAAAAAAAAAGGAAATGAATGGTGCTGCTTCTCTACTGGAGGGGAAAGATCTGTAACTTAATTGCTAGTAAAGAGTTCTACTTTAGATGTCCATTACCGTGTAGTCTCTTACCTGAGTTGATGTTCTGGCCGAAGTGCTGGAAAGTCTTTATCGAGGTTCCGGCAGGCGCATGGCTCAGGATAAGAGGAAGTGCTGACTGTAATGAAAAACGGAGTCCGATCACAAGAGGACAGGAAATGATTATTACACATATGGCACAGAACACCAAAATGGTGGAGGGAACTGTTTGGGTTGTACCACACCGATTTCAATGAAACTGTGCAGGATGATAGACTAAGGCATCATGAACTTAAAGGTAATATCATTTTTCCATAAAAATAACAGCTGAATAACCCTGTATATGAATATCAAATATTTAATAGTAAATAATATTTTAGCTTTCATTATAAATGACACAAAAGTATGGAAACTCTAATGTTCTTAAATATTCATGTACTCCACGCGTTAGCAAAATAGTACTGTAGAGTGTAAAATTCTGTCTGTGGTGTCAAGATATAATTTTAAGTGCGGGGTGTATTATGGAACTTTGAAATATAACTATTGGTAGGCCTATATTTCTACAGGCAACTGCTCCGAGCCATCTATCAATCTTTTCAGCAACGTTGATTTTACGGCAAAACAACTACGACCATTAAATTTAGGATAACTTAATTGTTATTTCATCCAAGTCTCACTGAAATCTGTTCGGTTCAACCCAGCAGATCCCTTGTTAGTACCTAGGTTACAGAGAGTGGAATCTTATCTTTCAGTGCCTTTCATGGCCTCTACGAAGTGACTGTGTCAATAACATTGAGTTTGGTCACCTAACTTTGGTCTCTAAGGAATGAACCATACTGTATCTCCCCCATTACTATTGAAGCTAGTGATTCATAGTTAGGCCTACTTTCTGACTTTTAGATTGTATTCTGCGTTGCAGCGCATGCAGAGAAGAGACCCACACTGGAGTCATCTTTAAAGTCGCATGGAGGAGTCATTTTCAGTGATTTGCGAGGAGTTGAACTATTGCTAACATTTATGTTGTATCAAAAAAGATACTGTTGGTAGATTTCAGAGTGTAATTAATTCGCAGTTCAAAAAAAGATAGGGGAACATGTTTTGTAACATCTGGTATGTGAACGTTAATTTGGTAGATGGGGTTCCAATGGTCGTACAGCATACCTTGAGACCTTAGCTACTCAGGGTATGTCAAATCGAAGTTATACTCCATCTCTAGGTGTAGCCTGCATTAAAATGTCAGGTGACCTCTCAAAACAAGGTGAATAACAGTGCATCCATGTGCCGTTGTGAGGTACACAGACTACTGCAGTCGTTTGAGCATGTTGTACGTAAACCAGTACATTCCACAAGACATCTTAATGAAGTTCATGTCACAAGGGTCGTCACTATGATCCAGGAAGGATGGACTTTTCATCGTGTTGCTGTGGATCTCAATGTCTCTCCGTCAGTTATTCAACGCTTGTGGAATCGCTACAATGAGACAGGCCAGTTCACAAGAAGGGTTGGATAAGGTCGTGGACGCATAACGATCCCATAGGGTGAGTGATATCTGACTATCTGTGCATTGCAGCGTCGTTTAGCAACTGCCAGAGAACTGCAACAAGACCTCAGAAGGCTCACTGGAGTCACAGTGTCTGACCAGACAGTAAGGAACAGGTTAGGACAAGTGTTCTTGTGACCCAGACGTCTTGTTCGAGGGCCCCGTTTAACGCAGCAACATCGCGCAGCTCGCCTTCTGTTTGCCTGTACCCACGTCAACTGGCAACTTCACCAATGGAGACCTGTGTTGTTCACAGACGAGTCCAGATTTCTCCTGCCACAATGTGACAGACGTCAATGTGTATGGAGACGCCGTGGTGAGCAGTACATGCCAAATGTTGTCCAGGAAGGTGACCGATTTGGACAAGGTTCTGTGATGATGTGGGGTGGCATTAGTATTGATGGCCGTACGGATCTTGTCGTCATCTGTGGCAATCTTAAGAACTGTGGGGTACATCGAGCAGATACTGCTACAGCATGTGTTGGTTGCTGCATACGGTGTTGGCCCTGAATTCGTACTCATGCACGACAATGCCAGGGCTCCTGTAGTGCGCATCACCAGAGCTGTCTTGCGAGAACTGGACATTCAAGAGATGGAATGGCCAGCAGTGAGTCCTGACCTTAATCCCATCGAACATACGTGGGATAGGCTTTACAGAAGTGTTCGTGGATGTCTTGTTCCATGTTCCACCACAGACTCTCGAAGACCTCGAACAGGCTCTCATTGAAGAATGGGTCCCGATACCGCAATGTGACCTCCATCGACTTATACGGAGCATGCCACGTAGGTGCCAAGCTGTGATAAATGCTCATGGAGGATATTGAAACTCTCCTACTGTGATAAAAATCCACCCTGGAGGACTGTTATCACTTTGTTTTCGCCCTTATTTGGACATTCCTGTTTGTGTTCTAAAAATGAATGTGAATCGCTCGATGTTCTTTTGTATACCTCAACGGTAAAGAATAAAGGTTTAGTTGGTAACATACCTGAGTGTGAGGTATTGTTTTGTGGAGCACGGCATGTGTTCTAAAACATGTTCCACTAATATTTTTGAACTGTGTGTTTTACTTTACTCTTGGATTGTTGGTTAATAGGATAATATCAGGGAAGTGGAATAGTGGTATTTAAGAATAATTACTGCATTTATATAACAAATAATTGCTTACTTACTGTATTTGTTTCCTTATGGTTATAGGCCAGGTTAAGTTTCAAGATGTCAATGCAGATGGGTTGAGTCACAGCTCCGTCTGAACAAAAATGTCGTCCAATGAAAGTCAAGAGCGACGTATGCGGTAATATCTGGTATATTCCGAACAGATTTGACAGCCACTGAAACACAATGATCTATGTTACAAAGTTATTATTTTGTTTTAGTCCTGTCAGACGAAAGGTTAACATTTTTACAATATATGAGTATTGTATACGAATATTGAAGTAAATACTGTACATGCAGTAAATAAGATTGTTTTAAAATAGCATGTCTCTTAGCGTTATCCAAGAAATAGCATGGGGAGGTCCCCATACGTTGTTTCCAATGTAAAGTGAGGGTTGCGGAGTTGTGATGATAACGGCAGGCTCACTTGCTTACTGCCGTTCACAATCGAGTTGGCAAGTTTACATTATAATTGCAGGCTCCATTGCCTACTGCGCGGTCACAATCGATTTGGGGAGTTTTAGTTACAATGGCAGACCCATTTCCTACTTTCAGACAGATTACAGTTGAGGAGTTTTTATTATAATAGCAGGCAACTTACCTACAACCAGTCAAAATTGAGTTGTGCAGTTATCATTAAAATGACAGGCCCTTTTTACTGCTGCCAGCCAGCTTACTGCCAGTCACACATAATTAGTGAGTTTCCATGAAAATAGTAGGCCACTATGCCTAATGCTAGTCAAATTTTAGATTGGAACATTTGTTTATAATGGCGGGCACCCTGGCCTAGAGCCAAACACAATAGGGTAGGGGACTTTCGAACAAAACTGCACGAGCCCTTGCCTTTTGCAAGACAAATCGAGATGTGAATTATTCATTAAAATGGTAGGCCATCCTTACTAATGCCAGTTACACAGGAGTTGGAGAAGGACCCCATTCCTACTGCCAGCAGTCAAAGTTGGTGTAGGGAATACTGATTACAATAGCAGACACACCCTTTCCCAATCGCTAAAAATCGAAATCAATGAATATATATAGATGGACATACGAAAGTATATGCATGTTTACAATATTGCAGACCTTCATTTACAGATTAACTGCTGCTAAATGGTACGTCATATTGACAAAGGATTGTACCGTAAGGCACAGTATTTAGCAATCTAAATGGCTGGTCCTATGATATTTTCTCGCATCTCATCTATTCATGGGTCAGATTGAGTCAGAAACGTTGAATAGGTTGAAATTTGTGTAAGATTATCTTACATTGCAATACTTTTCGGATAATTATGTGACATAGCATTTGGCTCACATATGGGTACTGGGTGGGCCAATGTTCGTGTAGAGTTTGATCATACTATCTTTCCTGTAAGTGATTGAAAGTATGAATTATATAGGTAAAGAGTCCAAATTTACTTAAAATCGAGAAATAGAGATGAATCTAACGTATAAGCGATACAGATACGACAAAAAGTCATAAGACAAAGGTTGAAGATCACTCCTAATTCAACGAAGATTGTGCCATCCGTTATGCGATACGACTTCCCGTTTATCCCACGAAATACCTCGAAGCGAAGGTCTGCACCATCATTAAAATTGCTTCCATATTTCGATATTCTTCAGGGATAAAAAATGAAAAAATTAAAGATCTGTGAAGTTTTTCGTTTGTTACAGGCTGAAACATATAATTTTGCCAAATTTCAATTTTCTTGCTTGTCTGGCAGATTATGGTGCAACCTGGATTTTTGATGAGGGGGTAAAAATCATGACTTTCAGGAAATTAAACCAAAAAATATGCAGACGATCATTATTACCCCTCAAACGGGTATCTGTACGAAAATTTCACCAAAATAGTCAATGTACAGGCACACACAGTCGTTACAATTTTATTTATATAGATAGATAAGGAATCTGCTCCACGTACAACACATTTTGGCTACGTCCACTGCACTTAACCTGCAAAACCAACCATTCATGATATCTCACTTATTAATCCTCCTGTCGAAAAAATTCACATGAGAACAAAAGTTTTAGAAATGGATTTCCATTAAGGATTGGAGATTTTGATTAATTTCGGATGTACATATTTTGAGGAAGTGCAAAATCATGGTTCCGGTTTTGGATAAACCCCCAGTGAATTTAGGTATTCAGAAATAATATTGTAATATTGGCCCTAAAACCTACATAAGGACAGGTGGATTCTAAATATCAAGTTTGGTAGAAATATATTCAGTAGTTTTCAAGTTATAAAAACTCATACAATCAAACCGACAAACAGACACCAAAGTTAAGAAATATGCAGTTGGTCATTATTACAACTGAAAAGGACATCTGTATGGAAATTCCGCCAAAATAGCCAATCTTGATTGATAAATTTCATTTTTTTATTCCGTATTGATAGTCACCACAAGTCAGAAATGAAAGAGAAGTTCCACCTAATCAATACTATTTTATTGTCACATGTAGGACCGGTTTCGACCTCTCAAAAGGTCATCCTCAGCTACACTAGAATTGCATTTACATATTATGCCTCATATTGAGAGCTAATGACATACTCTAGAATTCAACGATTTTAAAGTGGTTATACCCATGTTGAGAATTCAATATTATAAAATTACAAAAATTAATTGCTCTTATTACACTCAATGTACATATGTAAGAAACTAATATGAGTTCATCTTTTCTTTAATGTGATGAGTATGTCAGTATTTTTAACACAGGCATTTGCCTAGTCAGTTTAATTGATCTCCAATCTTTTGAATATTTAGTCCTGTATGAAATGAACTTAATTGAACAATTGTAAAATAATCAGTATTAAAGTCGTTTTAACAATAATTTACATTAAATGTGGAGATATACAGGTTGATAGTTCAATAAAACAAATGACTAGCCAAAATAAAACATTAGTAAATATAGTTTAACGTGCTTGACTGCACTGTTGATTGTCTAATGCGGCAGGTAATATTGGATCTTGCGTTGTACAGTTCGGGTTATATTAGAATAATAAGAAGTTAGCACATAAACAAACACTTAAACACATTAAAACAATAAAAGTCACAATAAACATTAGTGGACATGGTTTAACTTAATTGCACTGTTGACTGTCTCAAGCGGCAGATAATAGTAGTTCTTGCGTTGTTGCAGTGCATATTATGTTAGAATGTCCACTAATTTTTATTGTGACTTTTATTGTTTTAATCTGTTTAAGTGTTTATGTGCTAACTTCTTATTATTCTAATATAACCCGAACTGTACAACGCAAGAACCAATATTACCTGCCACATTAGACAATCAACAGTGCAGTCAAGCACGTTAAACTATATTTACTAATGTTTTATTTTGGCTAGTCATTTGTTTTATTGAACTATCAACATGTATATCTCAACATTTAGTGTAAATTATTGTTAAAACGACTATAATACTGATTATTTTACAATTGTTCAATTAAGTTCATTTCATACAGGACTAAATATTCATAAGATTGGAGATCAATTAAACTGACTAGGCAAATGCCTATGTTAAAAATACTCTGACATACTCATCACATTAAAGAGGAGACGAACTCATTAGTTTCTTACATATGTACATTGACTGTAATAAGAGCAATTAATTTTTGTAATTGTATAATATTGAATTCTCAACATGGGTATAACCACTTTAAAATCGTTGAATTCTAGAGTATGTCATTAGCTCTCAATATGAGGCATAATATGTAAATGCAATTCTAGTGTAGCTGAGGATGCCCTTTTGAGAGGTCGAAACCAGTCCTACATGTGACAATAAAATAGTGTTGATTAGGTGGAACTTCTCTTTCATTTATGACTTAAAATAGCCAATGTATAGACAGACGGTCGTTGCGATTATATTTATATAGATGACAGATAAGCATGGGCACGTTTGAAAGTGCAAACCTTCATTTCGAGATTTACTGCTCCTAAACGGTACATCATACCAACAAACGGTTTGCACCCTCAGACGTCCCTTTTATCGCTCTACATGTTTGGTGTTAAAATATTTTCTCGTATCTCACATATTTATGTGTTCGATTGAGTTACGATATTTGAATGGGGTGAAATTTGGGTACATTTTCATCATTTTACATTATTTTTTACATACTTATGTGGAAGCTACAATCATGATTGGGTTCGCGTATAGCCATTGGTCGTGTCAATGTGCGTGCCAAATTTGATGACTCTACCTTTCCTATATGTGTGTCAAACTAAGTAATACACGTGTAAAAAGCACAAAATTTACCAACCATCGAAATATACAGCCAAATCTACCCTATAAGGGGGAGAGAGAGAGAGAGAGAGAGAGAGAGAGAGAGAGAGAGAGAGAGAGAGAGAGAGAGACGACAAAATATCACAGGACCAAAGTTGTAGATCACTTGAAATTTTACGGAGATCGTGCCATCCGTTTTGTGATAGAACTTACCGTTTAGCCGCGAAATACCTTGAAACGAAGGTCTACACCGTCATTAAATTGCCTATATTTTGATATTATTCGGCATAAAAAGTGAAATATTTAAAGATCTTGGAAGTTTTCCGTAGGTTACCGGCTAAAACGTATTAATTTGCTTAATTCCAATTTTTCAGCTCGTGTGGCAGATTGTGAGGCAATCTTGATTTTGGGCGAGGGGGGGGGGGGGGGTGGTGGTAAAATTTAGGACTTTCAGGAATTTGAAATGGTATAAACCTTAAAACCTACCCTTGGAGGGGTGGATGCTAAATATAAAGTTTGGTTCAAATATCTCAGTAGTTTTCAAGTTGTAAGAAATACGCTTTACACGCACCCACTCTTGCGTTAAGTCCGGCGGGACTTGTACCGAAAAATGGTCCGTTAATGATATCTCCGTTATTAATCCTGGTATCAAAATGATACACATGAGAAAAAAAGGTTTAGAAATGAATTTCCATTAAGGCAGCTAGATGTCCATTAAGTTTGGTTGTGTATATTTTGAGGGAGTGCAAAATCACGGTTTCGGTTTCGTATAAACCCCCAATTAGTTCAGGGATTTAGAAACAATAATTGCCCTAAAACCTTCCCAAGGATAGGTGGATTCTAAATATGAAGTTTGGTGGATATATATCCAGTAGTTTTCAAGTTATAGAAAGACCGACCGACCGACCGACCGACCGACACCAAGGAAACCTACCCTTGGACAGATGGATGCTATATATAAAGTTTGGTTCAAATATCTTCAGTAGTTTTCAAGTTGTAAGAAATACACTTTACACGCACCCGCTCTTGCGTTAAGTCCGCTGGGATTTGTACCAAAAAACGGTCCGTTAATGATATCTCCCTTATTAAATCCTATTATCGAAATGATGCACATGAGAAAAAAGGTTTAGAAAAATTTTCATTAAGGCAGGTAGATTTCCATTAAGTTCGGTTGTGTATACTTTGAGGGAGTGCAAAATCACGGTTTCGGTTTCGTAAAAATCCCCACTCAGTTCAAGGATTTAGAAACAATATTTGCGCCAAAACCTACCCAAGGACAGGTGGATTATAATTATGAAATCTGGTGGAAATATATCCAGTAGTTTTCAAGTTATAGAAGGACAGACAGACACCAAAGCTAAAAATTATGCAGATGGTCATTATTACACCTGAAACAGATAACTGTACGGAAATTTCGCCAAAATAATCAATGTACAGACATACGGTCATTACGATTTTATTTATATAGATAACCTGCACTGGTCGAATGCCCTCTAACACTTCATTTATTTTCTCTGTTGCTGTTTATTCTCTTCTTGAATATCTGTACAGATTTTGGAAAAGGATTAAACACTACCCCTGGTAAACTGTTCCACTCCTTCACACCCTTCCCAATGAATAAAAATTTACCCCAATCGCTTCTGCTAAAATTCCTTCTAATTTTATATTTGTGGTCAGTCCTGCCGATATAATTATTTTCCAACTGAAGCCTCTCATGGATATCTCCCCATGCTTCTTCTCTTGTATAGGCTCTATATAAACCTATAAGTCTAGTTTTCTCCCTTCTCTTACTTCAAGTTTCCCACTCAAGTTCCTTTAACATTTCTGATACACTACTCTTTCTCCTGAAATCCCCTGTTATAAATCTTGCTGCTTTCCTCTGCACACTATCTATTTCTTTTATTAGGTTCTTGGTGAGGATCCCAAACACTGTTTGCATATTCCAATAATGGACGAACCATACTCAAGTAACTTTTTACTTTTAATTCTTTGTTGCATCCTTTAAGTAGCTTCATTATGACATGTAACGATCTGTATGCTTTCCCAACAATGTCATCAACATGACCCTTCCAGTGCAAATTACTTTCAAATCTCACACCTAAGTATTTGCACTTGCCAACTTTTGGGATAACTACCTCGTCCAAAGTATATTCAAATTCAGTTTTAAAGCTCCTGTTTGTAAAAGTTGTAACAGTTGATTTGCCTCCATTAAACTTCATATTATTTTCTTCAACCCATTGTTGAATACTTTCAAGGTCCCTTTGTAATTCTGAACAATCCTCAATGTTGTTTATTTCCCTATAAACAATTATGTCATCTGCATACAATCTTATTTTTGATGTTATATTGTTCCCTAAATCATTTGCGTATATTAAGAAAAGTAACGGACCGATTATACTACCCTGTGCAATTCCCTTCCAAACTTTCTCTTCCTGAGATACATTATTTCCTACTTAGACTTTCTGAACCCTTGAATTTAGAAATGTTTTTATCCAACGTGTAACCCTTACGTCCAATCCTATTCCCTCCAATTTCTTTAATATTATTCCATGTTCCACTCTATCAAAGTAATAACATAGTAATAACCTCTTAAAATTAACATGTCACAATAATATTTTTTAAAATGTGAATAATACACAAATGTGACATAAATTAATGGTATTTTAACACGTCAGTCCTATTCTATCTTAATTTTAAAAAATGTCCAAAACTAAAATGGGTCTTCTTAATCCACATTAAATGTGGTATGTATTGATTAGGTGGTTTTATTAAATTATCTTTAAGGTATTTTTTCCTAACGTCAATTTCAATATGGATCAGTTACGAGAGTTGTTACTTGTAAATACAGTAGTATTACGAAAATACTGCAAACTTTGGGCTGGGAAAGAGTAAGGAGACGAGCTACTCGACTAAGTCGTTTGTCACAAGTAACTAATCTCATTTTGTTCTGTATTGAAAATAACAATAAGTAAAATTCTTTCTCATCATTGTAAGATAATTTCAATTGCTTGCTTGTACACAATGTAAACTATGTAGATATCACCTAAATAACAACTTTTTGTAAAAAAAAAAAAAAAATTAGCATAAGATCATTGTATTTAGTTTTAAGTTCTAATGTTTAATAGATTTAAGACTTGATGTTAAGATTATTATTAGGCTGAAGATGCCCAAAACTAGGGCAAAACATGTTCCTAATTAGTGTTTGTAATTCATGTAGGATTTAATCACTACAGAATATAATTGTATTGAATAGGTGGACACAGTAAATTTATTCTTGAAAGAATTTTACTTCAGTTGTATGTTCCAAACTTTCAGTGGGGTGATGGCGTGGAATGACATTATTAGACGAATAAGCCTGAATAGAATTGAGTCGCCCATTTACAAAGCGGGCCAAATGCCAAAAATTTTAAAAAAAGAGTTGTTGGCACTACTAGCCAGAGTTTCTTACTGGCTGTCAAGGGAATTATTTCTCAGGCAGGAAATTTAGCTTAAAGCTTTTTAAAGTGAATTTTAAACAAACGCATGAGTCTGCAAAGATGGACAAGTAACTCCTGGCTCAGGGTGCAAAACGGGCAAACTGAACAGTGGTTGCAAAACCGGCAATGTTTGCATGAAAACATGTGCATAGGTAAGGGAAATAAAATGCTAACATGAATGCTGTGATTGTAGAAGTTTAAGTTGGCGAACCGGAGATCTACATTTGTTTCTCCTGCCACACCGGCGCATTAAAACATGAGGAAGAAAATGATGGAGAACTTCCGCTTAGCTACGCCTGCCAAAAATAATTTAATGCTTCCAAAGGTACCCAACCAACCTGCTTACTATTATTTGTACAACTTCACTGTTTGCCAGGGCTCATCCACAAGCACTCAGATCCCAGAAAACACCACGTTCTACATTTGATTAAAGAATGAGTTTGCTAAAATCTTCAACGAAATTGTGTCTGCTGTACATCACTAACTAGGGCATGTGGATTTCGAAGGTTTCACCAAAATATGCTTGTTTTTGGATGGATATGGCAGTTAGGAAAAAATTCATGATGACTAGGTAAAACTGGCCTCGCTTCACTGTGGCTCAGTCTGATATGAAATGAATGGGTAGATACATAAATGTATTCTATCGAACATACAGTAAATTCACCAAGAAAACACATCATTCAATTCAATATCCTGCCGTGAGTTCCTATGGCTATGCTGTGGAATGAAAGGAAAGGAAGAAAAAGGATATTATTCACAGAAAATCATTTTTTATTTTAAAGCTAGTGGATTGACTACATTTTTGTTTGTCCGTTTTTTTGCATAACAAAGATCGGATGGTTTACGGACTCTGGATAATGCGACGTATAAGTGCCTATGAGAGAAGTGATCGCTTTCTAAATTCTCAAACTGCACAATTGCAAAGATTGCCCTTGTGCTTTACTGATAGTCATAGCGAATGCAAGGCATATTGGAAACTGAAGTCATTTGAATTCGAACGCATTATCGGTTGGAATGAGTGGTATTTGTGGAAGTAGACGTTTTCACCTTTATGAGGTCCAATCAGAATTGTTGCTTCAATTAGATTATTCATCAATGTTTTAACTAGTAATCGTGTGCCATTACATAACTTTGGCTGATGGTGGTTCCTGACATCTGGTAGTAACTGTCTTGAAAATAAGTTAGCTGTTGAATCAGTTTGAAGCTGAACTCTCATATTTGTTGTTAAATGTATTTTTTTACTGTGCTTTAAAATGATGAATATTTCAAGCAGGCATGCAATTCATCAGCTGGTGTTGAGCGAGGTATAACTGAAAGCATTTGCCTGAAGTCACCAGATAGTAACACCAATGCTCCAACAACTAGACTCTGATTATTTTGCAAGTCTTTTAATGTAAGACCTCCAAGGACTTCTTGTGAGCCATAGTGCACGCATCCCATACAATGATTCTGCACGCCTGATAACCTTTCCCATTACTGACGTTTTTGAAATGTTATATGTTGGGTTTTCTGCGAATTGCATGTTCAGTGACAGTTTAGGAGCTGAATGCACTGTTCTCCCTCCTTGCATCAATGTGGCAGCAATGCCTAAAGAAGAAAGAGATAATGCAATATGACCATTTGAACAGATTTTAGCCAGGATCAAGGAAATTAAGAACATTTTTCCATTTCCACCTGGAGCGTCAAAAAAGTACAGTCCTCCGGATTGAATGGCCACAACTTGTATGATGGTATCAAATGCTATCTTGTTCTGGAACGAGTTTCGGTGTATTATCTTGGACGAACCACTGTAAGACATTTCTCTTGTATGATTGCTCTCTGAGCAGTTCTCTGTCGAATGTTGCATTTATGGACTGATTTGGTGCTGTCATTCTCAATTGTGCCAACAACTTGTCGCACATTGCAAGGCAAAGATCCTCAATGAAGATTAGCGCTTCATTGTACATTTCTTCTGTGAAATCTAAGCCATGATTTTATGTTTATTGACGCATTCTATGCAGAATGTAGTCTTTGTATTTCTCCTACAATTGTACTGGTTGTGACTGGGAACATATAGATAAATTAATTGCCAACAGCGTACATATATGAAATGAATTGGAAGTGACAGATGAATCTTCAATTGACATCCCAATGATCGTCGTTTTCCAGCACGCATTCCGAAAGTGAGAAAGTGGTTAAATGACGAAATTAAGAATTTGATGGCTCACCATGATTCATGGTTCCGACGGTATAAACGTACCCGTAATGAATCCGATTTTGAAAACTATCGGGTACTCAGGAACAGAATTAAGCAAGAAATCAGAAATTTAGTACTTAAACTGTCTTTCAGGTAAACTGAATGCAAGGAATTCGTGGAAAGAACTACGCTCACTTGGTATTGTAAAAGGCCAACAATAACAACGAGAACCAACTGTTCCCCTACAGGAGCTTATTATATATTTCTCTGAAGAACGAATCGTGTTTAAATCAATCAATCAGGCAGAATTCAATACGAATCAATCAGCCATCCCTCCAATTACCTGTCCTCAATTTTCTTTCCAAGAGGTCACTAGTAACCAAATTAAAACAGTACTATACTCTATTAAATCTAAAGCAGTAGGAGTAGATGACATCCCTATGCATTTCTAACTCATATATTTCACTACTGCCTGACAAACGGAGTGTTCCCAGATGTTTGGAAAGATGCACTAATTATACCCATCCTGAAGAGCTCCAAGTTAGATTCTCCTTCAGATTATCATCCAGTATCCATCCTACCACCCCTATCCAAGGTACTTGAATGCCTAGTTCACACACAAGTTACTGAATACCTTACCAAGCATTCCCTCCTCAATCCCTTCCAATCCGGCTTCAGGAAAGAACATAGCACCGCGACAGCTTTACTACGATTGACAGACGATATTAGACGTGCAATGGACCAACGGGACATGACTATACTGACATTACTAGATCTCAGTAGAGCCTTCGACACTGTCAACCCTCAGTTACTACGGCACAAACTTCAAGAACTAAACTTTAATAGTATGTTGCTTCGGTTCTTTTCCTCTTACCTTGAAAATTGCCGGCAACGTGTGACAATGGGAAATATGACTTCGGGGTGGCAAAGTAAGACCCTCTGTGTCTCTCAGGGGTCGGTCTTGGGACCACTGTTATTTATCATCCAAATTAATGATATATCAAAAGCTCTTAAATTCTGCAAAGTGCAAGTGTACGCCGATGATGTACAAATTTACTGTCATTCAAAACCGAGTGATATTGATACTGCAATTACTAAAATTAATTCCGACCTAAAGCATCTTAGTGACTATGCAAATAAAAACAGTTTACTAATAAACCCGAATAAAACTCAAGTTATTATTATTGGTACCAGTAGAAACCTATATTCCCTTAAACAACGGGACATCTCTCCAATAATTTTAAACAATAAAATCATACCTACTCTACTTCAGTGACTAACTTAGGAATTATTATGACAAGACCCTAAATTGGACTCAACAGGTGAGAAGCACATGTAATAAAGTCCACAAATGCTCATATCCTCTGAAGCGATTCTGTAATGCATTCTTGGTTCGACTTAAAGTACAACTAATTCACTCTCTTATACTACCTATACTTGACTATTGTGACACTGTGTTGACTGAAATTACCTGCGACAGTAACAAGAAACTGGACCGGAGCCTGAATAGCTGCGTAAGATATGTATTTAATCCGCGATATGCTGCTCATATATCACCATATTATGAGGAATTGTCGTGGCTTCGAGTGCACCAGTGCCGTGAATTTTACATGTTATCACTTCTGCACAAAATACTTTCCACTAATACTCCCAACTATCTTTCTTCACCTTTTTCTTACCTCTCGTCATATCATGACCACAATACGAGATCTGGCTCCTCTCTTACTATACCTGCAAACTGCACTGCTGCTTACAACCGCTCCTTCATAATCTCTGCCTCCAGGGCATGGAATTTGCTACCTGCGAATATTAGGGACAAGTTTAAAATGGCATGCCGCGAGTATTTGTTGAGTAGAACCTGCTGACTTGCTGGATAATTGTTGAGTGAATGAAAGAATGAATGGGATGAATGAACGGATTATTGCAGTTTCATCACTTAGGTGTATTAAAATTCTTACTATTGTACTATGTACATGTATACTCTTCTAGTGGTTAAGTGTAAGAGAAGGCCTTGAACCCTAACTTCACACCAATAAAGGCTGAACTAGTTAAAACCTGATAAGAGACATGAATATCATATACTTGTCTTAATACACAAACTTCTGCATAGTAACTCCCCCCAGTATATCTATATATATAAAATAAGAGTTTTGTCTGTACATTGCTCAGAATTTGAAAAGAATGGTATTTCTGTATCGGTCATGTAACAAGAAAATGCATTTTTTACTTTTCGGTAATTTCTGTCTGTCTGTCTGTCTGTCTGTCTGTATGTACACGCATCACGAGAAAACGGCTGAAGAGAATTTTATGAAAATCGGAATGTATCTATCATAATATAATAGGCACTATCCTCCTGATTATCGCATTTAATATTCAATTACTGTCTCAGAATTGGAACTTTCCCTGCACTCTGGAAACAAGCTAATGTCATCCCAGTGCCCAAGATAAACGATCCTAAACCGACCTCTGACTATCCCCCAGTTTCTGTTCTTCCAGCACTTCCTAAGGCTTTGGAAAGACTGGTGTATGATCAACTACTGAAATATTTAAATAACTGTTCTCTCCTTGACCCGTTACAATCGGGCTTTAACAAAGGGTACAGCACTGCCATGGCTCTCCTTAAAGTGACAGAAGACATCAGACTAGCTATGGAACAATGACAAGTTACAGTATTAATGCTACTGGATTCCAGTGGTGCATTTGATACAATAGACTTACAGCTACTAATTAAGAAAATGGAATCGTACTTGTTTGACCCTTTAGTACTGAAGTTTTTCACGTCATATTTGAAAGATCGGAGGCAGCGGGTGATAACTCGCGAAAGAAATTCAGAATGGCGTACAAGGAAAGTGGGCACGCCACAAGTTAGTATTTTAGGACCGTTGCTTTTTACATTGTAAATCAATGTTATTTCATCTTCTCTAAAAACTTGTAATTATCACCTATATGCCGATGATCTCCAAATTTATTACCACTGCAGCTTAAGCAAATTACCAAATGCAGTAAAATGCATAAATGATGACATGAAATAACTCGGTGAATATGCTCTCGCAAACAGACTTCTCATAAATCCATCAAAATCGCAAGCTATCATTGTCGGTTCCCAGAAGCTCCTACACAAGATCAATGATTCGATCATTCCTCCTCTACAAATAAATAATAGCACAATCCCGTACAGTAAAACAGTGAGAAATCTTGGTGTGACTATGACTGAAACTCTAAATTGGACAGAACATATCAAAAACGTAGGTCAGAAGGTGTTTGCTACTCTACACCCACTGAAATTAAATAAAGACATTATACTACTAAATATGCAGCGAAGACTAATACAGACCCTAACTCTTCCTATCCTTGACTACTGTGATGTAATCTTGGTAGACACTACTAAAGAACAAACTAGGAAACTGCAGCGTATTATGAATTGTTGCCTTAGATTCATTTTTAACCTAAGGTATGATGTGCATATTACTCCTTACTATCAAGCACTAAACTAGTTAAAACCTGATAAGAGACGTGAATATCATATACTTGTCTTAATACACAAACTTCTGTATAGTAACTCCCCCCAGTATATCTATATATATAAAATAAGAGTTCTGTCTGTACATTGCTCAGAATTTGAAAAGAATGGTATTTCTGTATCGGTCATGTCCACAGTAACAAGAAAATGCATTTTTTACTTTTCCGTAATTTCTGTCTGTCTGTCTGTCTGTCTGTCTGTATGTACACGCATCACGAGAAAATGGCTGAAGAGAATTTTATGAAAATCAGAATGTAAAGTCGGGTGATGAACCGCTACAATCTAGGCTATAAATTATTTTAATCACGCTGAGTGAAATGGTAGTTTAGGGGAAGGCCTGAAATTTAATTCTCAAATATTTATGTTATTAGTGGTCGTGTCTTAATGAAAATCGCTAGACAAAGATGGAAAATAAGTTGTTACAATATAGGCTATACAAGCTGAGAAAAATGGTACTTTAGGGGAAGGCCTAAAATTTAATTGTCAAATATTTATTTTACTAGTGGTCGTATCTTCACAAAAATTGGTATGCAAAGTCGGAGAATAAGTCGCTATAATCTAGGCTATCAATAATGTAATTCGCACTGAGTGAAATGGTAGTTTAGGGGAAGGCCTGAAATGTAATTCTCAAATAAGTTATTTATGTTATTAGTGGTCGTATCGATAAATCTATATATATAAAATAAGAGTTTTGTCTGTACATTACTCAGAATTTGAAAAGAATGGTATTTCTGTGTCGGTTATGTCCACAGTGACAACAAAATGCATTTTTTACTTTTCCGTAATGTCTGTCTGTATGTATGTATGTATGTATGTATGTACACGCATCACGATAAAACGGCTGAAGAGAAATTAATGAAAATCGGTATGTAATGATGGGTGATGAACCACTGCAATCTAGGCTACAAATTATTTTATTCACGCTGAGTGAAATGGTAGTTTAGGGGAAGGTCTGAAATGTATTTCTCAAATAAGTTATTTATGTTATTAGTGGTCGTATCCATAAATACTACATAACTAACCTAACTTTAGTTATGTCGTAAGTTAGTAGTAGTTATGTATGAAGTTATTAAATTTCCGATCACTTATGTCTTATACATTGTTACCGCACCACATATAATCGGAGATATTCACGAATTTGGATTTTTGTTACTAAGTCCATATCAGCACCAAGTCACGAGAAAATGGGCAAACAGAATTTAGTGAAAATCGGTATGTAAAGTCTGAGAATAAGCAGCTACAGTCTATGATATAAATAATTTTGTAAGACACCCTAATTTAAAGATAAAAATTTTATTGTTCCCTATTGAAAGTATTAACGTTAAAAATTAAATAATTGAATAGGTTGAACCTCTTTTTCAGTTACTTAATTTTTAACGTTTAGACACCCTAATATCACAGAGTCGAAAGAAAATTAATGTGAAGGCCTGCAATATAGAAAGCTCATAAACTTGATCAACAATAACATTACATTGACCATTGTTTGTTGTGATGTGATTTTTGTCTTCTCTTTCCTCTCATCCCCGATAGATAGGATTACTGCAGTGCACCAAGATTTTTTAAAATTTGCTGGACGTCGCACCGACACAGGTAGGTCTTATGGCGTCGATGGGATAGGAAATGAATAGTGGTGTGAAGGAAGGGGCCTTGGCTTTAAGGTACAGCCTGGTGTG
This sequence comes from Anabrus simplex, assembly GCF_040414725.1. Lineage (NCBI taxonomy): Eukaryota > Metazoa > Arthropoda > Insecta > Orthoptera > Tettigoniidae > Anabrus > Anabrus simplex. Next base: position 182,761,047 of record NC_090267.1, read on the forward strand.
ACTGGTGTGAAAATGGGAAACCACGGAATACCAATTTTTTTTTGCTTAACGTCGCACCGACACATGTCTTATGCGACGATGGGATAGGAAAGGTCTAGGAAGTGGAAGGAAGCGTCCGTGGCTTTAATTAAGGTACAGTCCCGGCATTTGCCTGGTGTGAAAATGGGAAACCACGGAAAACCATCGTCAGGGCTGCCGAGAGTGGGGCTCGAACACACCATCTCCCGAATACCATCTTCTGGGTTGCCAGCAGTGGGGTTCGAATCCACTATCTCCCGGATGCAATCTCACAGCTGCGCGCCCCTAACCACACGGCCAACTCGCTTGGTCGTACCGTCTGTAACAGCCTGCTTGTACATTGGTGGGAAGTAGCTGGGATGTAAGATAACTTTCTTCTTTAGCATGCCATTCCTCTGGTTCATACATTTTCTGATATATCTTGTACATAACACACTGGTTCTTCATAGTATTTGAGCTATACAATCCCTACTCTGAGCCACTGATTAGATTGAGTAGTGTGCATATTTAACGGAATAATGACAGAGGAGTGTTCACGGCAGTCTGCGACCTGGTTATTCCAGCTCTGGAACTTTGGACTGTTAGATCGGCACCGTAGTACTCTTCATTGAAAGTGAGAAAGTGTGCGGTTTTTCATTTGATCGAGTATTTTATATCGTAACATTGCTTTCAATCGCTACACTCCTACTGACGTTTTTGTAATGACCTATGTTGAGTTCAGTTAGGAAAACCACCAAGTCAGTCTTTCTGAGAATCCCGTAGCGAAGCACGGGTACATCAGCTAGTTTAATCTAAACTTCACTTCCTCTCTTCCTTCCATAACCATAACACTCGCTCGGGCTCCACTCTAGCTATTCCTCTTCACCAATCTTCTGTGTATAATAATTCTTTTATTGTAACCGGTTCCAGGCTTTGGAATTCCCTGCCAGTAAGTGCCAGGGGTATTGACTCTTTCCTCAAATTTAAAATAACTTGCCGAGACTTTCTGTTGAGAGTTACCAATTGAAGTGTGTATATGTGCGTGTGATTCAGTGGCGGCGCATGACTTTTACAGTAAGGGAAGCATATATCATAAGCTAGGAAGATATATAAAATAAATATAATAACTCACATTATCTTGTGCTATTTGAATGTTAATTCCATCCGCCTCTCCTTCTTGACGAATTCTACTATGACAAGGCTGTAGAATTCTTCTTCATTCTTTGATGACTTCAATTTTAGTAACGTTACCAAGGGAGATGTTCAATAAATTTCCAATTTCTTTGCAATCATTTAAGAAAAGGCTAGGAAAGCAACAAATAGGGAATCCGCCACCTGGGCGACTGCCCTAAATGCAGATCAGACTGTTTGATTGACAGGGAATCTGCCACCGGGGCGACAGTCCTAAATGCAGATAAATGGAGACTGTTTGGAACAGGGGCCTTATGGGGGGATGGGAAGGTCGGAAACAGTGGCATGTGGTGACCTTTCTCACTGGGGACTAGGTCCGAACACATGGGTCAAAGTTGCAGAAATCGAATCAAAAAATTTTGGTGCCAGCAAGGTCATTGACCCCTAGTCAATGACGCCACGATGATATCTTAACCTAACTTGCAACCACGCGCGCTAACCTAACCCCACTGGGTTAGGTTAGGGACCAAGGTTTTGGTTTTTTGGGAGGGTGGAGAGGGTCCTTTTGTCCCTCCCTGGGGGCTACCTCCCAGAGATGTGCGAGAGATTTCTCTCTCCCTCTCCCAGAGGACCACCTCCCTGGTCCTCAACCAAAAATATTGCCGGCTCCTTAGCCAGGCACGGCCGCGTTGCTGTGCAGCAACTGGCAGGGAGGTGAGGTCTGCCAGCGACTTTATATTATGGTTGTGCGAGTGGGGGATGTGCGAGAAGCGGGGGAATGCTACTGCGCCTGCGCGGTAAGTAGTGGGGAGACTACAGCACAGTCACGTGGGGACTTGGCGAGTTACTGTGTGTGTGTGTGTGTGTGGGGGGGGGGGGCAACATATCAACACGCTCTGGTACAGTCTTTCTGAGTTACTACATACAAATATCCCGCTAGAGAGATAACAGTGAGCTCTTATGTTGACTACCGTAAGTTACTGTAAGCAAATGATGATCGGATCAGGCTAGAGACATATCAGCCCGCCCCTACACGGAGACTTCGTGAGTTACATGTAATTAATTCGTGAGTTACCGTAATCAAATGACTATCAGATCTCGCTAGAGACATAACAGTCCACTCTCACGGCTAAGAAGAAAAATCAGAGGGTGTGCCGCCTAACAGCTAGTTGGTAAAATGGCCAACAGATTGCATACTGGTACTGTATACAATTAAGAGTAATTATCAAGTCTACTGCTTTTAAAAAAAGTTCCGCAGCCTACATTTGCATAAAAATGAAATGGTGACGACAAAGAAAACATGTGATAGGTGTGAGGAGGCAAAGGGAATGCAATAAGCAGAACATTTTAAATTTGATGAAATATTTATTGTGTAATGATTTAAAAAATTAAACTACTCCCAGTTATACTACAGTCTTTGTTATGCTGCCAACAAAGTTGCTGTACTCCTTAACATATTACTGTGAAGGGGTAGCACACTTCGAAAATTGTAATGCCCCCTGCAACTTTCAAATTAAACAAAATATTGATTGTTTATGGAATTATTTTTTCAAAATATATTGTATTATGCATGTTATGCTTCACAAAGTTGTTGATGCAGTTCTTACCTTGATGTCATCCATGTGTTTAGTTCCTTTCAGAATCATTATCAGGTACTGTAAAGAAGCAAAAAAGCCCACCGAGGTTGCACTGGCTAACAGATCACACACTAGCAGTTAGTTCACTGATTTTCTGCTTGTTAGGGCATGCAAACAAGATGACTGACACAGTTTTTGTAAGCGTTTTAATCATATGCATTCCCTGATGTAATGTTACCCGTTTCATAAGAGGCAAGAGGTGTGCTTGGAGGGTGAATGACCAGCATGCATCCTTTACCAAGTAGCGGAAGTGAACATGGTGGCATCACACCTACCAATACATATAACCTATATTTTATGTTTACAACATACATTGTCGTTATCTTCGCTTGCTCAAATTTCAAATCTACATGCATTTTGTAATGAACAGAAAAGATTTGAACAGTCGGCATACATTCTCTTGTGTTCTGAACAGAAAAGATTATCTACATGTTTATTTTTGGTAGAACTAAGACTAAAAGGGAAAAGAGGAGGAAAGGATTGTCGTACGCTACTAGGTTTATAAGATCCCGCTAGAGACATAACAGGGGAATAGCTTATGTGCATGTGCGAGCGGGAGAACACATCAGCTTACAAAGGAAAGAAGAAGTGTTGACGTACACTATGACAGCAAGTTTGTGAGTTACTGTAAATACAAATGACAAATAATGGATGACTCAGTTCATCCTTTCTACATCTGATGACATGTCTACAATGGTAGATGCAATGAGCTCATTTTAACTCATATGCGTCTTCAATTTGAAGAGCTATTACTCAATAATACCCATACAACATAATTCTTCCTCCGTTTCTAGAATCTCTCATTCGTACTCCTCGCAACCAGCATCTTGATAAGCTCTTAGGAGTTGTAAACATTCAACGAGTAAGCTGAGGTCTTTACAGTATCTTACATCTGCATAGGGTAACAGAATCTTGCTGTTAACATTGAGAATACGTGTAGACAGTTGATGCGTAGGAAATGGAAGAACTTGTTTTGATGTAGTATGTGCTTCTGCGTAGATAAAAACTTGACTTGTTTCGATAGTGAAGAAGCACTGAAATAATCTTTTTCTTTACCTCCTACTACATCATCTTGTTTCTCTTCTTGAGATGTTTGCACAGCCACAGAACGTATAGTTGGCTTAGAAAATAAAGTAGAATGGAAAAGCTCCGATGGTAAAGAAACGTTATGAAGAGGAAAGTTTTGCGACAAACACAAACACCCAGTCACCAAGATGGAAGACAATCAGACGAGAATAACATCCCCCGACTCGGCGGCAAATCAAAATCGGGATCCTCTGAACCAAATGCCTCAACGTTGACCTTCAGCCAAGGAGTTGGAGAATAATAAAAATAATAATCATTGTGATAATAATAATAATAATAATAATAATAATAATAATAATAATAATAATAATAATAATAATAATAATAATAATAATAATAATAATAATAATAATAATAATAATAATAATAATTCTATCACTCTTCCCGCACCTGTAGGGTCATGGGAGCGAACTGTCATATACATACGGATTTGTTCCTGTTTTTCCAGCTGGATGATCTTCCTAATGCTAACGCTATATGGAGGGATTTAATCACTATTATGTGTTTCTGTTGTAGTTGATAGTACAGCGTATTGTCTGAATATGAAGAGGAAAATGTTGGGACAAACACAAACACACACTCTCCGAGCCAGAAGAATTAATCAAACGAGAATAAAATCACTAACCCGGATAAGAATCGAACCCGACACCCTCTGAAGGAAGCAGTGCATGTCAGTAGGTACGAGAGTATCGCACTGATTATTTTTGGATCCTATTATGATTGCTTGCGCTTTGAATGGATTGACTTTAAGATAATTATTTCTAGTCCAGTTTTTATGTTTTCCATGCCATCGTTTAGTTTGTTAATGTCTAGTTGGATATCTTCCAGTTTTGTATGTCGTCTGCATAGAAATAGTATTCACAAGTTTTTATATGCTCTGGTAAGTCATTTAAGTACAGTGTGTCAAGCTGAGTGGCTCAGATGGTTGAGGCGCTGGCCTTCTGACCCCAACTTGGCAGGTTGGATCCTGGCTCAGTCTGGTGGTATTTGAAGGTGCTCAAATAATTCAGCCCTATGTCGCTAGATTTAATGACATGTAAAATAACTCTTGTGGTACAAAATTCTGGCACCTCGGCGTCTCCGAAAACTGTAAAAGTAGTTTGTGGGACGTAAAGCCAGTAACATTAAGTACAGATTAGTGGTACTAGAACATTACCATGAACTACGCCAACTTCAGTTTGTTGCCAGAGTGATACTTTCATACCTAATGACACGCACTGCTGCCTCCCGATGAAATACATGTGCAGTCACGCCAGTGCTTGTAGCTTAGCTAATAATACAGGGTTATTCAAAAAGAAGGAATGGATTTCAAACACTTATTTTATATTTCTTCGAAACTACAAGAGGTAGACCCACAATTCCAACTTTCCCGGACAAACAAAGTTTTAAAATTTGAACAATCCATGTAGAAGTGCCGCTGTTGCAAGTTCCAATCCCAGCCACATTGGCGCTGAAGCTTGCCGTGCCCGGCCGCACTGCGTGTGGTGCACTGGTGCTTGTCAGTTGGAGTGTAAGCAAATAGCGACACAACAGGAAAAAGCATTTTATGTGCTACAATTAACAAAACTAGAGTCCATTATTGGAGTTCAATGTGCTTTTCGCCGTCAGTTTAATAAACAACCCCCTCGGCATAAGCAGATTTACCAGTGGCATCGAAAGTTCGTAGAAGATGGTTGCATCTGCAAAGGGAAAAGTACAGGACATCCATGCACATCGAATGAAAATGTTGAGTGTATTCATGCAGTTTACGAAAGGACCCCAAAGATATCCGCAACACGAGGAAGCAAAGAATTTAACATTCCTCAACCAATGGTAAGGTGAGTTCTGAAACACTATCTGCTCCTGAAAGCGTACAAACTGCAGTTACTGCAGAAATTGCATCCACACGACTACAATAAAAGGTACGACTTTTGCGTTAGCATGTAGAGATATGGAAGAAGAAAATTTTTCTGAACGATTAATTTTTTCAGATGAATGCACTTTTCATCTTTCCAGTAAAGTTAATCAGCATAATGTTAGAATTTGGGCAAGTGAAAATCCTACGGCAGTTACTGACCATGAAAGAGATTCGCCGAAGGTAAACGACTTCTGTGCCGTATCTGTAAAGAAAGTTTCTGGACTTTTTTTCTTCACGGAGAAAACTGTGACAGGACTAACCTATCTAGGCATGCTTCAAAACTGATTATTTTCTTAAATGGAAGATGATTCCGATGACTTCATCCTCATGCAATATGGTGCCCCGCCTCATTTGTCAGCACGTTCGACGTTACCTAAATAACACCATTCCAGGATGTTTGATTGGAAGAGAAGCAGAAGATAACCGTTATCGCCTGTGGCCTCTCAGGTCTCCAGACCTCACTCCTTGTGATTATTATCTGTGGGGTTATGTAGAAGACCGTGTGTATCTCCCGTATGCCTGACACTCTTGAAAGTTTGCAACATTGAATTGTTGAAGCTGTGAATTCGATACCTAGAGACCACCTGATTCATGTGTGACAAAAAATGAACCACCGTTTTGACATTTGTCGTATAATACATGGTGCTCATATTGAAACCTTACAAAAGTGAAAATTGAACTTTTTCTCTTTCCAGGAATGTTAGAGTCGTCTTTCCATCTTTTGTAGTTTGGAGGAAATAAATGTTTGAAACCTGTTCCTTCTTTTTGAATAACCCTGTATTTCCCTGTATGCCCCTTTAAACACCAAGCTTCATCACCACCATCATCACAGTTAAATGCTTTACTTAGGTCTAAAAGGACAAGTATAGTCATTTGTCCTTTGTCCATTTCTACTTGAATGTCACTTTTACTTTTAGTAGTACTGTGATGGTGCTGTGGTTAGGTGTACATTATTGGTCTTTATCAAGTAGTTTGTTATCTGGTTTTGAATGACCTTTCCTAATATTTTATTAAAACAAGCAAGTATGCAAACTGGTCGAAAGTCTTCAGGTTTTGTTGGATTATCGTGGGTTTTTTTCCATTTATTGAGAAAGATTCCTGTCATAAGTGAAGTATTTATTAGTCTATATGTGTAATTGTTGGAAGAGCAATTTCAGAGAGTCTAATGAATGTCAAATTTATTCGTTCACATCCCGTAGCCTCTGACTTCATTTCATGGACTGCATTTCTGGCGTCATTAAGAGTTACATGTGAAAAATAGTATTGTTCTCCATCGTGTTTCTTTTCACATGTAGTCTGTCGATCGTTTCCTTTTTAGTCCTTTCATCTGTATGCAAAATTTGTGAGCAGAAATATTTACTTAAGTCATCTAATGATAAGTCAGTGTAGTTTTTATCAGTTTTTTTTTGTCAAACCGATGTTGTGAAGAGTTTTCCATACGTCGGCAGAACAGTTATATTTTAAGCTACCACGTGTATGTGCTATCTTAATATTCCTGATTGAGTTGTTGTGCTATGCAATTTTCTGTACTTTTCGAAGTTGTCTGATTTGTAAGCTGCATTTCTTTCTTTTGCCCATATATCTTGTGTCAGCCAAGGTGACTGTTTTTGTTTAAATCATGCTGCTCTTATGAGAGCATGTTTTTCGTGCAGTTATAAAAGTAGATTGTTAAACAGGGTTATTTTTTCATCAATGCCATGTATAAGCTGTACGTTGTGCCACAGTGTCTTCAGTGCATCCTCAATGAACGCCTCCTTATTCAGGTTTCTGAAGTCTCGGTTGGCAATTAATTTAGGCTCATACTGGGGGCATTTCAATGAGTGGAAAGTCATGTTGGGATAATCCGGGAGATGGCAGTTGTCCGTGAGTATGCTTTCTATCAACTATTTGTAATGATTAGGTTCAACAGTGTATAGGAAGTAGCTCTGTGGTGTGTAGAAAAGGAGAAGGATCGTCATATTGAGTGAGGTAAGTCGTCTAGATTCAGCCGTCACAATTTTCGTCACACTCATTACGTTTACGATTTTGAGACATGCCAAAGTTTGCAGACCAGTCATACAATACCTTATTGATGCTTACAGTCACAGAAGTTTGACAGTTGCATATTTTTAATTTTCTTTTGGTAAGGGAATTTACTTACGAGATACATTTACAGTTATTGTAAGAGAATAGGAAGAGTAAGTCTTATGATTGTTTCACAACTTTGTGATTACTCACCTCAAGCTGTTCACCGGCAATGGCAAACATCTTCAGCATTGGCGATGTGCAGTACTTTATGTACATGGCAGGAGTCAAAGCGATCATAACATTGAAGTTTTTATTGTACTCAGGTTTCTCTGAAGTCATCACAAAGAACGTGGTTGCACCCATTGAATACCCGATGAAAGACAGCTTCTCTTGACCAGTTCTCCTCAGAATGTAGTCAGTGAAGGCCGGAAGGTCGTATATTCCCATCTCATGCCAGCTACGAGAAAAAATGACAGTTATATTCCTTGAATTCCAAAATATCTCTTGATTCCTTTATTTACAGGTTATCGTAGTCAGAGCCATCTACATAAATTCTGGGCCCTTTGATGGGCTTTGACCAAAAATTACCAAATATATTTTGTGCAATAATAGGTACAGTTGTACAGATATCTGTTTCCTTTTAAGAAATATAATTTAATACAGGATTCAAAACAAATAAAAAATGAGAATGTTTATATAATATTAATATCAAATAATAACTTAACAGGCCAAGTATCCTAAATATTTTCTACTGTCATATTGCACTGCATCCTGAATTTTCTCACTTTGACGATCACGAATAAGGTCTGAGAAGTCTGAATATGGTACTATTTTATGTCCTATCAACAAAATACCATAGATTTCCTCCAATGAAGTGGATCTTAAATGATTCTTTGTACGGGACTGCTTACTAAAACTTCTGTCACCAGAAGCTACATGAATTGGCAAGGTGAAAAACAGTATTAGAGCAATACACAGCCCTATAAATTGAGAACGAAGCTTGACTTTTAGATGCCATTCAAAACGGCAAGTGGAAAGCACCTTGTTTCCAGACTTATTCAAGATTTGGGAATGTAATCAAAATATTTATTTGAAGCCTTTCCTTTTTCTGTTGAAATCGGTAAGGTATTTTGAGATGAGGTTGCTTGTAAAGTTATCCAAACACTACTCAGGTATTTCTCTTCTCATATCAAGAATTTGGTCTTAGGTTTGGCACAATTCTTAAAATTATTTAAGGCGAACATTTCATTGGACACATTTCTTTTACTGGGCTTCCGATAATATTGTCAGTCCATTGAACTTCCTAGATCTAACAATCCTGGGGTCCCCAGATATGTGTCCCTGCTGCCCTCCTTTTGGATAGCTCTTGTGGTAGTAAACGCAGATAACAACAGGGTTATCAGCTCCATTGCTCGAAAAATGAGTCTATTGGCAAATAAAATAATTCTGGTAGTTTCGTAAACCTAATATGGTCAGAGTTGGTAGAGAATAAGAACTGGTAAATGGATGTCGAGTAGGAAATGTGGAGGAAAGTAGCCTGCCTCAACTTAAAGCAAAGACAGTCCCATGTAGGGTCTCTTGGACGATACATAGAGAATTGTTGTGAACTCCTGGGGATCTAATTATTTCATTACAGAATGGTTAAATTATTCTTCCAATTCTCTCAGAAAAAGAACTGTGTATTGCAGTGCAATCATCCACAGAGGAATCTTTACATAGCGGAAACATGGCGTTAATGGAAATATTCTCTAATAGCATGAAGTTAAAACTAAAATACATTAAAAATACCTGTACTTAGCGGAACCTGTGAAAAGTGAAATTTACTTTCACAGAATTTAGTGGACAATTTATATAATTTTAACGATAAAATTATTTACAATGAAAGGTGAATTATTTACATGTTTTGTTTTCCAGATTTTTGAAGCATTAAGAATGTTACGGTGTCTATATTCTAATTCTGAATATGTATAAATATGTATAAGCCTACTTCTAGCTGTTGCTCTTTCTGCATCTGTTTCTTTGCATAAGTTACAACAAATTATAGCTTCTGTTGATGCCTCAATCTTATTTATGTATAAAAACTACTGAGGTGTGGGTGGTGCTGAGTAATGACATTCAGTGCGTCTAACTTTATCCTCTGCATCAGTCGTGCTGCAATAGCACTTTCTGCTCTGTGAAGAAAGCAATGGGGAACTATCTGAATACTCGCATCTTATTATAGACACACCATCGGTTTTTGTTGTATCCCTAAAACGGCATTGCCTTCAGATTTGTTATTTGTGAATACAACCACCTGCAGGCTGATAACTAAGCAGACAGACAGGCATGCTCATTTTTTAAGTTACCAGGGGGTATATTATCTCCTTCAGTCGTGTCACTCCGGGAGTGGAAACCCAGATCTCTCGGAGAATCGACCATCCCTCACATGAAGACCCCGTCGACGTGTCTCAGATATTTCGTCCATGTTCAATAAACGTGCAGGCCATGGCGTTAACTTTGACCAGTTCAAATTGCAAGACGTAACACCCATCCAATTTTGAGAAAACAGGGTTATGAAATTTTGAGAGTTCCTCACAGTCCAGCAACCAATCTGCTTCACAAGCTCGTGATCCATGGATACGATCTCTCCTCCATAGTGTTTTTATGGATTTGTTTTCATGTCGAGTTTCAACATTATGTGCATTACAAGCACATGTGCGCAGTAATGTGTGTTTAACGATAATGCCACGGCCACTTCCTCCACACTTCTAGCCCTTTTCTATCCTACTGTCACTATGTGAGTTGGTGCGACATAAAGCAACTTGTAAAAAAAAGTTTTATCTTTGGGTAAAACATTGTGACCAAAGCACTCACATCATCTTCTTTAGACGTCTTCGTTGATGTATTCTTTAATGTCATTTATAGCATGTTATATGTATTTGCAAGATTGTGTTACGACAACAGATAGCTAAACAAAGCAGTGTGGTACTGGTCATGAAAAAATAATTTTTATGGTATCTGGCATATCGAACAAAGGCCGTGTCTTTGCATCCACAGGAGTTTTCAATAATAAACTTAAGAATACACCAGGGAAACTAGATTCGTTCCGCAGATTACAATTTCGTGAAGGGAAGAGCTTACCCATTGTGCTAAATGTTCATTGTGAAAATATGTCATGTTCAAATTTCATCTTATTGGAACTGGGTGAGATTTGCTCCTTGCAATTTGAACCGGTGGAAATTTTTGCCATGGCGTACATGTATATTAAAAATCGATGAAATCAGTGGAGAGTCGTTGACAAGGTCTTCTTGTCAGAGTGAAAAATGAGCCACAGAGATCGTTCAGTTTCTGTCGGTGTAAGCTAGGAACTTCTGTTAATTTTTCAAACATTGCAATTCTTGGATTTTTTTTTTTTTGAGCAACATGATATTCGACATTTGATTACTATCAAAGCAGATGGGGAGGCGACGACTTGAAAGGGGCATTACATTTTCTCTCAGTGCAATGATGGAATCCCAGGAAGTTGGTGCGATGATGCTCCTTAATGCACATTTTGTAGGGAGGTGAGTGTGGGTTCACTCTATAATTTGAGATCGTCAAGTAGGAGCTTTTAGACAAATGTTTTTGAAATTGTTCAAGCATTCAGAAGCATTTGATGATTATTTTGGACAGCATCAATATCTAAAATATGCATTACTTTCTTGACTGCACCGAGGGCCCAAGTGACTAATGTGAATAACCATGTGGCCACGTGGCCCGAATTACACAGGATATTATCACAGTTGCCCTTCCACTACTCTCTGTCACTCCAATTCTCACAAGAAAAGCGCAGAGTAAATGGACGTATAACACTGTCACAGAACAATATATTGAAAGGATGATGGACTAAAGCATCTTACTTCTTATCCTAGAGTGATTCTCCTACCTCACCTAAAATTCCAGAACTCAGTGCTAGACGGGTGGAGAGACACGTGCTTACTGGACCAAACGTTCCCCCGAGAATTGCCTAACCACACATCATATCCAGCGTCGGCGAGTACGTAACCTGGAACAAAATACGGACGGCTTAAATCATTTGTTTTGAAAGTATGATATTTGACATGTTGAAGGAAATAAATAAATAAATAAATGAAAGAAAGAAGGAAAGAAAGAAAGAATAAAAGAAGTAAAAAAGGGAAGAAAGAAAATTTAGAGGCCATAATTCTATGAGAGTTGTGAACAGCATACGTGCATCAGCCGGATTGAAACAATACGTACAAACCGCAGTTGTCTTGGATGGGCAATTGCATTAACAATGACAAATGCACTGTTCAAATAGAACATTAGTGTAGGGTAATTGTCCAGCTCCTTGGCTGAATAGTCAGAGTAATGGTCTTCAGTTCAGAGAGGCCTGTGTTCACTTTCTGGATGGATAACTCAGTATGGTTAATTCATATTACTCGGGAACAGGGTATTTGTGTTAGCCGTATTACAAGTCTTTTCATTTACACCAAACACACCAGATTACCGTCGAGAAATACGTAGTAGTGAATAGTTCCCTCCACTTGGAGTTGGTGGCTGGATGGGTATCTGGCTGTAAAACTGGGCCAAATCCACAGGAAGTAATGTCTTCAGGAAAATGGGAAATGGACAAAAGAAGATTAAAACTTTTCCATGCTAGGGAAGGAAGGAAGGAAGGAAGGAAGGAAGGAAGGAAGGAAGGACATTATATGAATACTAGAGATGATACCCGTGCTTGGCTATGATTTTAAACTGAAAGTTATTATTGAAAATTTTACATTTTGGAGAGTACACTGTCAGCTGAGCCTGTAAAATACGCCCTCAGTTCGTACGTCAAAGGGTTTAGGGGAAATGATTATTTTCTTACCTAAAACTCATTTGAACCCCATACAGAAGAATTTGAACGTTTTAAACCCTATCTTATTTAACATCTAGGATGTAAAAGCTGCCAACCTGTGAAGTTTTGATTTTGTACGTCGAACAGTAAGTGGAGGAATGAATACTTTTTTAAGGGGTGAATATTTTAAAATATTTATTAACATCTAGGATATAGAAGACCACCCTTCATTAAGAAAATTAGTTTGTGCCTGAAACAGTTTAGGAGGAATGAATATTATGCTTTTGAGAGTCAATCACCATCTAAACCCCATAGGGGGGAAATATCTTGAAGTATATGATCTTACACCTAGGATATAAAAGAAGACCCTTCTCGTAAAATTACAACTTAGTACGTCAAATGATTTTGGAGGGATGAATAATTTTGTTTACAGAGCTAACCCTCGTTTAACACTTTGGGGGGGGGGGGGGTAAAAATATTTCCTATTTCACACCTTATTGTTGTTTGAGTCATTAGTCCATGCAACTCTGCATGCCACCCTATCCTATACTATCCTTTTCATTTCTGCATAACTCCTGTAATCCTACATCTGCTTCAATCTGCTTGTCATATTCATACCTTGGTCTAACCCCTACCATTCTTACCCCCTACACTTCCCTCAAAACCCAACTGCACTGGTCCTGAGTGCCTTAGGATGTGTCCTATCATTCTATCTCCTCTTCTTGTCAAATTTAGCCACAATGATCTCCTCTCATCAATTAGATTGAGTATCTCTTCATTCGTGATTCGATCTATCTATCTTACCTTCAGCATTCTTATGTAACACCACATTTCAAAAGCTTCTATTCTCTTTCTTTCTGACCCAGTTATCGTCCATGTTTCACTTCCATACAATGCCACGCTCCAAACGAAAGTCTTCAAAAACATTTTTCTAACTCCTATATCAATATTCGAGGTGAGCAAATTTCTTTTCTTAAGAAAGGACTTCCTTGCTTGTGCTAGCCTGCATTTTATGTCCTCCTTACTTCTGCCATCGTTAGTTATTTTACTACCAAAGAAACAATATTCATCCACTTCCTTAAAGATTTCATTTCCTAATCTAATATTTCCTGCATCACCTGACTTTGTACGACTCCACTCCATTATTTTTGTTTTGGACTTATTTATTTTCATCTTGTAGTCCTCGCCCAAGACTCCATCCATACCATTCAGCAACTTCGAGATCTTCTGCAGTCTCAGATAAAATAACAATATCATTGGCAAACCTCAGGGTTTTGATTTCCTCTCCTTGGATTGTGATTCCCTTTCCAAATTCTTCTTTGATTTCTTTTACAGCCTGTTCTACATTTTGAAAGGGAGGCGGGCAAACTGCAAGCCTCACCTCACCCCTTTCTGATTGCTGCTTCTTTTTCACAGCTCTCAATTCTTATCACTGCAGACTGATTTTTATATAGATTGTAGATAATTATTCTTTCTCGGTACCTGATCCCGATCACCTTCAGAATCTCAAATAGCTTGGTCCAATCAACATTATCAAATGCCTTTTCTAGATCTATGAACGCCATGTATGTGGGCTTGCCCTTCTTAATTCGATCCTCTAAGGTCAGACGTAAAGTCAAGATTGCTTCACATGTTCCTATATTTCTTCTGAAGCCAAATTGATCTTCTCCCAACTCAGTTTCAACTTGTCTTTCCATTCTTCTGTAAATAATACGTGTTAGAATTTTGCAGACGTGAAATACTAAACTAATGGTGCGGTAGTTTTCACACTTGTCAACACCGGCTTTCTTGGGAATAGGTATAACAACATTCTACTGAAAATCGTGAAAATCGGATGTCACTTATCCTGTCTCATACACCTTGCACACTAAATGGAATAACCTCACCATGCTGGTTTCTCCTAAAGCAGTCAGTAATTCAGAAGGAATGCCATCAATTCCATGTGCTTTGCTCCTATTTAGGTCTCTCAAAGCTCTGTTGAATTCTGACCTCAAAATTGGGTCACCCATTTCATCAGCATCAACAGCCTATTCTTGTTCCAGAACCATATCATTATGTCCTTACCTTGATACAACTGTTGTATATGTTCATGCCATCTTTCTGCCTTGTCTTCTTTCCCTAGAAGTGGTTTTCCATCTGAGCTCTTAATGTTCATACACCTAGTTTTCCTTTCTCCAAACGTTTCCTTGATTTTCCAGTATGCACCATCTAACTTTCCTAGGACCATACAACTTTCAACATCCTTGCACTTCTCCTTCAGCCATTCTTTAACACTTCCCCTTAAGTGGATTTTCAGAAAACAAATTATGCATGTTCCTTGACTTTTACAGGAGATTCCAAATACCAATCTTCACATCTGTAACATATTACATTTTTGAGATATACTGTAGTAATACTCATTTTTAAAGTTTACCCCCTTTGTCAATCCTGTTCAGACCCCCCCCCCCCCCCTCCAATGTAGATTATCCAAAAACAAAAAGTATGTGCTTCTTCATTTTTAAAGGTGATTCCAAATACCATGACTGTAACATCTTCAGTTTTTGAGATATAAGTATCCTCATTAAAGGTATTCAACCCCTTTTTCACCCCCTTAAGAGGTTTTTCTGAAAACAAAAGAAATACCTGTTCCCATATTTTTGAAAGAGATTCCAAAAGTCTTTAAACTGTTAAGTTTTCGAGATAACAATTCACCCCCATTTTTACCCCCTAAGCGATGCATATCCGCGAACTTTTGAAAAGGGCTATCAGTGAAACCCATGCGCGACAGAAAAATCTAACAATTTTCAACATACCCCGGCTTACACATAATAATTCTCATGTTAGGTCCGTATTGAAATGTACGTACATACAAAGTATGTTACAAGTGTTATTTTTAATATCCACCTATTCAATACAAAGAGATCTAGTAAATTAAGAATTAAATCTTATCTCAAAAAGTTACAAGGGACATGTTTCACCCATTTTAAGGGCATCATCAGCCTCAAACTCAAACCTGAAAGGTGAATAATCAGGATCCTGATTGTTCTTCCAAATCGTAAAAAGAGGATATCCATGAAGGTGTTTGTCTAGCATAAAATTATTAGAATGTCCTTGGTTAAAATCGTAGTATCAAGCTGCATGTCACAAGTTCACAAGATTACACTCTCTGGAGCGCTGAGTCAATGCGCACAAAACCTGTTGAGGGTAGAGCAATAAACAGCTCAATTTTTATAATGAAGTAGAAATGTGTTTCCTTGAATAGGTACTCCTATTGGAGGATAAGAAAAAGTAATGATAGACTGTTAAAGGATGTTAATTTCGTATGTTAAGATAAGACAACAGTCTTCTTTAAGTAGCTGTTCAGCTGTCTATAGTCGTATTTTAACTGGCTTGAAGGAGTGAAAGTCGAATGTGTTAAGATAATAGTCTTCTTTAAGTAGTTGTGGGAGCAAGGAAAGGTATTTGGGTGTCTATAGTCGTATTTATCTTGCTCGAAGGAGTGAAAGTCGAAGGTATTTTGACATTGATTAGAGCTTTTTGGTGTAAAGTCCTTTCATCTGGGGATACTTATATCTCAGACATGAATGTTGCAGATGTAATAATGGATATTTGGAATCTCCTTTATAAATAAAGAAATATGTATTTGTTTGTTTTCAGAAAAGCCACTTAAAGGGGGAGGGTGAAAGGAAGTGAAAGAGATCAAATTATTTTTATGAGGGTACTTATATCTCAAAAAACTGAAGGTTACAGACATGAAAGTTGGTATTCCTTTAAAAATAAAGAAACACGTATTTTTTGTTTATGAAAAATCCACTTAAGAAGGTGGGGAAAGAAGCGTAAAAGTTGAATTCTATGA
This sequence comes from Anabrus simplex, assembly GCF_040414725.1. Taxonomy (NCBI): domain Eukaryota; kingdom Metazoa; phylum Arthropoda; class Insecta; order Orthoptera; family Tettigoniidae; genus Anabrus; species Anabrus simplex. Next base: position 182,777,453 of record NC_090267.1, read on the forward strand.
GGATACTTATATCTCAAAAACGGAAGGTGTTACAGAAGTGAAAATTGGTATTTGTGGTCTTCTTTAAAAATAAAGGAACAAGTATTCTTTTACTTCAGAAAATCCACCTCCGGGGGTGGGGATGGCAAGGAATATAAATGGGTTGAATTATTATTATGAGAATACTTATATCTCAAACACTGAAGATTTTACAGGCGTGAAAATTGAAATCAGAATTTCCTGTCAAAATAAAGAAACATGTATTCTTTTGTTTTTGGAAAATCCACTTAAGAGGGGGGTTAAAAGGACTGAGAAATGGGTTGAATTATTTATACGGGGATACTCATATCTCACAAACGGATGTTGCAGATGTGGTAATTGTTATGTGAAATCTCCTTTAAAAATAAAGAAACCTATATTTCTTCTTTTTTTGGATAATCACTTAAGTGGGGTTGAAAAGAAGTGAATAAGTTGTCAAATTCTTTCCATTAGGAAGGAAAACTGAAAACTGAAGATATTACAGATGTGAAAATTTGGAATCTCCTTTAAAAATAAAGAAACAGTACCTTATCTTAGAAGTGAAGCTTCCACGGTGTGAAGAATTATTTAATTTAATTTCCGGGTTGAACCGTGTTGTACTTGTACGCATATGTACAGGTCGTTATGCTACTTAGGATCTAGAACGGGTAAAAAAAAAAGTAAATAAATAAATGCAATGTAAATATTAATCTTATACCAGTTGTATAGTATCATTTGAAGTAATTCCACATACTGTATATCAGTTGACTATATTTGTAAGTAGTACAGGAGATATTATAAGTAGAATTTTGTAAACAATATAAATTTATTAAGGATGAGCTGTGTGTTTAATAGAAAACATTGTTAGCGTAAACTGTATAATATTGTATTATAGGAAAATTTTCTTCTCTTGTTAATTTAATATTTAGTGCTTGACAATAATGTATTTTAGTGTACCATTTGCCACCGAGGTAGACACCTCATTTGCAAATAAAGAGATTTGATTTGATTTGATATCACGTACAGTTTGCCGACATTTCGAATACATTGCAGTATTCTTTGTCAAGGCGACTGAAATACCCCTACTCGATCCGAGGTAATCAGTCTCCTAGGCAGAAATTACATTACTAGAGTGGCCTTGATTTTGGCCTTTTATATCCTAGCCTTTCTGGCTGACGTAAGCCCTGGCTGTCTTGCGAGACTTCTGGAAAGTATATGTCACAGCCAGGTAGTGGGGGCTTGCCCGTGCTGTTATGTAATGCAGTTGCAGCCCGTGTGTTTATGTTGTGGTCTGTATGTCTTTAACTATGAATGATAGGCATCCAATAATTACTGATTTTGTATCCTTCTTCTAAATTTATGTTGTTCGGATGTTTCTCGATTTCGATAGCCTCGCGGATTTTCCTTTCCAGATTCCAAGGGATAGCTGCTAGGATCTTGGTCTTGTCAAATGATATTCTGTGCCTAGTTTCGTAGGAATGCTTGGCTACTGCTGAAATATCTGTGTTTTCAGTTTCGACTTGGATAATTTATAATTGTTAGGTTCATCAATATCCCAAAACTAATTTTGAATAAGTCATCATCATCATCATCATCACTGGCACGACAGCCCTTTGTGGGCCTTGGCCTTCTGAAGAAGTTTTCTCCATTCTTTCCTGTTAAGTGCAGAGCTCCTCCAATTCTTAATTCCAATTATCTTTACATCCTCTCTCACCCCTTCTTCCCACCTTAACTTTGGTCTGCCATTTTTCTTGGTTCCTTCTGGTACTGCATTAAATATCTTCTTTATCATTCTGTCATTAGCACGCAACACACGTCCTGCCCACTCCAACCTTCTGATCTTTATGCAGTTAAAAATGTTTGGTTCGTTATATAAATTATACAATTCATGATTATATCTTCTCCAGACACCATTTTCCTCCACTGGCCCAAAAATTTGCCTCAAAATCCTTTGTTCAAGTATACCGAGCTGTCTTTCATCAGATTTTGAGAGTGTCCAGATCTCAGCGCCATATGTTAATACAGGCTTTACTAAAACTTTATACATCGGGACTTTAGTTTTCCTAAACAGCACCTTAGACTTCAGATGTTTTCTGAGGCCATGATAGCACTTGTTAGCAGACAGTATACGTTTTTGGATACTGGATACTGGCCGCACTTAAGCGACTGCAGCTATCGAGCTCGGTTTTTTGGATTTCAGAACTAACATTGTTCTTGGAATTAACTTCTGATCCAAGGTAGGTAAAGCTATGCACAACATCAAACTTATATGAGCCAATTTCTATGAATGCAGACCCACTCAGGTAGTCTTTCTTGGTAACGGGCATATATTTAGTTTTCCCTTCATTAATCTGTAAATTCATCTTTCTTGCTGCTTTTTCGAGGCTCGTGAAAGCTTCTTTCAATGCTCTTGGTGTTCTTGCGATTAAATCAATATCATCTGCATATGCCAAAATTTGAACTGATTTATATAAGATGGTTCCCCTTGTGTTGATACTTGCATCTCTAACAACTTTCTCCAGAGCTATATTGAACAAAAGGCATGATAATGAATCTCCTTGCCTAACTCCGTTCATTTTGAATAAGTACATTTATAAATTATATGAAAAAGGAGACATTATAGCGTATCTTCAGGATATACACAAGCGATAAATGTTACACGGCATGGGACATACAAATTAAACCAAATTCACCAATAAACAAGAGAAATGGAACAACACTTACCTTAAGTCAGTCCCAATAAAATGTTGTGATAATGAACAAAACAAACTAGGCCCAAAGAGGTCAGGCGGATTAAATCATGAAGACGGTTCATGGTGTGGATTAGTGTAGTCACATCCTAGTTCGTGAACTATGGGCAATGGCTGACTAGCCTAGTAAGTGGTTCTGAGAGTCGGGATACCAGTTGCTATGGAATGGAAGTGGGCATCTCGGACATATTCTGAGTCATGGCCCTCTTTGTGCTCAGGCGGCTAGGACTATACAATCCACCGGTGATCCATAACCCCTTAGAGAAGAGATCCTCATTTGGACTATGTGCAAGTAAGATAGCATCCTGCTCCATGAATTTACCGAGCTCAGAACATTAGAAGCAAGCCTCGGACCTATGGGAGTAACGGAATCCCACTCTCATTTGACAGGCGAGGGACTCCTTGGAAACAACTTGGTGAACGAAATGGAATTTGATGGGGAGCTATCAATATTAATAGGGCTTATGGAAGAAAGTAGAACTGGCTGAGTCAGCTAAGAAGGATGCATCTGGATGTACTAGGAGTAAGTGATATTTGGGTAAAGGGAGATATCGAGGAAGAGATAGGAGATTATAAGGTGCACTTGACGGGTGTTAGAAAGGGAAGGGCAGAGTATGGGGTAGGGCTGTTTATCAGGAATACCATTGGATGCAACATAGTTTCTGTTAGGCATGTAAATGAGCGAATGATGTGGGTAGATTTGTCAGTTGGAGGAATTAGGACAAGAATTGTGTCCGTGTATTCACCATGTGAGGGTGCAGATGAGGATGAAGTTGACAAGTTTTATGAAGCATTGAGTGACATCGTGGTCAGGATCAACAGCAAGGATAGAATAGTGCTAATGGGTGATTTCAATGCGAGAGTTGGGAATAGAACTGAAGGATACGAAAGGGTGATTGGTAAATGTGGGGAAGATATGGAAGCTAACAGAAATGGGAAGCGTTTGCTGGACTTCTGTGCTAGTATGGCTTTAGCAGTTACGAATACATTCTTCAAGCATAAGGCTATTCACTGCTACACATGGGAGGCTAGGGGTACCAGATCCATAATAGACTATATCTTAACCGACTTCAAATTCAGGAAATCTGTTAGGAATGTACGAGTTTTCCGGGGATTTTTCGATGATACAGACCACTATCTGATCTGTAGTGAACTAAGTATCTCTAGGCCTAGGGTAGAGAAAGTGAAATCTGCCTGCAAACGAATAAGGGTAGAAAATTTCCAGGATGAGGGAATTAGACAGAAGCACATGGATATGATTAGTGAGAAGTTTCGACCAGTACACAGTAAGCAGGTTCAGGATATAGAAAGTGAATGGGTGGCATACAGGGATGCTGTAGTAAAAACAGCAAGGGAATGCCTAGGAACAACTGTGTGTAAAGATGGGAAAAGGTGAACATATTGGTGGAATGATGAAGTGAGAGAAGCTTGTAAACGTAAAAAGAAGGCATATCAGAAATGGCTCCAAACAAGGGCCGAGGCAGACAGGGATTTGTACGTAGACGAAAGAAACAGAGCGAAATAAATAGTTGTTGAATCCCAAAAGAAGTCGTGGAAGATTTTAGTAATAACCTGGAAAGGCTAGGTCAAACAGCAGGGAAACCTTTCTAGACTGTAATAAAGAATCTTAGGAAGGGAGGGAAAATGGAAATGAACAGTGTTTTGAGTAATTCAGGTTGAGTAATTCAGGTGAACTCATAATAGATCCCAGGGAATCACTGGAGAGGTGGAGGGAATATTTTGAACATTTTCTCAATGTAAAAGGAAATCATCCTGGTGGTGTTGCAAACAGCCAAGCTCATGGGGAGGAGGAAAATGATGTTGGTGAAATTATGCTTGAGGAAGTGGAAAGGATGGTAAATAAACTCCATTGTCATAAAGCAGCAGGGATAGATGAAATTAGACCTGAAATGGTTAATTGTAGTGGGAAGGCAGAGATGAAATGGCTTCATAGAGTAGTAAGATTATCATGGAGTGTTGGTAATGTACCTTCAGATTGGGCAAAAGCAGTAACTGCACCTATCTATAAGCAAGGGAACAGGATGGATTGCATCAACTATCGAGCTATCTCATTGATTAGTATACCAGGCAAAATGTTCACTGGCATATTGGAAGGTAGGGTGCGATCAGTCGTTGAGAGGAAGTTGGATGAAAACCAGTGTGGTTTCAGACCACAGAGAGGCTGTCAGGATCAGATTTTCAGTATGCACCAGGTAATTGAAAAATGCTACGAGAGGAATAGGCAGTTGTGTTTATGTTTCGTAGATCTAGAGAAAGCATGTGACAGGGTACCGAGGGAAAAGATGTTCGCTATATTGGATGACTATGAAATTAAAGGTAGATTATTAAAATCAATCAAAGGCATTTATGTTGGCAACTGGGCTTCAGTAAGAAGTGATGGTAGTATGAGTTCTTGGTTCAGGGTACTTACAGGGGTTAGACAAGGCTGTACTCTTTCACCTTTGCTGTTCGTAATTTACATCGATCATCTGCTGAAAGGTATAACATGGCAGGGAGGGATTCAGTTAGGTGCAAATGTAATAAGCAGTCTGGCCTATGCTGACGACTTGGTCTTAATGGCAGATTGTGCCAAAAGCCTGCAGTCTAATATCTTGGAACTTGAAAATAGGTGCAATGAATATGGTATAAAAATTTGCCTTTTGAAGACTAAACTGATATTAGTAGGTAAGATATTCAACAGAACTGAATGTCAGATTGGCGATACAAAGCTAGAACAGGTCAATAATTTCAAGTATTTAGGTTGTGTGGTCTCCCAGGATGGTAATATTGTAAGTGAGATTGAATCAAGATGTAGTAAAGCTAAGGCAGTGAGCTCGCAGTTGCGATCAGTATTATTCTGTAAGAAGGAAGTCTACTCCCAGACGAAACTATCTTTAGCCTGCATCAGTCTGTTTTCAGACCAACCTTGCTTTACGGGAGTGAAAGCTGGGTGGACTCAGGATATCTTATTCATAAGTTAGAAGTAACAGATATGAACGTAGCAAGAATGACTGCTGGTACAAACAGGTGGGAACAATGGCAGGAGGGTACTCAGAATGAGGAGATAAAGGCTAATTTAGGAATGAATGAATTCGATGGATGAAGCTGTACGCATAAACCGGCTTTGGTTGTGGGGTCATGTGTGGTGAATGGCGGAGGATAGGTTACCTAGGAGAATAATAGGCTCTGTTATAGAGGGTAAGAGAAGTGGAGGTAGACTAAGACGACGATGGTTTGACTCAGTTTCTAACAATTTAAGGATAAGAGGTATAATACTGAACGAGGCCACAGCAGTAGTTGCAAATAAAGATTTGTGGTGATGTTTAGTAAATTCACAGAGGCTTGCAGACTGAACACTGAAAGGCATAACAGTATATAATGATTATGTATGTATGTATGTATGTATGTATGTATGTATGTATGCATTAAGAAGTTAATTACTGACTGATATAAGAACAACAGTTTCAGGGAAAATATCAAAACTTTAATTAGGAGAAAATATTTAATTTAAATAAAAATGTCAGTCAACCTTAGGCAATTATCAAATCCAAATTGTGATTGTAAAATCTTTAACATAAATTGGTTTATAACAAATTAATAAATTAAGAGAAAAGGAATTTAAAGTAGATTATTACAATTCAAAATGAAATCAATTGAATTAATTTCAAGTAATTACTTGAGTGGAAAACAGTCTCTTTGTGACTCCCACCAATGTAATTAATAAGGTAAGATGGATAAATTATATGTCATCAAGAATAAGTCACACAAAAAACATGCATATATTATGCAACACCAGAATAATGAACAAGGGGAGTGTGTATGTGAGGATCTTCAAAAGGCAGAAGTATTCAGTCAGCAGTATGTAAAGATTGTTGGTTACAAGGATAATGTCGAGATAGAGGAAGAGACTAAGGCCAAAGAAGTAATAAAATTTACGTATGATAACAATGACATTTACAATAAGATACAAAAGTTGAAAACTAGAAAAGCGGCTGGAATTGATCAGATTTCTGGGGATATACTAAAGACAATGGGTTGGGATATAGTACCATATCTGAAGTACTTATTTGATTATTGTTTGGCCGAAGGAGCTATACCAGATGAATGGAGAGTTGCTATAGTAGCCCCTGTGTATAAAGGAAAGGGTGATAGACATAAAGCTGAAAATTACAGGCCAGTAAGTTTGACATGCATTGTATGTAAGCTTTGGGAAGGCATTCTTTCTGATTATATTAGACATGTTTGTGAAATTAATAACTGGTTCGATAGAAGGCAATTCGGTTTTAGGAAAGGTTATTCCACTGAAGCTCAACTTGTAGGATTCCAGCAAGATATAGCAGATATCTTGGATTCTGGAGGTCAAATGGACTGTATCGCAATTGACATGTCTAAAGCATTTGATAGGGTGGATCATGGGAGACTACTGGCAAAAATGAGTGCAATTGGACTAGACAAAATAGTGACTGAATGGGTTGCTATATTTCTAGAAAATAGATCTCAGAGAGTTAGAGTAGGTGAAGCTTTGTCTGACCCTGTAATAGTTGAAAGGGCAGTTCCTCAGGGCAGTATTATCGGACCTTTATGTTTTGTTATATATATAAATGATATGAGTAAAGGAGTGGAATCGGAGGTAAGGCTTTTTGCGGATGATGTTATTCTCTATAGAGTGATAAATAAGTTACAAGATTGTGAGCAACTGCAACGTGACCTCGAAAATATTGTGAGATGGACAGCAGGCAATGGTATGTTGATAAACGGGGCTAAAAGTCAGGTTGTGAGTTTTACAAATAGGAAAAGTCCTCTCAGTTTTAATTACTGCGTTGATGGGGTGAAAGTTCCTTTTTTTTTTTTTTTTTTTGCTAGGGGCTTAACGTCGCACCGACACAGATAGGTCTTATGGCGACGATGGGATAGGAAAGGCCAAGGAGTTGGAAGGAAGCGGCTGTGGCCTTAATTAAGGTACAGCCCCAGCATTTGCCTGGTGTGAAAATGGGAAACCACGGAAAACCATCTTCAGGGCTGCCGATAGTGGGATTCGAACCTACTATCTCCCGGATGCAAGCTCACAGCCGCGCGCCTCTACGCGCACGGCCAACTCGCCCGGTGAAAGTTCCTTTTGGGGATCATTGTAAGTATCTAGGTGTTAATATAAGGAAAAATCTTCACTGGGGTAATCACATAAATGGGATTGTAAATAAAGGGTACCGATCTCTGCACATGGTTATGAGGGTGTTTAGGGGTTGTAGTAAGGATGTAAAGGAGAGTGCATATAAGTCTCTGGTAAGACCCCAACTAGAGTATGGTTCCAGTGTATGGGACCCTCACCAGGATTACCTGATTCAAGAACTGGAAAAAATCCAAAGAAAAGCAGCTCGATTTGTTCTGGGTGATTTCCGACAAAAGAGTAGCGTTACAAAAATGTTGCAATGTTTGGGTTGGGAAGAATTGAGAGAAAGAAAAAGAGCTGCTCGACTAAGTGGTATGTTCCGAGCTGTCAGCGGAGAGATGGCGTGGAATGACATTAGTAGACGAATAGGTTTGAATGGCGTCTATAAAAGTAGGAAAGATCACAATATGAAGATAAAGTTGGAATTCAAGAGGACAAACTGGGGCAAATATTCATTTATAGGAAGGGGAGTTAGGGATTGGAATAACTTACCAAGGGAGATGTTCAATAAATTTCCAATTTCTTTGAAATCATTTCGGAAAAGGCTAGGAAAGCAACAGATAGGGAATCTGCCACCTGGGTGACTGCCCTAAATGCAGATCAGTATTGACTGATATTATAATAAGGTAAGAATGTTGAAACTTAAAGGGACAAACAAGTAAGTGAATACTCCCAAAAATTCATATTTTTCAAAGGAGCATTTCAATTAAAACCCAATATCACATAACAGATTCGGTCAACCACCAAATCAAACAAAATCCATAACCATTAGAACAGTCAAACTTACTCAATGGTCGAATGTCAAAATGTCAACGCCACAAACAAAGAGCACACCCCCAAAAATTTTACAATTTGCCGCCACAGTAACAAGATCACATGATCTGAGGAAAAGAACATGGTGGTCCATATCATGACTGAAGTTAGGCACAAGAAACTATTTTCAACTCATTCATTTAAATTAATTTTTGGTGGTATTTGAGGAGTAAAATATAAATTTAAAAGAGAATTAAGTAACTTAAACCACCATTGAATCAATGTAAAAAGAAATAGACAACCCAAGATAATACAGTTACCAAGTAACGTCCACAAGGACAACCTCATACAATATATCCTCCAACAAAATTTTATAAATGTTACCAAAAAATACAATAAATTGTTTTATAATAACGAAAGTCCCAAATTACATTTCTAATGATAATTTATGTTCCAAAGGTCTTAAGCGATTTGAACACATTTACAGTTTTCTGTCCATGATAATTTCTCGATCACAAAGGTAATATACATTCACAATAATTTAAAATTTTGAAGTTTCAAACACACAATCAAATCGTCACGACAGTTGAAGAATAATAATATGTGGACGTTACTTGAATTTTCATTCAGGCACCAAGGGAAGACTGACGATGTTACTTACAAATTATAATCCAGAAGTTGAAAATCATAATCCAAACATCACGGCATATTGCCAGATGGTAATTCGATCACCCAGGATCAAAATCAAGTACCATCACCCTTTTTTATCTTGAAAGGTAAGTAAACCTTCGGAGCTGCAGCAGACGTGTGATGCTTATTTTACACAGAAGGGTCAAACAGTCGACGGCCAGTTCATTGTTACGAACAGTAGAACTCGATACGTGACTGTACTCGAAGTAGCACGACTAACCATTATATAGTGCCAAAGTACGGTGAGTGTAGAACATCCACTGTCATTTAGCGCTCCACGCAAATCACGTGTACTAATAAGAGTCACACAGTTTTTAAGTCCTGTAGACTGAAATTACAAGGAAATGAAATGGGGCCTCAAGGCCAATGCTTTATAGGCAAACATATTTCCAAGACATGTTATAATATGGTAACAAAATTTCTTTCAGATATAATTCTGTTACCATATGTTTTCTTTTTCATTAAGTTTATACATTTTTTATTCAAAATTAGTTTCAGCAGACTGAAGAACCTAACAGTTTTTTAAAATCTGGAAGTAGTTCATCTTACTAATATAATAAGAAGGTAGTATCTGCCCTTATACTTTTTTTTTTTTTGCAATTTGGAGTGTGTTTTTACAGGGTGATCAGATATACTTTACTATGGCATATGGTGTTATTACGCTCGTTTGCTGCGTGTGAGTCGAGGTCAAAAACGAGAAGGTATACCATACAAAAGTAACCAGAAGAATTATAAGGAGGCCTTCACTTATCAAATTATGAAATGAGGTGTTGAAACTACCCACCTCATTCTCCACGCATTTTTTGGCATCTTATTAGGAAATTATTCATCACTCCACTCACTGTAGTTCAAGTTGAGGAATCCTGACAATTTCCTGACGAATATTATGTTTTAGTTCTTGTATGGTGTGCAGGTTCATCTTGTACAAGGCAGTTTTTTAATTTACCCCTGATATAATAATTGCAGGCAGCTAAATTGGAGAAACAAGAAGGCCACTGATCCTTACTAATAACTCGGTTCTGTGGAAACACTTCGTGAATTTATCTCATGGAAAAATTCGCAATGTAAGCAGTGGCAGACTCCTGTTAAAAGAAAGCAAAATCGTGGTTCTTGTCAATTAATTCTCTGAAAAAGGGGTTTAGTGTGGTATTTACATAAGTAACAAAATCAACCGAATTCTCCACTGTACGATGATTCTTTTAGCACTGGTGGCACACCACCATCGTGGAGAGGGGCTTCAGATACAAAGTCAGGTTAAACAGCTTTCTAGTGTACACACATAACTATGGAGGTGGAACCAGGTTTCGTCAGAGTGGAATATTACTGTGAATCATTTTTGAAACCGTCTTTAAATTTAGTGAGCTGACTGTGCTACCACAAATGAATCACACAACGAAATACGCTGTTTGAAAATGCAAAAGCCATTAAAAAACACATACACAAGAGCAGCTGAAATACGACTGTGACACCGGACGCGTGGGCACACAAAAGAAAGGCGTAATGGCATAACTCGAAGTTGACTCCAAGGCAACAAGCAGAGCCATCACGTGAGTATACGAGGAAATTGCATGCCACCAACATGGGGAGGCCACAGCTGTAGGATCATCGATGTCGTTCAAACTTGAAGAGGTCGATCCTCATCAAAAATGAACAGATGCAATATGAGTTGGAAGGTATTTGCCACTGACTCTTATTTAACAAGAAATGCCCTTTAAATATAACAGGCTTTATTTGTGAAGGCAGTTTGCTAATAATTGTACGTAGCGCAGTTGGGCTAGTGGTTGTTGCCCTCTCACACAGGCACTTTGAGTTTGAGGTGGGCCAGCGTCATATATTTTTACTTCTCCTTTTTTGTTTTATTACCTATTTCTCTCACTGTCCATGTGGACTGTGAAATGTGTCAATAAGCTGCGGTTTGTTAAAACTTCGCTTTCATAATCACTGATGTAATTATGATGAGATTAATCTACAGCAAAAATCAGTGAAAGTAAAAGAAATTATAAAGACAGAAGTAAAAAAATTAGGGCCTGGTGAACTTCAAACACGAGATGCTTGCGTGAAATTCTGGAATGCTAACTGGTAGGTGTGTGGGCCATTTTCTCGTTAAATAAAGGCCAGTCGCAGAAACCCTCCAACACCTATTTCCTTATTTTTGAATCTGCTACAGAATGTTCCTTTTAGGCACACTTTTTTCCGTCCTGTGCAAAGGGAGATGAAAATTTCCGATGTGTTCCTCTATGTGGCGAATAATATCAGATATGAAGAAAGTATATTTGGGGAAGTAACCACTTATTACAGCATTCGTTATTATTTTCTTTTCTTTCCGTTATGGCAATACGAGAATACCACATTTCACCTCCTAGAACTGGGAGGGAAACGAACTTGGCCTTAATTGAGGTACAGCCCCAGCAAATCTGTGGCATGAAAATGGAAAACTATGGAAAATCATCTTCAACACAACCGACAGTGGGGCTTGAACCCACTACATTCCAAATGCAAGCTCACGTGGTTCGCTCACTTTCAAATGATGCGCTAAGCACTCAGAGTAGACTCTTCCCTTTTGAGTCAAGTCGACTTTTGCAATTCAAGTATTTGCTCGCGCACATTTCTACCAACCATCTCGCGTGTGCAGTGACCAAGCGGTGACCTCTCTCATAGGAAGAACAGCACGAGCACCGGAGAAGAGTATATCTTATCATTCTATAGTGTACACAATGCAAGAAAGATATTGATCATTAATCAGGTTTGTCTGTTATACATTCAGTTTAGATAGTGTGACCGCAAAAACTGCCAACCCATTGTTTATGATACTAACCGGTATTAAATTAGAAGATTCCAGAATTTCCTTGTTCTTAGTTTCACTGTATCTCAATGCATTTAGTAGGCACTAAGAAATAATAACCTCAAGAATACACCTCTCTGACAGTGAATCAGTGACTTGCCTGATGGCCCACTGATACCGCAGCCAGGCTAACAAAAATATTTGTGTTTTGTACTTTCTTGCCCACAGCTCATTCCAATGAAACTAGAGCCATCATAAGTACTTTATTCCACAATACACATGTTCTGAAACCTCAGTTTTAGATTTGTACCACTTGTAGGAGCCAGCACTGGAGTTTTTTCCCGATCGTGGTGTTATACGCCGACTTTCAATGATTATCTATGAGTTAATAATTTCTCTAGACTCTTCTCTTCTTCTGAAAACATTGAATTTCTGTCAACAAATCAACTGAAACCAACTCCAGCTCCATAAATGTCCACAAGATTGTTTCAACTCATGTGAAGCTGTGGGCTAAACCTAGTTTTGTATAGTAATACTGTTAATAACAAACACTTACCTAGGCCTTTCTCTGGACCCATTACAACCCACTCCACAGAACTGGATACTATGCCATGCTGGATAAACACTGGCTGTCTGTTGGTCTTCGCTGGAGATTTCTTCCCGAAAGGAATGCGATGCAACGTAAGAACATAGCCATCTTCTGACACTACAGTGTGAGATTCTGCTGGATACCCGTACTTGGCAATCAGTTCTACCTGTAAGAAAGGCAACAGGAAATCACCTGCATAATACATATATAAAATAAGAGTTTTGTCTGTACATTGCTCAGAATTTAAAAAGGATGGTATTTCTGTATCGATCACATCCATAGTAACAAGGAAAAGCACTTTTTAATATTCCGTCATTTCTGTCTGTATGTATGTACACACATTATGAGAAAACGGCTGAAGAGAATTTAATGAAAATGGGCACCGGTATGTAAAGTAAGTCGCTACAATCTAGACCATAAATAATCTTATTCACGCTGAGAGAAATGGTAGTTTAGGGGAAGGCCTAAAATTTAATTCTCAAATATTTATGTAATTAGTGGCCCTATTTTAATTAAAATTGGTATTCAAAATCAGGAAAAATGGTGTCCTTTTTGCCTAACTCTTACAAGTTACAGTAAAAATTAAAACTCGTAGAAGAATGTTTCATCCAACCTAACTTCAGCCAAAGTTTCGTCAATGGGAGTTTTCAATTAGAGAAGACATTTTTCTTACTTTCGAAAATTGACATAAGTCATCTTGCACTTTAAAATTGTTAACGCAAAGTAAAACTTGTAATCTCTAAGTTCCTTTTAGGCTTAAAAGTGTCACGTCATGTTTTAAGAAGGAACATAAAATGTATTTTTAAACTGTTATATACTCAGTATTTTGAAACTGAATTTTGATTTTGGACATAAGTTCCTTACAATTTTATAACTTTTACTTGGCAATTCAAGACTTGGTGAAATTTCCTTAAGATTATTTTCACTCAATATTATATTAGGCCATACTTATTTTAAATCTCAAGCCATCTAAACAATCAATACTGCCATTTTTGGTCTTGTGTTTTGCTTTCGTATGTCTCGCCCATAGAAGACTTGTACTTGTTCTTTGAACATTGACACAAACTCTTTTTTTGTATACTGAACTTTGATGACGCAAATTTTAACCCAGAACATCAAGTTACTATCAAGATTAAGCAGTGATTTAAGGAATGGTGTCAGATTTTTAAAAATAATTTTAAACTAGTGTTGTAAGAAGTGATCTCACATCACGCTTAATCATTTCAATCTCAACCCATTCAATCATTCACAAGATTATTATATATTCATGTGTACTATGCATTGTTTTGTATGTTTATTTTAAATATGTCAATATCTGTTTTCAAAGGTTTTTTTGGCTGAAGATGACGCAGAATAAGCGTTGAAACCAGTTCCATTTAATAATTAAATGCTGTAATTAATATTATAGCATTGTTTTGTATTGAATAGGTGGACCCATTATTTTGTTCCTATTTTATTCTCAGTTCAACACGGATATATAATGAAATTTTAAAACTTGAATACATGCTCCTGCTGTAATGTGTAGGGCCCAGATTTTTTAAAAATGCATATGCGCATATGCAATTGCATATTTTGACATATTTTGAGGGTTAGTGCATATTCTAGATGTAACAGCATATTCCAGTATATAATGTCTGAATTTAAGGAGAATTACAAGAACTACTAAAATAAATCTGTTTTGTACATCCCATGCTAGTTGCCTATTTCATGTGAATCTCTCGCTACTTGATATTTTCGACTGTCTGTGTAACGGCACTTTACTTTCAAAACTGACAATGGCAACAGATAGCTTAGGTGTGGGTAGGCAGGCTGGATTTCCCTGAATTCCTTTCTCTACCACAGCAGATAATAATCTCAGGGGGCTGGGCACTTGGTCAGGACAGAAGTATCTTCAGTTCACTAGTTACATTCCATTTTAATGCCCTGCATCTCATTTCTAAAAGTGTTAGTTTTTAAAAAATGCCTAAGGAAAAGAGCAGCAGAAGAGATTTACTAAATCAGTGGGTGTCGGGTAATAGGGACTATTCAACAGATGGTGTCATCGTGTACTGTCAAGTTTGCTCAAAGGAAGTGAAATGTGAAAAGAAATTTCAGCTTGAACAGCATTCAAAAACAACTGCACATATTAAAACAAAGGAGGAGAAGAACAGCACACCACAACAACTACTTCTTACACAGGTAAAGCCCAAGTCCTGTAGTCTTAATACATTTTCAAATGATCTTTGCAGGGCTTTCGTATGCAGCAACATTCCATGGAATAAATTAAACAATCCAGTTCTGCGATCATTTCTCGAGAAATATTGTGTAAATCAAAAAATACCGGATGAATCAACTCTTAGGAAAAATTACCTACCTCCGCTATATGAATCTACCCTGGAATTGATCCGTTCTGATATCGGAAGGAACTGTGTCTGGATATCGGTGGATGAGACAACGGATTCGTGTGGCCGTTACATAGCAAATTTCGTGGTTGGTAAATTACATCCAGACGAACCCGGTAAGCCACATCTTCTTGCTTGTAAAGTACTAGAGAAAACCAACCATAGCACAATAGCAAGATTTGTAGATGATTCTCTGCGACTATTGTGGCCATCTGAAATTGAGACTAATTGTTGTACTGCTCACAGATGCAGCTTCGTATATGTTGAAAGCAGCAAAGGCCCTCCAAGTATTTTATCCAAAACTCATACACGTAACCTGTTTAGTGCACAGATTACACCGCATTGCAGAAGAAATACGCGCACAGTTTCCAGCTGTTAACAATTTAATTGGATGTGGGAAGAAACTATTTCTGAAAGCACCAGCTCGTGTCCAGTTCTACAAAGATTGTCTACCTGAAGTTCCTTTGCCACCTGAACCTGTCCTGACTTGGTGGGGGACATGGTTATCTGCAGTATCATTTTATCAGGAACATTTTAATGAAGTAAAAAAAGTGGTTACAAAACTTGAAGATGAACATATTGCGTGTGTCCGTGATGCAAAAGTTGTGTTTGAAACCGCTACTGTTTATCAAGATGTGAATTTCATTCATGCACATTTTTCTAGACTTCCAAAAGGCATTGAGAGCTTAGAATCTTCTGGTACTCCCCTCCATGAATCACTTGATCTCGTTGAAAAAGCTGCATCTTCGTTGAATTACGCTCCAGGCGAAATTGGAGAGAAGATTAAATGCAAGTTAGAAAAGGTGTTGAATTCGAACCCAGGACTGAAGAAGATTAAGTTAATTAGTCAATACTTGAGTGGGTCCGACTCGTTGGCTGAATGGTCAGCGTACTGGCCTTCGATTCAGAGGGTCCCGGGTTCGATATCCGGCCGGGTCGGGGATTTTAATCGCTTCTGATTAATTCTTCTGGCTCGGGGACTGGGTGTATATGTCCGTCCCAACACTCTCCTCATCATATTCAGACAACATACTACACTACCAACCACAACAGAAACACGCAATAGTGCTTACATCCCTCCATAGAGGGTTGGCGTCAGGAAGGGCATCCGTCCGTAAAACAGGGCCAAATCCACATGTGCGGCACAGTTCACACCCGCGACCCCACAGGTGTGGGAAAAGCGGCAGGAAAAGAAGACGAAGTCAATACTTGAATGGAACTAGGGTATCCTTGCCAGATGTATGTTCCGAAACGCTGGTGCCCATGTATAAGTACTGTCCAATTACGTCAGTTGATGTAGAACGATCATTTTCAGCCTATAAACTCATTTTGACGGACAACAGACATAGTTTGTCTCCAGAAAACATTGAAAGACTACTAGTTACCTATTGTGATGCTTCTTTTTGCAATAAATGATACCTGTAAATAGGTAAGTGAATAAAATTGCATATTTTTAAGAGCATATTTCCTCATTTTCCGTGCATATATTCTAACTTTTTAGTGCATATTTGCATGCATATTTTCAGGTTTTTTTAGTGCATATAAATCCGGGCCCTAGTAATGTGCCTCAGACATATTTATTTTGGGGAATGGCAGAGCTCATTGGAAATCCATTGTGATAGTATACAGATCGGCACAGTCATTTCAACTTGCTCAATGATATGGCACCAGACGAATTGATAGGGTAGCCATCGCCTCTCTACGGGGGTTCTGCTGGTATCAGTTGGCGACGTCCTTGTCCCTGGTGATGACTATTTGCAGGTCCTTGGATGGCGGCTGAAGCTGCGGTGGCTTTCCCTGCGTTCTCATGCCTGTATATTTCCAGGGCCTATGCTCTTTCATAGTCCATCAGCATGATGCAGTTGACTGGCTTGAACATCAGGCTTGGCCCTGACGGGTGTCAGATTATTCCATGAAATCGAACTCTGTGTTCATACCGACATCGCTTTAACCATGGCCAGTTAAATGTTACAATGTCAAGATAGTGATATTCTAAAGTTGCAATAGGGCCAAACGATAATTGTACAAGGAATGTACTGAGCAAATGACAGTGTGGTTTGGGTCACATAGTTATCAGGTTTCATTCGGGAGATAGTGGATTTGAACCCCACTGTCGGCAGCCCTGAAGATGGTTTCCCATTTTCCACGGTCGCTTCTTTCTCACTTCTAGCCATTTCCTACTCCATCGCCGCCGTACGACCTACCTTTGTCAGTGTGACGTAAAGATTATTTATTTGGGAAACCAAAACAGCGAGAAGCTGAATTGCAGAGTTCCACAATGAAAACTATATTTACAGTTGAGTAACACAATGCAAACAAAACAATAAGTGGAAGAACACTAAGGAAAAATCATCTAATGATAAAAATAAAGGGGAAAATCTAACAAAATAACTGCAGAGACACAAAAATTAACAACAAAACATAAATGCAAAAGAAATAATGAGGAAAATTAAAGATTAAAAGTAAAACGAAGAGAAGAACTTATAGCTAGGCACAGTAGACAGATATAACACATAAGTAATGGTATAGTACAGTAAAAATAAAGAAATAAATGTTACATTATGTACAACAGAGGCGACAGCAATGAGAAGAGGAAAAAAGGAATATGAAGAAAATGAGCTAGGTTAAGGAAGAATTGATTAAAGGAGGCATACGAAAAACTAAGTTCCTGTCAGAAGATAAAGAGTTAAGGAGGGTTGGAATGCAGATAAAGTTCTTTGAACAACGAAATATGAAGGGGTGGATTTATCCTGGACTTAAGTTAGGTACCATCTCGGCATTTGTCTGGAGGAGGAATGTGAAACCACAGAAAACCACTTCCAGGATGGCTGAGGTAGGACTCGAACCCCGAGGCTGAGTGGACCCCATTCCAGTCCTCGCACCACTTTTCAAATTTCGTGGCAGAGCCAGGAATCGAACCCGGGCCTCCGCGCGTGGCAGCTAATCATGCTAACCACCATACCAAAGAGGCAGATAATTTATTTTTGAAACATTCAATATGACGTTATAAAAGTTATTTTAACAGTTTGATCGTTTGTTCCCATCTATCCAGTGAAATGAAATCTATGAGTGAATTGTTATTTGACTAAGTGAAATGTCTTAATGTCTGCCAGCATGGGCCAGGCTGCTTACTACATTTCCAGCTAACTGAATCCCTCCCTGCCACTTTATACCTTTCAGCAGATGATCCATGTAAACTACGAACAGCAAAATAATGGTTCACACATCTTGAGCACAACGTTTGTACTTGCTGGCAGACTTGGATCTGTTACATCATCACTTACATCAATTTTGAAGGTTAGACAGTAGCCAGAACTAGATACGCAAATTTTGTAAATTTTTATTCCAAACCTTGAACGTTTAGACCTATTGCACTGGACATATCGATACCTTGAAGCACACAAGTTCTATGTCCACTTCTTTGGATATCGACATATTGGTACCACCAGATTAGTCATAAGAAACTGCATTGAATGCACAGTTGTTCTTTGTCCATACAAAGTGGGAAATGCAAGAAAAATTGAGAAACCTAAAATCACTATGTCCTTCCCTGTCTTCTTTACAAGTGCACACAAGTACTATGTCCTGATATCTTTCTTGTTGTCAGGACTCACGTGCTCAATTGTGCTACAGTATGTCTGGACATGGTATCCGTGTGCATTTACTTCACGAAACAAGAATGGGCGTAGATCATGTTCTCGATTCATTATTGGCCTTGGTACTTGTTGTTTTGGCGGTCCTGTACAGCAGTTTGTGAGAGATATTGTAATTGTTCTGGCTCGCATAATAGCTGTAGGTGTTAATAGTGATTGCACAACATGGTGTCCATATTGACTGTGAAGACTGCTCTTATAATTATTGTTATACTACATACTATAGCGGTCAGTTATCATTCTGATGAGTTTAGTGTCAGACCTAAGACAAAACGCTGGTTAATAGAGCAAACGCCTGAAAAGCCTTACATCTGAGCTTTTTTGACAAGCCCTACTGGTGAAAAATATCTAATTCCCTCCATGGGAACTTAGAATTTTCCATTTGGAATTGCTAGGCGGGCATAAATTCCATTGTGGAGATTTATCTCCCGTATGCAGTTATCAGACTGTGCCTCTTATAATGGGCTTCTTATAAGTTCACCTGCACACCCCAGCGTCAGTGGGTAGGGTCTGACACATCCCACTCTGGTAAGTCTAGTGTCAGACCTAAGACAAAACGCTGGTTAATAGAGCAAATGCCTGAAAAGCCTTACATCTGATCTGTTTTTGACAAGCTCTATTGGTGAAAAATATTTAATTCCCTCCATGGGAACACAGAATTTTCCATTTGTTCATCATCAACAAAATGTAAAAATTATGAAATTATAATGAACCTTTACCTGCTCATGGTTTCATGAAAAATGAGAGTGTCTATACACCTGTTTTACTTATGACAATAGTATAACTAATGCAAAGTATGTCCTAATTTTGTTGGGTGTAGTCTCAAACCATATGTCATCATCCTTCACTTTCTTTCTGTCAGGACTGCTCAACTGTCTTGCTGCATAAGCATTTTTCTCATCAGATATCTTGTCAAACAAATGGTTCATGTATTCACAAAAACTGTGAGTTCAAATAGTGGCTGGGTATTAAACTTTTTCAATAAGTTATCACTAACCCCACTGTATTCACTAAACGTATGTACAACAGGGATATTGTCACTGTTTGTCCAGTTCCAGTCATTCAAGTTAGTCTGTGCCGTGGTACGAACTTGTTTCAAAAGACTTGGTCCACTGTTGTCATATATATAACACTTTCCGTGTCATCAGCACTATTACACGCATCATTCTAACTAAGACCTTCAAGGTCTATTTTGTCGTCACTCTCTAAAACACTATTAGCTTTCGTATTCCATCTTCATCAACACCAACACATCTGCTTGAAGTCATGATTGCAACTGATGTGAGCAAAATAATATGAATGAAGACTCTTATCTCTTGTTTCAGAAGCGTGTGATAACCTGGAGAGTGGGGAATAACCGAAGTCACATGTATAAACTTCAGCTCAGAATGCATACAAGTGGCACCTGTGGGTTAGTAACTGAACTTCATATAATGATATACAGCAGTGCATTGTCGCGAGCTGAGCTAGTCATTGGATTCCTATGTCGCGAATAACTTTTGCGAGCTAGGGTCGTCAAATGATGCGATTGGGTTAATTCTCACTGCAGCCCAATTGTCAACATAAATGCCTCTGACTGTTTTTAATAATCTATGCTCCAGTGGAGGGCAATTCAACAGAAAGTGATGGGTTCTATAATGATCTACAAAAAATAGTCAATAAAATTAACAAACAAGATATGCTACTATTACTGGGAGATTTCAATGCTAGAGCTGGTAATGAGAAAATGTAGAACAACATCGGAATTCATGGAGAAACAACCTGTAATAACAATGGAACAAAAAGAATAGATTTCACTATCTTCAATCAGTTAAAGGACAGCGACAAGTACACATGGTATGCACAAAATCAGAAATCAATTATTGATTATACAAGGTGTCTGGGTTAAAGGTATAATAATATAAAAATAACTTGAGAAATAATGGATATATTTATTGGCAGTTTGTATCTACAACTAGGGTAACTCAAAACGTTTTCTGTGTTCACTTGCGATGGTACCACATGTGCGTAACTGCATTGTTCATGAGAAGATCGCCAGTAACCATGTGGACTCCACAGCAGAAGGTGTTCTGTGTGCCTTTGCTTGTGGAGATAAAATCCGTTACACTAATACAACGTAGATTTGGCATGAGTATGGACTGTTACCAACTGATGATGTTCCCACTTATGTAACAATCATGAAATGGGACAGGTGCCTTCGAGAATCTGGGACCTTGCTGACGATGTCAGGCCGCCACGCCAAGCATGCAGTTTCAGAGGCTACTGTTGATTTAATCCACGAGTCCTTCAAGCGGAGCCCTCGTAAGTCAATTCGACAAGCAAGTAGGCATTTACAGTTACCTCGTTCGACAATACACGATGTCGTCCACAAAAGGTTGCGCCTTATGGGCGTACAAACTGCAGCTTCGTCA
Source organism: Anabrus simplex (assembly GCF_040414725.1). Taxonomy (NCBI): domain Eukaryota; kingdom Metazoa; phylum Arthropoda; class Insecta; order Orthoptera; family Tettigoniidae; genus Anabrus; species Anabrus simplex. The sequence goes on from NC_090267.1 coordinate 182,798,626, forward strand.
GAAAATCAAACCTCAGGACAAGCCACTACGGAAGGCATTCGCGGAGACAATTCTGGCAAAAATTGATGGAAACGAGGCATTCCTCGATTCGGTCTGTTTCTCGGACAAGGCTACATAACCATATTTCTGGCATGGTTACCAAGCACAATTGCCGCATGTGGAGATCTGAACCCCCCACGTAGTAAGAGAGTTGGAACGGGACTCTCCGAAAGTGAATGTGTGGTGTGGATTGTTGAAGGATAGGGTTATTGGCTTATCCTTCTTCACAGAGCCTACAGTTAATGGAACATGTTAACTAGATATGTTGGAGCAGTATGTTGTACCACAACTTCCTTGTGACGTGATCTTTCAGCAAGATGGTGCACCATGCCATTATGCGGAAGTTGTGAGGGATTTCTTGATTCGAGAGTTCCCAGATCGCTGGATTGGAAGAGGTAGTCCATCAATTGCTTGGCCCCCTAGAAGCCCCGACATTACGCCACTTGATTTTTTCCTGTGGGGGTTTGTCAAGAATCAAGTGTACCAGACACCAGTCCGTGATCTACCAGATCTGCGCCATCGCATTCGTGCAGCTAACGTAAATATTATGCCTACAATGCTGCAGAACACTTGGAGAGGAGTGGAATACTGATTAGATGTCTGTCGCACCACTAGTGGTGCGCATACCAAGGTTTATTAGGTATGTAAACAAACATTTTGAGTTAGCCTACTTGTAGAAACAAACTGCAAGTATATATCTCAACTACTTCTCAAGTTATTAAATTTTATATTATTATACCTTTAACCTGGACACCTTGTATAATTTGTAATGGTAAATTGGCAGATTTAGTCTTGGATACAAGAGTCTATCGAGGCCCTGAATTGGAAACCGACCACTATGTATTAGTAGCATCTATTCGTCTGAGGCCTAGATTGTATAAAAGAAAGAAACAAACACAAGAAATTAAAACTTCTTGCAAGGTTAACCTACTAAGAGACCCCAGTATAAAATGGCTGTACCAGTACAGACTTAATAATCTTACAAAGATGACACCGGTTAGTGACAATGTGGAAGTGGAGTGGTCTAATTTGTGTTCAGTTTTAAAGCACCCTGCTTTTCAGAGTTTGGGAGTTAAGAAAAAATGGCAGAGGAAAAAGGGTTTAAGAATCTGGGATGAAGAAACTGAAAGAGTTATTTCAGACAAAAGAAAAACTTATAAAACTTTTGTCAACTAGTAAATTAGAAGATTAAATAGAGTATCACCACAAGAGAGTAATAGCAAACAGGGAAGTGCAGGAAAAGCACAGAAAAAATTGGGAAAACTTTGTTTCACACCTGGACACTGATATAACAAGACCACAACCACAGACCTATTAAATACTCAAGAAACTGATGAATGATGTAAAAGAAGACATACACATTAATGCAATACCTCTAACGGAGTGGCTCATTTATTTTCAGAACCTTTGGAGGCGTTCAAATATTGAGCCATTTCTTTTGCCATGACCACTTAACAAGTCTTCGGAAACCATTACACTCGATGAACTGGAGCTAGTACTCAAAAAAACTTAGAAATGGAAAAGCATCTGGAGAAAACTCAATAAACACAGAACTATTCAAGTACTCCAGTGACATATTCAAGCAAAATATTTCTCAGTTTCATCAATATAATTGGGAATGGCAACAGACCACCAGAGAATTGGCAAAAAGCTATAGTTATTCCTCTTTATAAGAAGGGCAGTGTGAAAGATTGTGGAAATTACAGAGGGATAAGAATACTCAACTCAGGTTACAAAATTTACTCTAACATTGTCACAGAAAAATTATTCAGGCATTATGAAAATGTGATTGGAAATGAACAAGATGGATTTTGAAAAGAACGCTCATGTGCTGATGTTTACTTTACCTTGAAAGTCTTAGTAGAAAAACACAGGGAATTTAACTTGGAAACTCACATAGCATTTGTTGATTTGTCCGGCTCCATGGCTAAATGGTTTGTGTGCTGGCCTTTGGTCCAGAGGGTCCCGGGTTTGATTCCCAGCCGGGTCGGAGGTTTTAACCTTCATTGGTTAATTCCAATGGCTCGGGGGCTGGGTGTTTGTGCTGTCCCCAAAATCCCTGCAACTAACACACCACACATAACACTATCCTCCACCACAGTAACACGCAGTTACCTACACGTCAGATGCCACCCACCCTCATCAGATGGTCTATCTTTACAAGGACTGCACTCGGCTAGAAAACGCCACACAAAATTATTATTATTTGATGATTTTAAGAAAGCCTTTGACCTAGTTAACAGGAACAGACTTCAGTGACAACCTTATTTTAGTAAAGTTAGGAAATCATCAGACTGAATGGGAACCGATCAGCAGAGGTGTGAGACAAGGTTGTGGACTTTCTCCTTTGTTGTTCCTAATCTACATGAACAACATAATGCAGGAATGGATGCATGAAAGACATGGATCAATCCCAGTCAGTAGATATCTCACACATCTAGAGGCCATACTCTTTGCTGATGATGATGTATTGGCATCATCATCAGAAGATGATCTTCAGTGGTCAGTATTTAATATCCAGAAAGTCTCTTCAAAATTCAAAATGATCATTTCACTAGAAAAGAGCAAAATAATTGCCTTTAAGGGGAAGGACTCTATCCTCAGTAAAATTTGTTTAGATAATAAAATTTTGGAAAGAGTCAATAAATTCAATTATCTTGGATACAATTTATCTCACCAAGAGGAAAATGATACATACATTATCATTATAGACTGTTATGCCTTTTGGCATTCAGTCTGCAAGCCCCTGTGAATTTACTAAACGACGCCACAATCCTCTATTTGCAACTAGCGCTGTGGCCTAATTTAGTTCTATACCTCTTATCTTTAAATCGTTAGAAACTAAGTCCAACCATCATCGTCTTGGTCTCCCTCTACTTTTCCTAGCCTCCACAACACAGTCCATTATTCTCCTAGGTAATCTATCCTCCTCCATATTCGCCTCACATGACCCCACCACCAAAGCCAGTTTATGCGTACAGCTTCATCCATCGAGTTAATTCATAACTTAGCCTTTATCTCCTCATTCTGAGTACCCTCCTGCCATTGTTCCCACCTGTTTGTACCAGCAATCATTCTCACTGCTTTCATGTCTGTCACTTCTAACTTATGAATAAGATATCCTGAGTCCACCCAGTTTTCGCTCCCGTAAAGCAAAGTTGGTCTGAAAACAGACCGATGTAAAGATAGTTTCATATGGGAGCTGACTTTCTTCTTACAGAATACTGTTGATCGAAATCTGCAAGCTCACTGCATTAGCTTTACACCTTGATTCAATCTCACTATATTACCAATCTGGGAGAACACACAACCTAAATACTTGAAATTATCTACCTGTTCCAGCATTGTATCACCAATCTGACATTCAATTCTTTTGAATTTCTTTTTCTACTGACATTAATTTAGTCTTCAAAAGGTTAATTTTCATACCATACTCATTGCACCTATTTTCAAGTTTCAAGACTGCAGGCTTTCAGCAAAATCTGCCATTGAGACCAAGTTGTCAGCATAAGCCAGACTGCTTACTACATTTCCACCTAACTGAATCCCTCCCTGCCACTTTATACCTTTCAGCAGATGTCCCACGTAAACTACGAACAGCAAAGGTGAAAGATTACAGCCTTGTCTAACCCCTGTAAGTACCCTGAACCAAGAACTCATTCTTGATATCTCTGCAAAAATAAACAAGTTTATCAGAAGAACAGGAATTACAAATCACATTATGAAGCCATCTCTTGTCCAAAAACACACTCGCTTAAGTTTTCATAACACTTTAGCCAGACCAACCTTTTGCTAAGGCAGTGAGGCATGGACAATAAGAACTCAAGACATTTCTAGAATTACAGGACGTGAAATGACATTTATGCACTTAACAGCAGGCTATACAAAATAAGATCATAAAAGAAATGAAGATGTGCTTAAGGGACTGAATGTGAAACTAGTAATCAATTACATATATGATTACCAAGAAAACTGGAAAAGTCACGTTCAAAGGATGGAATCTGGAAGACTACCAAAAGAGATCCTACGCTACCGACCAAGAGGACACAGATAGAATGCCCAATGAAGCAATGGAAAGAAAATGCAAGACCGTAGCGGCCACATGGCCCAATACTTGGAAGGACGATGATGATTATGATGATGATGATGAATCTACCATTAATCCCACAGTCTCCCAGTACTGCGAACATCTTTTCCCTCAGTACCCTGTCATATGCTTTCTCTAGATACATAAACATAACTGTCTATTCTTCTCGTAGCATTTTTCAATCACCTGGCGCATACTAAAAATTTGATCCTGGTTTTCATCCAACTTCCTCTCAACCACTGATCGAAACCTCCCTTCAATTTTCAATTTATAAATGCTTAAAAATAGCCAACCTGTTATAGACCAATCTAGGGTCAAATCCATTTCCATTGAAGTCTTACAGCATGATTCACATGTATTTTCAAGTATAGTGATGAAATTACATTAATAGTGGTGGTGGTGGTGATTGTTTTAAGAGGAAGTACAACTAGGCAACCATCCTCAATTACATTAATAAGATGATAAACATGTCTGTCCATTGCATCTACGTCTAAAGCATGTGAGCTTAACCTTGAAAATAAATTTGTTTCATACAACTGAGCTGTGACTTCATTAGGTATGTTCCGTTTCATGACTAAACTTAAACCATTACATGTATTCTCTCTGAAATACATCTCAGTAAGTTTGCACAAATTAACATCATCTTTCGAAGGAACATACAGATTACCCCTATTCTTAAAGTAAATGAACAGATAGGATTTTCTTTCTCTATAACTGCTTCCTTACAAGTAACACATTGTAGAGAACTGACTAACTTATTTACCACAAATTCTGAAATAGGCCTATATTCAATAATATTCTGTGAAAATAATGTGAGAGATGAATAGGAAGGTAAATAATAATGGTCACTATTTTCAACAACAGCTATCTAGCAGTGTGACTCATCATCATGTCCCATGAACTGAGTACTTTTGACATCCCTCGTGCAGTTTACAGAAAGCATGCAAATATTTGCTTGGGATATACAATACCCTGTCTGCTATATTACACCACATTCCTGACAAACGCTTAAATGCTGCTTTCAACTGCAGGCAAGTTGGGTTGACATTCCACCCTCCACATTGCCTTATGAGCCCAAAAAATAACTCTGCATGATCTTGGCTTAACTTGTAGGGAAGGAGATAGTTGATAGTTTTACATACTTTTCATACAAATATTGAACTGATATAAGGGAGACCTTAACTCACAAATCCAACCTTTCTGTTAGAAGTCATCATTTTTGTTTATATTCTTTCTCACAATACAATGAATCAATATAAGCAAGGGCCTCAAATATGAAGGGACACCGAACATACTCATTCTGCATTGAAAGAAGGGCTTTGAAATCTCTACCAAACTTACTGGATGAATTAAGTACATCAAATATCTTATCAATGATATTAAAAAATTTCACTGTTTCTTCACAATTCTGAAAATCCTCCAATTTAAGAACCTTACTGCAATATTCTAATGACTCTGCTACTGATCTGCTCAGGGTCTGCACAGCTAGTCGAACACGCATTTTGTGTTGTAGCAAAATATGTGCTTTGAGGTTAGTTTGTTACCTCAGCGTAAACCCTCAGCACTCTGTAGCTTAAAAAGTGATTCGATACACGACCACTGAATGACACCTTCTTTAGTAAAAATTACCTGTTTTTCGGCTAAACAGTTGCGTACAAGTTTAACCATATGACAAGCATCTACTAAAACAGCAGTTGATGCATTATGTATTACAGGATGGGGAAAACATGTCTGCAATTCATTTAAATGATGTAAATTTGCACCCAAACTTCTTTTTTTTTTGCTAGTTGTTTTACGTCGCACCGACACAGATAGGTCTTATGGCGACGATGGGACAGGAAAAGCCTAGGAGTGGGAAGGAAGCGGCCGTGGCCTTAATTAAGGTACAGCCCCAGCATTTGCCTGGTGTGAAAATGGGAAACCACGGAAAACCATTTTCAGGGCTGCCGACAGTGGGGTTCGAACCTACTATCTCCCGAATACTGGATACTGGCCGCACTTAAGCGACTGCAGCTATCGAGCTCGGTACCCAAACTTCTTGCCATGCTTACACTGTGCTACAGTAACATCAATTTCATGCAATTTTTCTATACAATTTATCATTAGAAATGCCCTCTCCTTACCTGAGAGAGAATTATGAAAAAAATATCCACAAGGAATTTTCAAACTGTCATTCACAGCAGTACACATAACACACACCATTTTTGCAGTAGCCAAGCTATACCTGTTCATTTCTGTGCCCATGTCAATGTAACCTACGATTTTATTTCCAGTAAATTCAACATGTTCCTTTAGGCACATATCATCAATAGAGAGACAGACAACTGGAACCACACCCCTTTCCCTACTCTTCCTTACCATCACCTCAACAGCACTGAAGCATTCCACACTGAAACTCTCATGTACCAAGAACGTATTGACCTTAAACGTGGAAGAGCATTGTTAAATTTTGATCTAAGGCATATGTCCTTGGAGAAAAATAATTTAATGTTAGGGCACATGATCTCAGTGAATGATCATATGAACCACTTCGTTTGTTTGAGAATTTTTCCTAGCTCTGTCTAACAAGCAACACATCAGAAGGAGGGCGGCTTTCTAAAATTTCTGCATTGCTTTCTAATAAAAAGTTTTCTTGCACTACCTTCTTGATAAGTCTTAATCTTTCTTTCATGCCTCTAACTTTTTGCTGTAACACTTTTATTTTTTTCTTTGCACTACAAATTTCTTCTTTTGAATCATTAAATTCCTCCATTAGTTTCCTTTTGCACGATGTAAACTGTTCTGGACTATTAGGCCTACCATCTAAAGAATAAACTGCACTATCACCATCACTTACTTGCTGAACACTGCTTACACTACACTTATTCTACTATTACATTCCTCGGCATAGGTGGTTTTCGCTGTCTCTTCGCAAGATTCTGCAAGTATGCTGGATAAACAGGAAAAATGCTGGGAATGACATATTTCAATCTTTTTGTCTGACCTGTCAGATCTATTGTAGATCTTCTGGGTGGAAATCCGGATGCCGGTTGTGGCTTCTAATTGCCTTAATCCATACATACATTATCATTATAGACCGTTATGCCTTTCAGCGTTCACTCTGCAAGTCTTTGTGAATTTACTAAACGTCGCCACAATCCTCTGTTTGCAAATAGTGCTGCGGCTCATTTTGTTCTATACTTCTTATCCTTAAATCGTTAGAAACCGAGTCTAACCATTGTCTCCCTCTACTCCTCTTACCTTCCATAACAGAGTCCATTATTCTCCTATGTAACCTATCCTCCTCCATTCATCTCACATGACCCCACCACTGAAACCGCATCATGCGCACAGCTTCATCCACTGAGTTAATTCCTAACTTAGCCTTTATCTTCTCATTCCAGCAACCTCCTGCCATTGTTCCCACCTGTTTGCACCAGCAATTATTCTTGCTGCTTTCATGTCTGTTACTTTTAACCTATGAATAAGCTACCGTATCCTGAGTCCACACAGCATTCACTCCCGTAAACCAAATTTGGTCTGAAAACAGACTGATGTAAAGATAGTTTTGTCTGGGAGCTGACTTCCTTCTTACAGAATACTGTTGATCGCAACTGCGAGCTCACTGCATTAGCTTTATTACACCTTGAATCAATCTCACTTACAATATTACCATCCTGGGAGAACACACAACCTAAATACGTAAAATTATCTACCACTTCCAACTTTGTATCACCAGTCTGACATTCAATTCTGTTGAATTTCTTAACTACTGACATCAATTTTCTCTTCAAGAGGCTAATTTTCATACCATACTCATTGCACCTATTTTTAAGTTCCAAGATATTAGATTGCAGGTTTTCGGCACAATCTGCCATTAGGACCAAGTCGTCAGCATAGGTCAGACTGCTTACTACATTTCCACCTAACTGAATCCCTTCCTGCCACTTTACACCTTTCAGCTGATGTTCCATGTAAACTGTGAACGGCAAAGGTGAAAGATTACAGCCTTGTAATCATTCTACCATCAATTCTCACTTAAGCCCAATTGTCAACATAAATGCCTTTGATTGATTTTAATAACTACCCCTTAATTCCACAGTCACCCAGTATGGCAAACATCTTTCCCCTCGGCATGCTGTCATATGCTTCCTCTAGACCTACGAAACAAACAACTGTCTATTCCTCTCGTAACATTTTTCAGTTACCTGGTGCATACTGAAAATCTGATCCTGACAGCCCCTCTGTGGTCTGAAACCACACTGGTTCCTCTCAACCACTGATCGCACCCTCCTTTCCAAGATGCCAGTGAATACTTTGCCTGGTATACTAATCAATTAGATAACTCGATAGTTGTTGCAATCTTTCCTGTTCCCTTGTTTATAGTTAGGAGCAATTACTGCTTTTGTCCAATCTGAAGGTACATTACCAACACTCCATGCTAATCTTACTACTCTATGAAGCCGTTTCATCACTGTCTTCCCACTATACTTCACCATTTCAGGTCTAATTTCATCTATACCTGCTGCTTTATGATAATGGAGTTTATTTACCATACTTTCCACTTCCTCAAGTGTAATTTCACCAACATTTTCTTCCTCCCCATGAGCTTGGTTGTTCGCGGCACAACCAGGAAGGGTTCCTTTTCTGTTGAGAAGAGTTCCAACATATTCCCTTCACCTGTCCAGTGATTCCCTGGGATCTATTATGAGTTCACCTGAATTATCCAAAATACTGTTCATTTCCTTTTTCCCTCCCTTCCTAATATTCTTTATTACTGCCCAGAAAGGATTCCCTGTTGCCTGACCTAGCTTTTCCAGGTTATTACCAAAATCTTCCCACGACTTCTTTTTGGATTCAACAACTATTTGTTTCGCTCTGTTTCTTTCATCTACGTACAATTCCCTGTCTGCATCGATTCTTGTTTGGAGCCATTTCTGATAAGCCTTCTTTTTAGGTTTACATGCTGCTCTCAGTTCATCATTTCACCAAGATGTTTGCTTTTTCCCATCTTTACACACTATCATTCCTAGGCATTCCCTTGCTGTTTCTACTACAGCATCCCTGTATGCCACCCATTCTCTTTCTAGATCCTCAACCTGCTTACTGTCCACTGTTCGAAACTTCTCACTAATCATATCCATGTACTTCTAATTTCCTTATCCTGGAGATTTTCTACCCTTATTCGTTTGGAGACAGATTTCACTTTCTCTACCCTAGGCCTAGAGGTACTTCGTTCACAACAGATCAGATAGTGGTCTGTATCATCGAAAAATTCCCAAAAAACCTGTACATTCCGAACAGACTTCCTGAATTCAAAGTCGGTTACAACATAGTCTATTATGGACCTGGAACCCCTAGCCTCCCATGTGTAACTGTGAATAACCTTATGCTTAAAGAACGTATTCATAACTGCTAAACCCATACTAGCACAGAAGTCCAGCAAACGCTTCCCATTCCCATTAGCTTCCATATCTTCCCCACATTTAATCACCCTTTTGTATCCTTCAGTTCTATTTCCAACTCTCGCATTGAAATCACCCAATAGTACTATCCTATGCTGTTGACTCTGACTACGACGTCACTCAATGCTTCATTAAACTTATCAACTTCATCCTCATCTGCACCCTCACATGGTGAATACAGTGACACAATTCTCGTCCTAATTCCTCCAACTGGCAAATCTACCCACATAATTTGCTCATTTACATGCTTAACAGAAACTATGTTGCGTGCAATAGTATTCCTGATAAGCACCCTATCCCAGATACTGCCCTTCCCTTTTTAGCACCCGTCAAGTGCAGTTTATAATCCTATCTCTTCCTCATTATTTCCCCTTACCCGAATATCACTTACTCCTAGTACATCCAGTTTTGTTGACTCAGCCAGTTCTACTTTCTTTCTTCCATAACCCCTATTAATATTGATAGCTTCCCATTGAATTCCATTTTGTTTGCCAAGTTGTTTCCAAGGAGTCCCTCGCCTGTGAAACGGGAGTGGGACTCCGTTACTCCCATAGGTCCGAGGCTTGCTTAAAATGTTCTGAGCTCGGTAAATTCATGAAGCAGGATGCTACCCTACTTACACATAGTCCATGTGAGGATCCCTCCTCTAATGGGTTAGGGACCACTGGTGTATTGCATAGTCCTGGCTGCCTGAGCACAAAGTGGGCCACGACTCAGAATATGTCCAAGATGCCCACTCCCATTCCACAGCAACTGGGATCCCGACATTCAGGACCACTTACGAGGCCAGTCAGCCGTTGCCCATGGTTCACGAACTAGGACGTGACTACAGTAGCCCACACCATGAACCGAGGCTTAATCCATGATTCTCTTAAATCCTCTCTGGCTGGAAACCTATTTAGAGGCAAAAAAACATTTGATCAGACCTGATGTAGAGCTAATCTGGCATACTATTAAATAACGCCCAGGCCTATTTTGACTTATGCAAGCTACTAATCCTTCCACTCTAATTTTAACAGTAATTTTGACACCCTAACAACATACTTTTAAGGAACAGAAGAGACGGAGACGATTATTATTCAATAACTAACAAAACCAAAACAAAAACTTAACCTATAACGAGTGTTGTACCAACTGCTATTACTGTTATCATCGTTATTATTATTACTACTACTACGCCGCTGGCTCAGGATAGAAGGTCGTTGGACGAGGACAGTCTTGCTACCAACCAACCATCAGGTTGAGGAGAATGAGAAAGACGTCACTCTCCATCACAAGGGGGCTAACGCCAACAAATATACATCGAAAGAAAGTGATCTCTCTCCTACATAATTAGGCATCTTTAATAGTTGATTTAAGTGCATTAATAACTAGAGAATAATTGTACATGAGCACATGTAAGCCAATTACCGGTGTATTTAAATCCCAATTCCTTCCTTCATCTTACTTCGTGAATACGAAAAGACACACTCAAATACCACGCAGGTATTCATCATTCTGCCACACAGTAGCCTGCCGAATAATGAACGCAAAATGTACATAAAAACAGCATAAACCAAAACTGCGCACAACACGCTAACATACAATAATGTTTACAGTACTATAGGTATGTAGTGACGTAAGATGGCGGCGACCGCAAGTTCCCGGCTTCACTAGCACCAATACTATGATACATATCCTCTTTGCGAGATAGAGCGCTGCCAGACTACACTGAGGTATTAAGTTATGCGTTGGTCGAATATATCAAAATTACTTTGCTTCATGTTGACTTCTCTATATAAATTCCGGCCCATGGTGTATGTGTCAATGAATTAGTCCTATACACCCAACATAATGATACCATTGCCGTAGTCTTAGGACAATTAGAGAAGAAGTTACTTGGTGAAGGAATGTTAAAAAAAATATCAAGTAGGTATTTTAAAATATGTCCATGTTTAGTATCATTGGGAACAGCAATTCAAATAGGATTTGCGTCGCACGACGTTGTCATGAAAACCCAGCGGCACAATCCAATTCATTTGTGGTTAATAAGTTGTCACTACCGTATGTACTTTGAACTGTATTCTTACCGTTGTGAGGTCGATATCGGGATTCCTGGCTGTTGGGTGATGACTCCCTCCCAACAAGTAGGCGAGGAGAACGCTTGTTACGGCGACTGCAGTTAACGCCATTGTACACCAGTTTAGATTTCTCATCTTCACTCGCTTCCGAACAATCTGGTGAACTGAGTTCCGGCTTAAGAAAATGTGTTATCATTCCGACCTTCAGTCCCAAGAATCGCAAGCTGCATATTTATCTTCTCAATGTTTACCACCTTTGTATGATTAGCCTTTGCTGGCGAGATCTAGTGTTTACAGTGCACTATGTCTTCTGGTATAGGGTAGAACCACGGCCGACTTGATGCATCGCTCTAGCCAGCTCCTCACAGGCCTTGACAATCGGGTCCACGCACTGTAATCGGAGTTATTTCATAGCTCGATACGTGGCGCTGGCGGCCTAAGCTTTTGCTAGGGAGTAAAGAACTCTGGAAGGGGGCGTGGTCAAAACATAAGTCTTCTTTTTTCTACTTTAATATTCGGTGTATGGGTAATATAAATTTATTGACTCAAACATGATTAAAGTTTAAATTCAAAATTTATATATTACATTTCATTCATATCTTGCACTAGAATTTTCAATAAAAATTCAGTGAGATGAAAGTATTTTGAGTAAATACTTGGCAAACTGTTCATTGCTAAGGTAACACTTAGCTTTATATACGTTGGACTTACTGTCATAACAGTAGTGGTTCCTACTTGTCAGTGTTTAAATGTTAAAGTTCAGATTATCTTGGAAAAAATGCGTTGTGTTGCTGTCATGTGGCAAATATGACTCCACCTGAAGGATTATTCAATGAAAGAAAATTTAGGGGTAATAAATACCCGAAAATAGAAACAGCAAACTAAGTTGAAAGTGCTGATCCAAGGGTGGTTGTAGGAAGCTATAGTACAATCTTAGATGTTTCAATCATCCTTGTGCTTGTAATGTCATTTCTGCTTCAGGCATATCTCCATTTTATGCTAGTTGCTACAGTGAAACTGACATTTGAAAATGAATTTGTAAGTAAATCTCAACAATATCAGAATTCATCAGAGTATTGTTTCATAGATTTCAACGTAGTGTTCTCAGTTTTGTGTCAGCTTGTTAGCTGTAGTGGGAGGCAATAAATAATTTCTGAAAAATGCAAAAACTTTGAAGTGATTCCCTGAAATGAAGGCTACAGACAACAAAAGAAGCAGAATTAATGTCGGGGATAAAGTCATAGCGAGAAATTGCTTTGAGCCACTCCTTAATTTTGTCCTGATCTACAGCAAATGCGTGAAATGGTAGTGTCCCTTTGCTCTTTTCCCTGTTCGAAGTACAAAAAGGCACACATTAAGACATGTTCATATTTCCAAACACAGTTAAAGAAAAACAAATCACTACATTACACAATAATTTTAAAATAGAATTAGCTCATAACTTAGAATTATTATTTAGGACGAAGTTACAGCGAGAAATCACTTTGAGCCACTCATTACATTTGTTCTTGTTTGCAGGAAATTTCTATTCGAAAGTCGAAAAAGGCGCAGAACAATATCGCATAGCCTATTCCAAGATCTGTAAACACAAATTTAAAAATCGAATTACCACATCACACAATAAAAAGTAAACTAATTAGCGCATGACAATCAACTCTCAATAACAAGACAACAAACACCTCCTTGCGAACACATTACCAACACTTATAACAGCAAATGAAACTAGAAATGCGGCAATTTGCGGTATAGAGTATCCTGTCAGTGACTTAGGAGGCCAGCGCTCAAGTGGCATTATGGGGAAACTTTACAATTAATGCTTATGCTGGGCTTCACACGCAATTGTCAAGGCCGGTATAAGGAGCGCAGCGAGGGATCCAGTCGGTCGTGCTAGAACAAATCTGGTTCTTTCATTTAGCTTTGACGAGATTAAATTGAATTATTACTCCACCCCGGCTGTCAAAATTTCACAGCCGCGCAACGACTGTCATTTGACTTTCACACACGCGGAACGATTTTCCTTTGTTTACACGTTCGCGGCCTTCTCAGGAACGATGTTGTCAAACGGTGCTCAGTGTTGACAACCTCTGTACTTAGGATAATGAGTGAGTGGTGCTTCGGTAGCTGGAGGGACAAGCAACAGGGTCTGGGGGCCTCAGGTTAGAAGCCACCAAGCGGCCCTAGGCCTTTAGTTTCGTTTGGAAACACCATCGGTCTGGACTGGTTCTTGCCGTGCGGACGGTTAGGATAAGGCCTGTACAAGACCATTGGTCTGGAGAGGTTCTTGACGTGCGGACGGTTAGGATAGTATTTGGACAAGACCAGTAATATAGGGGCAAGCAGAGGGGGTCTGGGGGCGTAAGCCCCCAGGTTAGAATCCGCGAAGCGGCCCTATGCCTCTACTTCCGTGTGAAAACACGATTTGTCTGGGCTGGTTCTTGCCGTGTGGACGGTTAGGATAGGACCTGGACAAGACCATTGGTCGGGGTTGGTAATGGATTATGATTAACATTATTCACGGGAACGATATCCCGTGCCACTTCACATTGGCCAATAGGAATGCAAGTAGCTACTTCAGAAATGAAAATGGCGTGTAACTGTCTTCATTCAACACCTCCTAGATAATAAGGCCTAACAACAGCGTAGTGACGTCACGCTACGGAGGCGATGGCAATGCAGAGAAACGCGGAACATAGTTAAACACAGACATGAATTTAATATTTTTTGCCAATGGAATAATTTATTTACTAACAAATAGCGTTTCAAATTTGAAGGATATTGAATTATACTGTCGTTATTACCGTATTTTAGTGACTCTGCCATTAAAGATAAACAGTAGACAGTTGTAAAACACGACAGCATTTTGCAATGTTAACTTACTTAGGCCGAATTGCTAACATCACAACAGAATGTTACAAACATATTTCAATTTAAATAGGTATTACGTGATCTTAAAAGAAAACTAGCACGTATAATATTAGCATAGGCCTAACATCTAAGCTGATGTAGCATCACTGGCAGTATTTGCACATGAGCCTACAATGTTTCCTCTCTTGAAGTTCATGTATGGTTTAATGAGAATTTCACCTACCATCGATGTTACTAATTTGTAATTCTGTTCGAAACCTTTATGTATTCCAGAAAGTATGTAAGTTTCTAACCTAATATTGGACTACCATTCGGACTGGAGCCTACTCTTTTAAAAGTATTGACATATTGTGGCAACATTAAATTGCTACTGTCTCATAAATTTGTAAAAATCGCACGGCGCAACAGCCCTGAAGGGCTTGGCCTTGATCCTGCTCAGCCCGAAGGCCTGCAGATTGCGAGGTGTTATGTGTTCGGCAGGACGAATCCTCTCGGCCGTTATTCTTGGCTTTCTAGACCTGGGCTCACCGTCAGATAGCTCGCAAATGTAAACACGCAGGCTGAGTGGACCTCAAACCAGCCCTCAGATCTAGGTAAAAATCCCTGACTTGGCCTGGAATCGAACCGGGGCCTCCGGGTAAGAGGCAGGCATTATATCCCCTCACCACAGGGTCGGCCATAAATTTGTAAACATGAGGAGATATCAGACAGAAGGTTGAACAAATAACAAGAAAATCATGCACATACTCCTTTATGAACTAAGAAATGTTTTAAATATGGCTATTAAATTAACTGTGGGGACATCATCCTCGGTGTCCAATTCACCAACTAGGACTAGAATTAACTTATTTATTGAATCTTTCTACACATTGTTACACTCATTCCTTGTGATGCAGCTATGGTGTTTTGTGTTTTGTAACTAAAGAATATACCGCATTTATATTAGTAATTATTTTAGTAATTTTGTCCACATATACATTAGAAATATTTTTACTTTAATAAAACCCGTTTAGAATAAAGGCCATGTCTTATAAGATGATTACATATGCCATGCAGTATGGTTGCCTTGATGTATCGACGTACAGAAAAATTACTTACGTTCCCTTCATCACAGTACAACAACAACCATCAGGTAACAACGTGTTTATTGTACTTTTCAGCTGTGTTGAAATTCTGTGTATGAGATATGTACTATCTTCAATGGCTCTGTTTATTGCTCCTTTCTATTCTACATTTTTGCCTGGTTCTTTAAATTACTCCTCTTCCAAGACCATGATTGTCAGAGACAGCAGTGGCTTATATCTTTTCCAACTGCCCATCATATTTATAGTCACATTCTGGCAGGATCAGTACCAGTTACTTCCCATAAAATATCACCGACTTTGAAATGTCTGTGGCATACCTGTAAAATAATGTATCACCGTGAGCGAAATTCGTGCATTTACAGAGTGAATCGGCCTACACCAGCAGCTCCTGTAGGTGGTATGTTTTAATGCGTATAATAATAATAATAATAATAATAATAATAATAATAATAATAATAATAATAATAATAATAATAATAATAATAATAATAATAATAATACCGTTGAAATAATGTATCCCATGATTGTGATCTAACATAACCTTATATCATTAAAGAGTAAATATGCCTACATATCACCAGCTGTTGCGTGTAGTTAAATACGTCAAAGGTCTATACTCATTATGATTGTGTGAGAATGTAATAATAATAGTTACTCACCATTGAGTTATTAGTAAATCTGTAGTCTTGTCTTGGAATTGCACGTAAACATATCTGCCGCATAACCTCGTCTTTCGTAAACTTAATGCATGCACTTCGTTATCACTGCCGGAATTCTCCTAAAGTTGAGTACGCAACACATCAGTACCATTACGTACAACGGTATTAACAATTGGCACCATTAAACGAATTAAAACTCTTCTAATTTCAGCGTTACATGGCCAAACTCATTGCTGTGTTATTACTGAAAAGGTTCAAGCTTGCCTCCCGATTTTGACGTCACAGTATATTCCCAGAACAGTTGTGAGGCCTTATATATCTAGGAGGTGTTGCTTCATTAGGTTATACAAGTAAATGTACTTCTTCAGGCGGGATGGTAGGTTCTTGGACATCGCAATGAATACATCTCTCCTCAGAGATGCTCTCCAAGCAAGATTTCATTAATATCCACCTAATATAACATTACAAATAAGATGACAGCCGGGCTGGAGTAATACCTTGACTGACGTACGAGTGAAGCTAGTAACGTCATTCCTTATGCAGCTAGTCCCTATTTAGAATGGTGTGAAAATATCGCTGATAAGGTGGGTTGGTGCATGTGTTTCAGTGGACTTGGCAAACTGGAATGTAATACAGTAGAAACCTCATTAATCCGGAACCCATTACTTCGGACTTCGCTCAATCCGGACAGCCGTTTAATAATCTCTCTATATAAAAGAACATGTCCTGACTGACTGACACATTCATCATCGCCGAGCCAAAACTACTGGACATAAAGAAAAGAAATTTTGAGGATACATTTATATTACAATGTACGTGCTCGCTGAGGGAGGATTTTTGGATATTCCGTCGCTAAGGGGATGAAAATGAGGCTGAAATTTTGAAATGAGTATATCTACGTCTCATAACTTTAAAAATTTCACAGATATAAAAATTGGTATTTAGAACCTCCTTAAAAATAAGGAAACACGAATGTTTTGTTTTCGGAAAATCCCACTAGGAGGGATGAAACTGGGGTTGAATGCCTTTAATGAGGATACTAATATCTCAGAAACTGAAGATAGTACAGAACTGAAACTTGGTATTTGGAATTTCCTGTAAAAGTAAAGAAACATATGTGATTTGTCTTCGGAAACTCCACTTAAGGGGAACTAAAAAGGGGGTGAAATTTTAAAATGAGGATGTCTACAGTATATCTAAGAAACTTAACATGTTACAGAAGTGAAAAAGGTATTTTTATTTCTATTAACAATAAATATACATGTATATTTTTGTTTTCGTATAAACCACTTGGGTGGGGGTAAAATGACTGAAAATGGGGTTGAATTCTTTTTATTAGGATACTGATATCTCAAATCAATCAATACTGATCTGATTTAGGGCAGCCGCCCAGGTGGCAGATTCCTTATCTGTTGCTTTCCTAGCCTTTTCCTAAATGATTTCAAATAAATTGGAAATTTATTGAACATCTCCCTTGGTAAGTTATTCCAATCCCTAACTCCCCTTCCAAAAATGAATATTTGCCCCAGTTTGTCCTCTTGAATTCCAACGTTATCTTCATATTGTGATATTTCCTACTTTTATAAACGCCATTCAAACTTATTCGTCTACTAATGTCTTTCCACGCCATCTCTCCGCTGACAGCTCGGAACATACCACTTAGTCGAGCAGCTCTTCTTCTTTCTCTCAATTCTTCCCAACCCAAACATTGCAACATTTTTGTAACGCTACTCTTTTGTCGGAAATCACCCAGAACAAATCGAGCTGCTTTTCTTTGGATTTTTTCCAGTTCTTGAATCAGGTAATCCTGGTGAGGGACCCATACACTGGAACCATACTCTAGTTGGGGTCTTACCAGAGACTTATATGCACTCTCCTTTACATCCTTACTACAACCCCTAAACACCCTCATAACCATGTGCAGAGATCTGTACCCTTTATTTACAATCTCATTTAAGTGATTACCCCAATGAAGATCTTTCCTTATATTAACACCTAGATACTTACAATGATCCCCAAAAGGAACTTTCACCCCATCAACGCAGTAATTAAAACTGAGAGGATTTTTCCTATTTGTGAAACTCACAACCTGACTTTTAACCCCGTTTATCAACATACCATTGCCTGCTGTCCATCTCACAACATTTTCGAGGTCACGTTGCAGTTGCTCACAATCTTGTAACTTATTTATCGCTCTATAGAGAATAACATCATCCGCAAAAAGCCTTACCTCCGATTCCACTCCTTTACTCATATCATTTATATATATAAGAAAACATAAAGGTCCGATAACACTGCCCTGAGGAACTCCCCTCTCAACTATTACAGGGTCAGACAAAGCTTCACCTACTCTAATTCTCTGAGATCTATTTTCTAGAAATATAGCAACCCATTCAGTCACTCTTTTGTCTAGTCCAATTGCACTCATTTTTGCCAGTAGTCTCCCATGATCCACCCTATCAAATGCTTTAGACAGGTCAATCGCGATACAGTCCATTTGACCTCTAGAATCCAAGATATCTGCTATATCTTGCTGGAATCCTACAAGTTGAGCTTCAGTGGAATAACCCTTCCTAAAACCGAATTGCCTTCTATCGAAACAGTTATAATTTCACAAACATGTCTAATATAATCAGAAAGAATGCCTTCCCAAAGCTTACATACAATGCATGTCAAACTTACTGGCTTGTAATTTTCAGCTTTATGTCCATCACCCTTTCCTTTATACACCGGGGCTACTATAGCAACTCTCCATTCATCTGGTATAGCTCCTCCGACCAAACAATAATCAAATAAGTACTTCAGATATGGTACTATATCCCAACCCATTGTCTTTAGTATATCCCCAGAAATCTGATCAATTCCAGCCTCTTTTCTAGTTTTCAACTTTTGTATCTTATTGTAAATGTCATTGTTATCATACGTAAATTTTATTACTTCTTTAGCCTTAGTCTCCTCCTCTATCTCGACATCATCCTTATAACCAACAATCTTTACATACTGCTGACTGAAAACTTCTGCCTTTTGAAGATCATCACATACACACTCCTCTTGTTCATTAATTATTCCTGGAATGTCCTTCTTGGAACCTGTTTCTGCCTTAAAATACCTATACATACCCTTCCATTTTTCACTAAAATTCGTATGACTGCCAATTATGCTTGCCATCATGTTATCCTTAGCTGCCTTCTTTGCTAGATTCAATTTTCTAGTAAGTTCCTTCAATTTCTCCTTACTTCCACAGCCATTTCTAACTCTATTTCTTTCCAGTCTGCACCTCCTTCTTAGTCTCTTTATTTCTCTATTATAATAAGGTGGGTCTTTACCATTCCTTACCACCCTTAAAGGTACAAACCTGTTTTCGCATTCCTCAACAATTTCTTTAAACCCATCCCAGAGTCTGTTTACATTTTTATTTACCGTTTTCCACCGATCATAGCTACTTTTTAGAAACTGCCTCATGCCTGCTTTATCAGCCATATGGTACTGCCTAATGGTCCTACTTTTAAGACCTTCCTTTCTATCACATTTATTTTTAACTACCACAAAAACAGCTTCATGATCACTAATACCATCTATTACTTCAGTTTTCCTATAGAGCTCATCTGGTTTTATCAGCACCACATCCAGGATATTTTCCCCTCTGGTTGGTTCCATCACTTTCTGAATCAGCTGTCCTTCCCATATTAACTTATTTGCCATTTGTTGGTCATGCTTCCTGTCGTTCGCATTTCCTTCCCAATTGACATATGGCAAATTCAGATCTCCCGCTACAATCACATTTCTTTCCATGTCGTTTCCCACATAGCTGACTACCCTATCAAGTACACTGACTGACAGAGCAAATGCAACACCAAGAAGGAGTGGTCAGAACTTTATGCCAATTGCAGGGTAGACTGACGTCTCTGAGGTATGCTCACGATCTGAAATGCGCCGCTGTGCTGCGCACGTAGCGAACGATAAATGGGACACGGCGTTGGCGAATGGCCCACTTCGTACCGTGATTTCTCAGCCGACAGTCATTGTAGAACGTGTTGTCGTGTGCCACAGGACACGTGTATAGCTAAGAATGCCAGGCCGCCGTCAACGGAGGCATTTCCAGCAGACAGACGACTTTACGAGGGGTATGGTGATCAGGCTGAGAAGGGCAGGTTGGTCGCTTCGTCAAATCGCAGCCGATACCCATAGGGATGTGTCCACGGTGCAGCGCCTGTGGCGAAGATGGTTGGCGCAGGGACATGTGGCACGTGCGAGGGGTCCAGGCGCAGCCCGAGTGACGTCAGCACGCGAGGATCGGCGCATCCGCCGCCAAGCGGTGGCAGCCCCGCACGCCACGTCAACCGCCATTCTTCAGCATCTGCAAGACACCCTGGCTGTTCCAATATCGACCAGAACAATTTTCCGTCGATTGGTTGAAGGCGGCCTGCACTCCCGGCGTCCGCTCAGAAGACTACCATTGACTCCACAGCATAGACGTGCACGCCTGGCATGGTGCCGGGCTAGAGCGACTTGGATGAGGGAATGGCGGAACGTCGTGTTCTCCGATGAGTCACGCTTCTGTCCTGTCAGTGATAGTCACCGCAGACGAGTGTGCCGTCGGCGTGGAGAAAGGTCAAATCCGGCAGTAACTGTGGAGCGCCCTACCGCTAGACAACGCGGCATCATGGTTTGGGGCGCTATTGCGTATGATTCCACGTCACCTCTAGTGCGTATTCAAGGCACGTTAAATGCCCACCGCTACGTGCAGCATGTGCTGCGGCCGGTGGCACTCCCGTACCTTCAGGGGCTGCCCAATGCTCTGTTTCAGCAGGATAATGCCCGCTCACACACTGCTCGCATCTCCCAACAGGGTCTACGAGGTGTACAGATGCTTCCGTGGCCAGCGTACTCTCCGGATCTCTCACCAATCGAACACGTGTGGGATCTCATTGGACGCCGTTTGCAAACTCTGCCCCAGCCTCGTACGGACGACCAACTGTGGCAAATGGTTGACAGAGAATGGAGAACCATCCCTCAGGACACCATCCGCACTCTTATTGACTCTGTACCTCGACGTGTTTCTGCGTGCATCGCCGCTCGCGGTGGTCCTACATCCTACTGAGTCGATGCCGTGCGCATTGTGTAACCTGCATATCGGTTTGAAATAAACATCAATTATTCTTCCGTGCCGACTCTGTTTTTTCCCCAACTTTCATCCCTTTCGAACCACTCCTCCTTGGTGTTGCATTTGCTCTGTCAGTCAGTGTAATTCCAAATCCGCGTCAGTGCTACCCTTTCCCGATCTGTACACTTCAAATATATCAAGTTGCCTATTATCTTTAGAAATGAGCCTTACACCTAGAATTTCATGTGTCTCATCTTTAACTTTTTCGTAGCTTACAAATTCTTCTTTCACCAGAATGAACACTCCCCCTCCCACCCTTCCTATCCTATCTCTACGATACACACTCCAGTGCCGTGAGAAAATTTTTGCATCCATTATATCATTTCTCAGCCATGATTCAACTCCTATTACAATATCTGGTAAATATATATCTATTAAATTACTTAATTCTATTCCTTTCCTTACAATACTTCTACAGTTCAACACTAACAATTTTATGTCATCCCTACTTGATTTCCGGTTCCCTGTTCCCTTATCACCGCTCCCTAGGCCATCCCGTTTCCCTGAATGTACCTCCCTATTACCCTTCCAAACAAATTTCCTAACTTATACGTACCACTGCGGTTTAAATGAAGGCCATCTGAGCGCAGATCCCTATCTCCTACCCACCCATTAGGATGCTACAGACATGATGTTACAGACATGAAATTTGGTATTTGGAATCTCCTTTAAAAATAAAGAAATATGTATTTTTTGGTTTCGGAAATCCACTTGAGGGGGGGGGGGAATTGAAAGATTAATTTATTATTTGTATGAAGGTACTATTATCTCAAAAACGAAAGATATTGCAGACGTGAAAATGGGTATTTGGAGTCTGCTTAAGTAAAGAAACACGTATTCATTTGATTTCGGAAAATCCAATGAATGGGGAGGTGAAAGAATTAAAAATTTAATTGAATTACATGTATGATGATGCTTACATCTAAAAAAACATAAGTTGTTACAGACGTGAAAATTGGTATTTGGATCTCCTACAAAGAAAAACGCATTTTTGGGGAAAAACATCTTGGGGGCGGAGGGTGAAAAGGAGTTGAATTCCTTTTATGAGGACACATATCACAAAAAACTGAAGATGTTACTGTCGTGATAATTGTTATTTAGAAAATCCTTTACAAATAAAAAACAAATATTTTTTCTGAAAAATTCACTTAAGGGGAGGAGTGTGAAAGGAAGTGGAAAAAAAGTGAATTCTTTTTAGGGGGATACTTATATCTCAAAACTGAAGGTAACAGACGTGAACATTGGTATTTGGAATCTCCTTTAAACATAAAGAAACACGACTTCTTTTTTTGAGGGGGGGGGGGGGGGGGGTGGATCAACTTAACGGCGGTGGGGTGAAAAAGGAGTTGATACCAATTGATTTTACTGTTCATAATGTACTTGATTCTGATCATAAATCGTTCATTTTTAATCGTTCCTTTGTTCGTTTTCAAGAGCCATATTTTGCTTTGGAGAACTTACAGTGACATTACAGTAAATTCTCCTGGCATATAAATAATAACGTACACACGTTTGAAAGAAACGATAGGAATGACATTGACCGTGCAATTGTTCACCCCTATAATAAGGTCAATAATGCACAGAAGAATATCATTCGTATCGCCAGATATCACGCGCACGTGCCTGTGCGCGACAATGGTGTTGGTCACATTGTCAGCAATAACAATGGCAGGAGATGTAATTTACAGCCAAGTAGCGGTCTTGCATTTTGCTGCGAGGTTCAGAACATCAATAATAATAATAATAATAATAATAATAATAATAATAATAATAATAATAATAATAATAATAATAATAATAATAATAATTGTACCGGGTGGTACACCTCTACGTCGTACATTCGAATTTTCCGCCTTAAGGTACTCCTCTACTGGAGAAACACAGAACTTAAAACTGGAACTACTTAAACTTTTGCTCTGAAGATATCACTATGTGAATTTCGACGTGTTTATGTTTTATATTTGTCAAGAAGTTTGGACATTCTCTCATAGATGTCACTGCCTAAAAACTATAATCAGGCACCCTGGTGCGAAGTGGAATAACTTTCTTGAAGAAATTTTGTACTAATAAGTTTTTTCTTTACTAAATTTCGTTCTTTCATTTGTAGGTTGGCAATATTAATCTTTTCTTTCCGCCAGTTTTGAAGTTAGTCAATCAATTATTTCTGTAATTAATTTTCAGCCAATCCCGAATATCTTCTTCGATTTTGTGTGTAACTGTGTACTGTAGCCAATAAAAGCCTGTGGGTGTGTCTTAATTATTCATGAAAGGTCTCGAATCTTCCCCGAGGGTATAAAAACTGCTGATTTTCTTGTCTCTCGGCCACTTCATCAACATCTAACTTAGTGTGTGGACGTGTAGCAGGAGGCGGGAAGCTGCTCTTCCATCTGGCAGCGGTTCTTCAGTAAGGTAATGGCCGCTTAACATCTTTATTTCTTCCTAGCTCAGCAGTTTAACCCGCGGGAAAGTTCCGAAACTTTTACGATGTAACCTACCTTTCTAAAAATGTAAACTTGTGCCAGCTTATGTAAAAGCTGCATATATCTGTAACTGTAAATCGGGGATAGAGAGTGCTTTACACTCTCGAGCTCTCCTTCGTTTTGACTTGATGTGACTACGTTTTGGTAACTGATTTTCTACTCTTCCTTAATGTGTTAAATTTATTCATTATACGAGTCACCTCCATAGTTTGGGAATACCCCTGTTTCATCTGTCTAGTGCCTCTTAGGTGTTAAGAAGTTTCATGTAGGAGTGCAAATTCACGCCTCCATTCATTTTTGCATTTTGAGCCATTTACTTAACCTATTGTTTTTCTACTAAGGCCCAGTAGGTTGGGTACAAGTTACCCCCGTTTCATTTTGTGTAAGTTGTGCCTTGATGGCAATTTAGTGTAAAGCCTGATATTGCCTTTAATAGGCTTGGAAAACTGAAAGCGGGTCAGCTCTTTTAAGTATTGGATATGCGCCTCTAGGAGGCTTGACATTGCTAGGTGGGAGCAAGTGCTCCATGTTATTGGGGGATTTCTGCCCTTTGGTAAATATGTGTTTGTGAGCTGAGAGCTCAGAAATTGTAAAACTTGGGGCTTGAACCCCATATTGTTAAATTGCCTCTAAATTTTGGATTTTCTTGTTTTGGTTAAAGCCTTGTCATTTTACCTAACGTTTCACTGTTGTAAAATTTGCTAAAGTTGAATTAAAAAAAGGAAATATAACCTTCAGTTTAAGTTTTAATTTTTTTCTTTTCTTGGCATTTGTAGTTAGGCTCATTCACCCCTGCACCTTCTTTCACCTCTGCTGTTCCACAGATACCTCGGAATACTAATACTACTACTACTACTACTACTACTACTACTAATAATAATAATAATAATAATAATAATTGTTGTATGTCCTCCGCTCTCTTCGCTCAGCGCCAGCCAGCCGCACGCACGCAAGCGTGGATCATTCGAGACTCGACGCGCAGTCTTCAGTGCGCGTGTCTGTTACGTCGTGTGCAGTATATAAGGAGCTCCCTGTCTGTCACTTATGAGGATTCTCCCCAGTGTCCTGCTCCAGAATACACTGAACGTCGAACACGGAGGCTACTCCTCTAAAAAATGTATCTCGACCAGGTGGACGGAATTCTGGTAGTATGAGGTTTCACCTCAGGTCACTACTCCACTTTCCTGTTCCTTCATCCATGTCGAGCCCCGATGTTGTATGCCACACATCCCCAAGCTCACTCAAGCTCCGACACACACGTTAGATTCTCTAATTGTGAACATAGCTTTCATTTAGTACAAGCTTATGAACTCAGACACTTCAAGTTAGAAGGAACTCTCTTAGCTAATCTATGCTAGTGCAAATGATAGTTTTCAACTATCACGAATTATATCTTTCCCAAGAACTATCTTTTCAAGATAGCAGTGAGTGTAAATACATTCAGAGTGTACATAGTGTATAGAAACAGAAACTCTCTCAAGATGAATGATCTACTTTGCTTCAAGACAATTTTATGTTTTATTCCTGTACATACTGTAGAATTCTGTGTGAAGCAAATAAATAAGTTGTGTTCTTGTAAACCTCATCTTGTTTACAACACAACTCATTGGCGACGAGGTAAAAAAACTACGTGCCATCTGCCACCAACACATTGGCGACGAAGTCAAACAGTGGTCAGTGTGTCGCCCACTCATTCGAAACGAGTTACAAAACTGATTACATTCTGTCGTCAACTCATTCGCGACAGGGCAACAAACTCTTACAGGATATCGTCCACTCATTGGCACAGTGACACTATACTCCGTAACTATCACCACTCCACATTGGAACCTGTACGGCCTCTACCAACAGTTAGCCTTTTCTACAGTGCAACTATTAGCCTCCTTCGCACTACGGACAGTCAGCAGATATTCCAAGGCTCTCTCTCGCTCGCAGCACCTGTTCGGCACGCTTCAGCTTGCTTGCTCTCTCACACACTCCCAGCTGTTCCGGTGAAGGTCTCGCCTACAGCCAGGTCAGTACACGCTGCTATACAAGTTCTTTTCTCTCACGCATATCAACATGGCTACAGCCGAACAGCTAGCTGCCGTATTGCAAGCTCTACAGCAGCAACAACAGCAATTCATGCAGCAACAACAAGCGGCCTTGCTCACAGCTATGCAAACTCTTTCTGTTTCTACACAGCCCTCAGCAATTCCTCCGTTCTCTGCTTTTGATCCGGCTAAGAAAGAATGGTCAGTCTATTTCGCGCGCCTACAGCAACATTTCATATGCCATTCCGTCACGGATGACAAGCGCCAACGTGCACTATTTCTCAGTTCGGTTGGCAATGCTACGTGCGAATTACTACAAAAATTGAGTCCAGAGGAGCAACTCTCTGAAGTGCCGTTCGCACAGCTCTTGGCCCGTATCACTGAACACTATGCTAAAGCCCCGCACATAGTGGCCGCTCGCTACAAATTTTTTCAGAGCAGGAAGCAACTGCATCAGACTCATGCTGAATGGATAGCGGAATTGCGAGGTCTAGCTAAACCCTGCCAGTTTATATGTTCCAAGGACGGTTGTGGTACGCCATATACCGATTCCCTCATTCGGGATATGGTCATTCTGCATACTCCTGAGGACAAAGTTCGTTTTGACGCTGTCAAGAAGAGTAACCCTTCTTTAGAAGACGTCCAGCGTATTGCTACGGTATACGAACTTACTACCAAGACTGCGGCAGAAATAGCTTCTAAACACGAAGTCGCTCAAGTCTCTACTCCAGCCCGCCAGTCCTCTGCTACCTTGAACCACGCAGCCAAGTCGCTCTCTGCCAAGCATTCTCGCCCGGTTCCCTCTCGTTCTTCTCCAAGGAAGCCCACTTCTAAGAGTAAGTCGCAACTCCTGCCTTCCTGCAGAGGATGTTTCAAACATCATGAACGTCGTGCCTGTCGTTTTTTCAAAGCCACTTGTGAACGATGTAATAAAGTCGGACACATCAAGACTGTATGTCAGAGTTCGCTCCGCCCTGCTAAGACTCCTGCAGCGCGCCCGAAGCATATACAGCCCCGACAGGACATGGAAGTTGATCAGATAAATCTTATTCTTCCCACCAAGAATTCTCACAAGATCATCGTTCCTCTATCATTCTCTGATCGCTCTGTCGATTTTCAGTTAGACACTGGATCACCTGTCTCTATAATTAACATGGCTACATATCACGAGTTAGGTTCACCTTCATGCTCTCCAGCTGACATCCAGCTTGTTACATTTAACAAACGGAAGATTGACATTAAAGGCCAAATCACGCTTCCAGCCAGTTATAAAGGAATTCGGAAGGTCATTCCACTACTCGTAGTCAACAACTACACCGCATCGGACATTATGGGCATGGATCTCTTTAATTTATTCGGCTTCCAGATTCATGACAATATCAACGTAGTATCTACGTTGCAACCTACTTCTGATATTACGGCTCTCCTCGAGCAGTTTCCTGAAGTCTTCGACTCTACGCTCGGAACCGCAAAAAACTATACAGCTCACATACAGCTGAAATCAGGAGCTAAGCCGCGCTTTTTCAAAGCACGTCCAGTACCCCTGGCACTTCAAGACCAGGTCACTAAGGAGTTAGAAAGATGGGTAGAAGCTGGAATAGTGGTACCAGTCAATTCCAGTCAATGGGCCACTTCACTAGTTGTAATCAAGAAACCTGATGGCAATGTACGACTTTGTGGTGATTTTCGATCTACGATCAACGCACAAATCGACACAGATATATTTCCAATTCCCCGTCCAGAGGACTTATTCCGTCGTCTAGCTGGTGGACAATTCTTCTCTAGAGTGGATCTTAAAGAAGCCTATCTACAGCTACTTTTAGACGAAGAATCCAAGCAATTTCTCACACTCAACACTCCTATCGCACTGCTCCAGCTCCAGCGTCTCCCGTTCGGCGTCTCTTCCTCAGCTGCTATTTTTCAGCGCTATTTAGCTCAACTCACCGCCTCCATTCCCGGTTGTGCTAACTACCTGGATGATATTATTGTGACCGGCACAGATCATCAAGAACATCTCCATAATCTGCGCCTCCTTCTCACGAAGTTGAAAGACAATGGCCTACGAGCGAATCTCGCTAAATGCACTTTCTTTCAGCCGCAAGTTCACTACCTGGGACACATCCTCGATAAAACGGCATTCAACCTAGTGAACGGAATGTCTCGGCGATTGTAAACATGCCTGTACCACAGAACATCAAGCAGCTCCAATCCTTCCTAGACAAAGCGAATTACTATAACAAGTTCATTCCCCGCTTCGCTTCAGTTGCAGCTCCATTAAACGCCTTACGCAAAAAGGTGTTAAATTTCAGTGGTCTCCGCAATGCCAACAGGCCTGGCAAACGATCAACAAAGCCCTTGTTCAAGCTGTTAAACTCACTAATTTTCAGCCTGGCAAGCTCATCACGCTAGCTCCTGTCGCATCAGATTACGGCGTCGGCGCCGTTCTCTCCCAGAAGGATCGTCACGGACAAGAACGCTCCATCGCCTTTACTTCGAAGACACTTAATGAGCATGAACGTCGGTACTCCCAGATAGAAAAAGAAGCTTTAGCAATCATCTTTGGTATTCGCCGTTTCAATGAATATCTCTATGGCAACCATTTCCTGATCATTACTGATCACAAGCCTCTAGTACACTTGTTCCATCCTGGTAATAAGATCCCTGAGCATTCCCTCAGAAAGCTTCAAAGATGGTCCATGTTCCTTTCTGATTATTCCTATCAGATCGCCTATCGTGCCACATCCCAGCATTGTAATGCTGATGCTCTCTCTCGCTTACCAGTCGGTCCTGATACCGCCTTCGATTCTCAAGAATCCGAATGTCTTCAGTTAGACATAGAACTCGAAGACACCGTATCCACATTTTCCTATTGACGCTACCTGCATTGCTAAAGCTACGGATAAGGACAGTACACTTGCTACGGTACGTACTTACATCCGCAATGGTTGGCCCCTTCAGAACAAATTTCCTGCCCACCTTGCGCATTATCATCGTATTCAGCATCGTCTTACGACTCGTGCCGGAGTTATACTCCTCGAAACCGGCACCACCTTCCGAGTGGTTATCCCACCTAGTCTACAGACACAAGTTCTCGACTTGTTACACCAAAGTCATTGGGGTATATCCCGCACTAAGCAACTGGCACGTCAACACTGCTACTGGCCTGGTATTGATGCCGCCATCGAAAAGCTCATCCGCCATTGTGAACAATGTCAAATTAATCAGAACCCCCCGTCTTCTGATCTAGCTTCATGGCCTCCTGCTACTTCTCCATGGGAACGAGTTCACATCGATTTCGCAGGTCCTTTCCTCAATTCCATGTGGTTCATCGTCAGAGATTCTCTATCGAACTTTCCCTATGTAGTGGATATGCATTCGACTACTACTACAGAAGCTACCATTCGTGCTCTTCAGAAAATATTTACAACTGAAGGCTTACCTCAAGTCCTAATTTCTGACAATGGACCGCAATTTACAGCTACTGCTTTTAAGAACTTCTGTACATATAATGGCATTCGCCATATCCTAGCACCGCCTTTTCACCCTCAATCTAATGGTGAAGCTGAACGCTTTGTACAAACTTTTAAGAAAAGTATGAAAAAAGCTGTCTCTTCAGGCTTAACTAAAGACCAAGCATTGTTACAACTCTTAAGCAACTACAGAACTCTGCCCGGCGCTGATAATGTCACTCCCGCACAAAAGCTCCATGGACGACCTCACAGAACTTTACTTTCTCTGTTGCAGCCTCTTCCGGCCCAGCCTAAGACCTCGCCAACAAAGTTCACCGTCAACGACAGGGTCTACATAAGGACATACAAGTCAAACCCGCTCTGTTTACCTGGTGTCATCCGCAGATCTTTGGGCCATCGTCTCTACGAGATTCGGACTGCTGAGAACCGCATTTGCCGCCACCAGGACCAGATACGCCTGCGCTACCGTCCATATCCGGCTATTGATTCTCTTGTTAAGCCAGATAAATCTATTGCTGAACGAGCTTTAGACCATTTAATAACCATGGGTTCCTTTCAGGACGATGCAGCGCCACTCCGCCCAGTCAGAGCTCCGGACAATACAACAGAGACGTCAGAAGCTCCTGCCCAGCATCGTAGCCGCCGCCAGCGCCGCCGCCGCTTCACGCCGTATCGGCGTATTTAGGAGGGGAGGGTGTTGTATGTCCTCCGCTCTCTTCGCTCAGCGCCAGCCAGCCGCACGCACGCAAGCGTGGATCATTCGAGACTCGACGCGCAGTCTTCAGTGCGCGTGTCTGTTACGTCGTGTGCAGTATATAATGAGCTCCCTGTCTGTCACTTATGAGGATTCTCCCCAGTGTCCTGCTCCAGAATACACTGAACGTCGAACACGGAGGCTACTCCTCTTAAAAATGTGTCTCGACCAGGTGGACGGAATTCTGGTAGTATGAGGTTTCACCTCAGGTCACTACTCCACTTTCCCGTTCCTTCATCCATGTCGAGCCCCGATGTTGTATGCCACACATCCCCAAGCTCACTCAAGCTCCGACACACACGTTAGATTCTCTAATTGTGAACATAGCTTTCATTTAGTACAAGCTTATAAACTCAGGCACTTCAAGTTAGAAGGAACTCTCTTAGCTAATCTATGCTAGTGCAAATGATAGTTTTCAACTATCACGAATTATATCTTTCCCAAGAACTATCTTTTCAAGATAGCAGTGAGTGTAAATACATTCAGAGTGTACATAGTGTATAGAAACAGAAACTCTCTCAAGATGAATGATCTACTTTGCTTCAAGACAATTTTATGTTTTATTCCTGTACATACTGTAGAATTCTGTGTGAAGCAAATAAATAAGTTGTGTTCTTGTAAACCTTATCTTGTTTACAATAATAATAATAATTTTATTTAATTTCGTGTGGCTATTTCTAGCCGAGTGCAGCCCTTGTAAGGCAGACCCTCCGATGAGGGTGGGCGGCATCTGCCGTGTTTAGGTAGCTGCGTTTTATTGTGGTGGAGGATAGTGTTATGTGTGGTGTGTGAGTTGCAGGAATGTTGGGGACAGCACAAACACCCAGCCCCCGGGCCATTGGAATTAACCAATGAAGGTTAAAATCCCCGACCCGGCCGGGAATCGAACCCGGGACCCTCTGAACCGAAGGCCAGTACGCTGACCATTCAGCCAACGAGTCGGACAATAATAATAATAATAATAATAATAATAATAATAATAATAATAATAATAATAATAATAATAATAATAATAATTGTACCGAGTGGTACACCTCTACGCCGCACATTCGAATTTTCCGCCTTAAAGTACTCTTCCACTGGAGAAACACTGAACTTAAAACTGGACCTACTTAAACTTTTGCTCTGAAGATGTCACTGTGTGAATTTCGACGTGTTTTTGTTTACTATTTATCAAGAAGTGTGGACATTCTCTCATAGATGTCTCTACCAAAAAAAAAAAAAAAAAAAAAAAAACTATGATCATGCACCCTGGTGCGAAGTGAAGGAACTTTATTTGAAAAAATTTTGTACTCATTAGCTTTTTCTTTACTAAATTTCGTTCTTTCATTCGTGGGTTGGCAATATTAATCTTTTCTTTCCGCCAGTTGTGAAGTTAGTCAATCAATTATTTCTGTAATTAATTTTCAGCCAATCCCGTATGTCTTCTTCGATTTTGTGTGTAACTGTGTACTGTAGCCAATAAAAGCCTGTGGGTGTGTCTTAATTTTCATGAAAGGTCTCGAAACTTCCCTGAGGGTATAAAAACTGCTGATTTTCTTGCCTCTCAGCCACTTGTTTAACATCTAACCCTGTGTATGGAAGTGTAGCAGGAGGCGGGAGGTGCCTCGTTCATCAGGCAGCAGCTCTTCAGCAAGGTAATGGCCACTTAACATCTTTATTTCTTGCTAGCTCAGCAGTTTAACCCGCGGGGAAGGTCCAAAACTTTTACCATGTAACCTATCTCTATAAATATGTAAATTTCTTCCAGTTTATGCAAAACTTAAGTAAATTTGTAACTGTAAATCGGGGATAGAGAGTGCTTTACCCTCTCGAACTCCCCTTCATTTTGATTTGAGTAGACTACGTTTTGGTAACTGAATTTCTTTTCTTCCGTAATGTTCATATTTCTTTCTTATACGGGTCACCTCCATAGTTTGGGAATAGCCCCGGTTTCATCGGCCTAGTGCCTTTTAGGTTCTAAGAAGTTTCATGTAGGAGTGCAAATTCACGCCTCCATTCCTTTTGTGTGTCGGGCCATTTACTTAACCTGTTCTTTTTCTGTTAAGGCCCAGTAGGTTGGGTGCAAGATACCCCAGTTTAATTTTGTAAGTTGTGCCTTGATGGCAAGTAATTGTAAAATTTGATGTTGCCTTGAATAGGCTTGATTAACTGAGGGCCTGTTAGCTCTTTTCAAAATTAGATTACTGAGTGCCTTTTGAAGGCTTGATATTGTGAGTTGGGAGCAAGTGCTCCAGGAATTAGGGGATTTCTGCCATTTGAGCAAATTTGTGCCTTGGTAAAGTTGGGCTAGTAGCTCAAGGATTGTAAAACTTGGGGCTTGAAGCCCAGATTGTTAAATTGTCTCTAAATTTTGGATTTTCTTGTGTTGGTTAAAGCCTTGTCATTTTACCTAACGTTTCATTGTTATAAAATTTGCTAAAGGTGACTTAAAAAAAAAAAGGAAATATAACCTTCGGTTTAAGTTTTAAATTGTTCTTTTCTTGGCACTTGCAGTTAGACCCATTCACCCCTGCACCTTCCTTCACCTCTGCTGTTCCACAGAAACCTCGGAACAATAATAATAATAATAATAATAATAATAGTTACAGAGATTCCCTGGTGTACAGAGGTGAAAGAAGGTGTGGGAATGAATGGGTCGATATAAGACAATCAGAAGATTAATTTATAACTTTAAAATTAGAGCTATATTTCGTTCCCTGCTATTTTGTTTGGTTTCTTTTCAGATGTTAAATTTTAATAAACAATTCGCTAAGCGAAAACGAGATTTCAGGTACAATAATGAGATATAGAAGTAATATAGTAAATGACAAGAGCATCTTTGCTCCAGGAAAATTAACTAGGAGACTGTTCTCCAAACATACACCATTCCAGCCTTCCACAGGCACCATTCAACATTTACATGAACACTTTTACCTTAATAGAAAGAGAATCTACGCCCTATAAAATTTACACTTAGGAACCTATTTCTAGAAACGTCCAGGCCTTCAAAGGTACAACCTATATTTTACAGTTTCAAGCAGTATTCACTGTCTTATATATTCAACAGTCCAACACCTTTACATGAAAGGAATGGCATAGAGTTTAAGGGGGGTATCGAGTACCCATATAACCAGGTCTTTGCAAAAAACAACAGGTTAAGTTACTGGCCCAAAAATCGAAATGGTGTAGAGGCGGACACTTGCGCTCCTTGCAAATTGAAATGAAAAGTTTAAAACCCTATTAGGGCTTATGGCCCGAAGTTACAGAGGCTAAGCCTATACTACTGAGGTGACTAGATGGAGAAAATATTTAAGTTACAAAGATTACAAACTGAAAAACGTTACGAAATCGTAGTCACCTCAAAATCAAGTAGATAGGGAATACAAGAGGGTGGCTCGCTCTCTATTCCCTGATTTCGGTTAAGTTCCCTTGGCTTGTTTGAAATTCACATTAGAAGTTTGAAATGTATATTTAAAGTTGAAATTTACATTTTAGAAATTTAAAGTTACATTATTAAAGATTGGAAACCTTCCTCTCGAGATAGCTTTCAAAGACTATTACTTAGTTAAAACAGGACTGCCATTACCTTGAGCTGATGGACTTCTCGACGATGGGTGAGGCATCCCGCCTCCTTTATTAACACACACTCTGTAGACTGGAAAGATCAATAAGACAATCTGGTCCGAAAATGTGCCAGTTTTATACCCGGGAAGAAAGTTCAAGAAAACTCTGGGATAAGGCCCGAATTACCCCCAATTTTGATTGGGTAATTAAATAAATACAAGACACATTTGATTGGCTGAAAAATAAAATACAAAATTTTCCAATGGTCAGCATCTGAGGTTGACGGGAAGAGATAGAAGTGTTGCAAACTTTAACACACCTAAAACAAAGAATAATCAATTCAGTTTAGTAAACCTTAAAATATCAAAATGCTTTTTAATAGTCAATCTTCACACCAGAGGGCATAACATAAGTTGGTAGTAGAGACATCTGTAGGGAAATGTCCAAACTTCTTGTATTAGCTGTTGCGCGTTTTAGCTTTTAGATGGCATTCTCCAAGGCGCTTCATTTGTATGAACGGGGTGGGTGTACCTTCCGCTATATAATAATAATAATAATAATAATAATAATAATAATAATAATAATAATAATAATAATAATAATAATGTGCCCGTTCACACACCTCCGCGACAGTTTTCAAAATGGTGCCGAGTGAAGGTATGGCCCATTTGATCTATAGGAAGCAAAGAATAGACACCAGTTGCGGTGACATAGAAGGCCATACACGTCATGGAACGGTCGAGTATTGAGAGTGAAACGGACAGTGGACTGTCTACTGTATTGTTTTACGAAAAAAAGTAGAAACTGGGGATTGTTAAGAAAACTCCATCTTAATTTTTCTCAACGGAGAGTGAAGACGGAACTACCGACCGCGGTATAATTTTTAAGGAAGAAGAAAGAATCAGAAGCTATACTAAAGGAAAAAGCGTCGGAAACGAGAAGAAAACAAGTCAATTCACCGAAAAATAAGCAGAGTTGATTAGATATATTAAAAAAAAGGAATCAGCTAAGTACCACGAGATACGCGTGGGTGGATACAGAGCGCAGTTGATCTATACTCTACGAAGGGAGACCAAGCCAGCATCTAAAAAAAAAAGGGATCTCATACAAGAAGAGATACATCTCGATTTAATCAGAATAAAAATAAGTTTCCCAAGATCTACAAGAAGCGGCCGACAGAGATAGATTCACTGAAATCAACACCAACGAGATCGAAGATATACGTCGGAGAGCCACAAAGGAAATAATCAATTTAAGGATTACAAACTTCAAAAGGAATTATATGATGGCTGTTCACTGCACTACAATCCTTATTTTAGTTGCTGACAAGAATACCATGAGGATGATGTGCTAAATATACATGATGGACCAAGCTGAAGACCAGTACATGTTGCTATACGACCGAGCCATGATGAGGAAGGCGACGGGAAACCTTCGACCAACCCATGATGAGGAAGGCGACGGGAAACCAGACAGCAATCCCGTGATGAGGAAGCAGATGATGTACCAGATGACCAACCCATGACCTGCCCGCAGACCCAACTACATCCATTTGGGAGCAGAACAGCTGGACCAGGACCAACCATGAGCGAGCTAAGTCATTTACAATACTTAATCGCATAATTTTTGGTTTGTCTACACATGTGCCTTAGGCATGTGCCGATGGGTTAAATATAAACCGATATATAAGAAATGCAAGTGAATGTTACCAATGAAGTGTGAGATACTTAAGTCCGTAGTTACATGATCTAGCAATATAGCATAAGATTCTAATGTGTTGGATATATACGTCATCGTATATCGGTCAAAATACACGTATGTAGCGACAGGTTTGAAAAAGAATTTTGGAAACAGCTGATAGTAATGACATACTGGCAGATTACAGAGATTTCGTATTTGTAATGCTACAAGTCGACGTCACGATTGGTTGCGCGCGGTGTAAAATAAACATATGGAATCACGCATTATTTTGCTTCACAATAAGGGCATTGAACTCAATCATAGGTTATGAGATATAGCAACTTTAAAATGTTGTTTTAAGAAACATAGTGTGGTAGCTTTGACATGGTCATGTATATGGGAACGCGACGAGTTTATATTGAGGCTACGGTGTTAAGATATTATATGAATGTTGAAATAAGGTTACAATTGTGCTAACTTGAGGAAAAGTATGAGTTACATAATGATATGAGGAGTTTTATACGCACTACGTAGGGGCCATTGAGTGCCTGCAGTTTAAGATATGCCACGCTACATTCTTTAGATTCGTATACGTGAGATTGCCCACACCGCAGGATTGACCTAAGCCAAGGTATGAATAGAATTTACTATTGTAGAATTATGCTTGTGACGGAATCGTATGTCAACTTTAGATGTGCTGTAATGAATATCGGAATACTACGATACGTTTTATAGCTGTGTTTTGACCAAATGCATTCACGACACCGATAAATATGATATTATGTTTCTGAATACAACGACATAGCATTTGCAATGTAACTGCGCGTATGAATAAAATAGCTTGCATTGAAGTAGAATGTTATGGAATATAACGAAGGAAAGGGACATTGAGCCTAAAAGACATGTGTATGACAGCCAAAGGTTATGTTGAAGTTAGTTAGATAGCTGAATAGATTAACATATACTCTGTTTGAACTTGCATTTTCTCAACGAACAACATCTAGGGAAATGTTAGAGTAGGAGCTAAATTTAACAGGCACTAGGAACAAATGCCTTAGTCCGTAAGTGGTTATCAATGCACAACGTGAAGTAGTAATAAAGCATGAGTTCGGATTTATTCATATGGATTTTTGCATTCAAATTTACGCATCCAGATTTACTTATTCGAGTTTACTTCTATGGATTTACTTATTAGTGACTCGTCGTTTACTATGTATCAGCTACAATTTACTATTTGATATTCTCAACGCTCAATTCTAATATGATTGGCGATTAAATATAACTGTGATATACAGTTCAGTCCTGCAATTTAAAGTTATGATTTGGTTTAATTTCAAGTTTGAGCTTATTAGTGGACTTTATATACACTTCAGCTTAACCGTGTGTTTAATTCAGACTTGTTTAAGTAGTCTTAAAGCAAATGAGCTCTCGTAACAACTTGATTATGTTGGTGTAGCATCTATGACTTAACTGCAGTATGGACCTTAGATGTCCAGTGATCGATTGTAAATATGTACATACTCAATTTTTATTTCATGATGGAACTGATCTACATAGTTTAATACTAGATATTATTTCTCATTCTACGAGCCAGCGCTGACTCACAATCCACACTTGTAAATACGCAATGCCAAGTAATGCCTTGGATAAAATTCCAATTTAATAGTCCAACATTTAGTCAATAAATATCTTGTCTATTTTTCTACAATTTTATGTGTCATGAATTCTTCCATTATAACCTAGTTGATAAGTTAGTTGCTTAGCTAAGTGAATTGTTGATTAATTAAGTACTCCATTTAGTCATGACCAGTTCTCACGTAGTTAAATACTCTGATTTAAAAAATTGGTTGACGGTTTTTACTATTATGTCAGGAGTTTCTATAGGCGTCATCCGTGAGTTGTTAATCTCTTCATACTCACGTAAAGCGTATCTTGAAGTAAGATTACATGTCTTACTTGGCATCTGAACACCCTGAGGTATCCGATGAGCGACCCATTTCATCTGATTAGACAGCCCAACTACGAGTTCGAAATGGAGGTATCGGGTAAAGAATGATAACGTTGGAAATGACGCCCGACGTTACATTAATAATAATAATAATAATAATAAAAATTGTTACTGTTTGGGAACCCCCGAAGGGGTCCTAGTTCGATACCATTACCGGTGCGCTAGTGCGCTCCTCACCTGGTCCCTTCAGAACAATAAGTATAAGGGTAATAAAAATAGTTGGTAATAATAATAATAATAATAATAATAATAATAATAATAATAATAAATATCTGTATTGTGGTTTACTGTGAAGTAAATATTTCGGTAATATTCAACCATCGCAAGGGCATAGACCATGGTTTAGTGAGTGATAAGTTAAATTGTTTCTAAATTATTTCGTACGAGCGACTAGGGCCAAGCCTGGTTGGTGACCCATTCAAACTTTGACCACGCCCGGTGTTGCTTAACTATAACCGGGCCTTGCCGATAGATTGTTTGCAAGAATACATGTGATATAAACATATATTCAGGTGAGTCGTTGACACAATTATTTAATTTAGAAAAAACAGCATGTGTGTGCATCCCGCCTAGGCGTCCTGTCGGTTTTCAGTGCTTCGGTTATGGTGGTGTTGATTTCTGTTTCGTGGGGTTGTACTGGGAGGAGTGAGGTTTGAAGACCGTTTCAGGATAGGAAGTGAGAACTTTCGTTTGGTTTTTACGGGGCTTGGTGGGAGTGGTGTTTGGCTGGGGTTGCAGTCTGGGGGATGTAGGGGTGGGTGCTGGGGAGGTGGTGGCCTGTTTTGGGTCGAGAATAGGTTAAATAATAATAATAATAATAATAATAATAATAATAATAATAATAATAATAATAATAATAATAATTGTAGCAGGGTGTTTGTGTCTGGGATAAGTGGGGCGGTGGGGGTTGTGGTGGGTTATGGGTTTGGTTGTGATGGGGGTGGGGCTGGAAGGCTGAGCAGTGGGGGTGGTGCTGGGTCTGGATGTAGGTGACGTGACTGTCTGTAATGTGCTTTAATTGCCTCTTTGAAAAATGGGCAGCCGGGAAACGAAGCTAACATGGCTGCCTTGGCAGTTGGCACACTTCGCCTGGTCCCGTATAATGTCCTGGACCGTCGTCAAAATGTGCGGACCGCGCTGGAAACGGGTCCCGGCCGGGTAATGACTACGAATGCAGTCCGGCCGCGGGTTCAGTACCGCCAAGACACCCAAGACGACACCACGTCGGATCTCCTCAACGATTTGATCCATATTAAAAATGCTCACAGGAAAAGATGGCAAAGATTTAGGGACCCAACTGACCAGGCAGAATACCTGGAGCTATCCCGGGAAGTACGAAATCGATTGCTGGAAAGAAAAATTGAAAAATGGGAGGAACTTTGCTGTCAGATCGCGAAATTTGGCGGATTATATATAAAATGTTAAGCATTCAATTATAAATGTCAGTATAATACCGTAGCGAAGCACGGGTATCTTGCTAGTAATACATAAATGCAATTACAGTATAAAGCTAAGTTACGAACCCAGAAAGATCTGAAACGGATGAATATGACCATGATGAAGCAAGCGATGTTATTAACCCTAAGCCAAAACTTAGTGAAATTAAAAACCATCTCAACATTGTCATTAAATATGTTGAAGTTAACAACGATGAAAACATACGCGCATATTACGAACATTTGAAGCTCCTCCGTGAGTTAAATTAATGTCAAAGGAAGACAACTAAAGATCAACAGTTTCTCCAAACCAGTAAGCGTGTCAGGTATGGTCAATGAAAGTGTGCCTTACTGGCATGTTCTAACTCTGTAATGCACTTGTTTTTCTGTATCTTGTAGGGCCTAACACTGCATTACAATATATCTTGCATACTAAATAACCTTTGTATTTTTTGAATACTGTACTGTACACGTCCTTTTTACTGAACAGAGTGTTTAAATATGTACCTGGGCTTATTTCGTAAGTTAGTTTGTTTAATCCGGACTTTCATTAATCCGTATTAATGATGTTCTACTGTAGCAGCTTCTGTCTCGGTGAGTAAAAAACACGGGAAACTGCCTCGCCCTTCATCAATCAGTCAATACTGATCTGCATTTAGGGCAGTCGCCCAGATGGCAGATTCCCTATCTGTTGTTTTCCTAGCCTTTTCCTAAATGATTTCAAAGAAATTGGAAATTTATTGAACGTCTCCCTTGGTAAGTTATTCCAATCCCTAACTCCCCTTCCTATAAATGGATATTTGCCCCAGTTTGTCCTCTTGAATTCCAACTTTATCTTCATAGTGTGATATTTCCTACTTTTATAAACGCCACTCAAACTTATTCGTCTACTAATGTCATTCCACGCCACCTCTCCGCTGACAGCTCGGAATATACCACTTAGTCGAGCAGCTCTACTTCTTTCTCTCAATTCTTCCCAGCCCAAACTTTGCAACATTTTTGTAACGCTACTCTTTTGTCGGAAATCACCCAGAACAAATCGAGCTGCTTTTCTTTGGATTTTTTCCAGTTCTTGAATCAGGTAATCCTGGTGAGGGTCCCATACACTGGAACCATACTCTAGTTGGGGTCTTACCAGAGACTTATTTTCCCTCTCTTTTACATCCTTACTACAACCCCTAAACACCCTCATAACCATGTGCAGATATCTGTACCCTTTATTTACAATCCCATTTATGTGATTACCCCAATGAAGATCTTTCCTTATATTAACACCTAGATACTTACAATGATCCCCAAAAGGAACTTTCACCCCATCAACGCAGTAATTAAAACTGAGAGGACTTTTCCTATTTGTGAAACTCACAACCTGACTTTTAACCCCGTTTATCAACATACATTGCCTGCTGTCCATCTCACAACATTTTCGAGGTCACGTTGCAGTTGCTCACAATCTTGTAACTTATTTATCACTCTATAGAGAATAACATCATCCGCAAAAAGCCTCACCCCGATTCCACTCCTTTACTCATATCATTTATATATATAAGAAAACATAAAGGTCCGATAATACTGCCTTGAGGAATTCCCCTCTTAATTATTACAGGGTCAGATAAAGCTTCACCTACTCTAATTCTCTGAGATCTATTTTCTAGAAATATAGCAACCCATTCAGTCATTCTTTTGTCTAGTCCAATTGCACTCATTTTTGCCAGTAGTCTCCCATGATCCACCCTATCAAATGCTTTAGACAGGTCAATCGCGATACAGTCCATTTGACCTCCAGAATCCAAGATATCTGCTATATCTTGCTGGAATCCTACAAGTTGAGCTTCAGTGGAATAACCTTTTCTAAAACCGAACTGCCTTCTACCGAACCAGTTATTAATTCCACAAACATGTCTAATATAATCAGAAAGAATGCCTTCCCAAAGCTTACATACAATGCATGTCAAACTTACTGGCCTGTAATTTTCAGCTTTATGTCTGTCACCCTTTATACACAGGGGCTACAATAGCAACTCTCCATTCATCTGGTATAGCTCCTCCAACCAAACAATAATCAAATAAGTACTTCAGATATGGTACTATATCCCAACCCATTGTGTTTAGTATATCCCCAGAAATCTGATCAATTCCAGCCGCTTTTCTAGTTTTCAACTTTTGTATCTTACTGTAAATGACATTGTTATCATATGTAAATTTTATTACTTCTTTGGCCTTAGTCCCCTCCTCTATCTCGACATTATCCTTGTAACCAACAATCTTTACATACTGCTGACTGAATACTTCTGCCTTTTAAAGATCCTCACATACACACTCCCCCTGTTCATTAATTATTCCTGGAATGTCCTTCTTGGAACCTGTTTCTGCCTTAAAATACCTAATTTTTCACTTGCCAATTATGCTTGCCATCATGTTATCCCTTGCTGCCTTCTTTGCTAGATTCAATTTTCTAGTAAGTTCCTTCAATTTCTCCTTACTTCCACAGCCATTTCTAACTCTATTTCTTTCCAGTCTGCACCTCCTTCTCAGTCTCTTTATTTTTCTATTATAATAAGGTGGGTCTTTACCATTCCTCACCACCCTTAAAGGTACAAACCTGTTTTCGCATTCCTCAACAATTTCTTTAAACCCATCCCAGAGCCTGTTTACATTTTTATTTACCGTTTTCCACCGATCATTGTTACTTTTTAGAAAATGCCTCATGCCTGCTTTATCAGCCATATGGTACTGCCTAATGGTCCTACTTTTAAGACCTTCCTTTCTATCACATTTATTTTTAACTACCACAAAAACAGCTTCATGATCACTAATACCATCTATTACTTCAGTTTTCCTATAGAGCTCATCTGGTTTTATCAGCACCACATCCAAAATATTTTTCCCTCTGGTTGGTTCCATCACTTTCTGAATCAGCTGTCCTTCCCATATTAACTTATTTGCCATTTGTTGGTCATGCTTCCTGTCGTTCGCATTTCCTTCCCAATCGACATCTGGCAAATTCAGATCTCCCGCTACAATCACATTTCTTTGCATGTCGTTTCCCACATAGCTGACTACCCTATCAAATAATTCAGAATCTGCGTCAGTACTACCCTTTCCCGGGCTGTACACTCCAAATATATCAAGTTGCCTATTATATTTAGAAATGAGCCTTAAAATACCGGACTGTTGAGAATCCAACCAGCCTTCGAGCTGAGTAGTCTGCACACATACACTTGTCTGAACTCAAATGACATCTCTATAAATAAAATTTATTTTTAATTTTTAATTTTGTTTGCCTGAAAAACCTCATCCGTATTTTGTGAGAGAAGAGTAAAGTTAAATACTGAACTAATCTTGAATATGATATTCAAAGAAGAAAGGGTTGACATAGTTTATTGCTGGTATTTTGAGAGCGATCAAGTCCTGCTTTTGGGCTGAATGGTCAGCGGATAAGCCGTATGTTCAAAGAGCCCTGGTTTCGATTCCAGGCGATGTTGGATGTTTTAACCAAGTAGGTTAAATCCTCTGACTTAGGATCTGGGTGTTTATGTTCGTTTTATATTACCCACATATTGCTGGCGTTAGGAAGGAAATCGAGCCGTGAAATTTGGCCTTTATCCCATCAAGTGCTGACTCCATAAACGGTGAAACAGTTTTGTAACAATAATAATAATAATAATAATAATAATAATAATAATTTATACAACCGTTATCTTTATTTAGGCCAACGGCCGTAGCCGTGGTGAAACACCGGATCCCGTGAGATCTCCGAAGTTAAGCAACATTGGGTGTGGTCAGGAGTTGGTTGGGTTGCCACGCGCTGTTGGTAGGGGGAAAGGGAATAGAGTAGCGGAAAGGAACTGGCCACCCTACCGCACGTAAACTCCGGCTCAGGAACACCTCTGCGGAGGTTCGGACCTGCCTTCGGGCAGAATAACCCTTACCTTATCTTTATTTAGATACGCTTGAAACAAAACTTACTTTAAATTTCATTTTAAAACGTTTTATATCATTATAGCTATTTTTGTAGAGCCAATCCTGACTGATATAATTGTGAATAATCTAGGAAATGGTACCACTGTCTGTTTTGAACTTGTACTCGTGGTATACGGCGTCGAAAATCTATCATTAATCCTCTGAGGGATCCTCTGAAATAAATAAATAAATAAATAAATAAATAAATAAATAAATAAATAAATAAATAAATAAATAAATATTATTAATAATAATAATAATAATAATAATAATAATAATAATAATTTTACCGGTTGGTACACCTCTACGCCGCAATTTTGAACTTTCCGCCTTAAAGTACTCCCCTACAGCAGAAACTCGGAACTTTAAAAAACTGAATTATCTCAACAGTTTCTCAGAAGATGTCACTGTGTTAATTTCGAACTGCTTTTGTTTACTAATTATCAAGGAGTGTGGACATTCTCTGATAGATGTCTATACAAAAACTATGACCATGCACCCTGGTGCGAAGTGGTAGAACTTTATTTGAAGAAATTTTGTATTCATAAGTTTGTTCCTTACTAAATTTCGTTCTTTCATTTGTGGGTTGGCAATATAAATCTTTTCTTTCCGCCAGTTTTGAAGTTAGCCAATCAATAATTTCTGTCATTAATTTTCAGCCAATTGGGTCTTTCTTCTCCAATTTTGATGTGTAACTGTAAGCTACCCAATAAACGGCTGTGGGTATGTCTTAATTATTCATGAAAGGTCTCGAATCTTCCCCGAGAGCATAAAAACTGCTGATTTTCCTGGCTCTCGGCCACTGCAACAACATCTAGCTTAGTGTATGGAAGTATAGCAGGGGGCGGGTAGCGCCTCTTCCTTCGGTCAGCAGCAGCAGCTCTTCAACAAAGGTAATGGCCTTTTAACATCTTCATTTCTTGCTAGCCCAGCGTTTTAACCCTCGGGGAAGGTCCGAAA
This sequence comes from Anabrus simplex, assembly GCF_040414725.1. Taxonomy (NCBI): domain Eukaryota; kingdom Metazoa; phylum Arthropoda; class Insecta; order Orthoptera; family Tettigoniidae; genus Anabrus; species Anabrus simplex. Next base: position 182,842,359 of record NC_090267.1, read on the forward strand.
CCTTTTCAGTGTAACCTACCTGTCTAAAAATGTAACTTAGTGTCGGCTTATGTAAACATTTTCTTATTACTTTAACTGTAAATCGGGGATAGAGAGTGTTTTACCCCCTCGAGCTCCCCTTCATTTTGATTTGAGGTGACTACGTTTTCATAACCGATTTTCTACTCTTAATGTATTAAAATTTTCTTATACGAGTCACCTCCCTAGTGTGGGAATAGCTCCTGTTTAATCGGCCTAGTGCCCCTTGGGTTTTATAAGGTTTCATGTAGGAGTGCAAGCAACGCCTCCATTCATCTTGGTATTTTGGGCCATTTAATTAATCTGTTCTTTTCCACCAAGGCCCAGTAGGTTGGGTACGAGATACCCCCGTTTCATTTGATGTAAGCGGTGCCTTGAAGGCAATTTTGTGTAATAGTCTGGTATTGCCTTTAATAGGCTTGAAAAATTGAGAGCGGCTCAGCTCTTTCTTGTGTTTGAAAAGTGCCTCTGTGAGGCTTGAGGGTAAAAGGCGGGAGGAAGTGCTCCATGTAATGAGGGGATTTCTGCCCTTTGGTAATTTGTGGTTGTGAGCTGAGAGCTCAGGAATTATAAAACTTGGAGCTCGAAGCCCAGATCTTGTAATGAACCCCTAAAACTTGTGATTTCGTGTTCTGGTTTATAAATTATACCTTGTACCTGATTAGTGGATAGTGGTCGAGTTGTTGTTATTTGTGTAAATTCTATGTGAAATTTGTTAAGTTTTTTTACTATTGAAAATATAACCTTTATTGAAAGTTTAATTCATCTTTCAGCTTTGTACTTAGATCCATTCCAGCCCGCACCTTCTTTCACCTCTGCCTTCCACGGATAACTCCGTAACAATAATAATAATAATAATAATAATAATAATAATAATAATAATAATAATAATAATATCATATGACCTCAACTGTTGTGCGCAGGCATTTTTTTTTTTTTAATTTGACGCCATCTGGCTACTTGCTCGCCAATTTCGACGTTCCGTTTTACTCTACGTGAGGAACAAATCTCGGTAAGTTCCGACGGGGTCCAGCACCTCGTTTTAGGGCCCTAGAACCAACCATTCTCGAGATATTGGCATCACACCGCCATCGCTCTTCCTGCTAAGTGCTGGATCGTTGCCGCCTGGACAGACTCACGAACGAGACGGATTTAGTGGTGGGGACGGAACGGTGCGGAGCGGAGCAGTTGTGACGTCAACACCCGATTTTACCGAGTGAACTACCAAGTGGTCCGCCTCTGTGGTGTAGTGGTTAGTGTGATTAGCTGCCACCCCCTGAGGCCCGGATTCGATTCCCGGCTTTGCCACGAAATTTGAAAAGTGGTACGAGGGCTGGAACGGGGTCCACTCAGCCTCGGGAGGTCAACTAAGTAGAGTTGGGTTCGATTCCCACCTCAGCCATCCTCGAATTGGTTTTCCGTGGTTTCCCATTTCCACACCAGGCAAATGCTGGGGCTGTACCTTAATTAATGTCATGGACACTTCCTTCCCACTCTCAACCCTTTCCCATCCTATCGTCGCCAAAAGACCTTTCTGTGTCGGGGCGACGTTAAGCAACTTGTAAATAATGTATTTATTTTTTCTATTTTCACGGGCCCGTTTGTCTGCTCGTTGTGGATTTGACGTGCGACCGCGGTGTTTGCCATTAGGAGCTAAGTGAAGTTTTTCTCGCGCCATAATATTTTTTGGCTGGATGTTTATTGTAGTCTTGGTTGTCATCGATTTGTTCGAACTTGAGTTTCCAACCATGTACTTCATGTTTATATTCTGACGATGGTCCGTTAGATTTGCTTATCTGTTTGTTCGTAGCAGGTTCTCTGCTCTCATCCTTATCGAAAGTACTCGTACTTATCTTAATGACATACTATGAGTCTGAAGTAATCTCTCGCCGTGCTTTTATGGATGAGAGCGACTAATATACAGTAGATGGTAACGCCCCTCTCACCGCGGAAAAACTGGCCGCAAAACTGGCATGTTGCTTGTACAGAGTCTGTTAATGTGGTTTGATACTCGAGTGAATTAATCCTACGAAATATCCTCTGATTGACTTTAAAAAAAAATCTATTCTCGATATTGAATGGGAAGTGACCGTGCCAAAGATATTCTGTAAATTTGAATCTGGGATAGTAAGTGTATCTTTATCCGGAAGTAGGCCTACTCGCTTTACATGAACAGTAATACCCCTTTTCCCGCGAAAGGACTGTTCGCAGAATTTACATTTAATTTTTGTAGGCTTTTCTATGTCCACGGATGTTGCGGAGATGGTAACTGTCCCCGGGTATCCTATCAAGTTACGAGGTAGGCTATCTGATTGCATATTCTAATCGAGTTTTCATGTAAAGGTACGATAACACCTTAATTCAGTACGGTACACTGTACCTTGTTAACAATCATGTATACTCAGGAGAAGCTTAATTATTTTCGCCCAAATATTTAGATATGCGTCAGTATAATGTTAATATTCCTACTAAGCTTGGTACAACATAAACATACATACATAGGCATACAGCCTACGTCTATATGGAGCAAGATGAAATGATATAGGCCTATCTTCACTAACCTGATGATAATGTTTTGTCAGAGGTGGTCATAAACTCTGCTATGTTCGTAAAAATGTAGGCTACGGTATGTGTGGCAATATGACAATATTTATAACTTGCTTTATGAGTATTGTAATCGGCTTCAATTTATGCAAGTACGAGTCATGATGAAAGAGTCAAAATATGTTAATCTATATATCTGTATATATCTGTATATTGCTCAGAATTAGAAAAGAATGGTATTTCTGTATCGGTCATGTCCACAGTAATAAGGAAATGCACTTTTTACTTTTCCGTAATTTCTGTGTGTCTGCCTGTCTGTCTGTTTGTATGTACACGCATCACTAGGAAACGGCTAAAGAGAATTTAATGAAAATCGGTATGTAAAGTCGGGGAATAAATCGCTAGAATCTAGGCTATAAATAATTTTATTCACGCTGATAGAAATGGTAGTTAGGTGAAGTCCTAAAACTTAATTTTCAAATATTTTTGTTGTTAGTGGTCCTATCTTAATGAAAATTTGTATGTAGCTACAATCTGGGCTATAAATAATTTTATTCACGCTGAGTGAAATGGTAGTTTGGGGGAAAGCCAATATTTAATTCTTAAATATTTACGTTATTAATCGTCCTATCTCAATGAAAATTGGTATGCTTAGTCGGAAAATGAGTCACTATAATCTAGGCTATAAATAATTTTATTCACGCTGAGTGAAATGGTAGTTTAGGGGAAGGCCTAAAATTTAATTCTTAAATATTTATATTATTAGTGGTCGTATCGATAAATACTACATAACCAAAGTTATATAGAATTAAATTTCCGACAATTTATGTCTTATTAATTTTTACTGTACCGGCTATGATAACACAGATATTCATGAATTTGTAATTTTCTTGCTAAGTCCATATCAGCGCCGAGCCACTAGAAAATGTGTTATTTAATGAAAATGGGTATATAGAGTGGGGGAATAAGAAACAACAGTCCAAGCTATAAATAAATTTATTCACCCTGGATGAAACTGTAGTTTAGGTGAAGGCGCCTAAAATGTAATTTTTAAATACCTATGTTATTGGTCCTATCGAAAAGTATTACATAACAAAAGTTATAGAGAATACAATTTCCTATTATTTATATTTTATTCTGCTTTACCGTACCGACTATGATAAGACTGGTATTTCAGAGTCGGAAGAAAACTAAATGTGAAGGCCTACAATACCGAAAGCGTATAAACATTGATCAACAATAACATTACATTGACCATTGTTTGTTGTGATCTTCTTTGTCTCTTATGCTGCCTCTCAACTCCGATAGATGGGACTACGTACAGAGTATAACAGTCTGACTGAATATTGGCAGGAAATAGCTGGGGAGTTAGAAAATCTTCTTTAGCATGCCATTCCTCTGGTTCGTACATTTTCTGATACAGCTGGTACATAACACACACTGGTGCATCATAGTATTCCAGCTATTCGATCCCTACTTTGACGCGCTGTTTTGAATGAGCATTGTGCATACTTAAGGCAGAGGCTCACTTAGCAATAGTAGTAGTAGTAGTAGTAGTATGGCCTGGTCTAGAATAACAGTTAGGCCTATTCCAAATTATAGCACCACAATTCACTAACTCAAAATTCAACCCTAAAAAGAGCCGTTTCTAAAAAAAAGCTTCCCCCTGTTCACTTTTATTAAATTCTACATTTATTTTATTCCAAATTAACAGTGAAGAGGGGGTTTCTCCTCTGGCTTGGAGGCAGTCAGATTTTTCCACCGCCAGTGTAGTGAATTAAGACTTTCTGACTCATCGGGTAGGCCTACTCCTTGGATCAGCGGTAGAGTGTCGGCCTCCGGATCCCAAGATAGCGGGTTCAAACCCGGCAGAGGTAGTCGGATTTTTGAAGGGCGGAAAAAAGTCCATTCGACACTCCATGTCGTACGATGTCGGCATGTAAAAGATCTCTGGTGACACATTTGGTGTTTACCCGACAAAATTCATTAAATCTCAGCCATAGACGCCCAAGAGAGTTTCGGTTTACTCGGTCTGCCATCTAGTGGGGGCCTAGAGTAAAACGGAACGTCGAAATTGACGAGCAGACAGCCAGATGGCGTCAAATTGAAATGTCTGCACACGGTAGCTGAGGCCATACGATTATTATTATTATTATTAGTAAAAGGGCATAGTTTTTGCCCTGGGAGTCTCCTCTATTCGACCCCCTCCCCACCGAAAAGGACCAAGAGTGTTCACAAATCACGGCTGTCTGCGGCTTTGATCATTTATGTCTTATACATTGTTACCGTACCGGCCATGTTCTCAAAGATATTCATGAATTTGAATTTTTGTTAGTAAGTCCATATCAGCGCCGAGTCACGAGAAAATGGGTGAACAGAATTTAATGAAAATCGGCATGTAAAATCGGAGAATAAGGAACTATAGTCTACGCTATAAATAATTTTACAAATCACAGATTCGAAAGAAAACTAAATGTGAAGGCCTACAATATAGAAAGCTCATAACATTGCTCAACAATAACATTACATTGCCTATTGTTATTGTGATGAGCTTTGTGTCTTCTGTTGCCACTCATCTCCGGTAGATAGGATTACTGCTGCGTACCGAGTATTTTTTATTTGCCTTACGTCACACCGACACAGGTAGGTCTTATGGCAACGATGGGATGGGAAAGGGCTAGGAGTGTGAAGGAAGCGGCCTTGGCCTTAATTAAAGTACAGTCCCAGCATTTGCCTGGTGTAAAAGTGGGAAACCACGGAATACCATCTTTAGCGCTGCCGACAGTGGGTTCGAATCCACTATATCCCGGATGCAAGCTCACAGCTGCGCACTCCTAACCACACGGCCAACTCGCCCGGTCGTACAGAGTGTAACAGCCTGCCTGAATATTGAATATTAGCATGGCATTCCTCTGGTTCCAAAATTTTCTGATACTACTGGTACGTAACACACTGGTTCATCATAGCATTTGAGCTATTCAATCCCTACTCTGAGGCACTGTTTGGAATGAGCAGCGTGCATACTTAACGGAATAATGGCAGAGGAGTGTTCACAGCAGTCTGCGGCCTGGTCATTCCATCTCTGGAAATTTGGACTGTTAGATTGGCTCCGTAGTACTGTTCGTTAAAAGTGATAAAACGTGCGGGTTTTCATTAATTTTGATCGAGTATTTTATATGGTAACATTTGCTTTTAATCGCTACATTCCTACTGAGTTTTTGTAATGACCAATGTTGACTTCAGTTAGGACAACCGCAAAGCCAGTCTTTCTGAGAATACCGTATCGAAGCACGGGTACATCAGCTGGTAGTGTATATGTTTGTTTCAGTTTAGTTTATTATTTCAACAGGTCATAGGTCACTACTTGTATGGGGCCTGGCCTTTTTCTCTAGCTTTCCATAGACTCCGTAACGGTTTTATGGTAAATAAATAAATAAATAAATAAATAAATAAATAAATAAATAAATAAATAAATAAATAAATAAATATTTTTAATGCGATTTTACCATCTAAATATCGACTCCTCATGTAAGACACCGTTTATAAAGGTCTGTCTGAGCCCAAGATGATGGTACCACAACGGTTGTCCTTAAGGATAAAGTTATGCTGGGGTCGAATATGTTAGCATTTCCTAGTTTGATATGCATCGACATCTGTATGTACATTCCAATCCATGTGGTATGTGTCACTGAATTATACGCCCAGCATATTAGTGCCCATGCGGTAGACTTAGGACAATTAGGGAAGAAGTTATATGATGTAAACATTTTCGGAAATATCATACACTGACTGACAGAGCAAATGCAACACCAAGGAGGAGTGGTTCGAAAGGGATGAAAGTTGGGGAAAAAACAGAGACGGCACGGACGAATAATTGATGTTTATTTCAAACCGATATGCAGGTTACACAATGCGCACGGCATCGACTCAGTAGGATGTAGGACCACCGCGAGCGGCGATGCACGCAAAAACACGTCGAGGTACAGAGCCAATAAGAGTGCGGATGGTGTCCTGAGGGATGGTTCTCCATTCTCTGTCAACCATTTGCCACAGTTGGTCGTCCGTACGAGGCTGGGGCAGAGTTTGCAAACGGCGTCCAATGAGATCCCACACGTGTTCGATTGGTGAGAGATCCGGAGAGTACGCTGGCCACGAAAGCATCTGTACACCTCGTAGAGCCTGTTGGGAGATGCGAGCAGTGTGTGGGCGGGCATTATCCTGCTGAAACAGAGCATTGGGCAGCCCCTGAAGGTACGGGAGTGCCACCGGCCGCAGCACATGCTGCACGTAGCGGTGGGCATTTAACGTGCCTTGAATACGCACTAGAGGTGACGTGGAATCATACGCAATAGCGCCCCAAACCATGATGCCGCGTTGTCTAGCGGTAGGGCGCTCCACAGTTACTGCCGGATTTGACCTTTCTCCACGCCGACGCCACACTCGTCTGCGGTGACTATCACTGACAGAACAGAAGCGTGACTCATCGGAGAACATGACGTTCCGCCATTCCCTCATCCAAGTCGCTCTAGCCCGGCACCATGCCAGGCGTGCACGTCTATGCTGTGGAGTCAATGGTAGTCTTCTGAGCGGACGCCGGGAGTGCAGGCCTCCTTCAACCAATCGACGGGAAGTTGTTCTGGTCGATATTGGAACAGCCAGGGTGTCTTGCACATGCTCAAGAATGGCGGTTGACGTGGCGTGCGGGGCTGCCACCGCTTGGCGGCGGATGCGCCGATCCTCGCGTGCTGACGTCACTCGGGCTGCGCCTGGACCCCTCGCACGTGCCACATGTCCCTGCGCCAACCATCTTCGCCACAGGCGCTGCACCGTGGACACATCCCTATGGGTATCGGCTGCGATTTGACGAAGCGACCAACCTGCCCTTCTCAGCCCGATCACCATACCCCTCGTAAAGTCGTCTGTCTGCTGGAAATGCCTCCGTTGACGGCGGCCTGGCATTCTTAGCTATACACGTGTCCTGTGGCACACGACAACACGTTCTACAATGACTGTCGGCTGAGAAATCACGGTACGAAGTGGGCCATTCGCCAACGCCGTGTTCCATTTATCGTTCGCTACGTGCGCAGCACAGCGGCGCATTTCACATCATGAGCATACCTCAGTGACGTCAGTCTACCCTGCAATTGGCATAAAGTTCTGACCACTCCTTCTTGGTGTTGCATTTGCTCTGTCAGTCAGTGTATGTTTTGAAACATTGCTATGTTTGATATCATTGGAAACAGGAATTCGAATAGGATTTGTGTCGCACACCTTTGTTACGAAACCCAGCGGAATATTCTCTCACCTGTCCTCAACTGCACAGTTCATTTATGGTAAATAAGTTGTCATTATGTAGTTTGCACTGTATTCTTACCGTTGTGAGGCCGATCTCACGATCCCTGCTGTTGGGTGATGACTCCCTCCCAGCAAGTAGGCGAAGGGACACTTGTTACGGCACTGCAGAATCATCTCGATATAATGTATGCTTTCTTTGGCTGTCTAGTAGCACAGTAACAAACGAACTGAACTTCCGTAACAACGTTATTCTTAGTCCGGTAACCTTAATTCATTCTGCTCTGGGACTATACTCACTCATACCGTTCTCACATACATGTTGTTCTTGTTCGGAATAAATTGAACCGAGGACAAATGTAAAACAAATTAGTTTAAATTAAAAAAAAACAATTTACCTTAAATAACCAGACAATGTTAACTTGTGATCAAACCAATCAATCAATCAATCAATCAATCAATCAATCAATCAATCAATCAATCAATCAATCAATCAATCAATCAATCAATCAATCAATCAATCAATCAATCAATCAATCAATCAATCAATCAATCAATCAATCAATCAATCAATCAATCAATCAATCAATCAATCAATCAATCAATCAATCAATCCTGATATGCATTTAGGGCAGTCGCCAAGGTTGCAGATTCCATATCTGTTGTTTTCCTAGCCTTTTCTTAAATGATTGCAAAGAAATTGCAAATTTATTGAACATCTCCCTTAGTAAGTTATTCCAATCCCTAACTCCCCTTCCTATAAAATAATATTTGCTCTAATTTGTCCTCTTGAATTCCAGCTTTATCTTCATATTGTGATCTTTCCTACTTTTAAAGACATCAGTCAAAGGTATTCGTCTGCTGTTGTCATATCACGCCACCTCTCCACTGACAGCTCGGTGCATACCACTTAGTCGAACAGCTCGCCTCCTTTCTCCCAAGTCTTCACAGCCCAAACTTTGCAACATTTTTGTAACGGTACTCTTTTGTCGGAAATCACCCAGAACAAATCGAGCTGCTCTTCATTGGATTTTTTCCAGTTCCCGAATCAAGTAATCCTGGTGAGGGTCCCATACACTGGAACCCTACTCTAGTTGGGGTCTTACCAGAGACTTTTATGCCCTCACCTTTACATCCTTACTACAACTCCTAAATACACTCATAACCCTTTATATACAATCATATTTATGTGATTACCCCAATGAAGATCTTTCCTTATATTAACATCTGGGTACTTACAATGATTTCCAAAAGAAACTTTCACCCCATCACTGCAGTAATTAAAACTCAGAAGACTTTTCCTATTCTTGAAATTCACAACCCGACTTTTAACCCCGCTTATCATCATACGATTGCCTACTGTCCATCTCACAACATTATCGAGGTCATTTTGCAGTTGCTCACAATCTTGAAAATTATTTATTACTCTGTACAGAAAAAAATAACATAATCTGCAAAAAGCCGTATATCTGATGCCACTCCTTTACACATATCATTGATATATATATATAAGAAAATATAAAGGTCCAATAATACTGCCTTGAGGAAATCCCCTCTTAATGATTATAGGGACAGATAAAGCTTCGCCTACTGTAATTCTCTGAGTTCTATTTTCTAGAAATATAGCCACCCATTCAGTCACTCTTTTTTCTGGTCCAATTGCACTCATTTTTGCCAGTAGTCTCCCATGATATACCCTATCAAATGCCTTAGATAAGTCATTCGCGATACAGTCCATTGGACCTCCTGAGTCCAGGATATGTGCTTTATCTTGCTGGAATCCTGCAAGTTGAGCTTCAGTAGAGTAACCTTTCCTAAACACAAAATGCTTTTTATCAAACCAGTTATTAATTTCGCAAACACATCAAATATTATCAGCAAGAATGCTTTCCAAAATCTTACCTGCAATGTATGTCAAAATGACTGGCCTGTAATTTTCAGCTTTATATCTATCACCCTTTCCTTTATATACAGGGGCTACTATAGCAATTCTACATTCATTTGGTATAGTTCCTTCATTTAAAGATAAAAATTTCATTGTTCCGTATTGAAATTATTAACATTAAAAATTAAATAATTGAAGTTCAACCAATTCAATACATAAAAGAAAGAAATGTAGTAATTACATTCTTATTTAAATGGGACCGGTTTCGACCTTAGTCCAGGTCATCGTCAGCCGTAAAAACAAGTAGGCGAAATCACACAATGTTTATGAATATTGGAGAAATGGGTTAGTTTCACACTCTGTCAGGCACAAAGTCACAACACTATCAAATAATATAGCCTGTGAAGGTTATAAATAAACTTGAAGTCGCAGACGAATATTTTGTAGAAGCAAACCGCCAGTTCCCGGTGATCAGCGCGGCACATTCAAGGTCATGCGCTGCGGTCTCGAACGCCAAAGAGAGTGGAGAATGTCTTGAAGGTCCAATATTTGTCTCGGTTGCGGGAAGTTAAGTACGTATATAAAAAATATACGACGCAAATCAGTATAATTGAATGAGCACAAGTTCTCATTCAATTATACTGATTTGCGTCGTATATTTTTTATATACGTACTTAACTTCCCGCAACCGAGACAAATATTGGACCTTCAAGACATTCTCCACTCTCTTTGGCGTTCGAGACCGCAGCGCATGACCTTGAATGTGCCGCGCTGATCACCGGGAACTGGCGGTTTGCTTCTACAAAATATTCGTCTGCGACTTCAAGTTTATTTATAACCTTCACAGGCTATATTATTTGATAGTGTTGTGACTTTGTGCCTGACAGAGTGTGAAACTAACCCATTTCTCCAATATTCATAAACATTGTGTGATTTCGCCTACTTGTTTTTACGGCTGACGATGACCTGGACTAAGGTCGAAACCGGTCCCATTTAAATAAGAATGTAATTACTACATTTCTTTCTTTTATGTATTGAATTGGTTGAACTTCAATTATTTAATTTTTAATAGTTCCTTCATGCAAACAATAACCAAATAAGTACTTCAGATATGGTACATTACTATATCCCAACCAATTGTCTTTAGTATATCCCCCCGAAACATTACCAATTCCAGCTGTTTTTTTATTTTTTAACATTTGTATCTTACTGTAAATATCATCGTTGTCATAGGTAAATTTTAATACTTCTTTAGTATTAGTCTCCTCCTCTATCTGGACATTATACTTAAACCAATAATCTTTACATACTGCTGACTGAATTCTTCTGCCTTTTGAAGATCCTCGCAAACACACTCCCCTTGTTCATTAATGATTCCTGGAATGTCTTTCTTGGAACCTGTTTCTGCCTTAAAGTACCTATACATATTATTCCATTTTTCACTAAAACATGAATGACTGCCAATTATGATTGCAATCATGTTATCCATAGCTGACTTCTTTGTTAGATTCAATTTCCTAGTAAGTTTATTGAATTTTTCCTTATTTCCACAGCCATTTATAACTCTATTTCTTTCCAACTTGCACCTACTTCTTAGTTTCTTTACTTCTCTGTTATAATATAGTGGATCTTTACCATTCCTTACCACATTTGAAGGTACCGGTATAAACCTCTTTTCACATTCCTCAATAATTGCTTTAAACCCATCCCAGAGTCTGTTTACATTTTTATTTATCGTTTTTTACCGATCATATTTACTTTTTGAAAACTCCCTCATGCCTGTTTTATCAGTCTTATGATACTGCCTAATAGCCTAGTCCTAATTTTAATACCTTCCTTTCTTTCACATTTATTTTAACTACTACAAAAACTGCTTCGTGATCATTAATACCAGGGGTTCCCAAACTTTTTTCGTTCGCGGCACACTGTTTCTTAGAACCTGTTTCTGCCTTAAAGTACCTATACATATTATTCCATTTTTCACTAAATATAGCTGAATATAGAGGAACACCCCAACGTACAAGTAACTAGGCCTGTTTTACAGGAATTTCGAACGCTACAGAGCAGTCCCGAACGAATGAGAACCCTCGCGGAGAGTACACGGATCACTGGAACTTTAGTAGAGAAATATGCCGCTCACTCTCGAACCCTAGTGGAGCATATTTAAACCAATCAACGCTCACCTGCAATTAGTTCAGTTAGTACTTCAGTTAGAAACGGAGAGATGTTTAAATGTAGTACACAACTTAGTGCAATTGATTGTTGAATAAGTCGCAATGTTTGGTATTACTGTAAAAATGAAAGAAATGTAACAGATATTGTGTTGTAACATGGATAAGTTCTTAATTAAACGCCAACGATTAAACAGCATTGAAAGACATCAGAGTGAAAACAGAACAAGTGAATCACCCGGATCAAGTGTCAATGAGAAGCTACTGTACTTTCGCAGTTGAGCAGTTCATCTTCCGGTGCTGTGCGCAGGTATCAGGATTCCTATTTAAGCTTCTGGTTCTCATTTACTTATTCAGGAAATCGTGAATTTCCTGAGTGTGTTGTATGTGGCGAAAAATTAAACAATGAATGTATGGTTCCAAGCAAATTAAAGAGACACTTGAAAACGAAACACAGTTACTTGGAAAAGAAAGATAAAGCTTATTTCAGTCGTTTACTCTCTTCTAAAATTAAAGAAGGCAAGGCAATGAATAAAATAACTGAAACTTCATAAAAAGCGTTAGTAGGTAACTATAAAGTAGCAGTAATACTGTAATTGCCAGGAATATGCTGTCACATACAGCAGCAGAGAAACTTTGATTTTACCTGCTTGTAAAGTGATAGTGTAACGGACTCCTCACTTCACCGGCAACTACTGTTATGTACTTCGCCACGCACATAACCTTTTTCTACTATTAATATGGACTTACCCTCGTCATGATATAAACCGCATTTTCTCTCCAACTGGAACTTACATACTTATGTGAATTTGCACACATCGCACCTTGCACGAACTCTGCCTCCATCCTCAATCTGGCGTTTAACTCGCTGAGTAATATTACTACCCACCGATTGAAATTACTCGGTGTCACCGATACTTTGTGATTTCCCTCGGCAGTATTATTATAGATATATATATGCATATAACCCCCATAAAGGGTTACAATAGTTAAATCTGTTAGGAGAGGCTGCCGAGAGGGAGATATCCAAAGTATCTTTATCAAACGATACTATTGCTGATGTCAGCTGATATTAAAAACAACTAGTGGAAAAATTACATGATGGTAGAAATTTTAACTTCAACTGTACGAATCAACAGACAGAAAAAACAATTAATAAGCTACACAAGATTTTTAAACGAAGAATCACTTACTGAACAGTTCCTCCTGCAAAGAATTACCTCTGACATCAGTAGGATCAGACATGTATACTGTAATTATACGACAGCGATATTGGTAGAAAATGGACTGAGTTGAAACAATTGAATTTCAGGGTGCACTGATGGAGCCCCAGCAATGGCTGGTGGAATGAGAGGTTTCACTTTAAGATTGAAGCAAGATTTTCCGCACATTGGATCCACGCATTGTTTTTACATCGGGAAGCTTTTGTGTCAAAAACCATACCGTCAGATCTAAGTAACGTGTTGAGCTCAGTTGTTGAAATGGTTAATCACATTAAAAGTAGAGCTCTAAAATATATACTTCTCAAAGTCATATATTAGGAAGCAGGAGCTGTTCATGAATCTCTGGTCCTTCACACCGAAATTCGCTGGTTGTCCAAAGGAAGTGTACTTTCCAGATTTTATGAACGTAGAAGTTATTACAAATATTTGTCACAGAAAAACTTGAGTTTGCTGACCTCATTAGCGACGAAATTTGGTGTTCGAAAGGTGCATACCTGGCTGATATTTTTGTACATTTGAATAATATCAATACCAGTATGTAGGGAAAGAAAGAGAATATTCTTAAATCATCTGGCAAGCTGAATGAGGTCTTAAGAAGAATTCAAATGTGGAAGTCAAAAGTTGAAAAAAGTGATCTTGAAATATTTCCTCTCACAGCTGATACCGACATTTGCTCCAGTTTGATTTTAGAACATCCTTCTGTTTTGGAGAGTAAACTGCAAGAATATTTTCCTTCCTTCAACGTGAACGAATGTGACTGGGTTCGCGATTACCTTGCCGTTACTGCTAAGGATACAAAACATTTACCATTAGAAGAGCCAGAAGAATCAGCTGAACTTCAAGCCGATCGAACTTTGAAGCTGAAATTTAGAGAAGAAACACTACTTCAGTTCTGGATTTCAGTGAAAAGAGAGTTCTCAGTGTTATCAGAGCATGCTATATCTATATTAATGCAGTTTTCAACAACATAATATCTGTGGGAACAAGGTTTTCGGCTTTGACCTGCATTAAAAATAAGAAACGCGAGCGACTTCTTTCTGTAGACGAAGAATTACGGGTGTGCTTATCTGCGATTCCTTCTCGCAACGAACAGTTGAGCAGAAGTAAACAAGCCCACATTTCCCACAAAACTGCAACAATAGTGTAATATTATTGACAAAGGAAGTTATTTTTAGTTCTTACTGCATGTAGGATTACGCCGTTCTGTAAATTTAGTAAATAGTATCACTAGAATATTGAATACATAAGCAAGTTTTTCGCGGCAGAGTCCGACAATTTCACGGCACACTACTGTGCCGTGGCACACCCTTTGAGAGCCCCTGCTAATACCATCTATTACTTCGGTCTCTCTACAGAGCTCATCTGGTTTTACCAGCACCACACCCAGAATATTCTTCCCTTCCCTTTGAAGGAGCTCGATGAGTTGTTCTTGAATTCGTAGAGCTTTCTCGAGAGTTTCGGTTCCTGACATGCAGTCGTCCACATAAAAATCTCCCTGGAGGATTTCTGCTGCCTTGGGTAGACTGAGAGACTATTCAATAGCGAGCTGCTGAAGGCACCTGGTAGCGAGCAAGGCTGCTAAAGCTGTTCCGTACGTGACTGTTTTTAGAATCTTGTAGTTTCTTCCGGTGATCGGCGCCATACGATTCTCTCAAGGTTGCAGTTACGACTATCAGCATTTACTTGTACATACATCTGGCGACTGTCTTCTGTAAAGCACACTTGGTGAGTGCGGAATTTTGTAGTGATGGATCAGACATCTTGCTGGATAGTCGGCCCAATTCGGAGGATGTTGTTGAGTAATTTCCCGCAGTTAGTGGTGGCAGAAGCATCAAACATCACCCTCGTCTTCGTAGTAAAGCTTGCCTCTTTAAGAACAGAATGATGGGGGCATATCGTAGGTATGCTCATTAAGTTGCGACGTATGGATGGCCTCCATATGTCCCGGAGCTTCGTATTCCCCTAGAAAGTTCACGTAGTCGTTATTCCTCAGTCTTCTCTCAAGATGATGAAGCCGTGACATAGCCATTGTGAGCGAGTCACCAAGTTCTGTTGAGTCCTCGCGAATTAGAAGCCGTACTGTGAATATTCCCTCAGCGTCTTTCCTGGTGTTGGCAGTAAAATGTTTCTCACACTCCAGGTCGTCCTTCGATCCAATCGGCTGATTGATATCTTCTAATTTCCAGAAGCGTTGAACCAGATGGTCAAGTGAATTGTCACTCGTGGCGAATAAGGTCCGTACGGTCTGTGAAGATGCTTCAGCCGTTCTGTCTAGCTGAAACCGATTTGCAAAAATCCACTCATGTTCCGTGTTCTGGAGAATAGGATAGTCACCTCGTCTCACCCGTCTTTACGGTCGAAGAAGACGGAAGAATACCTATGCACCAATTAGCATGTCAATTCGCCCAGGTTGGTTGAACGTCGAGTCGGCTAGAGGGAGCTCTTCCGTAATACACCAGTCAGCGAATTTAATATATGATCCTGGAAGATTAACAGAAATTCTTGGCAACAGAGCACAGTTAAATTCTTCTTGGTAGTCGCTGTGCATGGAGTGAACATTAACGGTAGCGCTGTGACGAGATTCTGTAATAGCGTTGCTTATATCTTGTATTGGTATTCGGTTTTGAAACTTCCTTAAGCTGAACCATTCTGCACGGGCATTTGTAATGAAGTATGTCTGGCTACATAAGTCTAGGAGCGCTCTACAAGATTTTAGTCTTCCATATCCATCACGTACAGTTGAGAGTAGTATCTGGGTATGATGTTTTGCCTTTAACGAACAATAACTGGCTGTAGTAGTTTGCTGCTGGTTGACATCAGCGCCGCTATGTCTTCCAGGCGTGGCTTCAAGCTGCCTTTGCGTAACTGATTGATTGGTTCGATGAAGAATGATGTGCTGTCTCAAGCCGCACGAATAACAGGAGCATGAAGAACGGTTACTAACGAAGTGTAGGCCTAAGACAATATGACCACAATCTATGTTTTCTGACAAAGTCCATTATTTGTTGGACACTGCTGGTGGAAATACCTGAATGTTTGTACAGAGTATGAACACTATCACAAAATAAACAATTATTGCCGGTAGAGACATCTACCTATCTTACTGGTTTAGTATGTTTGTTGTCAGTAGCATGTCGTGAATGCGAAGACACAGCTGGTTTTGAGACTAAAAATAGACATAATTAGTCTAGTCTCGCAAATTTCAATTTTGATGTTTTCTGATGACCTCATCAATTTGTTGAAGAATCAACTGTGATATAAGGATTTTGTGCAAACGAATGTCAAGTTCAAGGACCTCAATTGTATTTGGATTACTCGAAACTTGATTTAGAAATGATCTTAGATATGTGGATGACTATTTGCTTACTGATGGAAGGTTTAACAGGTTCCTAATGTGAGACGTTGCAATAAGTTTAGGTTGTTGTATCTTTGACTGATTGTTTGCCACGCGATCTTAAAATTTGTGGTTGTTATGGGAAGCTTCTTTATTTGGTCATGTGCTTCACCTGTAAGTGAATATAACAATTAATTGGACCTTTGTATATCAATCAATCAATCAATCAATCAATCAATCAATCAATCAATCAATCAATCAATCAATCAATCAATCAATCAATCAATCAATCAATCAATCAATCAATCAATCAATCAATCAATCAATCAATCAATCAATCAATCAATCAATCAATCAATCAATCAATCAATCAATCAATACTGATCTGCATTTAGGGCAGTCGCCCAGGTGGCAGATTCCCTATCTGTTGCTTTCCTAGCCTTTTCCGAAATGATTTCAAAGAAATTGGAAATTTATTGAACATCTCCCTTGGTAAGTTATTCCAATCCCTAACTCCGCTTCCTATAAATGAATATTTGCCCCAGTTTGTCCTCTTGAATTCCAACTTTATCTTCATATTGTGATCTTTCCTACTTTTATAAACGCCACTCAAACCTATTCGTCTACTAATGTCATTCCACGCCATCTCTCCGTTGACAGCTCGGAACATACCACTTAGTCGAGCAGCTCTTCTTCTTTCTCTCAATTCTTCCCAACTCAAACATTGCAACGTTTTTGTAACGCTACTCTTTTGTCGGAAATCACCCAAAACAAATCGAGCTGCTTTTCTTTGGATTTTTTCCAGTTCTTGAATCAGGTAATCCTGGTGAGGGTCCCATACACTGGAACCATACTCTAGTTGTAGTCTTACCAGAGACTTATATGCACTCTCCTTTACATCCTTACTACAACCCCTAAACACCCTCATAACCATGTGCAGAGATCGGTACCCTTTATTTACAATCCCATTTATGTGATTACCCCAGTGAAGATCTTTCCTTATATTAACACCTAGATACTTACAATGATCCCCAAAAGGAACTTTCACCCCATCAACGCAGTAATTAAAACTGAGAGGACTTTTCCTATTTGTGAAACTCACAACCTGACTTTTAGCCCTGTTTATCCACATACCATTGCCTGCTGTCCATCTCACAACATTTTCGAGGTCACGTTGCAGTAGCTCACAATCTTGTAACTTATTTATCACTCTATAGAGAATAACATCATCCGCAAAAAGCCTTACCTCCGATTCCACTCCTTTACTCATATCATTTATATATATATAAGAACACATAAAGGTCCGATAACACTGCCCTGAGGAACTCCCCTCTCAACTACACTGACTGACAGAGCAACTGCAACACCAAGAAGGAGTGGTCAGAACTTTATGCCAATTGCAGGGTAGACTGACGTCACTGAGGTATCCTCATGATGTGAAATACGCCGCTGTGCTGCGCACGTAGCAAACGATAAATGGGACACGGCGTTGGCGAATGGCCCACTTCGTACCGTGATTTCTCAGCCGACAGTCATTGTAGAACGTGTTGTCGTGTGCCACAGGACACGTGTATAGCTAAGAATGCCAGGCCGCCGTCAACGGAGGCATTTCCAGCAGACAGACGACTTTACGAGGGGTATGGTGATCGGGCTGAGAAGGGCAGGTTGGTCGCTTCGTCAAATCGCAGCCGATACCCATAGGGATGTGTCCACGGTGCAGCGCCTGTGGCGAAGATGGTTGGCGCAGGGACATGTGGCACGTGCGAGGGGTCCAGGCGCAGCCCGAGTGACGTCAGCACGCGAGGATCGGCGCATGCGCCGCCAAGCGGTGGCAGCCCCGCACGCCACGTCAACCGCCATTCTTGAGCATGTGCAAGACACCCTGGCTGTTCCAATATCGACCAGAACAATTTCCCGTCGATTGGTTGAAGGAGGCCTGCACTCCCGGCGTCCGCTCAGAAGACTACCATTGACTCCACAGCATAGACGTGCACGCCTGGCATGGTGCCGGGCTAGAGCGACTTGGATGAGGGAATGGCGGAACGTCGTGTTCTCCGATGAGTCACTCTTCTGTTCTGTCAGTGATAGTCACCGCAGAAGAGTGTGGCGTCGACGTGGAGAAAGGTAAAATCCGGCAGTAACTGTGGAGCGCCCTACCGCTAGACAACGCGGCATCATGGTTTGGGGCGCTATTGCGTATGATTCCACGTCACCTCTAGTGCGTATTCAAGGCACGTTAAATGCCCACCGCTACGTGCAGCATGTGCTGCGGCTGGTGGCACTCCCGTACCTTCAGGGGCTGCCCAATGCTCTGTTTCAGCAGGATAATGCCCGCCTACACACTGCTCGCATCTCCCAACAGGCTCTACGAGGTGTACAGATGCTTCCGTGGCCAGCGTACTCTCCGGATCTCTCACCAATCGAACACGTGTGGGATCTCATTGGACGCCGTTTGCAAACTCTGCCCCAGCCTCGTACGGACGACCAACTGTGGCAAATGGTTGACAGAGAATGGAGAACCATCCCTCAGGACACCATCCGCACTCTTATTGGCTCTGTACCTCGACGTGTTTCTGCGTGCATCGCCGCTCGCGGTGGTCCTACATCCTACTGAGTCGATGCCGTGCGCATTGTGTAACCTGCATATCGGTTTGAAATAAACATCAATTGTTCTTCCGTGCCGACTCTGTTTTTTCCCCAACTTTCATCCCTTTCGAACCACTCCTCCTTGGTGTTGCATTTGCTCTGTCAGTCAGTGGATTACAGGGTCAGACAAAGCTTCACCTACTCTAACTCTCTGAGATCTATTTTCTAGAAATATAGCAACCCATTCAGTCACTCTTTTATCTAGTCCAATTGCACTCATTTTTTCCAATAGTCTCCCATGATCCACCCTATCAAATGCTTTAGACATGTCAATCGCGATACAGTCCATTTGACCTCCAGAATCCAAGATGTCTGCTATATCTTGCTGGAATCCTACAAGTTGAGCTTCAGTGGAATAACCTGTCCTAAAACCGAATTGCCTTCTATCGAACCAGTTATTCATTTCACAAACATGTCTAATATAATCAGAAAGAATGCCTTCCCAATGCTTACATACAATGCATGTCAAACTTACTGGTCTGTAATTTTCAGCTTTATGTCTATCACCCTTTCCTTTATACACAGGGGCCAAGTGAGCCATGTTTTATAACTAAACTGGTAAACGTATCTGAAAAATGACGAAATTAAGTAATATTGCCCCCAAATGATTGCAATTTAATAGGTGAAAGTCCTAGTTCTCTCTTTAATGAACCAGAGTGAGTATCATTGGTTCTACCGGAAAAGTTGCCTTGTTTCAACCGTGATTCTGTACTCTCTTGTACAAATGTTGTAATTTTACCTACTACGTCATAGTACAACTATTCGAAACTGTCACGATCTTCACTATGACCTTCAGTTTCATCCTCCAGTTCTAATTGATCTTGAGCGTTTTCATACCTTTCTCTTATTCTGGGTAAACCATGTAGTCTTGCTTTAATTGCATTTATACTTGATCCCGCAATTAAAGTTTACTACGAAGTTGTATATACGTGTGATTCTGGCTTTCGCCAGGCTTCTAGTCTTAACAAGGCGTTTTTTCTTTGGAATCCATAGTTGGAAATGATAGGAATCAGAAACAGAGTATGTACTTACAGTAGCTGCGTAGTGTAGTGCATCGTGGTTGGTCTGTGTGGCTGCTGTATTTCCTCTGGCGCTGACTAGAGATCACTGGTTTGTGTAAACTAGACCCAAGATGGCGACGTACGAAGTGGAAATCACCATATAGGATGAACTGACCGGAGTCGGAACAAACATGGCTGCCATGAGGAGCTGTAGTAGTGGCTGATATCGGAAGCCGTAGTAACTTTCCTTGCCAATATTGCTGCTATTGGAAGTAGTTATATTCTTTCCAAGATGGCTGCAATGGCGCTTCGGTCCCACCCAACGAGCTAGAAAGAGTACTTTCTAGCTTGTTGGTCCCGCCACAGACATATAGACATATATATTTAGACTGGCAATGAACAGCAGGATTCTGAAACCGGAAGCGTGCAGCTGCCGCCATCTTACGTCACTACACTACTCCGGATGCATTAATGTAAAATTGTAGCCGAAACGGGAAATTTGGACGGGAGATAATTAAAATAAGTAAAGGTACATCGAAATACTGTAATGACAATAACATTGATTAATTAGACCTATTAGGCCTTTTATTTTGCTGTTAAAAAGGAAGACTTGTGTATCAATTTAGAAATGCTTAAAAATAACCAACCCGTTTTAGACCGATCTTTGGTCAAATCTGTTTCAATTGAACTCTCTTACAGAATGATTCACATGTATTTTCAGGTTTGTTTGTTAGTCCAATCCGTGTCCCGTTTCTCTTCGGGATCGGGTTTGAGGTGAGATTAATCTGCCGTGGCGAGTTTTTATGACTGGATGCTTTTCCTGACGTCAACCTCCTCAGAGGAGTTAATGAGATGTAATGAATAACGTGTTATATGATACTAGGAGGATGAAACCTGGTGCCGGCACATACCCTACTCCTGTCGAAGAGTTCAAAAGGGGTCTACTGAAGGCTTAACGTCCCCATCCGATGGACGAATCACCATCAACAGCGTCATATGCCCTCACTCTATATGAGTACTACAGAGAGGTTTGTAATTTAATACAGGCTTTTTGCACACAATCTACAGATTAGAAATTGTATTCCACCACCTCCCATACCCTGCCGGCGAACATTCTGATAGTGAAAACTTTTTCGAGCAACAGGGTTCGAATCGGCTAACCACGGTGTCAGACCATTTAAGACTTCAACGCCTTAACGATCATAGCCACCAGGCGGGTTCTCCCACGTATTTTCAGGTACAGTGAAGAAATTACACTAATAAGGCAATAAACGCGCGTGTTCTTTGAATTTAGATCTAAAGCTTGTGAGGTTTATGTTGAAAGAAAAATGTTGCATACAACTGAGCTGTGCTTTCATTATGTATATTCCCTTTCATAACTGTTTTTAAACCATTACATGTATTCTCTCCGAAATACATTTCAGTAAGTGTGCACACATGAACAACATATTTTGTAGGAACATACACATTATCTCTATTCTGGAAATAAATAAATGGATAAGGATTTTCAAAAAATAATAGTTAATGTTATTTATTTCACGTTCCAGTTCAGCTCGAAGAAGTAACCAAACAATGAAGAATGAAAAACAGAAAGTATGAGGCAATTACTTTCAGCTGATTCAAATTTCTTCTGATTTTGAAGAGTTGCTTACGTAAGAATAACTGATTCAAGTGTGTATTAAGCAGACTGCTGTTATTTGTGTGTTGACGTACTTTGCTGTGCACTTTTCATAAAACGCGTATTACTAATGAGAAGTTTAATGAATTATACAAACTTAGGCTACGCACGCCTGTTGATGCTATACAAACCGTAATTACCAAAATATTCTGGCTCATTGCGGTTAATTACCTTAGAATCGTAAAACCATGAAATTAAAATCTCTTTAACACCTACCACTTACAGCAAATTTTAACGGCGCGCTGACACTGCTTTGGCTAATTTCGGGGCTGCTCGTGTCTATCGCTGGTCCACTCGCCAGCAATATATTCCTGGGCTACGTTTACTTCGCTCCTCACAGCCCCTCGCCATGCGCACCCTCCTTACGTCCCACAGCCCCGCGCTGGTAGTCCTGGAATTGAACCTCTTTGCTGGTTCCGGAGAGCAACCACTGTTGGTGCCAAAATGATCGCTACATGCGTGAATATAATGAGCTAATTAAAGGAATAGGCTCTTGATTAACCATTTTACAAAAAGGTTGTCTACCGTATTTCTAGGGGGTTCACTGAACCACTGAATTTCATTAACATTAGCGATTAGAGTTCAGTTTCTGTGGAGTTGGGACCGGTTTCACATGAATGTGAAAATTCTTTGTATTAAGTAGGCAGTGCATTTCTATGAAAACATTTTTAGACAGGTTGGAAATTATGAAACGGTTGAATGTTGCACATCGTATATGTCTGCATGACAATTCAAACGTTTTTATGTCATCATTAAGATATGTATGACAATATTCAAACGTAAGTTATTGAAAAATATTCCCAAATGTTTACATATTCATTTTATTATAATTGTGGACAAGCTATACATGCAAGTGAAAATTATATCCATATGAAAATATATGCTGTCTCAAGAATGAAGGTTTTACATTTAAAAATATAATCTATTCAGATCAAGTAAATACTTAAGAACAGGAAGTAATATTGAATAATGAATTAGTTCTGTCTTGGGATAATTTTTTGAACGAGCTATGAAATATTTTTGGTACATTTTCTTCATATTTCTTAAAAATATATGTAATTTTTCCAAAGCTCTCGCGGGCAGCACAATATGGCTTCGCGGGCCACATGCGTCCCGAATTTTGGAAACCCCTGATTTAACCAGACCAACGAGCTAACGGTCTTCAGTTTTGCACCACTGATTCTATAAGGCGTATTTAAAAAACATTTATTCAACAGCCACGCCCCGTAGCTTATGTGACCACTGGAAACATGGCGGACGTTTCTTTCAATCACCTTCAGCCAGGCAGCGCTTCCGCCTCTCTGTTATTCTAGCTCGTTGAACCTGACTGTACGACGGTATTTCCGAGCACTGCGCCAACATCACAGTACTAGTTCACGTTCTTTCCGCGGATCCACTCGCCTTGGCCGGGTAATACAGTTGCAACTTCAATTGTACACTTAGAGATGTATTCATAAGAATATCAGTTTATTTTCAAAGATATCTCTTAGGATTGAAGGCAAAAGATATAACTAACCTGACACGTTACATTCTAAGTAGGATCATTTGCTGTCAAATTTTAGTATTTCTTATTCCCTTGCCTTTACTGCTAGGAGTTAACATGTATTATCTCAGTCACCTCTGTTCACATTATAGGTCTAGAGGTTTCTTTGGAAAATATTTTTCTTCTTCAGCTTTTCTGTAATTAGATTTGAAAGGTTAGGTACAATACTAATGCTGATATCGTTCATAACTTCCACAAAGAAGAACTCGTACATTCAACATAAATGAAGTTTTAAAGTTAAAAACCAGGAAATATGGCTTCGAGGGCCGCATACGTCCCGCGGGCCGCATTTTGGAAACCCCTGATCTAACCAGACCAACGAGCTAACGGTCTTCAGTTTTGCACCACTGATTCTATAAGGCGTATTTTCAAAAATAATTGTTATTCAACAGCCACGCCCCGTAGCTTATGTGACCACTGGAAACATGGCGGACGTTTCTTTCAATCAGCTTCAGCCAGGTAGCGCTTCCGCCTCTCTATGTTATTCTAGCTCGTTGAACCTGACTGTACGACGGTATTTCCGAGCACTGCGCAAACATCACAGTACTAGTTCACATTCTTTCCGCGGATCCACTCGCCTTGGCCGGGTAATACAGTTGCAACTTCAATTGTACACTTAGAGATGTATTCGTACGAATATCAGTTTATTTTCAAAGATATCTCTTAGGATTGAAAGCAAAAGATATAACTAACCTGACACGTTACATTCTAAGTAGGATCATTTGCTGTCAAATTTCAGTATTTCTTATTCCCTTGCCTTTACTGCTATGAGTTAACATGTATTATCTCAGTCACCTTTGTTTACATTATAGATCTGGAGGTTCCTTTGGAAAATATTTTTCTTCTTCAGCTTTTCTGTAATTAGAGGTGAAAGATTAGGTACAATACTAATGCTGATTTCGTTCATAACTTCCACAAAGAAGAACTCGTACAATCAACATAAATCAAGTTTCCAAAGTTAAAAACCAAGAAATGATATTACTGTACGGTAACTTATCATCTAAAAGCAGTAACACATATTTGATATATTTATATAAGCCTACAACCATAAAAATTCAAACTCACTAACGTTTACTAATATTTATCAGTAAATCATAATAGTCTAAACAAGATTAAAAGAAAAATGAAAGACTGTCACTTCAGGCAACGTTTAAGGACTGCTTTCAACATAATACCACATAGATACCAGTCATCAAAGTTAGGCTACAAAAGTTTTTCTCAGTTACCGTAATTGCATTCCCAGTCATATCACTATATCTCTTTCTCTCAGTAACTGAAGGAATTCAAATTCATAGTTGTCACTAATCAACACCTGGAACAGCGTGAAAATAATGTAACACAAGGGCATGGATACCGGTAATGTCACTTCAAAACGTATTTGATTTTTAGAGTGAAGTACAAGGAATTTCCATATCAGAATCGAAAGGAAATCCTTCATCCCTTATAATAAACCTTATACAAAATTATTCAACGGACACCGGAGCAATATACCAGTTACTTAAACATTAACAGTAAGTACTACTAACCTATTTTCCCATTAATGGTTAGTCTTTGGAAATCCAAAAGTTGACATTAGCACACCCATAATTAGGTCGATAATAATGTTATTTGCTTTACGTCTCAATATCTACTTTTACGGTTTTCGGAGACACGGATGTCCCGGAAGTTAGTCCAGCAGGAGTTCTTGTAAGTGCCAGTAAATTGACGGACACGAGGCTGTCGTATTTGAGCACCTTCAAATGCCACCGGACTGAGCCAGGATCAATTTTGCCAATTTGGGGTCAGAGGCCAGCACCTCAACCATCTGAGCCACTCAGCCTGGCTTTAATCAGGTCGTTGACCCGGCACATAACATTTATTACTTGTATGTATCATATTTTTACAATTTAAACATCTTCCCAACACACCCAAAAAATCAACTGAAGCAACAGGAAATACTCAGGACACATTAGAAGTAAATTATAATTCCGTACCGTCTAATTATACATCATTAACGCATCTAAAACACTAGACCACTAATAAAATAAACTGTAACGTTATTCAATATAGTGAAATCGCGAATTCAAGCAAGAAGATAATCTCTCCGGCTCGGACACGAGCGGAATGTAGACTGAACATTATTTAAATAAGGCCCAATAACCTTGCAACGCAAGGCCCAAGCTCGCGGCTATTCTATCAAATATCGATATATGTCTTCAGGTCTGATAGTATTGTAGTTTTCCTTGGTTAATAACCTTTGCGTGAAGCCTTACGAATGTTGGGGATTCAACGGCGCCAAACTCTCGATATGATGTAGGATGATAACTAGAGTATAATGATTGCAGTTTTATTCCAAGGAAGGGGTCTATGACCTAGATGTTAGGCCCTTTTATGCAATAAACATATTTTTATTTCGGCAAGTTAATTGTGAGTAAAAATTAAATTTGATAAAAAGTAATGATTACAAGTAAAATATACTATAAAAATAATCATTACAAGTAATACTTTTACACAACTACTTCCCAACTCTGATATCACAGTCTGTTCTTGGAGATCGTGGTGTAAAGCTCAATATTTTCTCAAAAGTCTGAGGATATCCTCATACACTAGGGACTTGGCATTGATCGCCCAGGCGAAGTCTGCATGCGTGAACTCTTCATCCTTCACTTTCAAGTAAGCGATCACATTAGGCAGTGCTTCCTTGGTTTTAGCTACGTCCTGCAACAGACAAAGAATGGAACATCAAATTCTATTTCCTCCTTATTAGATCTATTCCTTCACAAGGGAATCACGTTGAAACCCACCTTCCATTTTGATGGTTGGTTCTGCAGTTTTTAAGAAGACCACATGTAAAGAATGAGCTGCCACTTTGAACTGATAGACGAAAAAATTAGGGCCAAACTGCACATATAAATAATTACTGTATATGTGACTGCAACTGGTTGGATTGGACGATCCTAGCTGCTGGCCGGCTGCCAGCCTACCTGCTAATATTTAAGCGCACGCGGCGGAGCGGGAACAGGTAAGCCGGTGGGTCGGTTCTATTATACAGAGTGTATCCGTGTAATTTTATGTCGAAGCGTCTAATGCAACTCTGTGTAAAATTTCAGAGTAATTTTTCATTTTGTTTTCAACATATGAATTTGTACACTTGTCACCTCAGCACTTCGACTTAAATGTACTGATTTTCAGGTTTTTGTAGGGGGCGTTAATTGAAAAATAGGGAAGAAATATTTTTCGTTTTTAATATTATTTTATTTAGAAGGCTCTAATGCACCTCTGTATGAAATTTTAGACGAAAATCTTAATTTCTCATGTTGTTTTTGAGCATTTGAATCTGCACATTGAAAATTCAGTGCATCGACTGTGTTAGTGTACTAATTGTGACGGTCATTTGAATACATGTTATCACAAATTAGTTTTCTCAAATACGGTACAATATACTTTTTCTCTGGAATCATTTGCTCTATTAAGTTGAATTTTTTCTTGAACGTATTTTATGTTTTCTCAAACATTCTGAATCATTTAGAATGTGAAGGGGATGTTTACTTTATCTAAAAAATTGTTATAATTGCAGAATTGAATGACAATTTTAAACTTTATAAAAACATTAAGGTAATTCGACAATTAATCGATTCTGATTGTTAAAAGAACTTCTAAGGGAGTAAATACAGAGGCCCAGGTCACTGCGCTTGTTGGTTTGCTTGAAAACGTACATTGATTTAGTGAAGTGATAAAATATTTATAAAATGTTATTAACAGTTACTGGCAACATAAATGATATAAACACACACTATTTATGCACACCATTTGAAAAGGTAATTGATTGTTTAATTTATGTCACAATGTTTCCTTAGATTGATTGGTAACTTAATTTATTACGATTTTTTGGTAAATATTATCATTTTTGATTGATATCTGATTAACGACCCCTTAATCGACAGTAAGCAAAGAGGCATTCATCGTTTATGAGAACAGCAATGATAGCGTCAGCTACAGTGATTTTGATCGCGAAAATCATTCTCAGACCACAGGCGATGTATGAAGGACCGAATTCCAGACTCCATCATGTATCCCCGGAATCTTGTGATGTAACAAGTCTGTCTCTGTGTAATTAATTGAGTTCCGACTATATTCCTAGACCAACATAAACATAAACTGCCCGCTATCAACAATGTTTAAAGGAAAAAGATCCGAAGATCTGAATTACTGAAGGTGGCAAGCAGCGGTAGTCATTTGCAAACGTTCAAAGGCACTTTCACGTGGTTAAATCGGAATGTCCATTTTACACGTGGAAGGAGTAGGTTAAAAATCAATTGGGAAAAATAAGTGGAAGAAAAAATACGTACATGAGAATGTTTATTCTCGCTTTCAGGAAGCTTGGAAAGAGCAAGAAAGAATCAGTGATGAAGACTTTCTCTGGAAGTATCGCAAGAACTTCCGTCTACAAAGGGTGATTTCTGCGCCATCTCATGAATGTATTGATCGATGATAGATTCAAGAAGAGAATGAAGATTACTAATTTTTTTCACGATCCCATATGTATAATAATGAAGAAATTGACAAACCAGTGGAGGAATTTTTGAAGACCGCCAAGGGGATTTTTTATAATTATATTCCCTCATCAATAATTTACGACACGGACCAGAGTGGATTTGAGCTAGAAATGTGGTCTAAACGGACCCTGTCTTTTGTTGGTGAAAGATATGCACACTGTAGCACAATCTATTACAGTGGGGAACACAATTTTCGTTCAGTTATATCTGACACTTATTTCTTACAAACGTTTGCCTTGAGAATGCATCCCCTAGGAACACAAATAATAACGCAATCAAATCAAAACAAGGATTGTTCTCCTGCTCGGAGAGAAGATATCCAAATGAACAAGAATAAAGAATACCTCTCGGCATCCAACTGAATAAACATAATCAAATAAAAAATATGTTCGCCTATTCGGAGATAAGAACGGCAACACGGCACCCAATAAGAGGCTAATAACCTGCCTCTTATGACCTGATTGCGTCAACAAGCCTTGTATTACCCACTATACCAAGACCTGCTGATTCAACTATAACATTTCATTAACCGCTGAGTTAGTTCCCCCATTTCTCTTGCATGTCCACTTGCTGTCTTCGCAGTTTATAATACTACAGACACTGTTTTAATTTTCCATTTAAATTCATGACCACTTGTGTGTCAACACAACCATTTCTTATCTTTTCAAATACAACCTTTCCCCTTGTGAGCCCACACAACCATTTCTTGTCTTTGATACACTCTTCATAAATTTATGTGCCCTCTTCTTTTAATTTATTAACACAGCTTTTTGACCGCAAATAAATAT
Organism: Anabrus simplex; assembly: GCF_040414725.1. Taxonomy (NCBI): domain Eukaryota; kingdom Metazoa; phylum Arthropoda; class Insecta; order Orthoptera; family Tettigoniidae; genus Anabrus; species Anabrus simplex. The sequence goes on from NC_090267.1 coordinate 182,871,017, forward strand.
TGATTCAAGTTTTCTCCCCTATTCCATTCTTTAATCATCCACTCTAAATTTTTGTTCATCCCTTTGCTTTAATATCTCTCCATTACTGGCACTGAAAAGCTTCCCTCTTACCTTCCCGTATTTTTACAATGGCCTATCAAGTGTAGGTCATCACTAATTTCCCACGTAATATACATTGTAAATGACCTTCTCTCTTAATCCGTCCCTTATTTATTGTGTAAACCCATAAGCCACCACAATAGACTCCCTCTCATAGTTCTATCCACGTGCCTAATATTTATCTCTGAAAATTGTATTACCTTATTAAATATGTTAAGGGATGCTCTGTTCCTTTTTTTTGCCTTTGTATATCTTTAATCCTCTTTGGAATCACCCTTAGACTTCTGCTACTCCTTCTATTCCAGACCTTTTGCCAAATGTAACCCTTTGCCACCCCTCCACATACATTTAAACTTTTGATAGCCATCACTCTGTATACATACTTTTCCGTTGTTTTAGGAATGCCGCTTGCAGCACTTCACCCCCTCCCCTCTTTTTAAAAGCAACCAATATTTCAGTACTCTCTTAACGCATTCCACTTCAATATATTCTCCACACGTGAATACCGTCCCGGCTTTCGCTGTGCATTGTGGTAGTCGTATTACCGCCTTGCTAAATTTACCAATAATTTGATTTGATAATCCCATTTCCCTCAAGAGCTCATAATTACGCTCCATACAGTACTCTACTTAACACTAAGTGTCCTTAGCACGAACCATTAAATTTTATAATTTATCCCTGGGAACTTTGACTCTAGAATTTTAACAACTGATAGGGTTTTCCTCCATCCCTTTTGCTCTCTTTATTTGATCATCCCACCCACCCCTTCTGTTTATAATCACCCCTAGATATTAAGCCCTTATTGAAGTGTTCATTTAATTAATCAGTCATCTATTCGAACGTATAAAGAAAAATGTATTTTATTAAGTACTGGTAACTGGCAGGGAATATCTACATTCAGCAGCACATGTTACAATTTCTGCAGGGAGCTTGAAGCTCGGGTTTATTTGCTCTCCAGCTAAGTTTAGAGGGAGGAATTTAGACATGGCGTACACAAAGCAAAACAAGGAACCAATAGAACTCCAACGGCCAGACAAACGGACAACATTTCGGAGGTCCGGCGAGAGGCTACAGGAACTGGAAATATACGTTTGAAGTAAGCATCACGAACGCGATGTGTTGAACCAATGAAATGATAGAGCCACAGTCAATTTAGCTAGGCATTGGTCTATGTAAATGATGACCTCGATCGAGGATACAACGGCGTCTTAGAGGACGAATTGATAAAAGCGAAGAGCGCGTGGGCTATCGAGCTTATTATTCGTCGAGATTCATGCAGGTCATATCGTGAGAAGGAGTTTTCATTTACGTGAGCGATCGTGTGGGGACTTGTAATTTTGTTGGAAGACGCTCAGTCTGCATTTAATCTATTCAAGTTTTCAAATACTGGGAGAGTGGCATTTGACTTTAAATTTCCAGAGGGAGAGAACAGTTTCATTTAACCATTTCGAATGCATAGTAGCCTGCCTGTGTAAACAGTTTCCCGAGGGCATACACTTTACAATTTCCAGTCTTGCATATACATGGGAAATATCTGACCTAATTACGGTGAGATAAGAGGAGTTGTTCCGCTAGGCTGAATGAGAACTGGTTTCACGGTCAGTGCAAATTACCCCGGCTATAGTACTCTTGACCTAGTTTATACATCGTGAACGAGGGGATGTTTTAAACGACATCCAGAAGCGGAAGCAGCGACGGAAAATACGACATCACTTTTCTACGCCAGGATGGAGAAAAAAGGACTGATCCAAGTCTTTTTCTGAAGGTATCATCATCGACATGACCGGCTAAAACACGATGGGGGCCGGCTGTTCCTAAGGCAGGCGGCTAAATGAGTCAGCGAAATAGATGAGTACAAAATTTTCAATGTAAATTCTGCACGTGTGCACGTGGTTTAATGTGAAAAGGGAATAGGTGAGTTTAAAAATTAAATTTCAGTAATTTTAGCTTTTGTTTGGAAGGACTACATCCTATTTAAAGTAAATGTTAGGAAGCTTGTTAATGTAAACACAATTGTAACGTAAATGTGGACCGTTTGCATAAGGTAACAGCTTGCTTTCTTTCCATTTTATGCGGACTTTAGCTGAGTGGTTGGCGTCATTTCTTTTACGAGTCAGTTTCTTATTTTGGCCTCATTTACTTTGATTTGTTTTGCTTTGATATATGAGACGCAGTGAACGTCTCGGGGCTTAAATATAAATGTAAATAAGGATTCAAATTAATGTCAGCAAGGACTAGATTAAAGTATTATTAATGGGAGCTCAAAGTGTACGGAAAAATTCCGTCACGTTTTCTGGGATTTCTTGCGTGATATGTGAATGAGTATGTGTGAGATAAAGGAGTATGGATCCACAAGTTTTGATAGCGTCATCTTTGTGATCATTTTGAAGATCAAGATGAGCGTAATTTAGTGTTTGATTCACGAATTCTGCGAACCCAGTTTCCTATTCCAAGTTCCGAATAATTAGAATTAATTTTAGGTAAATTTATTATTATTAACATTATTATTATTATTGTTATTAGTATTAACAACGCGATTTTCTCGAGTTGTAAGATTGAGATATTTCAGTAACTTTCAGATGTTCAGACACGATCGATTGTCTATGTGGCATTTTCTTAGTTTCAGGTTATGGTATGATTACAGAATTGGCCATTTTATCATTCAAGTTTAGCTTTACGAGCTCGCGTGCTTTGATTTGTGACCAGCGCGGTCTTGTTTCTTTTCATGCGAGCGAATGTTAGACGACGTCATTTCACATACTTTTTCAGTTTTGGCACCTTCAGAACATGTGATGATTTTGTGTGATTTTGAGTAAGAGGGCGCGTTCCTCATTTGAAAGGCCCGCACCTTCGTGTTTTTGTGACATGCCTCGGGTAGGCTGTTGAGCAGCGTGTGTAAAGGGTTGGACCCCGTGTTTTTATTATTGCTGCATTACTTTGGTGGACTGAATCTCCGCTGTGAGTCATTCCGCCGTGTGTTGGCGAGGGTGATATGTGCGTCTACCGATGAGAGTTTATTTTAAAGGCCTATACTTCGTGATGATTTTATTGGTTTTGTCCATGTCACTAAGTGTTGCTGTAGACAAGATTTTATATCACGACGTTTACATTGGCTTTTCTTTTGTGACATAACCGCGCTGAGGAATATTTTTGTGTTATGTAATCTATTTCAGGAACCAACGTTGAATGATGTGTTGAAAGTTAAAGCCTACTCTGTTATATTTATTAATTTGTGTCATGTAATTTATTTCAGGAATCCATGTTGATTTGTGCGTGTCGCTATAAAGTCCACCAGTTGATTGATTTTGTGTCATGTAATTTATTTCAGGAACATACGCTGAATGGGATGTGTTGTTTAATGTGTAAACTTGTGTTTCCTTATATTTTCCATCAAGGATTTGTGTGAATGAGAGTTGCGTGAATGCAGTATGTGTTTCTTGGTGAGCCCTGGAAAATATGACATCAGGTTTTTGTTTCTTTGAATGTGTATATTTGTCTTATGCGATTTTATTGTGTGTGGTTCCGACCCACAGTGTTCTGTTGTGCTCATGAGGTCGCTCATAATTGAGGTGTATATATTTGTGCGTATGATGTTTTACCACTCAGCGTGTTATATATTGTACAGGTAGATTAGTTTTGTCTCCCTTTTTGCGCATTAAATCACGTCTTTTCTTAAGGTTAGGGACCCCCACTGCAATATCAAGTGTGCAGGAAAGGGGAACGCACTCATTTAGAGTGGAAATGTTAACAAAAGTAAAGCCAGGAGCGTGCTGCGAGCACGCAAGCCAATGTGTTAAAATTACTGAAACCTCAAGATTTGATTTGATATTTTAAGTATGTGTGTCGGCAAACATTATACTATTTTGTTTATCAAGATGGACTTTATCAAGCTGAAAGAAAAAATCTGGGTCTTGTAAAATTTTGGATCATTTGATACTTTTGCTATTTTTTCATAGTTTTCTTGTTTATTTTAATAAGCAGATTTTCCTACAAAATTGATGTCATGCATCGCCTTGCTTTATTTGTAGGTTATAGTTTACCTCACCGAGTCCAAATTAGTTATATGTTCCCCGACATTCCAGGGTGTATGTATTTTTAGAGCATTTGTTTATCATAGTTCGAACTGAGCACCCCTGGGAGCGGCTGGCTAGTCTGGGGCAAATTACCGTGATGGTAGAAACGGGGACAATATACTAACTTATATACTTGTTCAATCCTCTCCCCCTGAACCACACATTTCACTTCGTTCTCTCTTCCTCTATTCTTGCGCAATACCGCCACCTTTGGTTTAATTCCGTTAAATTTTAGGGACCATTTTCTAGCATATTCTGAGATCGCGTTCAAACTTATCTACAGCGTCCCCTGTTAAGGTCAACAGAATCACGTCATCCGCAACAATCAGTCCTGGAATCTCTAGCTCGTTAATTACGAGCTACACCCTGTTATTTCCTCCGCGCCCTTGCAGTATATCGTTTATGATTAATATAAATATTATCGGGGATAACTTGCATCCCTGTTTTAGTCCCACCCTATCAGACTAATTATATTTTCCTCCAGCTTAATGCAACAATAATCATTCTGATATATCGCCTCAATCGTTCGTATAATCTTTCTTGACACCCTCAACCTTCACAAATAGAATTAAGGAAGGTTCAAACTTTTCAATACAAAACGTGTTGTATAAGATGTTCACAACATATTATTTATTCTATTATTATAACCGGTTTCGACGCTTATTGCGTCATCATCAGCTACAAAAATCACAAACGGGCAAAGTACATATCACAAATATTGCATAAAAGAATCTTGCATGGCTAAATATAAATGATGGACTGCTTTTCTCCTTAAAGGCTAGAAGAAAATGAGTAAAATATGATGATGTGATGTGACACATAAAAGCGCAGTAGTTTGATGAGTGAGTATTGTGCATAAAATTGGTCTGATGCTTTGAACATAAAAGTCTGAATGTGATAATAAAACGATGTAGTAAAGTTGTCCACTCTTCTGTTGCTATTCAATTAAGACACATAAGTCCAGGTCCAATGTTATATGAAGTTGGCAAAACCATCAACAAATTTAGTCAAGGTCGGGACAGCTGATGTTAAGCGATTGAATAAGGTTGATCTTCAAATTAGTCTCAGCTCAACAAGGGTGATGAATCTTAAAAGAAAGAAAAGAAAAACTAAGTTAGTGAAATGGAACTCTAAATGGAGTCGCGGCCAAGGATGATAGGATATGAGACTCACCTTGTTCAGCGTGCTGTGTGTGTAGTGTGAGGAGAGTTGTGGACAAGTGAGATGGGTGTGACTGAGGAACGAAGGTAGAGTGAGAGGGGAGGAAAGGGGAGGGGGAAGTGGGAAGGGGAGAGGAGAAGGGAAGGGAGGCGGAGTTTAAGGCGGGTCAGGAGGGCGGAGTGGTAGTGGTGTGGGACGTAAAAGAGTGCTGTGGAGAGCGTGAAAGATCGATTTTCCTCCCGTGGTTTTTATACCTCTAAAGACTTCGATTAGGAAGTCAAAAAGGATATTGGATTTTTCTGAAATTTCGTTTAGATTTAAGTTAGGATTAAAAATTGGTCTAGGTGAATGAAACAGTTCTCCGTAACGTCGTATAAAGGGACTTTATTTATGTTTTTGAGAATTTCTAGGTCTTGTTCTATGGTAGTAAAATTATGCTTTAAGTCATGTATGTGTTGGTCTATTGCAGAAAATCTATTATATCTGATGGCATTGACGTGTTCTAAGTATCTAACTTTGAAGCTACGCCCGGTCTGTCCGACGTATGAGGAAAAACAGTTATTGCATTGAAAACGGTAAACACCTGACTTTGCGTAAATGTCGGATCTGTTTATTGATTTGGAATTGTGAACTATATCTATGTTTCTATTGCTGGTTCTGTACGAAATTTTAATATTGTGTTTCTTGAAAACGTTAGTTACACTCTGTATCTTTTCGTTAAAGGTGAAGGTGGCGAATAGGGCAGGGTTAGGTCTTTCTTTGGCTAATGTTGTCTTTAGTCTATGTTTACATTTGTTAATGATGCGTTCTATGAATGAGGTGTTGTAACCGTTGACTTAGCAATGGCACGAATGGTGTTCAATTCCTTCTTTAGGTTTTCCTTGGATAATGGTATTTTTAGTGCACGGTCTACCATACTATAGTAAGTGGCGCATTTATGTGCGTGTGGGTGTGTGGAGTCTTTTCTGATAGTAGTCGCTGTTTGGGTTGGTTTTCTGTAGATATTGTATTCTAAAGAAAAAGGAAGTCTCTTAATTGAAAGATCTAAAAAGTTGATTGAGTTATTGGACTCGGATTCTAATGTGAATTTTGTATTAGAATCTATCTTGTTTAAGTTATTAAGGGTGGTAGCTGCATTAACCGTTCTATCATCTAGAATAACCAGAGTGTCATCGACATATCTAGACCAGAAGTGTATATTTGAGAAAATGTTATTGGTATTAATTGCAGTGTCTTCTAGGAAATCGATGTAAATTTCAGCCAAAATTCCTGAGGCCGGCGACCCCATAGCCGGTAAATACATTTGTCAAATGCCAAATAGTTGTTATGTATTACGAGTTTTAGGACCTGCATGAAGTCTTGGATCTCTAGTTTACTTAGCTCGCTATATGTTTTTAGGTTTTTTGTATTATGGGAAGGAGTTTTTTAGTGTTGATGCTGGGATACATGTTATTAATATCGAATGAGTGAAGGGGTGAAATGGTTGTATTTCAAATTTATTCAGTTTTTCGATTAGTTCAATGGTGTTTTTTACGGATTTTTTCGACTGAAATTTATAGTTTTTACTAAGAAATTTTTGTATGAATTGAGCCAATTTGTATAATGGGCTAGGTCTATAGTTGATGATGGGGCGTATGGGGACGTTGAACGTTGAAGGTTGAACCTTCCCTAATTCTATTTGTGAATCTCAGTTCAATACGGGAAAATGAAGTTTTTAACTTATAACCCTCAACCTTTCTAATATTTTATTAATGCTCTTCTACTCACTGTATCGAACGCTTCTTCAAACTCTATGGCAGCTAAGTATACTCTACCTCTTTTCCTGCTCAGGTATTTTCCTAGGATCATCTTCTCTGCAATTATATTATCTGTTGTCCTCCTAAACTTCCTGAAACCACATGGAAAAATGGATAATACAGACTTCTCTTCTGCCCAGTCTCTCAGTCTATTTGTTATTACCTCTGTGTAAACCTTACTTAGTGAGACCAGTAGAGTTATCTCTCTATAATTACTCGGGAGATTTTTATTAACCATTTTTTCTTATAGATTGGGCATATAATCCCTGTTTGCCATTTTTTGAAAATTTACCACTGTCGAAAATCCTGTTAAATAACTTTATTGTGCCCTCTATCATTTGCCCGTATTTACCTATTTCTTTCCGAACACGGTTGTTGATGCCATTACTACCCCTCGCCGTCGTACCCTTTAGTTTACCTATCACCTCAATTACTGCCCCTTTTGCAATTTATTTATCAAGTTCATAAGTCGTTATCTCTATATCTCACCTGAAGACATTTTTCCCCTCTCTATAATTCCATTTGTCGTTCTCTCCTGATAATTCTCGGAAGTAGCTCACCCACTGGTCGAAATCAATACTCGGTTTATCAGACCTTTTCCCTTTCTTATTTTTTCTATCCTACACTCTCTCGGGTTGATTCATCCTACACTCCCTATTTATTGACTCTGTTTCTTCATCCATAAATTCTTCCTCTCAACAATTTTAAGTTTGTATTATTTCCTTAAATTACAGAAAACTTCTCTTTCTCTACTCCATGTTCTCCTATATTGTTTTAGTGATTTCATGACTCTTTTATTTAATTCCTGGCACTTGTTATTATACCACCTTTCCTCCCCTCGCGCCTCATTTCTCTTACCCCTATCTATTCGATCTACCCTTTTAATTGTGTGTTCAATGAATTCTAACGCTCTGTCAATATTTTCTTCTCTCAAAGCAATTCCCAGCCACACCTATTAATTGCAGCTCGTTTTTATAAGGGCATCCAGTTTCCGTTTTGCTCTATCTTACCATGTATATTTTATATAACTTCTACCCTTCTCAATACTCCTCTTTATCTCTCCATCCCCTGCCTCTCCCATACTCTTTTTTTATCAACACCCAGACCGGTGAATGATGGGATTCAACCCAGTCTCCTATCCCCATCCATTTGATTCCCTCTAAGATGTCTTCCGAGCTAATTACTAAGTCAATAACGTTCCTCCCTGAGCTGTAATATACGTCAATTCCCCATCCCTATCCTCATCCCACCAACCATTCAGAATGTTGAATGTTCCTGCTGTGCACAATTCTAAGAGTTTTTCTGCGTAACTATTTCTTTCTTTATCTTCACTTCTTCTTCCTCCCCCATTATCATCTCACCCACTTTGCTGAACATCGGGCTCTGATCACCTACCCTAGCATTTCAGTCTCCAAATAGCAACATTCCATCTTCTTCAAATTTCCCACTAATGATACTAATTTCCAGTAATAAATTCTCAAAAACTTATCATTGCCGGATGAGGAGCCGTTGGGATGACAGTATGTAAAAGCCAAGCATACCTTCTTTACTCTACCTTTCTTCCACCCCATGTTAAACCTAAGCCAGATCACTTCTGCCAGCTCATTCTCAATATCTTCTATTAGTTGACTAACCTCTTCCTTGAATAACACCCTATCCTCCCCCTCCCGGCGTTCGACCCTTATTGTGTTCTTTTTTGACTTATACTTGGTCACAACCCCCCACGCTAGCTCCTTTCCTACTTCTAACCACGTCTTTAAGAGTGCCACAATGTCAAACCTTTTCAGTACGTTTTTGACCTCCTTATTACCAGACAACCATGGAACCAGGCAACGAGAACGAGTACCAGTACGATGGATTGACGTGGTGAACGGCCCCCTACAGAGTTCTCTCACAGTAACCACATTGAAAGTTTTAGATAGGGAAGAATGGCGGAGTATGGTTCATCGGCTAGATAGCTGAATTTTATGATAGTCACGATGCCTCAGTCATGAGGCAAAACGAAGAAGAAGAAGAAGCAGAAGAAGAAGAAGAAGTATTACCTAATTTACTTAACAAACCTTCAATATTTACAAACCCTATCTTCCAATCTAGTTATAGCTTGCCCTCTCTTCCTCCTCCATTTCCTCCCTTATTCTTACTTCTTCTTACTATGGCCCTCTCTCCCTCTATTTCCATTCCCTCTTTTCTTGCCATTTTAGGGCGTACTTTGCCTTCCTTGTCTTCCATATTTTTACTTTTCTTACCCCACAAATCTCTTAAACTCAGATTTCTCCCTTTCATCTTCTCTTCCTTTCATTTCTTTTCTTGTACCTAGACTTTTCTTATGCACGTATCCACTGCACTCTGCACTTTCCGTTTCTTGAGAGTCACTCTCCACCACCACCTCCTGAATCCTCGCTTTTGATTCCACACTGCACTGGCCACTGACCCCTCTGTTGAGTTCGGCTCTTACCTCATCTCGTCTCCCCGCTCGATCTGCGACCTGCCTTCCTTCTTGCCTTGTCACCAAGTTTTCTTCGTGCTTGAGCTTCTCTTCCATTACTTGCAGTTTCGTCGCTGACCAAGCTCGTACTCATCTGCCATTTGATACAACCATCTGTTGATCCCTTGTGTGCGCCCTCAGCCCTTGATGTCTGGCTATCACTAAACGTCTCTTTAAAATTTTCATATTCTCACTCCCTTCTCTTCCCATGTCTCTTTTCACCCAGATTTTTTCACCTTGTAAATTACCCGCGTTTCTTAGCACTATGTCCGCCATGAAAGTAGATAACAATTTCACTTTGATTGATCTGTGTCCTCTCATTTTACCTACCCTTTCCGCGTCATCTATGTCAACTTCACTAAATTAATTTTCATTTTATTATGGATAACGTCCACCACTTTGTATATTATAACCACTTTGTTTTCTCTCCCTTCTTCTTGCACACCTTATATAAATATACATTCCTTCATACGTTCCTGGTTGCTGGTTTCTGCTACTTTCTTCAGTTTCAACTCATACTCTTCCAGGTTTTCAACTTCCTCTCTCAGCATCACAATTTCTTTCTCATTACTTCCTATTTTGTTCATTGAATCTTCGTGTTTTGTATCCATTTCCTCATATTTCCGAACTCCTTGGCTTGGTCTTGAATCATGTTTTGATCTGTTCAAGTGGGCAGGCTTCCTTAACTACCTCCTTCACCACCTCCTTGATCACCTCAGCATCATCTCAGCTGACGTTGCCATCGGCATTCATGCTGGAGTTTAGTTCCACTCCACCGATAACCAGTAACACAGTTATCACGGCTGCCACAAAAACCGCCTCTCCCATCTTTCCCAGATCTTTCTTGTACTCCGTTCGTTTAGTAGTGTTCTTCCTCATTCTCAACTGCCATCTCCCAATCGCCGCTCGATATTGCTCAACTCCCACCATACTTCTCGGCAGTCGCCACTCAGCACGTCCGCACCTGTTGCTTGCTTGGGAGACTGAGTTGTCCTCAATATCGAAATCGCTATCAACTGTTGTCAGACACTTCATCATCATGTTCATCACGTTCTTCGATAGAGAAAATGAAAACCGGCACTGGGATGCTCATAACTTATCCTGGTCACCAATTTTACTCTGAAAAATGCAAAATTAGTTTGCTTTACAAATGCATTGATGTTTGCGCTTTGACTGGGAATGATGAAATTTCCACAGACATAACAAAAAAAATCATGTTTGTCTATGCACTTTCGAAGAGGAACAGAAGAGGCATACAAGATCTGAAGGAACGGAAATACAGGATTGTTTTAATTCATATACAATGAATAGCTGAGCTATAAAAAGACGAATATAACATAAATGTCCTGTGTCTAACCGGCTTTACACTTACGTCTACACTCTACGCTTGTCGTCGCCAAGAGGAAAGTCTCTTCCGCTTTCTCGTTGTCGTCGCTGCTCACTTCGTTCACAGGCATGCACGTTTCGAAATCCCTAAGCCTGGCAATATTCTTCCTATCTAATAACCGCTAAATACAAATTGTACAGAGATACGTTTTCAAATAACGCAAGTATTGCGACACTTAAACTGTCAAGTCGCTGCCATGCTAGTTGCATTTGCTGCTCTACGAGGTCATCCACCAACCCCCCTCCCTTTCCCACTCCCGCCAAGCTGCTTCGACATCGTTCAGTATAAGAACACTAGCGACTCCTCCATCGTAGATGGGAGGATGAGTTTGGCAGTCACAGCGATAGGACGTACGTGCTTCCCACTGACTCACTCTCTTCGCCAGGCTATTTGTAGTTCCCAAGTACTAGTCAGGCAACTGTACTTGTTTGTTCATCTTCCAAGAGAGCATTGTCTACCGTGTGTACTTTATATTATGCACTGCCATCATTGTCAGGAAGCAATTTTCAGTGATAACTCTCTTTCATGTTTTTATTTCAGTAGGACCCCGATGACGGCGGTGGAGACCGAGGCGGATGGGCTGCCTACAGGGACGGGTGTGACCCTCTGACGTCTTTGTATTCCGAGAGATTTGTGCAACCTCTGTGAACCAGGCTCTCCTCGTGTACTACAGGCCGGAGAAAAACGCAGCCGCTGAGCGGGACATGGTCCTGCACATGATGCGCCACCCCCTGTCCAAGGGGAACAGGATCTCCCCTACGAAGCACGTCGAGAGCTTCCTCTCCGAAGGCTTAATAATCAGGGATCACAAGCAGGAGCGCCTGGACAATATTGTGACGGAGATCTCTCAGACACGATGTACCAGGGATGTTCGACGCCTACCAATGGAAGCCCGTGACCAGCACAGCCACCACGCAGACGGCTAGGAAGGACAGATGGGTGAGGAATAAGGCGGTTAATACCGACTTAGTCCTCTCGTCTACGCCGGAGACCAGCGACGCAACCACGGCAGTGGAGTACGTCGCCCCTGGCGCCGCGACTGCGCGACCCACGTCGAGGGGCTCGGCTCTGCGAAGTGGACGCAGAACGCTCTCCCGAGCGCCCCTTCTGCGAGGTGGACGCAGACCAAGGCCTACCAAGAAGGGCCTACTACCAGGACGCAATCCAGTAAGGCGCTGTGGACGGCGGATGGCAGCACGGCAGTAGAGGAGGACGCTCCCTGGCGTTCGGAGGCTGCTACACAAGCCCGGGCTGACAGCGAGTCTGTTATGTTGCAGACATCGATGTGCGCCCCCATAGGATAGGGAACGAAATCAGGTGTCGGCAGTGATTGACGCCACCGCCGCCAGCCATAAGGAGGGAGAAGCCGGCTCTGCAGCGCGGCTACCCGCTACCGCAGGGTCACCAGGCAGGGAGGAGGACCACCATGACAAGACCTCTTCTCCAGCCGAGAAGAGACCGCCCCTGCCAAGAAGCAGGCGCCGCCGATGCACCATAAAGAAGAAGAAGAAGACGTCGCCGGCTCACCAGGAAAGGGCCGCCCAGTCGCAACCCAGGACTGCTCCCAGGACAGCGGTCGACCGAGGAGCCAATCAGGAGAGAACCTCAGCGTGCAGCTGCAGTCGGGTGAGATCAAAACGTTCCGCTCGGTAGCTCTGACAGGGTTTCCGCTGCCTGAAGTGGGGCCACCATCAGGATAGGTGTATGCTCCTAGTGAGGTGCAACCGCTGTGGGGGTGATCACCACTACACGCCCTGTGCGGCAGTTAAGGAGGCGCCGGTGTACGTCAACTGCGCGCCTGTCATCACAGTTGCTCTGTTTACCGGGTCATTGCGCGGGCAGAAAGGAAGGAGGCTCGGCGTCATGTCCCATCTCCATCGAGGAGGCCCCCATCTTGGCGGATTTAGCCTCAATCTCCGGGATCGGAGACTGGGTAGGAGGGACCCCAAGGGAGCGAAGCGGGGCGGTAGGCCCTAGTGGCTATAGGCGCATGGCTCCGCAATCGGCAAGGCCCGCGCTAGTCATGACAGTGTCCAGACCGACTGATCCCTTGATAACTGGACTGTCGAGATTATGGCTCATGGCTGGTAAATGATATCTTTTCTCAACTAACACAAACACCTGCACCTCTCCAGAAACCACTTCCTTTGCATGTGCTATCAAAATATGTCAGGTTTTACATGTAGGCTCTTTCCTTTTCCGCCTATGTGCTTTTCCCTAACCCTTAATAGTTACACATAATCCTTAATCCTTAATACCACGCCTCAACACCACCTACCCAACACAAACTCTGGCCTGGTAGCATGTCTGACATGGGGACAAGCAGATACTCCTTTGTTTCATTTCCCACTTCTTCCTGCTATGTCTTTTCTTCTTAGAAATTAATAGCATATCGGAGGCAATGTAGATTGATGAAGATTGCCACGTTGGGTCAGCGGGCTTCCCATCCCCCATCCGAAAAATCCATCGTAGATACAATAAAAAGCTTGGAGATAAGCAACAGGGAAAGATCCTGACGTGACAGAAGAAAACTAACGGCACTTTCAAAATCAGGGAAAAATCGAAGTCAACAAAAACCAGTTTAAAATTGTTCCCGAGGTACTCTAACTCGCTCATATATATAATAATAAGAAAAGAAGTATTTCTGTGTGTGTGTGTGTGTGTGTGTGTGTGCGCGCGCGCGCGAGAGAGAGAGAGAGAGAGAGAGAGAGAGAGAGAGAGAGAGAGAGATGCCCAGCCAAATATATGGCACGCAGAGATCTGAAATTTTGAACATAGGTAGATGCACCTCGAAGACGGTTTTTTTATTTTTGCGTTCGTTGGTGAGATATGAACGAAAAACCAGCAGAACACGTGTGTTGCGAAGGGACAATTCAACGTGCTATCACCAGGGTTAAATGCATAAATTCACTGTCGCTAGGCAATGTACATAAAGTAAGTACTACAAGTCAAGGAATCATTTTAAGCCCATGGCATAGGAAGCTATTTTCGGTCCCAGACACGAAGAACCACCTTCAGTCCATAATATTCAGAAGTGTTTTGTGCGTATGTGTGCGATACCAAGGCAAATATACGGCGCGCAGAGATCTGAAATTTTTAACAAAGGCGTGTTCTTAGATGAATCATTATACAGGTTTCATTAGTTATGTATATCCCTTTTAATCATTTTATTTATTTATTTATTTACCCAATATTCATTTCGTTCACTTAACATTTTAGAGAAGTATCACCTGATGTTCTACAAATTTACAAGTCTAGGATTTCCATTTTCATTGAGCCGGCATGAAATACAGATGTGGCTGTAACTACACTACAGAGCTTTTGAACAACTTGGAGTCATCTGGAGTACACTCGAACAATGGAGCGGACGCTTGGGGCACCAATTATCCTCCTCAGGAATATGAATCCTCGTTCTCTCTGCAACGGAGCACGACTTTTAGTCAAGAAACTGATGCTGAATGTTATTGAAGCCACCATTATGACTGGATATGCCTTAGGCGAAGTAGAATCCATTCCTTGTACTCAAATTATCCTTTCGGATATACCGTTTCAATTTAGACGTCCGCAGTTTCCCGTTTGTTTGAGTTTTGCTAGTTAGGTCTACATCAACAATGCACAAGGGCAATCGCTTACACATATAGGACCCAATATTTGGAAACGATGCTTCTGGCATGGTCAACTGCACGTAGATTGTTCAAGAGTTGGAAAGGCTATACATCTTAGCTCCAAATGGAAAGACGCTTAATATAGTTTACCCCGAAGCTCTATTAGGAAAACAAAAAACGTGGTTTCAGTACTAGGCCTATATCAAATACAGCAGAGACAATACGCGACACTTCCGGATTTAGCCTTGTTAAAATGGGGGACAAGTCGTAAGTGGCGCTCCTAGTGACGTGACCTGAAAATACGCACTAAATTAAAATATCAATAGAAATGTATATACGGAAATGGATAAATAAATTACGTCTAGAAAGCAAATGTTACTAAGATATTAACTTCAAAGTTTCTAAAGCAGTTCTGGGTAAATGAATGGATAATTATTTAATAGGTTATTATTTAAAGACTGAAATTAGACATATAATCAAGATGTAAAATGGACTGCTGTGAAAGGGCTTGATCTTTCATTTATGCATTACTTTTTTGGCTTTAGCATTCCTGCCTGAACGTTCACGGCTAGGATTTGTCTTTTTTTTCATTCGAAAGCATTGTACCATCACATTAAAACACTTGTCAACAAAAATATTGGCACATTCTTTACACACCTGATTCAATGAATTTACATTTAAGATCTGGACAATTTTCCTTTTTAACTTGAAGCCTACTAACATAAAGAAAATATATAAATTTAGCCCCAAAAACATTAAAAATTTCCATATAAGCAATACTTGCCATAATGCCATTATATTAGGGTCAAGCAAATTTGCATCATCATATTGTTTCAACAAAATATGTACATTTCTTAAATCACCTATATTTTCTTCAATGCTCGACAACGCTTTACGGCATTACAAATGGGGTAACTTGGAACACAACTAGCCACACACATATGCATATGTATTTTCCTGAATTAAATCAAACCCACAATTCACACCTACAACAACACATCGGTATTGAAGGTTAACTGCTGCGCTATACAATAAAATAAGCTTATTATATTTTAAGCCAGTTAAAATGTGGGTCGTGCAGGTCAGTAGTTTCGGAAGTACTATAACAGTCTCTTTGTAACTGGAAGAATATATATGCAAACATAATATTTACTTATGTTTTCTTGTCACGAGGGAAACGGAAGAAAGACCGCGAATCTTTCTGCACTTCATAGTTATTGCAGCCAAACACAGCACACATCTTTCCACTTATTTTGAGAGGAGATATAAAGGGATGACACACGCTACTATTTACTTATGTCAACTTAATGCAAACGCATAAATAACGCCAAAAACTTCACAAACAAATACACGTGCTCTTATGACTGAATCAGTAACTCTCAGGTCACTCCGTTAGAGAGAGAGAGCTCTAATCGCTGTCCCTCGATATCTCGCAGAGTGTCGCGTATTGTCTCTACTGTATTTGCCTATATGTACCATCCAATAACCCCGTATCTTAAGTTGAACGTAACAACATAATCTATATATATAAAATAACAAATACTGACTGACTGACTGACTGACTGACTGACTGACTGACTGACTGACTGACTGACTGACTGACTGACTGACTGGGGATTGGGGTGACAAAAGGTGAAAAGAGGGTGGTATACCTTTTATGAGGATATTTGTATCTCAAAAACTGAAGATGTTACAGACATGAAAATTGGTGTTTGGATTCTCCTTTAGAAATAAAGAAACACGATTTTTTGTTTGTTTTTGAAAATCCAATAAAGGGGGGGGCGGGTAATCAAGAGTGACAAAGGGGAGAATTTTTAAAAAGACTATATCTACAAGTATATCTCAGAAACGTAAATTGGTACAAACGTGAAAATTGGTATTTGGAATATCCTGTAAAAGTAAAGAAACATAGATAATTTATTTTCGGAAAATCTACTTAATGGAACTGAAACAGTGGGTGAATTTTTAAAATGAGAATATCTACAGAACATCTCATAAACTTAACATGTTACAGACGTGAACATTAGTATTTTAATTTCTTTTAAAAATAAAGAAACATGTATTTTTTGTTTGCGGAAAAAATAGGGAGGGGGAGCAAAAAGGACTGAAAAGAGGGTTGAAATATTTCTATTACGATAGCGATATCTGAAAAACTGAAGATGTTTCAGAGGTAAAAATTGGTATTTGGAGTCTCCTTTAAAAATAAGGACATACATATTTCTTTGTTTTCGGAAAATCTACTTAAGACGGTGTGAAAGAACTGAAAAATTAGTTGAATTCTTTGTATGAGGACACTTGCATCTCAAAAAGTAAAGCTGTTCAAGACGTTAAATTTGGTATTTGGAATCTCCTCTAATAATAAACAAATGTGTATTCTTCTGTTTTCGGAAAATTCCCTTAAGGGGTGGGTGAGAGAATTGAAAAATATAATGAATTATTTGTGTGAGGACACACATCTAAAAACAATTACACATGTAAAAATTGGTATTTGGAATCTTCTTTAAGGAAACACGTAATTTGGGGAGAAAAGTCAACTTGGGGATGGGGGTGAAAAACGGAGTTGAATTATTCTTATGAGGATACATATATCTCAAAAACTAAAGATGTTATAAACGTGAAAATTGGTATTTGGAATGTCCCTTAAGTAAAGAAACATGCATATTTTTGGAGGGGGAGGAATCAACTTAACGGAGGGTGGGGTTGAAAAAGTATTTGAATTATTTTATAAGGATACTTGTATCTCAGAAACTGAAGATGTTACAGACGTGAAAGTTGGTATTTTGGATCTCCATTAACAATAAAGAAACGCGTATTTTTTGTTTTCGGAATACCCACTTAAGGGAGGGGGGAGAGAGGGGTGGAAAGAAGTGAAGAAGAAGTTGAATTCCTTTCATTAGGATACTTATGTCTCAAAAGCTGAGGATGTTACAGAAGTGAAAACTGGTATTTGGAATCTCCTTTAAAAATAAAGAAGCACGCATTTCCCCCCTGAAAATCCACTTAAGGGGGTGAAAAGAATTGAAAAAGCGGGTGAATTTTTAAATGATACCAGTTATCTTCAGTATATGACAGAAACTTAACATGTTATAGATGTGAAACTTGGTATTCGGAAAGTCCTTTTAAAATATAGGAATATGTTTTGTGTTTTCGGTAAAGGCACTTGACGGGAGTGATAAGACGTGAAAAAATAGTTGATTTTTTTTACTAGGGTACTTATATCTAAAAAACGGAAGATGTTACAGACGTAAAATCGGTATTTAGAATCTCCTCTGAAAATAAAGAAACACGCATTTCTTTATTTTCGGAAAATCACTTAGGTGGAGGAGGGGGAAGGTCCGATTAATGGGTTAATTTTTTTACGGGGATACTTATATCTCAAAAACTGAAGATGTTACAGACGTGGAAATAGGTATATGGAGTGTAAAATAAAGAAACATGCTGGGAGTTTTTTCGACATGAGACAAGAGTTTTTCTCACATATACAGTTCTATGTCGCAAGGTCATCTTAGCCCCAAAAGGTACTAACCACAAACGTGGTTTACAAAGAGTTTCTGGGGTAAATGTAATTAATTTTTTCAATGAATTTTTATACTTAAGGGATTTTCAGATAATGTCTTAGTACAATACCGAGGAACGATTACTTTTAACAAATTACGAAATCCACGCGAGCGAAGTCGGGGGTAACTGCTAGTTAAAAATAAAATTAATATATTTCATACAATTTACGTAAGAAATATGTGTGTTGATAAATAGGCCTATGTTGTTTTTAATTTCGTTTTTAAGCAAATGGTTTACAAACGTCTAGTGATCGAATTAGTAAACGCGAGCGAAGCCGCGGGGACTATAATGTCTACGATCAACATGAACCGTTACCTGTTGCCAAAATTATTTATTTTGTTTCAGAAGCCTGTAGGAAACTTCTGTCAAATAGGTTTGAAACAGATGTGTAAAGCTGATAATATTTTTGTATTGTCTTTGAAATCGGCGAAAATGGGAAACAGAGAGTTAAGACAGTGGTTTAGAGAAGCCTTCATCTCATATTCAGTTGACAGTTGTGTTCTGATTTTTGAGTCCTGGACTACATATACTTATTATGAGTATGCATCTGGTGTTGAGTTAAAATTAACTATTGAAAGTGTAATAAGTCGGTTATTATTATTATTATTATTATTATTATTATTATTATTATTATTATTATTATTATTATTATTATTATTATTATTACGCAAGATAAGAGAAAAGGATTGTCTCAAAAGAACATTTTAAGAAGTTACCAAGGCCGTACCCAAGATCTTTCTTCGGGGATCAGGTAGTTTCTTGGGGCTTCCGAAAGCAAAAGCTATAGGAGCAAATAAAAAAGTTATATGTTAAGTAATAAAATAGATTTTATCGAACAAAAATATTTCCAATTTCCGTTTGAGCGGTACGACTTAACAGATTAAGTGGAAAGCTCAATTTGTAGCGGCCTAGTAAGCGTTGTACCGTGTGCGTGCAGCGCGAGACAAAATGTTCTGTCATTTCATTAAAAGTGGCGGTAACCAAATTACTTTTCACAATAATTATTAACAATGTCTATATGTTTAATACATTTTTGAAAAAAATTCTAGCGACTCGATAACATGAAAATACTTCTATTGAATAGTACCAAGCAGCGATCTGAGGACCGAATTTTGTACGCATTCAGGGAAACAAAGGGTCTCCCCAGGCTGCGAACTGTGAAGCTTCAGCGGTGATAGTCTCGTTTCCTTCCACGGAGCGAACAAAGGAAGCGAGCGCTGAGAGACAGAAAGGGGACGGCGGAGATAGTATTATTGAACCGGAGAGAAATCTTGCGTAATTAGGAACTGCATAGTAATAGCCGAAGTAGGGGACTGCCTGTAGGGGTGAATTACAGTGGGAGACTTCGAGGGGCCTGGGACCGCTACGGTAGCTGTGAAGGCCCTTCAGGAACTCTGAAAAGCGGTGGCAAAAGGGGCTCAGGTTAAGACGCAGCAGGTCGTTATGCTACTTAGGTTCCAAAATGGGTAAAAAATAAATACAGTAAGTAAATAAATGCAATGTAAATTTTAATCTTATTCCAGTTGTATAGTATTATTTGAATAATTTCACATACTGTATATGAGTTGACTATGTTTGTAAGTACCGGAGATATTATAAGTAGAATTTTGTAAACAATATACATTTATTAAGGATGAGCTGTGTGTTTAATAGAAAAAAATGTTAGTGTAAATTATATAATATTGTATTGTAGGAAAAGTTTCTTCTTCTCTTGTTAATTTAACATTTAGTGTTGACAATGATGTATTTTAGTGTACCATTTGCCACCGAGGTAGACACCTCATTTGCAAATAAAGAGATTTTGATTTGAGCTGGAAGTTTTTGTTCCCGTTACAAGGAATGTTAGGACTTGACCAGGCCTTCCCAGAGCCCACGACAGAGCCACTGACTAGTGGAGAAACGGAAAGTACGGGGGTTCTAATCTCGTGCACACAATGCCTAGATGAGTGAGATTTGTGTGTCTTTTATTTCATGTACATGTATTTCATATTTGTGTGCAGTGATTTCCATGTTCTGCTGAGTGTTGTTTGGAAACTTGTGTTTGTGTCTTGTTGTGGTAGATTCTCTTGCTTTGGGATACGAGCACCGCACGCTTTGAAGGTTGAGTTCATATCCCTTCCGTAAAGTCCAGGCCGCATCCAAGGACGTAGAATCTGTATTTTTTGTGGGTTATAGGAACCGTTCTCATATCCTTGTTGTGTTCCATGATATGTGTCTTGCGTATCCTACGTAAGCCGAGATAATTTATTATGGATGCGAGAAGTCAGTGCTATACTCAAACGTAAAATGTATTAAAAATCATCGGTAATTGCGGCCAGTATCCAGTATTTGGGAGATAGTAGGTTCGAACCCCACTGTCGGCAGCCCTGAAAATGGTTTTCCGTGGTTTCCCATTTTCACACCAGGCAAATGCCGGGGCTGTAACATAATTAAGGCCACGGCCGCTTCCTTCCCACTCCTAGCCCTTCCCTGTCCCATCGTCGCCGTAAGACCTATCTGTGTCAGTGCGACGTAAAGCAAAAAAAAAAAAAAATTATCGGTCTCTAGATCTGACGTTGGTAAGGCATCTGTTTCCCAAGTCTGTGCCATAGGTATTTTCAAATTCCAGGAATTAATGTGTTAATTACAGACGGACGCGAGACCCCGTGGTCACTTTGATTACATTTATGTACAGTGTTTGTTATTTTATTGGGTAAATTTCTCCTTAGTTTTAGAGTAAATCATTTTTATCTCCCTTTTTATCTCCCTACATCGTTATAATTCTCATTCACACATGTGTTCTCTGATCCC
Source organism: Anabrus simplex (assembly GCF_040414725.1). Classification (NCBI taxonomy): domain Eukaryota; kingdom Metazoa; phylum Arthropoda; class Insecta; order Orthoptera; family Tettigoniidae; genus Anabrus; species Anabrus simplex. The sequence goes on from NC_090267.1 coordinate 182,891,971, forward strand.
TGTCCAATTAGATTAAGTTTTCAGTTAGATCCAGAGGGCCATTCGGAGTCTCCACGACCCTAATGCGACAGGATTTAGCCAGGCATAATTAGGACAGGTAGTCGGGTACATTATATACTTACTAAAAACTGATTACCGTATTTTAATTAAGGAAAGGCCATCCGCGTGTCATATTTTTATTTATTTAATAGTTCGTCCCTGTTAGAGTGATTTTTCCCTATGATAAACATGTCCTCGGATACTTCCGGCACTAAAAGCCATACGCCATTGCATTCCATTCCCTATGATGTTACCTTACCGATATTGGCATAATATGTTCGTAATAATTTCGTGTACCAGGTTACTTCTACTGCAATGTTTTTTCTATGTCACGACCTGCGTATTGAAGTTGGTCTTTGCACAGTTACGGGCTCTACACAATAGTATTCCACTTGGTACAGCGTTGTATAGTTTCTGAGTTATTGTTAACCACGACGTGTGCAAATTATTCACGTGTCGTTTACTTAATGCCGCTCATACCTCGGACCGAGAAAATATACGTATTCACTTCAAAAAACCCTGTTTGAAAAATATTCAACACTTTGGATTATCTTAATATCTATACCAACTGCAAGGATAGGTAGGCTACTTAACAAATATTATACTGTATTTCTTTTGAAAAGTATATAGCAGATTTATTTACCCGAGGGTCGGTTACGATGTCATTCTGGGCGTACATTATCGCAACAGGAACAGTAATCTTGCTCACGTCGTACTTGGGTGGTATGAGAGAGCCGTACACAATACGATTCTTCTCTTCTCCATAATCGTACTTCCTGAATTCACCTGCGAATAAATTGTACAATTTTAATTTGAAATTAAAGTTTAAACATTTAAAAAATCATACGTAACATGTAAGATATTGGTGAACTGAAAACATGTTACAGTTTCTTGTAGAATAAAACTGTGTTGTAATGAACAAGCCAGACGATTTGCACGCTGCTTAAACGTTGGATGTAAGTATGTTGATGCCTTATGCCGACTAACAGTGTATGACCAGGGACCACTTTGTTTATGACTCCTTATGCAATGACGTGTTGTAATCTTTTGTCCAGAGAATAATTTTCGTGTCAAATCTTAATTATTGCAAAGAAGAAGAATTGTTTTCGATGCGTGTCTTTTTTTTTTTGCTATGGGCTTTACGTCGCACCGACACAGATAGGTCTTATAGCGACGATGGGATAGGAAAGGCCTAGGAGTTGGAAGGAAGCGGCCGTGGCCTTAATTAAGGTACAGCCCCAGCATTTGCCTGGCGTGAAAATGGGAAACTACGGAAAACCATTTTCAGGGCTGCCGATAGTGTGATTCGAACCTACTATCTCCCGGATGCAAGCTCACAGCTGCGCGCCTCTACGCGCACGGCCAACTCGCCCGGTCGAGTCTTTTTTCATTTCAGTATGTATGCGTATCATACAGGTATGAACATAAATATTTATTGACCAAATTTCTTGTTTGAGCAGTGCATATTTACGCAAATGTACAGTCACTCAAAATAATGTGCGCATGGTATTGCGTGTACCCTTTTTCCACAAACAATATAACCTGCAGATATAATGTTTGTTGTGTTATCCACATGGTTTGTGTCTACACTGGACGTGTATTATACCGTGTGGTACAGCTGCCTCTATTTTTTTTCCCGAACGTATGCAACCAGCTAGGAATTAAATGTCTCTTTGTCCTATCTTACGCAGCATCTTATAGCAATTTTATGTGCAGTTAGCCGGATATAGACTTCCGCGCACAATTCAAAAATTGTACTAGTGGCAGTAAGTGAGTGAGGCCCATCTCAAAAACACTGTACCACTTTATGTAGAACGGAGTCCAATTCTCCAGTCATTTTCAAGAAACGTTACTGTACTGTACAAACCATAGCCACTCCTACATTTGTCGGTACCGAGCAAGTGGCCATACGGTTAGGGTCGCGCAGCTGTGAGCTTACATTCGGGAGAGAGTGGGTTCGAACCCCACTGTCGGCAGCCCTGAAGATAGATTTCCGTGGTTTCCCATTTACACACCAGGCAAATTCTGGGGCTGTACTTTAATTGAAGGCCTCGGCCGCTTCCTTCCCATTTCTTGGCCATTCCTATCCCATCGTCGCCATAAGACCTATCTGTGTCGGTGCGACGTAAACAAATAGAAAAACAATTTCTACGAACAAATCGACGGTGTCGCCATTGCAGTTCTCTGAGACCAGTGGTCGCCAATTTCTTTATGGAAATGTTCGAACAAACAGCACTCGAGACCGCAACACTAAAACCCTGAAACCTAAGGTGTGGCTGCGCTTCGTAGATGACACCTTTGTGATCTGGAGCCATGGGAAGAACAATTACAGCTATTTCTACAGCACGTAAATAGTATTAACACTAATATTCAGTTCACCGTAGAGACAGAAAACGAAGGAAAACTCCCTTTCCTCGATGTTCTGGTAATGAAAACCGCCGATTTAAACTTGGGACACACAGTGTACCACAAGCCGACCCACGCAGACCGCTGTCTTCATAAGACGTCCAACCACCACCCACGACAAAAATACGGAGTGATTAAGACGCTTGCCGATCGTACTAGGAGAATTTGTCAACCTCACCACTTAAACGAGGAGCTCAGCCACCTCAGTATGGCCCTACTCGCTAACGCTATAAATATATCCATCCATCCCAGACTATTATATTTAAAAATTAAGGTACTGAATCATTGATTGAAAACAGCTAGCAAGTGGAGGAACGAATTAAGTAATTAAAAAATACTATATCTAAAAATGCTTTCACAAAATGTCATTTAAACTAGGAAGGTATTTGACGTGGACGAAACAAGGAAGACACAAGGGATGTGAGGGTCACTCTGAGGGCATGAAATTGTACGTTCCTCGTATTTAATATTCTATCAGACTTAATTATTATCAAATATAATACACGTCCAGTGTAGACACAAACCATGTGGATAACACAACAAACATTATATTTGTAGGTTCCGGATACTTGCAATACTGTACTATGCGCTCATTATTTAGAGTGACTGTACATTTGCGTAAATATACATTGCTCAAACAAGAAATTTGGTCACTGAAATATATGTTCGTACCTCTATGATACGCATACATTCTGAAATGAAAACAGACACGCATCGAAAACAATTATTCTTCTTTGCAATAATTAAGATTTGACATGAAAATTATTCTCTGGACAAAAAGTTACAACACGTCATTGCACAAGGAGTCTTAAAACAAGTTGTCCCTGGTCATACATCAAAATGACCACGTGGTAATTAATTGTCTTAATAAGGAGTATTGCTACCCTTCGCACGGGTAACAGCTTCAAAACACCTTATCATGCTTCTGACGAGGCACTGCACGTTCAGCTGAGAAAGACGTCCCCAGTCCTCAAAATGGGCGTCTTCAAGGGTTATTAATTTGGAGAGGTGGATTTCTCTCTCGGATGCGTTGCTCTAGTTGGTCCCAGATTTGTTCAATCGAATTCATGTCGGGACTTCTGGGTGGCCACTCCAATCTTTATACGCGCTACTCTTGTAGGAATATCGGAACTTTTTTGGCATCCTGAAGTCTAGCGTGATCATGTATAAATACTGCGATTCCTCCAAGTTGCCTCACGCAGATTGTACATCTGTCGGACGAAATAATGGCTAAATGGTTAGCGTGCTGGCCTTTGGCCGCAGGGGTCCCGGGTTCGATTCCCGACAGGGTCGGGAATTTTAACCTTAATTGGTTAATTTCGCTGGCACGGGGGCTGGGTGTATGTCTTGTCTTCATCATAATTTCATCCTCATCAAGACGCGCAGGTCACCTACGGGTGTCAAATCAAAAGACCTTCATCTGGCGAGCCGAACTTGTCATCGGACACTCCCGGCACTAAAAGCCATACGCTATTTCATTTTACTCCACACGTCTTCTCCAGAATCGCAAATGACAATCTGAGAGATATAAAACTAAACGATATTCATCCGAGAACAAAACAGGACACCAATATCTTAGCTGCCAGTCCAGACCATCTCTAGCAAACTGCAGTCTCTTGCCACGATGTCGTCTGGCGAGTACAGGTACTTGAGCGGATCGTCGGAATTTTAAATTGGCCTCTCGAAGCCTGCTTCTGACTGTTCGGTCTCTAACTCGTGCTCCAGAAGCCTCCTGTAGGTCAGCCTGTGGTGCTCGTGCTGGAACTTGGCGGTTTTGGAGAGCTTCTAGACGCATAAATTGATTCTAACCTGGGGTTGCTTTACTTTGGCGGTATGGGCCAGGGCGCGTGGGAACACTTCCAGCCACATGGAAACGTTTCCACACATACGAAGTCATATTATATGCAACCCATAGCATTCCTTGTGTCTTAGTAGGATTGCAGCGCGATTCAGTTCCTTCGAACAGTCATGGACCGGAAATCTAACTGGAACAATAAATAATAGGTTATTTCTGTGAATAATCTTCTTGAAGCAATGTATTACGTTTGGCTTTGTTTGATAACTGCTTACCCCAATGCCTGCCTCCGTCCACACGATCACCTATAGGTTTTAAAAACTTCACTCCGCACAGATCAACCTTCGCCCACTATGAATTACGGCACTCGTAACTTTCATTTGATACTGACAGATCCCAAACTTCCCGATGTCAGTGTTTGTAAACAGAACGTGTTATTGCCATAATAGTCCAATTCCAGTCCCACTATGCATTCGTGTAATGTAGTTAGTAACATCTAAAGATTTGACCAAATGTCCTTTTTGAAAGGTGTATTTTTGACCTTTCTCTGAAATATGAGAACATTTGACTTAGTTCCCTTCTCCGTTGATCGATGTATTTACTGTACTTGTTTATAAATAAACTAACCTATTCATTCATTAGCGCACATTTGTAGTTGTTTAGAAAGATAAGTAATTCGAGTGTAAGCCATGGCAATGTAAAAATGAAGAGGAGAAGGGTATATTACCTGTAAACGCCCACACATAAAGTGTAATCACCTGAAACACGCACAGGCCCACTCATTAATGCAAACCAATACTATGTTATTATTGGGTAAACTCATACAGAAACAGCAATGTTTATCCCGTCTTAGAACTGAAATTCACCCTGTATATTCTCCAAGAGTGAAGTAACGCTCGTAAAGATGGATAGTTTGTCGCTTGAACCATTCTAGTACCGCAGCCCTGTGTTCATCATCACTGGAGAAGCGTTTGTCCGTCAAAAATGTCTTGAGATGACTGAGTAAACAGTTACAAAATGACAGAACAGGGCTTTTGAGTAGGTGTTCAAAAACCTCACACCGTTTCTACATTAATTGCTCTTGCACGTTACTCTTAACTTGCGGATTCGCGTTGTCGCGCAGAATAGAAACATCAGAAAGTAATATGCCGGGACTTTCCCTGCTGATGGCTTCATGGAAGATCTCCATGTCTGTTTTGGTGAGTTCAGAACAAGAACGACACACGTCAACTACTAACTCCTGCTCGAGAATGATGGTACATCGTTGCCTCTCTCCGACAGTTCATTGATGTGCGCGCAGTGGACCGAGTAGTGAGGCAGGGCGGGCCCCAATTGATCCCGATCGTTAGAAAATGTTTGCTCAGATTATGCAAGCAACCTTGCTTTACAGTATATGTGGGTTCTCTGGATTACGTTTGGAAAATAATTCTTCTTCAGTACGAGTCCGGCAAGAATTACCGTCATTCGTGCATGCCGCATCACGGTAAACGAGAGTGCGGTCACCATCACATGGTCCCGTACGCCCGTAGACAATCTGCCCATTTTTATGAATGGATACTCTGAGTGAAAACAGAGAGAGAAATAATAACACTTAGCCCATTACAACAAGTGATAAAAATGCTCTTCCTCATCCTAAAGACAAACGTTGTTCAGTGTGGAGCCCCATAAGTCTTCAAAATTTAGATGTGAATATTATTTTAAAATCTACAGTACGCAAATATACGATGTTCAATACTTCATTCAGAAGCCATGAAAGGCACTGATCCGATCAGTTTCTCCTGTATAAGAAACAACCACTCTGTGCGCTGTACGGAAACTTATCGCAGGCCAGCTGAGACCATGATATTACCGGGAGAGCTGTATGGGCCAGGCAGTAATTGTATCATCCACTCATCCAGATGTGGCAAAGGCAATAACCGGCCACTCGACTGGGATTCCAGGCTGTTCCACAACGACCTCTGATGGGCGATGCTTCCTGCGCAGCTTTAGATGTCTGCCGACACTCCTTATTGATTCCTGTAGTGTCCACCCCATCATAGCCTTGGCCCCGCTATGTAGCCTGCGTTCTTCTAAGTCAGTTTTGTCACCTGCAGTATTGTGCGCACGACTCGAGTGCTCCTGATCTTTTCGCTTCAGATCCGCCCTCTCCGACTGATTACAATCACAGAGCGCTTCTCATCACTCTCTGATAGACTCTGAGGCGGTTCGCGCTGTCCGCGGTGAAAGTAACAGCTTCAAGCTCAAATGCCATCACTGGTAAAATATATGTGACATACACTTGCCTTTTGAGGTTCATCAGCATCTGTGGATTTTGCAGGATGTAGTTTAGCCTGCCGAAAGCTGCCAAGATCAGGCTGTCTTCTGGTTGACCATCCATAATGTAATGCTCAATTAGAAAAATATCATAGAATATCTTATTATCATACTTATAGAATGGAAACATGAAAATATAATTCTTTGAAATTTTTGATCCAGTCGGGTCCAGTTATACAAAATGCTAGGAATTAGATTAAAATAATGTCTAAATACGAATTATAACTCTTAGAAACACTATAATACACCTGTAAAATACTCTTCATGAATAATGATTGACATGTTTCGTTCTACAAGAACATCCTCAGATTCCATCAAATCACGTTTTACCTTGGTTGCATATGAACAGCCTGTAAACAAACGTTGTTCTGTGTGGTAATATTTACGTTGGTAAAGTGGCATTAACGGACTTATACATTCATATTTGTCTCTCTGGTTCATAATATCACCAGTTCACAGACATTGACAAGTTTGCGCAACGTACACAATTAATTGTATGCGTGAGTGGCTATTGGACCGCCATATTTGAATCTACTTGAACGCTGCGTCCGCCATATTGTAAGCGACCAAATCAAGTGGGCGTGGTGAAGAAGCAATTACGGAGGCTGCGGGAAAAAGTACCGTTTCATAGTTTTCCTACTTAGGGAATTTAACAGTTTTGTTAATTAGGGAAGCCCTCAAAGATGCATAGGCTTAATGTCTGTTTAAAAAGACATTAAAAATACATGATACAGGATACAGGCTACCGTACATACTTACATATTGTATAAAGAAAGAAAATTAACGCATTTCCAGTTATTACAAAAGAAATCACAATACATTGCCATTAAACAAATTTAGCCCTTCTTACACAGAATTAATATATAGAAGAGCAAACCTTGAACAAAATGTATAACAACATAGAATAATAATAATAATAATAATAATAATAATAATAATAATAATAATAATAATAATAATAATAATAACAATACACTGACTGACAGAGCAAATGCAACACCAAGAAGGAGTGGTCAGAACTTTATGCCAATTGCAGGGTAGACTGACGTCACTGAGGTATGCTCATGATGTGAAATGCGCCGCTGTGTTGCGCACGTAGCGAACGATAAATGGGACACGGCGTTGGCGAATGGCCCACTTCGTACCGTGATTTCTCAGCCGACAGTCATTGTAGAACGTGTTGTCGTGTGCCACAGGACACGTGTATAGCTAGGAATGCCAGGCCGCTGTCAACGGAGGCATTTCCAGCAGACAGACGACTTTACGAGGGGTATGGTGATCGGGCTGAGAAGGGCAGGTTGGTCGCTTCGTCAAATCGCAGCCGATACCCATAGGGATGTGTCCATGGTGCAGCGCCTGTGGCGAAGATGGTTGGCGCAGGGACATGTGGCACGTGCGAGGGGTCTAGGCGCAGCCCGAGTGACGTCAGCACGCGAGGATCGGCGCATCCGCCGCCAAGCGGTGGCAGCCCCGCACGCCACGTCAACCGCCATTCTTCAGCATGTGCAAGACACCCTGGCTGTTCCAATATCGACCAGAACAATTTCCCGCCGATTGGTTGAAGGAGGCCTGCACTCCCGGCGTCCGCTCAGAAGACTACCATTGACTCCACAGCATAGACGTGCACGCCTGGCATGGTGCCGGGCTAGAGCGACTTGGATGAGGGAATGGCGGAACGTCGTGTTCTCCGATGAGTCACGCTTCTGTTCTGTCAGTGATAGTCACCGCAGACGAGTGTGGCGTCGGCGTGGAGAAAGGTCAAATCCGGCAGTAACTGTGGAGCGCCCTACCGCTAGACAACGCGGCATAATGGTTTGGGGCGCTATTGCGTATGATTCCACGTCACCTCTAGTGCGTATTCAAGGCACATTAAATGCCCACCGCTACGTGCAGCATGTGCTGCGGCCGGTGGCACTCCCGTACCTTCAGGGGCTGCCCAATGCTCTGTTTCAGCAGGATAATGCCCGCCCACACACTGCTCGCATCTCCCAACAGGCTCTACGAGGTGTACAGATGCTTCCGTGGCCAGCGTACTCTCCGGATCTCTCACCAATCGAACACGCGTGGGATCTCATTGGACGCCGTTTGCAAACTCTGCCCCAGCCTCGTACCGACGACCAACTGTGGCAAATGGTTGACAGAGAATGGAGAACCATCCCTCAGGAAACCATCCGCACTCTTATTGACTCTGTACCTCGACGTGTTTCTGCGTGCATCGCCGCTCGCGGTGGTCCTACATCCTACCGAGTCGATGCCGTGCGCATTGTGTAACCTGCATATCGGTTTGAAATAAACATCAATTATTCGTCCGTGCCGTCTCTGTTTTTTCCCCAACTTTCATCCCTTTCGAACCACTCCTTCTTGGTGTTGCATTTGCTCTGTCAGTCAGTGTAATAATAATAATAATAATTGTACCGGGCGGTACACCTCCACTCCGCTAATTTAAAATGTGCGCCTGTTGAAACTCCTCTGCTGGAGGAAGTCTGAACTTTATTGACAGTATTAATTTTCTACCGTCTCAAAAGATGTCACCACGTGGAAAATTTTGAGTTTTTGAACTGTGTCATTTTTGATGTGTTTTTGTTTCGCTTGAAGTAAGAAGTGTGAACTTTCTCTTCTAGAGGACACTACTGAAGATCTACAATAGTGCAACCTAGTGCGGAGTCAAAGAACTATTTTTTTTTTTGGAGAAAATTTAATTTCAAGAGTTTGTTCTTTGTTAAATTTCTTTCTGTCATTGTTTAAGTTGGCAATATTTACCCCTTTCTTCCCCTTGTTATGAATGTATCCAATCCCGAATTTCTTCAATTAATTTCTATCCAATCAGATGTATCTTCCCCCAACTTGAATCTGTTGCGGGGTCCTATCCAATAAAGAGTTTGTGGGAGGGTGTTTTCTTTCCCCTAACGCCTAGAAACTTCCGCGAGAGTATTTAAACTGCTGAGTTTTGGGTCTCTAGGCCACTTCTGTTCCATCTTTCAGTGTGTTAAGTACATAGCAGGGGGCGGGAAGCGCCTCTTTCTTCTCCAGCCGTTCAACACAAGGTAATGGCCGATTAATAACTTCTTTCTTTGCTAGCTCAGCAGTTTAACTTTCGGGGCGGGTTCTAAGCGTTCAGCCATGTAACCTTTTCCTAAAATGTAACTACTCCTTTCATATATTCTCTTTTAAAACGACATATTGGGATAGAGAGTGCTAACCCTCTCGAGCTCCCACTCACATTGTCTTGAGGTGAACTTATTTTCTCAACCTATTTTTCGTTAATGTAAAACAAATTGTTCTTTTCTTAAGTCACCTCTTTAGCATGGGATTAGCCCTTGTATTAACGGCCTAGTGCCAAGTAGGTCTTAATCAAAGTGTATTAGGAGTGCAAGTTCGCCTCCTCTCAAATTGTTATTTTAGAGGTCATTTAATTAACCTGCTTTTCTTTTAATAGACCTCAGTAGATTGGGTATTTTACCCCTGTGTTTATGTCCGTTGAGGACAACTTGAAGGTGGAGTTTGGTGTGGCCTGGGAGAGGCTTAAATTTTGAGAGCGAGTGGCTCTTTTGAAAATTCTGGGTTGTATGCCTCATGGAGGTTTTTCAGTGTAATTTGGAGCAAGGGCTCCTAGGTATGAATGGGGTTTTCTCCCCCTCTGTTAAAACTTGTGTTTGGGGTAAAACTGAGCTGATTGCCCAAGCATTGTGAAGTCAGGGCGCGAAGCCCAAATTCTGTAAATATTGTAACTAACCCCTTTTGAATTGCTACTTTGTACCTGCCATGCTTGTTATTTCTTTGTTTTCGAAAAGAAAATATAACCTTGTTGAATTTTAAATTAATTTTACATCGCACTATAATTTCGTAGCTTGAAACCCATTCACACCCGCACCTTCTTTCACCTCTACCTACCACGGAAAAGTCCGTAACAAGTGGTAGCAGAGCGTGGTTGAATGGGTCTCAAGTTAGCCCCTTTTGACGGCTAAATATTGTTTGTTCCGAACTCTAACTATTTTCCCAGTTGCTGGAATTTTTTGAGTTTTTCAAAATTGGTCTGTCATCATGCCCGGCCCTCGCGATGTTCTCCTTCTTAACTATTTGCGTAAGGAGGAGTTGATCTATGAATTAACTATCAGAAATGTGCAATCTGGAGGCACGGTTGCAATAGACACTAACAAACTTAGAGAGTCCCTTGATTTGCCCATTTCCATCCCCAATTTGGGAGAGAAAGAAATTGACGACTCTCTTTCCACGATCACGGAGAATATTACTGGGCTAGCTTCTGTAGTTAGTTTTTTTGATGAAAATGATCCGTCTCCTAATCAAATTAAGCGTGTGCAAGGCAGGCTATATCATTTTTCGAATAGGGTTAACGATCTGTTGTCTCTAAAACTGAATGATGTTCAGAGGAAGGAAGCTAGTACGCTCCTGGAAAATATTTCCGAATTATCTAGTAAGGTCACTCAATTGTTAACTGGGGAAGTTCCTCCCAAATCTGATCAACCCACCATAGTAAATGCAGGTAGTGAGGAAGCGCCTCCCAAGGGAGAAGTTAATAGAATAACCGTTGCTGCTCAAACTATCCCTGCCCCACTGGACAACGAGTCTGAACGCCGTGCATCGCTGAGTAACATCCGTTCTGAATTAACTTCCTTGCCATTGAAACCTTTACCTACTATGTCACCCGGGTTTAGTAGCTTGCCTCATCCATTGGCAATGTTGCTCAGAGGTATATCTAAGTTTTCCGTTAATACCACCAGTGACGTAATTTCATTTTTAAGATTTCTAGTGGAATTTCAGGATCATGCCCTTGTTTTTTCTCTTTCTCCATGTCAAATCTTGCAAATTATCTATCCGTATGCTATTGGTATTCTCTCTGATAAAATCGTAAGAGCCATTGCCGAGCAATCATCTATTGAGGATTTCCATGCCCATTTGCTAGCTAACTTCATCCCTGCTAGGGCCAGGTTCTCCCTTATTCAGAAGTACTATTATCGTGTACAGCGCTTGGATGAAAACTTGGCTGATTTCATACAGGACATTAAGTTTTATACTAGGGTGTTTGCCCTTCATTTTCCTGAAGATCAGATTGTACAGGCTATTGTAGAGGGAATTTCACCTCCCTATAGGTCATATTTGTGTTTCGCGGCGTGCCTGCAAACTTTCTCGGAACTTGAAGCATTGGCCGTCTCAGCGGAAGGAGTTAGATACGCCGATTCTTTGTGTGTCGCGAAAGAACCCCCGCCTTCCATTAGTAATACTCGGCCTCCACCTCGCCGATCAGTCATCCCCCGTAAATGTTATGCTTGCGGGTCGCCTGACCATCTGCGCAATAAGTGTCCTCTGATCAAAACTAGTAGGGCAAATAATGGAGCTGGTTCATCACAAGGCTGTTTTAAATGTGGGGCTTTCTCACATATCGCAAAGAATTGTCCCAATTCGAATAGCACCCCCTCCTGCTCAACTTCTGGTGTAACTTCCAACAACAATCAAAAGTGACTAGTGGCTTGGGCTGAGTCAACTAATTCTGCTTCCCAAGGCTCAGCCCCTGGCAAAAAGGTCGAGAATTCAGGGAACGATAAGTCTTCGAATACATCTTTTGAATGCCCCAAAGAGTGCCTTAGGATCGCGGCGGATACCCCCGCACCTGTTCCTTTTCTTAAGATTGAGTTAAATAACGAGCCTATAACAGCTCTCTTAGATTCAGGCAGTGTTTGTTCGATTATTTCGGCTGAATGGTATTCTAAATTGAAATCGGTTTGTAAACTTCCTGACTATGTCTCTTCTCCTGTTCAATACGTTTCGGCTAATTCATCTCCATTAGAAATTCTAGGTTCCTTACTGGTCAAAATTCGTGTTTTTAAGTTTACTTGGAAAATTAAATTGTTTGTGGCTAAGCACCTGTCTTGCCCCATCATACTGGGAGCGGACTTTATTTCTCACACTGGTCTTGTGCTCGATCTTCAGAGTAAGTCGTGCACATTCAAATTTGTGTCCAATTGTAAAATTCCCTTGTTAAAGTGTAATTCTGTGTCGTGTTCATCTATTTCGCCTACCCAGGATGAGATGTTGTTAGACCTTAGACATCTACCTGAGGAGCAGGCTGATAGTATTCGTAAATTATGTCAGTCATTTCCAGAGGTGTTCTCTGATACTCTTGGTGTTACTGACCTTATTGAATACAAAATTGAGGTCACGGATTCGATTCCTGTCCGTTTTCCACCTTATAGGCTATCTCCACCTAAAATGAAGGCTCTGAAAGAAATTATCGATCAGATGTTGAAGGATGGTATTATTAGGCCCTCTAAGTCGGCGTATTCATCGCCTATTTTTCTAGTCCCGAAACCCCAAGGAGGCTTCAGGCCTGTCATTGATTACAGGGCTCTCAATCGGAAGGTGGTGTTGCAATCTGTGCCCCTTCCTGACCTTCATTCTTGCTTTTCATGGTTTCGTAAGGCCAAGTTCTTCACTATCTTGGACTTGAATCAGGCCTATAATCAAATTCCCCTTGCCGAAGAGTCTAAACACCTTACAGCGTTTGCCACGGACTGGAATTTATACGAATACAACCGCGTGCCTTTCGGGCTCCCCACGGGGGCAGCTGTGCTCACTAGGCTACTAGATAGGGTCTTCTCCGACATCAAATTCGAGTACTTATATCACTATTTAGATGATGTCGTATTTTCAGAGACTTTTGAAGAACATCTAGATCATTTGCGAGAAGTTCTCGATCGCCTTCGTAAGGCATTTGAAGGTGATCAAATCCGTCAGCCTCGTGTCAGTTGATTTACTAGCACGTAAAAGAACTCGTGCGGGACAATATTCCGGCACCTCGGCGTATCCGAAAAAGTAGTTAGTAGGACGCGAAACTAATAATAATTCACGAAAAATATGTACCGTATTCTAGAGCCGTTGAGTACAAGATTTGAAGTGAACAATAGTGTAATAAAGTACCCAATAATAATAATAATAATAATAATAATAATAATAATAATAATAATAATAATAATAATAATAATACCGATCTCGATAGCTGCAGTCGCTTAAGTGCGGCCAGTATCCAGTATTCGGGAGATAGTAGGTTCGAACCCCACTGTCGGCAGCCCTGAAAATGTTTTTTTGTGGTTTCCCATTTTCACACCAGGCAAATGCTGGGGCTGTACCTTACTTAAGGCCACGGCCGCTTCCTTCCCACTCCTAGCCCTTTCCCGTCCCATCGTCGCCATAAGACCTATCTGTGTCGGTGTGACGTAAAGCAACTAGCAATAGTAATAATAATAATAATAATAATAATAATAATAATAATAATAATAATAATAATAATAATAATAATAATTGTACCGGGCGGTACACCTCCACGCCGCTAATTCAAAAGGTGCGCCAGTTGAAACTCCTCTGCTGGAGGAAACCTGAACTTTATTGACGGTATTAATTTTCTACTTTCTCAGAAGATGTCACTACCTGTAAATTTCGGAGTTTTAGAACTGTGTCATTTTTGATGTGTTTTTGTTTTGCTTGAAGTAAGAAGTGTGAACTTTCTCTTCTAGAGGACACTACTGAAGAACTACAATAGTGCACCCTAGTGCGAAGAAAAAGAACTGTTCTTTGGAGAAATTTTTATTTCAAAAGTTTGTTTCTTGTTAAATTTCCTTCTGTTATGGTTTAAGTTGGCTGTATACCCCTCTCTTTCTCCTTGTTTTGTATTCAACCAATCCCGAATTTCTTAACTTAATTTTCCACTAATAATGTGTTTCTTCTTCATCTTGTGTAGGGGTTTCTCTTTATTCTCCAATAAAGTGATTGTGGGCGGGTGTTCTCATTCCCCTAACGCCTAGAACCTTCCGCGAGAGTATATAAACTGCTGATTTTAGGGTCTCTAGGCCACTTCTGTTCCATCTTTCAGTGTGTAAAGTACATAGCAGGGGGCGGGAAGCGCCTCTTTCTTCGGCAGCGGTCAACAACAAGGTAATGGCCAATTAATAACTTCTTTCTTTGCTAGCTCAGCAGTTTAACTCTCGGGGCGGGTCCGAAGTTTTTCCGTTATGTAACCTTCCTTAAAAATGTAAAGAATCTGGTATCTATTTTACCTTTTAAACTACGTATTGGGATAGAGAGTGCTTAACCCTCTCGATCTCCCACTCATATTGTTTTGAGGTGAACTTTTTCTCAACCTATTCTTCCTTAACATTATGTAAATTTGTTTCTTTTCTAAAGTCACCTCCGTAGTATGGGATTAGCCCTTGCATCAGTGGCCTAAGAGCCAAATTAGGTTTTAAAAAACAAATTGTATTAGGAGTGCCGATCGCCTCCTCTCAATTGTTATTTTGGAGGTCATGTAATCAACCTTCTTTTCATTTAATAGACCTCAGTAGGTTGGGTATTTTACCCCTGTGTCTATGTCCAGTGAGGACAACTCGAAGGTGGAGTTTGGTGTGGCCTTTGAGAGGCTTAAAGTTGAGAGCGAGTGGCTCTTTTTGAAAATTGAGTGTTGTATGCCTCGTGGAGGCTTTTCAGTGTAATTTGGAGCAAGGGCTCCTAGGCATGAATGGGGTTTTCTGCCCCTCTGTTGAAACTTGTGTTTGGGGTAAAACTGAGCTGATTGCCCAAGCATTGTGAAGTCAGGGCGCGAAGCCCAAATCCTGTAAATATTGTAACTACCCTTTTGACTTGCTACTTTGTACCTGCCATGCTTGTTATTTCCTTATTTTGAAAAGAAAATATAACCTTGTTAAATTTTAAATTAATTTTACTTTCGTAGCTTGAGACCCGTTCACACCCGCACCTTCTTTCACCTCTACCTACCACGGAAAGCTCCGTAATAATAATAATAATAATAATAATAATAATAATAATAATAATAATAATAATAATAATAATAATAATAATAGGCCTAATTATAAATTAAAATCAGAACAGGAAGTTTCAGGATAAACAATTAGAAGTACTTGTTTTAAAAGACGACAGTCCTTCTTGTGTTCTTAAATCACATTAGTTTACTTTCCTGAATAATTCGCTTCGAGATTTTTGGACGAAGATTATGGTAATGCCTATTTTTTTATTTGCCGTATGTTGCACCCACTCAGACACGTCTTATCGCTACGATGGGAGAGGACAAGGCTAGGACTGCGAAGGAAGTGGCAGTGACATTAATTAAGGCACAGCAGCCGGATGTGAAAGTGTGAATAATGGAAAACCAACTATGAGAGCTGTCGGCAGTGAGTATTAGAATTCACTATATTCTGAATGTAAGCTAAGAACTACATGCCGCGAACCACGTAGCCAACTCGCTCAGTAGTAGTGATGATGTAGGTTTGAAAGTCCTCACATTACTCCGTATCGTTGGCAGAGGCAATGGGGTGACTAGGAAATTCAAAATACTGTAGGTGCGGCGATGGACAGTAAGCGTGTTGTATCGTCGTTGTTCTCTATATAACATAATTATTTTCAACATGTCGAGGAACTGTGCTCTGTAAAATATCATTTAATAATAAATAGTGTTATTGGTTTTTCTTCCTACTAACTACTTTGTACGATTTTCGGAGGAGCTGAATTCCCAGAGTTTTGTCCCTCCAGAGTTCCTTTCCAGGCCGGTAAATCTACTGACACCGGGCGAGTTGGCCGTGCGGTTAGAGGTGCGCAGCTTTGAGCTCGCATTCGGGAAATAGTGGGTTCGAATCCCACTGTCAGCAGCCCTGAAGATGATTTTCCATGGTTTCCCATTTCCACACCAGTAAAATGTTGGGGCTGTACCTTACTTAAGGCCAGAGCTGCTTCCTTCCTATTCCTAGGCCTTTCCTGTCCCATCGTCGCCATAAGACCTATCTGTGTCGGTGCGACGTAAAGCAAACAGAAAAAAATCTACTGACACGTGGGTGACGTATTTGTGCATCTTCAAATACCAAATATGCCAACTTGGGCTCAGAAAGCCAGCGCTGTACCGTCTGAGCCACTCAGTCAGACAGGATACCGTTCATCGTGTTTCACTGTTTGGGCAGATTCTATAAGAAAATAAAAGAAGGCCAACTCTACACGTGCTGGATTGTGCTACACAGGCAACGTAATTCTGCTTAATCGCCCAAAATTGTGTACATTAGTAAAAAAAGAAAACTTATTTGAAATATGATATATCCTTCGTGTTTTCTCTAAAATTTATGCAAAAGCATACCGCACAGGTAGAGAGCATAATTCAATCTAATCTATTATAAATTACGCACTGTAAGCGACATAAATGATATGGATGACGCTTAAACTATGGAGTTAGTATTTCGCCTTGACACCGCCCAGAGCGATGTAGCAGCCATGTTGGCCACTCTATAGTCTTCTTTCTCGCTCGTTGGTGCATACATATGCATGATTAAGAGTGATATAATAGAATCTGAGGCTGTTCTTGTAGAATGAAACATGTCATTCATTAAGAGTGATTTTTACATGTTTTACATGTTTCTAAGTGTTAGAATTCGTGTTTCGACAGAGTGGAAAGTTGTATTAACTGAGCCGATACCGAAAAGGATCGTTTCGTTCTTAATAGAAATAAAATGCTAAAAATAAAATGCACAGTGCTTCTTCTCTACAGGAGAGGAAAGATCTGTAACTTAGTTACAGTGGAACCTCCGATTGCGAGTAACTTGGTCTACGAGTGTTTTTGCAAGACGAGCAAGTATTTTTAATTAATTGTGACTTGATAAGCGAGTGAGGTTTCGCAATACGAGCGTCACGTGTACGTACGTTTCCACCTCCCCTGTGCCTTTGTTTTTCCATCCCCCTGCTACTCTCTTTCCTGGGAAAGTGTGTGTAATCATTTCCCGCGCTGGACTTCAGTTGGCGTGCCTCGCTCGCATAGTCAACACCGTACGAGTGCACATGTTTTGTTTCTGTCATCTGTGATATAACTGTTCTGCAACGATGGGCCCTGTGAACGAAATGAAGGCTAAAAAGGAATTCGGTCGGAAGAAGGAGATGATTACAGTTGATGAATCTGTTCAATGACAATGCAATGTCACATTTTCGTGAAATCCTCAAAAAGAGGCAAAAGCAACAGACATTGGACAGATTCCTCGTTAAAGTTGCACAAAAAGAAAACACTTCCAATGAGCCAACCGATAGCAGTGATTCCGTTAGTGAAATTCGTGCTACACAGTAACTCTTCTCATGTCATCTCTCGTCACACTCACACCAACAATGATTTTATTGTAAGGTAAAGTGCAGTTTAATTGTTTTACGTTATATTTTGTTTTAGAAATGTTATGCGAATAAATGTTTTTGTGTTGTGGACGAATCATCCGAGTTTCAATAGTTTCTTATGGGAAAATTTGCTTTGATATACGAGCGATTTGGATTACGAACATGTTGCCGGAACGAATTATGCTCGCAATCCAAGGTTCCACTGTACTAGTAAAGAGTTCTACTTTAGATAGCCATTACTGTGTACCTGAGTTGATGTTCTGGCCGAAGTGTTGGAAAGTCTTTATCGAAGCTCCGGCAGGTGCATGGCCCAGGATGAGAGGAAGTGCTGACTGTAATGAAAAGCAGTGCCTAATCACAAGAGGACAGGAAATGTTTATTACACACGTGGCACAGAACATCAAAATGACGGAGAGAAGTGTTTGGGTTAAACCAGACCGATTAAAATGAAACTGAGTAGGGTGATAAACTAAGGCACCATGAACTTCCGTAAAAATAATAACTGAATAACCCTGTATATGAATACAAAATATTTAATAGGAAATAATATTTTGGCTTTCATTATAAACGACACAAAATATGAAAACTCTAATATTCTTCTATATATTCATTTACTTCACGTGGTAGCAACATAGTGCTGTAGAGCGTGAAATTCTGTCCGTGCTGTGAAGATATAATGTTAAGTGCGGGGTGTTTAATGGAACTTTGAAATATAATTATTATTAGGTCTCTATTTCTATAGGAAACGCTCCGAGCTATCTGTAATTTTTTCAGCAACGTTGATTTTACAGAAAAACGATTACGACCATTACATTTAAGATAAGTTGATTGTTATTACATCCAAGTCTCACTGAAATCTATTCAGTTCAACCCAGCAGATCCCTTCTTAGTATCCAGGCTACCGAGAGTGGAATCTGTTCTCTTTCAGTGGCTTTCATGGCGTCTACGAAATGACTTTGTGATAATATTCGTCAATAACATTGAGTTTGGTCACCTAACTTTGGTTTCTAAGGAATGAACCTTAATGTATCTCCCTCATTACTATTGATTCATAGTTAGGCCTACTTTCTGACTTTTGGCTTGTATTCTACGTTGCAGCACATGCAGTGAAGAGACCCATATTGCAGTAATATTTAAAGTCACATGCAGGAAGCATTTTCAATGATTAGCGGGGAGTTGAACTATACCCAAGGTTATTGTCACGGTTTAAATCCCGTTACAAACATTCCTCTGATTTGTTATTATTTTCGGTAACAGCCGAAGATAGAGTCTTCGTAATGGAGATTAACAGTTCGGTGGATTACGTGTAAAGCTGATTGTGCAGTGTGGTTATATTTATAGGCCATGCTATCTTTCGTTGGTGTATTTTAATTTCGAAATTTAAGAATACATTTTGTTTAGTATCAAGTACAGTTAAATGTTTTATTTCACGGTAAAACAGGTAGTTTCAAATTATAGTTGGGAAAAAACGTTAATATCCTTTCTCAAAACCTATTCTAGGTTATGCTGTAAAAGTAAAGTTATTACACTACACCCTAGAGATATTCAAGATTCTCATACTATTATTGTTACTTTATATGTATTGTGTAGCTGGCGCCCATCATCAATTAAGATATTAATATTGCTGGATACTAGATGTGTAATTAATCAGGTAATTACAAGGTGAAGGCCTAACAGCAGGGCACATTTTACTTGGAAACCCGAGGGTAAGTATAAAGTGAGACCACATATTGCGACGATTATTTTTTTAATCAACATTTAATTATTGGAGTAATAATCACATGTTGTATCAAGAAAGACACTGTTGGTCGATTTCAAAGTGTAATTAATATTTTACTTTACTCTTGGATTGTAAGGTTAATTAGGATAATATCAGGGAAGTAGAATAGCGGTATTTACGAATAAAAACTGCATTTATATAATAAATAATTGCTTACTTACTGTATTTGTTTCCTTATTGTTAAGGGCCATGTTAAGCTTCAAGATGTTCATGCAGATGGGTTGAGTCACAGCTCCGTCTGAACAA
Source organism: Anabrus simplex (assembly GCF_040414725.1). NCBI lineage: Eukaryota > Metazoa > Arthropoda > Insecta > Orthoptera > Tettigoniidae > Anabrus > Anabrus simplex. The sequence continues at coordinate 182,911,710 of NC_090267.1, forward strand.
AAATGCCGTCCAATAAACGTGAATAGCGACGTATGCGGTAATATCTGGTATACTCCAAACAGATTTGACAGCCACTGAAACACAACGATCTATGTTAGAAAGTTATTATTATTTTGTTTTTGTCCTGTCAGACGAGAGGTTAACATTTTTACAAAAATATGAGTTCTATATGTATACGTGTTGGAAAGGAACGACGAATTACAGAAACTATTTGTAAACTACGTATGAATGGTGAGGGTCATAATCGTTCAATTTCACTGCGTTTATCGTTCAGAACGATTTTTTATGGAAGATTTGCGACAATAGATTAGTATTACGAAAATATTTCAAACTTTGTGCTGGGAAAGAGTAAGGAGACGAGGTGCTTGACTAAGTTGTATGTTAAAAAATTTCAGTGGAGTGATGGCGTGGAATTTCTTAGTAGACGAATAAGCTTGAATAGAATTGAGCCACCCGTTTGCAAAGCGGACCATATGCCAAACATTTTTTTAAAGAAGTTTCATATTGGTTGCCAAGGGAATTATTTGTCAGGCAGTAAATTCGACTAAATCTTCTTAAAGTGCGTTTAAAATAACACATGCGTCTGCTAAGTAGGACAAGCGACTGCTGGGATCAGGGTGCAAAACGGGCCAACTGCACAGCGGTTGCAAAACGGGTTAAATTCACATGAAAACATGGCCACCGGGAAGTGGTGCGGGGACAAAACGGGCTATCTTTCCATCATGTAGACGAGGTCCTCTTTTCAGGAAATAAAATGCAAATGTGAATGCTGCGATTGTAGAAGTTCTTAGTTGGGGGGACCGGAGACCTGTACTTGTTTCTCCTGCCACGCTGGCGCAGTAAAGCATGAGGAAGAAAATGATGGAGAACTTATGCTCAGCTACGACTGCCAAAAGGAATTTAGTGCTTTCAAAGGTTCCCGACAAAGCCGTTTACTATTACTTGTCCAACTTCATCGTTTACCATGTACATCACCTCCTTCCCTACCTATTTTATCTGGATCGGTCGAACTGGCTAGAAACTGCGAGGAGATGAATCCGGACCTCATAGCCTAGAGGAACAAAGTGTAAAAGGCATGTCCCCCAAAGCAGAGGGACAATAACGTAGAGCACAGGTCAAGGAGTTGAATACTCGCATACATAGTTTGTGAAGATATATCAGTCTCAATTGAGTCATTTGACTCATCAAACTGGATCTCATGAAATTTTACACTGTCGCAACAGAGGTAGCATGAACAACTCAATCATTACCAGACAGTGGTAATTAAGACGTTAACCAAAGATTTCTTTCTTAGGGACCAGATGTCATAAAGAGGCGAAAGTAGCAGCTTTCACACAAGAAAATATTATCACGGCTCTCCAGATAAAGTTAAGGCTCTTTACAAAAGAAACATGGCTCCCAACAATCTCCATAGAGACTGTGTCCCCAGAAATCCAAACGCCAGTGAAAGCAATGCTGGCAGAAAAGAAAACAAATATGGAACACAAGGAGGTTAAAAAGGAGTTGCCATAGTTATGGAAACAAATAAACGTGAGTCAAATGAAACAAGAAAAATGAGAGTAAAATCCCGAAGTAAGCATGTAAATCGGCTGAGCAAGCCGAAAAAAATAGAGAGATGAAATAAGAATAATGATGAAAGCAAATATCCGTATGACACTGAAAAAATGACACAGTTCCGATAACCATATTGCACCTTTTACACACACACACACACACACACACACACACACACACACACACACACACACACACACACTCACTCTCTCTCTCTCTCTCTCTCTCTCTCTGTATATATATATATATCAGAGACCAAATATGCGAAGCAGAATGAATAAATAATATAATATTAAAAGACGTTACGATAAGTATCGTAACAGCATGACAAGAATCAATCGATGGCTCATGAGCTTGATCTGAGAGCACAGATCAAACGTCTGGGTGGCCGCAAATAGGTCTGGCCCACCCAGTTGACATCATAACCAAAATAACTTACACGCCATTTGACACCCATTTATATCGCACAGCAAGGCGAACATGAATCGTACAGTATCAGCGTTAAACCATATTACAGAACATAAGCTCAAGCCAGACGTCGAAGCCGAAGAGAAATAAAAGATCTCCAACAAAAAACCACAAACTAACTCATCACACACACGAAACAATCGGATTAGTGTTACCATTCGCTCAAAATAAGAACGATAACATAATAAGCAAATATGAAGAAAAGGAAGGACACAGAAATAAGTCTGCAGCAAATAAATAGAAGAATAATACACAGAACAGGTATCTCTCAGTAAACAAAACCAGCACAACTATAGCAAGCCAAGGAAGGATAAACCGGATATGGTGTCGTCCCATTTGCGGTCACTCAGGTAGAATACAAAAATAAACTAGTTTTGATAGGTGAGACATTGTCCCATTTGCGATCACTCTTATCAGTGGGGATATGGAATTCCCTACTGAAGGACTGGTACAGGTAGACAGCCTTTTAAATAACTGGCGACAGCTGCGTGCTAGCATTCGGATGCTGAAACTCATTAAATTAATTATGTTTACTGCTTGAGTACGATGCGTTAATATCGGGACAAGGAGACTAAATAGGACTTATTTGTACCTTTTATTTAGGGTTAGCAGATGGTTATGGGTGTAATCAAATGATTTTTGAAATGCAGGACAATGTCGTATGGCTTTTAGTGCCGGGATATCCCTGGACGGGTTCGGCTCGCCAGGTGCAGGTCTTTCTATTTGACACCCGTAGGTGACCTGCGCGTCGTGATGAGGATGAAATGATGATGAAGACAACACATACACCCAGCCCCCGTGCCATTGGAATTAACCAATTAAGGTTAAAATCCCCGACCAAGCCGGGAATCGAACCCGGGACCCTCTGAACCGAAGGCCAGTACGCTGACCGTTCAGCCAACGAGTCGGACAATGCAGGACAAAAGCAGGGCGTATTAAACCGTTAAACTTCTTCAAATTCAAAATAAACGTTTTCCTTAACACTCTACTTCCTCGACATTGCGACCCTTTTTTGGGTTGTGTCTTGATTGCGGACAAGGCAAAAACCGTCCAGATTCCGAACAACTAAATATACCCTGTCCAGAATGCGAACAAGAGATTAGTGTTGACGTGGGATACATAAAACAGATACAATTTTCAAAACAGTCTCATATGAAATTTTTGTTCTAGTAGTAGTAACATTAACTGGTACATTGGGATGTTTTAGATAACCCAACAATATTTATAAAAAATATTTTTCTTATTGAAAATGTTTAATAATTTAGCTTGGGGTAATCTTATGATTTAGAATATCCTTTTTATTGTATAACATAACTAGAGGGGCATTTGTTTATGGTGGATTAGTGAGAGTTGTATTATTAATAGATTATTATTATTATTACTATTATTATTATTATTATTATTATTATTATTATTATTATTATTATTATCTTTTTTTCTACTAGGTCTTATGGTGACGATGGGATAGGAAAGGCCTAGGAGTTGGAAGGAAGCGGTCGTAGCCTTAATTAAGGTACAGCCCCAGCATTTGCCTCGTGTGAAAATGGGAAACCACGGAAAATCATCTTCAGGGCTGCTGACAGCCGAACCCTTAAGCTGCCTGTTCATGGAATTCGGACGAAACGCTACTCGGGCACTTCGACACCTCAACACGCGCACAGCTATGAAGATAGGTGTATTTGCTCAAATACGCTCCTTTTGTAGACCATTGGCAGCGTCTGTTTTCGGATCCCATGTAAAAATTCTTTGGTGATACAGTTAGGGTTACCGAGCGAGTTGGCCGTGCGGTTAGAGGCGCTCAGGTGTGAGCTTACATCCGGGAGATAGTGGGTTCGAACCCCAGTGTCAGCAGCCCTGAAGATGGTTTACCGTGATTTCCTAATTAAATACCAGGCAAATGCTGGGGCTGTACCTTAATTAAGGTCACGTCCGCTTCTTTCCCACTTCTAGCCCTGTCCTATCCCATCGTCGCCATAAGACCTATCGCTGTCGGTACGACGTAAAGCAGGTACTAAAAGTAAAATAAGTATTTCTTTCTTTCTTTCTTTCTTTCTTTCTTTCTTTCTTTCTTTCTTTCTCTCTTTCTTAATCTGTTTACAGTCCAGGGTTGTTTTTTCCCTCGGACTCAGCGAGGGATCCCACCTCTACCGTCTCAAGGGCAGTGTGCTGGAGAGTGAGACTTTAGGTCTGGGGATACAACTGCGGAGGATGACCAGTACCTCGCCTAGGTGGCCTCACCTCCTATGCTGAACAGAGGTTTGTGGGGGGGATGGGAAGATTGCAAGGGATAGGCAAGGAAGAGGGAAGGAGGCGGCCGTGGCCTTAAGTTAGGTAGCATCGCGGCATTTGCCTGGAGGAGAAGTGGGAAACCACGGAAAACCACTTTGAGGGTGGTTGAGGAGGGAATCGAACCCCCGTCTACTCAGTTGACCTCCGGAGGCTGTGTGGACCCCGTTCCAGCCCTCGTACTAATTTTCAAATTTCGTGGCAGACCGGGGATTCGAACTCGGGCCTCCAGGGGTGGCAACTTATCACACTAACCGCTACACCACAGAGGCGGACTATGTAGTGTTTATCCGACATAATTTTAAAAAATCAGCCATAGATCGCCCTTGAGAGGTTTCTTTACCTTCTGGCAGAGTAACATGTAACGTCAGGATTACACTCAAGCAACCTAATTAGCATCAAATCAGAATGTCTGCGCATGATAGTTGAGACCGTACTACTACTGTTATTATTATTGTTATTATTTATTTATTTATTTATTTATTTATTTATTTATTTATTTATTTATTTATTTATTTATTTATTTTCCTCAAATTGTAGGTACAATTGAGGGACGGTGAATGGCGAAGGGTCATAGCCCCACATACACGAATGTGCCTCCATCCCCACTTAAAATTACAATATTAAAATATGCAATTATATTCTACATAGTGTGCTTATATACAGTTACCGTATTTCCATAGACATATATTTACACAATATTCATAAGACCTGTTCAACCGTGTGTTATTGTTCTAAAGCATACAGTTGTGAATATTTTGCATCAACAGGGGCTGCTTAACTGAGGCGGTAAAGGCGTGCTCCTTTCATGCAAAAGGACATGGTTCGATTCCCCGTCAGGAAGTCGAAAAATGTAGAGGCGGGATGTTCACTTCTGGAGAGACACACTTTGCTGGGATTTACTCAGCTCACACTAAAAGTGAGAACGAAGTAGATTCTTGGGGGACAACGTCTGCCGGGTATAGAGTTAACAATTTACTCCCGATTGTACGAATAGTAGAAGCCTTTATCTTCCACTACTCCAAGTCCTTCTTGGTCTGAACGGTGATAGATTTGCTTTGCAATATTTTTTATGATGAATGCCCCCCCCCCCCATGCATTTGGCACTTTCCCATTATACATTAAATAACGCATGATAGATTGTACACGAAGGAGATGAATTAGTAATTTAGGACTGCGTATACTGACCCCAATTCTGTTCGCAATCAGGACGACACCCCTTTTTGAAGCAATTGTAGGTCATCTCCAACTTAGCAGTAAAATTACACTTCCTTCTCCCCATTATACAATAAGGGACACTTTTTCTTTCTTTTTTTTTTTTTTTGCAAGCTGCTTTACGTCGCACCGACACAGATAGGACTTAATGCTACGATGGGATAGGAAAGGCCTAGGAATGGGAAGGAAGCGGCCGTGGCCTTAATTAAGGTACAGCCTCAGCATTTGCCTGGTGTGAAAATGGGAAACCAGCTGCGTGCCCCTAACCGCACGGCGAACTTGCCAGGTGGAAGTGATTTTCTGATTTTAATTGTATTTTTATTTTGATAGAGCTATCCAAGACTCACGATTTGAAACCTTTTTGGGCCTTTTAGTTCTTTAACTTTCGGCACAATTGAGTAAATTGCTGCATTTTATGTTTTTCGTAGCAATTTGTCCGCTAGGAAATGTTTTCAATATTAATAAGTAGTTAGAAGACGTAAATTCAATCACATTATATTCCTGCGAATAGAACTACGGGGAGGGGTTGGGAGAATCCCTGAGTCTAGCCTAATTAGCAGTCTCCCTGCTGCATGGACGTTGGAAAACCCCAACAGGCTGCTGATAACTTTAAAGTGATCGCAAATGGGACACGAACTGGTCTTTCTTCGCATTCCTTTTTTCTTCCGAACTGGAAGTGACCGCAAATGGGACAAATTTTGCTGTGACCGCAAATGGGACTGACCGCAAATGGGACACAACCCCGGATATATACCTGGAGACTGAAGAAGTCAATTGGATTGATTCTAAGTAATCATCTTCAGTGACTCTGAACTGAGAGAGCCATACAAGATAAAGTATGAATCTTTTTGAAATACCATTTATATGAGATGAAAATCATCTCGTAGACTAACGTCTCCATCTTTTTTACCCAAACCATTCAAGCCATTATAGTCCCCAGATCAGTGATCACACGAATCAAAGATCAGCTAGAAAGAAATGCTTTGTCAACCCTCCGTTACATGAGATACCCTCTGTCTAATCGGGATGAACTACACGTCAAGTTAGGCATAGAGAATACTAACCAGTCACAACTGACTGATCTATGACATCGTAAAGAATGCGATATCAGTAAAGTATGATATGAAGGTAATGAGGTGCGGCACACAGGGCTCATATATAAGCACTCAGACCCCAGATCTGTTAAAGCTAGGAAAGATAACAACACAACATGAAGAAGGAGTTGGAATTTAATAGACTTCTTCTTTTTCTTCTTTTCCTACCGCTTTTTCCCCACACCTGTGGGTTCGCGGGTGCGAACTGCGTCCCACGTGTGTGTGTATTTATTTATTTTATTTTATTTTATTTTATTTTATTTTATTTTATTTTATTTTATTTTGCCCTGTTTTACGGATGGTTGCCCTTCCTGACGAAAACCACATATGGAGGGATGTAATCACTATTGCGTGTTTCTGTGGTGGTTGGTTACTGTGGTATTTTGTCTGAATATGAAGAGGAGAGTCTGGGTGCGGACACATACACCCAGCCCCGAGCCAGAAGAATTAATCAGAAGCGATTAAAATCCCCGACCCGGCCGGGAATCGAACCCGGGACCTCTGAACCGAAGGCCAGTATGCTGACCATTCAGGTCACGAGTCGGTCACATTGGAATTCAAGAGTATTTGGGAAAACGTTTGTAGGAAGATTGGGTTTCGAATAATTTACCAAAGGTCATTACGTCTATCATCTTTGAAACACTACAAATATTTAGCATTGTACAACCGCCACCTCCTAGTGAAGTTAAAATGATTTAGAAAAGCAAAGTCACCTCCGTACAAGCCATGAAGGCCCTTGGAGGAGTGGAAGGTAAAGACTTCCACCATTGTTAACCTCGGCACGTGATGGGGTAGAGTGGTTAGCTCTACGCCCGGCCGCCTTTGCTCCCAGGAATTAACCTGGTACTCATTTTGGTGTAGGTTGAGTGAACCTCAGGGCCATATGCACCTCCGGAGGTGGAAATCTCGTTTCTTAATTTTTACGACTTCCTGATGGGGATTCGAACTCAAGTCCTTCCGGGAGAACCGAGCACGCCTTTACCGCCTCAGCCAGGCAGCCCCTTAAAATGATTTAACTGTACTCAAATAGGGTATCAAGCACAACTTTATTTTTCTTCTCTGCTGCGGAACATTCATTCCAACGTCGACAGACATTTAAACAGCCTCCTTCAGAAGTTTTCCGTTTATGTTGCGATGACTGTGTTCTTTGAGTTCTTTATTTTAAAGAGCTTGTATTTTCCCATCTCCCGTATTAATCTGTCGGTAATGTGTACCGGTACATTGTTTATAAGGTCGTCATCACCGTTTGATTCATTGTCAGATATTTCTGGTGTTATTCTAAATTCATGTAGTCGGATAGTGAAGACATTTGCTTGAACTGCGACTGAATGGTCGCTTGTGCCCGCAGATTCATTCCTTACTATGTGGCTCATTCCGATACAGCATTAGTCGCGTCGTCAAGAAAGTAGGCCTAGTTACATATTTTTTAATCACTGCAGTTATACATTCACATGTACGTACAATTGCCTTTGTAGCAATGCATTTCACTTTTGAGGCTAAACAATCGCGCCATTTTGAAGTCTTAGGCTACGACCACACTTGTGTGATTTAACGCTGCGTTACTGCGTGTTTTTCACGCAGATGGACGACCTGCGAGGTGGCTGGTCACACTTATATTTTGTCCCTCTGGATTTCTGCATGTTTTTCACGTAGCTGGACGACAGGGCAAGTGGTCAACACTTGCATGTTTGCGTGTGTTGTATATTGTGAAGTAACAAAGCATCAACGTGGTTCTGCATATGGAAAGAATTCCATTTAAGAACTGCGTTGTTGCTTTAAGGTACGTGTTTATGCTGCAGCTTCGCTGCTGGCACATCGCCAAGCCTCGCTGCTCGATGTTAGGCGATGATGAAGCAAATCAGTGGATCTCAATCAGTGCATTTACCCTGGAGCCCGGCTTATAGCTGCACTGCTGGCTGCTATCATCGCCACATCCATGGTCTCAAACACGTTTGATTTGTGAGCCTGACACATCACCGGCAATCCTGTAACTTGGACTGTGATTGGTTCTTTCAAGGTAACCCAGTCTCCCACTCTTCTTCTGTCTGCTTTCCACTCAGATGTTATGTGGCACTGTCAGTGCTGCGTTGACTGTTTGTGGTCGTCCTCGTAGTCAAAGAAAATATTGGATCCATCCTATAACAAGTGACATGTCATCAAGTGGAAGAGCCTCCGTGGCTCAGACGGCAGCGCGTCGGCCTCTCACCGCTGGATACCGTGGTTCAAATCCCGGTCGCTCCATGTGAGATTTGTGCTGGACAAAGCGGAGGCGGGACAGGTTTTTCTCCGGGTACTCCGGTTTTCCCTGTCATATTTCATTCCAGCAACACTCTCCATTCTCATTTCATAGCATCTATCATTCATTAATACATCACTTTGGGAGTGGCGACCCCATCGTACTAACAGCCTATATCTCCTTCATTCATTCCATCCCTGACCCAGTCAATGACTGGAAAACAGGTTGTAGGTTTTCATTCATTTCATCAAGTGGACAGTTTGTGCTCCGTACACATAAACTAAAAGACAACCAAAAATGATTCTTTTTAGTATTACAGAATGTCCGTGACCTCATATGAAATGATTTTCTGTTTGTTGATAAATGCTTTCAGCAAAAGAAACACAAGGAAATGTATTGCCTCGGAAGAAAAACGAATGCAAATGGACCACGCACAGTATTCGAACAAGAGCACAATACAGCAGCGTTTTCTTGCCGCAAGTGTGACAGGCACTGAACGGGAAAACACGCAAACAAAATGGGCCTTTCTGGAGTGGGTGACATTGAAGACGTGCCTTGTCTCTTGGCTGCGGGAAAAAACCCTGTGCGTGACGGGTCCCGTTTAAGTTAGTGCTGTCCATTTTTGACACGAGATTTCGCGTAGTAACGCAGCGTGAAATCACACAATTATCAGCGTAGCCTGTGTCATCTGTATAGGATACCATGGTGGAGTTTACAAGTTCTGGCATTTCATTAATATACAGGAGATAGAGAGAAGGTCGCAGGATAGGACCTTGTGGAATACCGCTTTGTCTAATTTTAATGGAAGATCTAACTTTCTTTACCTCGTAATCTATTTCATAATTTACTTCAATGCACGGCTTACGTTGTTGTAATATGATAACAGATGTAAATCGACACCATGGACACACAGTGTTCTAGTTTATTTAACAATTGGTTATGGACTACACTATCGAAGGCTTTAGATACATCTAAAAATAATGAAGTAAGAAAGTTAATGTGATCAAGATAACTAAAACATTGTGAGTAGAAGCTGCTAGAGCAGTAACAATTGACAAACCTTCCCTGAATCCCGGTTGACAACATTTCTAAGAAAAAAATGTGTCCACAGGAAATAGCTCATGGTGAGGCAATGGTTGAACAAGTTGGTAATGTCCACGGGAAAATCTGAGTGATGTGGTCCACGGCCTCAAGGCAAAGTTCGAACAAACAGCACTCGAGACCGCAAAACTGAAACGCTGAAAGCTAAGGTGTGGCTGCCCTTCGTACATGACACTATTGTGATCTCGAGCCATGGAAAGGAATAATTACAGCTGTTTCTACAGCATCTGAATCGTATTAACACCAATATTCAGTTCACTATGGAGACAGAAAAAGAAGGAAAACCCCCTTTCTTCGATGTTCTGGTAATGAAGACCGCCGGTTTAAACTTGGGACACACAGTGTACCGCAAGCCATCCCAAAAAGATCGCTATCTTCAGAAGACGTCCAACCACCACCCACGACATTAATACGGAGCGATTAAGACGCTTGCCGACCGTGCTAGAATAATTTGTCAACCTCAGCACTTAAACGAGGAGCTCAGCAACCTCAGTATGGTCCTACTCGCTAACGGGTACAGCCATAAAGATATCCAGCGAGCACTCCATACCAGACGTCCAACAACCAGGGAAAAAGAAGAGGAGTGGTTGGCAGCTAAAGCCTTTCTGCCGTATACTAAAAAAAATCTGACAGAATAGGGAGGCTACTGGAGTCTCATGGGGTAAACACCATATACAGGCAAACGAAGAAAATCCAGGAACTACCTTAGGTCTGCCAAAGACAAGCGCCATCCTCTCTCCACAGTAGGTGCCTACAAGATCCCGTGCAGTTGCTGCCAGGTGTACATAGGCATTACGAAACGCAGCATCGCCACACGATTGAAGGAGCACAACAGACATAGCAGGCTGGGACAAGCAGATGAATCATCAGTCACTGAACACTCGCTGGTAGCAAGCCGTGACTTACAGTACAGCGACACCAAAGTACTGTCCACTACTGTGTCTTATCAAGCACAGCTATAGAAGGAAGCCATTGAAATCCTGAAGTACACCAACAGCTTCAACCGTAAGGGGGAATCTGAAAGGGTAAACAAAGCCTGGTTTCCAGTCGTCAAAGCCTCAAATCCTGAAGGACACGATGGCCGAGTTAGAACAGAAAAAGCAACTGGTGATCAGGCCAAGGCAGGTCGATCCTTAGTGCTTCAACCATTGGCCAAAGAACAACCAATCAGCGACCGCCCCCCCTCCCCCTGCATGGCGAACCAATTGGCGAGCAGCGTAACGTAGCCTGTACTATATGAGGTGGAACTGCAACTAGTTTTCAACAAAAAATACTTCATTCCACTGAGAGCTTCGCTGCTATCGAAGTCTGTCGGAACCCTTGTCAATGTCGAACGCAATCTTCGGTGAAACGTTGGGACCATAACATGCTCCTGGACCACGGCCTACATGCCCAGAAACACTGATATGATTACGCCTACTAGGTATCGCCTAAGTAAGGTGTTTAATTATGAGCTGTGATTTGATTGTTCAAATTTCACTATTTATTTTCATTATGCTCTGGTGGCACCTTCGTGTCTAAACTGGTGTGATATCGATCTTTAACGCTGATTCTGGGTTCAAGCCTGGTGACTGCATGTGAGAAGTGTGCTGTATAAAGCGGAGATCAGACAGAATTTCACCGGGATCTGGTATTCTCCCCATGTTAAGTGGGGTTTGGATTCTGGCATATCACTGACCATTTTGCGCAGTCTTCAGCGTCCACACCTGCAGCTCCTATGTCTTCCCTCAAACAATCCATCCACCATTATACAGGCCAGTATCGAGGTCGTTGTCCATCTTTTTGAGCGTAAGTGCTCGCTTCGCGATGGCTTCCGCCTCAACTCGGGCCGCGTGGCCATACCACCTAAGTTTTGCCTCTCATTTTGTCGGGAATCGGGGCAACACTAACAGTGTTCCTGTCCTCCTAGTTCTTAGTGTGGTGTAGTCGCGTGACTCCCAGCGTCCATCTAAGCATGAGCACCTCCGTTAGGTGCAGGATCTTGTTGTATACAAGGAACTTTGGTATACAAGGCACAACATAAAAGTTTATTGCTTCAACACATTTATACAATATGTACATAAAATAGAACGAAACTTTTCTTGAAGCTTGTTGAGTTGCACACGTTTAATGTTAATATAAGGTAGTAGGCTGAGGGCCTGAATAATATTTACATTATTGAGATTCCTATATACATTCAATCTTGTCTTGATGAGACATTCTGTTCAAATGAGAGAATGTTCTTGATAGTCGAAAACTATCGGTCATGTATAATAACAAGTGGAAGTTGTAGAGAGAGCTCGTATTAGCAAAATGCTAACAGGAGGCGTATAACTTGCAAGGAACTTGCGTCTAATGTTCATATATAGCAGAATGCTATGATTGGAGTCGGAGCATTTTAGGGGACTTGAGTGAGTAGCAGAATGCTTGCATGGGGTGCTCGACGTGGCTATGGGATGCAGGATGAATGAGGCAATGTCCAGAGGTGAAACCTCACGGCCAGGAATCAGTCCACCTATTCAGAACACATTTTTAAGAGGGTACCTCCGTGTCTGACTTGCGGTGTAGTCTGGTCGTTGGACACTGTAGGAGTCCTGGAGAGGCGAAAAACGTTGCTCCTTTTATAGCGCTGGCTGACGTCACCGATGATCACGTCAGCGCACTGCAATCTGCCTCGTGGTCTCTGGAAACGTCATGTTCGGCGGGCTGCGGAGCTTGTAGGCGTGGAGCTTATAGGCGCGGAGGGCACACACAACAGATCTGTTCGTGTCTGTTTGTCGCCGGCAAACATTCTACCCCGTACAGTATCACTGGGCAAACGACTGTGCTGTAGATCTTCGACTTGAGACTCAGGGGTATCTAGGAGTCGCAAAGGACACCGCCCACGACCTAACGGCACTTCAACCAGGCGGCGTTAACTAGTGCTCGAGAATCTACAAATATGTCCCCGTCAGCTGTCACGCGGGAGCCAAGATAACGGAGCTCAGATGTCTTCGGTAGTGGAATGTCGTCGATCAATATTGTCCCATTTGTATAGGTACCGCAATCCAGGTATTCTTTTCTCTTTTTTGCTATATCACAGTCCAAATATTTTCAGGCTAGTTTTCCACTGGGTAAGCAATTACTTAGTCCTATTTCGTGAATTGCTAACCAGCATAACGTCTTATGTATAGAAAAGGGTCCATGGACAGGGTGTTTGCAGGTCCACAATTAGTGTGTCCATACACAGGACGAACAGGAATGGTGGCAGGGCGGATGCTTGATGAACTCCCACTCAAATGTCAAATGCAGTGCCACCAGCTGCACAGCGGTCAGAACTTGTAGATTTGTGGTACAGGAACTTAAGACAACGGATATATTTCTCTGGGACACAATAGATACGGAGAAAATACCAGATGAGTTCATGGGGATTCGATCAAATGTCTTTTTTAAATCTAGAAAGCCCGTATGGATCGTTCTTCTCCTCTCTGCCAGCAACTGGACAGCATGGGTAGCACCTCTTGTTCTGGGGGATTTTACGAAGCTGCATTGGTTTGATAAGACTGTACTGATGCTTCTAGGTGGGCGTCAGTCAATAAGATTTTCGAAGATTTTCATAGTGTGGCAGAGGAGAGAAGTTGAACTGGCGCAGATAGTAATATAACCTCTGCTTTTTCAGATTGACACGGTGAATGCAATGTCATTGTTTTCAGTACATTTGTCGAAGAAGTTTGCTAGAAATTCAATTCCACATTTCCCATCTCCTTCCAAACTTCAACAGGGATGTCATCATGTCCATTTGCTTTTTCTTTTTCATTGCGTGGATGGCATCTGCAACCTGCAACCTCGGCTGGCGTGGTAACTGGAACTGCACTCTACACTGGATTGGCTGTGGATATAGTTGAATGTGTATCCACAAAGATGCACACAAAATGCTGTCAACTTGCGTACACGGATTTATTCACAATTATTTACAAATTGAATACACATGCCGTCACAATAAAACATTTCACTCCGAAACATCAACAAACCACCATTTTAACAAATGCCTATCACGGAACCCATGGAGATTACAACCTTGAAACAGTTGACTGCTGACTGCCACAGTATGTCAGTACAAACACAACTCGTGGTCACAAGTACAACTCCTGTTAAACCATAACTCCACCTAAACAGTAACTCCTCTCTACAATCAAGACCACCTCTTTATATAGGTGCCTGGCCAGGCTTCTAGAAAGATACGTTACAAAATACCTTCTCGTAAATTCTAGAGTGTTAATGTACAGGATATTCTCCATAGTTCTCGTCTACTCAGTGCCATTCTGGATGTCACATTGTGTTTCACAATACTGTAGTGGATTACACATCATATATATAGGTAATAATGAATTATATACGGGTTCTTACATTAACTGAACTCCTATGTTATATATTCTATATACAGTACATGTTTCATGACATAACCTCACAAACAATGCGATCTTCCGACTACGTAAATAATAATAATAATAATAATAATAATAATAATAATAATAATAATAATAATAATAATAATAATAATAATAATAATAATACTGTAATGAATAATCGTAAAATAATAATAATAATTCGAGCTCGATAATTGCATTATATACCCGTGGGTGAGAGAATATTGTTTTCAAATTGTATCAATTTATCACACTTGCGTCAATATCCCTCTATAGGGAGCGTGCACGGTACTAGTAACAGAGCGCTCTGGCGGAGTTCCTAGAATTAATACGGTGAGAGTGCGTTCCGCTGGAAGACTTGCTTCATAGTTTCGGCAAAAATTATCGTTGCATCTTGTCGTCAAGATAAATAGGAAGTAATGCTATGGAAGTTGTAATGCTCGACATATAAAATACATTTAAACCTGATATTGTTGTCACAGGGCGAAATTAATAACAATATTGTAACTACCTCATATCTATGAATCTGTGAAATTCAAATTTCGTGAGTGAGATTTCCGGTGAAATTGACTGTGCTTTTGACAAGCTATTGTCAGGCAGCATCCGGTAAGCAAATAAACAGGAATTCAGTTGGAATAAGTAGATAATACGTCATGTTGTTAAGCAAAGTTCTGATAAGATAGATTTATACGAGTGGATTATGTGCTGGGGTTACAGTTCTAATTATTGGTGGCAAGAAATTTGTTAGCACGGTACTAGTAACAGAGCGCTCTGGCGGAGTTCCGAGAATTAATACGGTGAGAGTACGTAAACAATGTCACTGATATACGGAATATTTTTCAAGATTTTGAAAATTTTCACCCTCTGTATGCATCTTTCAACATGAATTCACACACTTGCTACACTCTGAGTTTGTAACACTTCATATTCTGTAAATCTCCCATTGTGAAGAAAAAGAGGCATAACAAGTAAAGAATGAGGTGACTGTGTTTTAAAACCTGGGAATTCCTTGTCGGCTAATATAATGTGCCCTTCACTCAAAAGATTTAGGAAGCCTGAATTGTTAACAATAAAAGTATCACTAGTTCTTCCACCATAACAAGGGGAAACAAAAACAATAGTTCCGTTAGGGGCCACAGCTAATAAAAATTTAAATGTATAACATGACTTGTACGAAGAATACATGTAACATCTCTCATCTATTCTTGCTGGCGTTTCTTATTTCATTTCTGTGCAATCTATTATAACTCGTGCGTCAGGATAATATGTTTTAAAAGCGCGAGGCAAAGTATTTTTCACGGAAAGTTTGCTAGGCCAGAAAATAAAATTAGAAGTGCGTTATTCGCGCAACAGTAGTCCGATGTACACCAAATATGACTGCTAAGGAAGCAAAGGTCCAATTTCATTTTCATTAACAAGAGTAAACAAACATCGTTATTACTTATATTTATAGCCACTTTAGAAACAAACAAAGAAAGAAAGTAAAAAGTTGAATGTCTTAAATGAAACACTTGTTAAATCCTTCAACTGTGCCTCACTTGTTATGCTCTGTTATCCATGAAATCCTCTGCATATGTCCATGGGGGAGATGGGACCACAACTTTTATCCACCTTTACCGAAATACTTGAATGTACTATGCTTGAGTAGCACTGTGTACCTACATCGTTCCCACTAAAAACACAAGTGAATTCGAAAATCGTTGCTTCAGTCTCAAATGCTGCTTGAATCGACTTATATAATTTTTCACACACTCATTTTTCACAATAAATTTACGAGTTTCCTGATTAGAAGTATGTATATTTGAGCATTTCATTCGTTTACTCGCTCTTTAAACCGAGATACATCACATTCTCTTTTCGGTTTCTTCTTATAGCTCTCATGAAACACAGATGGTATATATGATGGATGATTTTCAATATTACTTGGCTTTCCTCCAACAAAATATTCACTGCAAATGACGGAGCATTTCGTCGTTGCCGGTACAAATCCTCCTATGTGATAACATTTTTGGAGATATACTGACCCGCAGCACATACATTATGAAGAGCGAGAATGCCTTGACTATATTCACACAATATTGCACCTTAGATGACAGAACCTTATCGGCCAAAGTTCTAAACTAAAATATTTCACATAGGAGGTTTTGTCCCGGCAGCGACGATTTGGTGGGTTCCCATGGAGTTCCATCTGCACTGAAATGCAGGAAAACAATTATTATTATTATTATTATTATTATTATTATTATTATTATTATTATTATTATTATTATTATTATTATTATTATTTTCTTCTTCTTCTTGCGTTCTGGCCTTCTAAGGACCACGTTACAATTTCAATTGTTCCTCCTTAGTTGTTCTTTCCTTTTCTTCCAGTATTCTTTCATTGTTTCACTGTGTTTCTTTTTCCTGTCTTCAGTCCACTTTGTGCCTGTTTCCTTTTCCTTCCTACCTTGGAATCCTTCCATTATTATTGTTCCGGGATATCTGTGGAACAGCAGAGGTGAAAGAAGGTGCCGGGATGAATGGGTCTAACTACAGAGTCAAAGTTAATTTAAAGTTTTAACAAAGGTTATATTTTCCAGAAAACAATAGAAATTTGATAGCTTTTCACTTTAGGGGAATTACAAAGACATAGCAATCTAAAAACAAAACTTAGAAGGATCCAAGAATTTTAACTCTCTTGGGCTACAAGCCCCTAGTTTTGCAATTTCGAGCTCCTAGCTCAACTCCCAAATTTGTTCAAGGGCAAAATTCCCCTAATAACATGGAGCACTTGCTCCCACTTTACAATGTCAAGTCTCCCAGAGGCATTCTTACAACACTAGAAAAGAGCTGACACGCTCTCAGTTTTTCAAGCCTATTCAAGGCAATATCAGACTTTACAATTACTTGCCATCAAGGTACAACTTACACAAATGAAACGGGGGTATCTCGTACCCAACCTACTGGGCCTTAGCAGAAAAAGAACAGGTTAAGTAAATGGCCCGAAACACCAAGTTGAATGGAGGCGTGTACTTGCACTCCTAAATATGCATTCTTAAAACCTAAAAGGCACTAGGCCGATGAAACAGGGGCTATTCCCAAACTATGGAGGTGACTCGTATAAGAATAATTTAAGACATTACAGAAAGGAAGAAAACCAGTTACAAAACGTAGTCACCTCAAACCAATATGAAGGGGAGCTCGAGAGGGTAAATCACTCTCTATCCCCGAATTACAGTTGCAGATTTTATGATGTTTTTACATAAGCCGGCAGAAAATTACATTTTTAGAAAAGTAGGTTACATGGTAAAAGTTTCGGACCTTTCCCGCGGGTTAAACTGCTGAGCTAGCAAAAAATAAAGATGTTAACGGCCATTACCTTGCTGAAGAACTGCTGCGTGGTGAAAGAGGCACCACCCGCCTCCTGCTTCACATACACACACTCAGTTAGATGTTGATAAAATGGCCAAGAGACGTGAAAATCCGCAGTTTATAAACCCTCGGGGAAAGTTCGAGATCTTTCATGAATAATCAAGCCACACCCTCTCACTTTTATTGGCTACCTTAAAGTTACACACCAAATCGAAGAAGAAGCCGGTGATTGGTTAGAAATTAATTACATAAATTCTGGATTGGCTAAATTCAAAACTGGCGGAAAGAAAAGATAAATATTGCCAACTCACAAATGAATGAACAATTTAGTAAAGAACAAACTTTTGAATACAAAATTTCTTCAAATAAAGTTCCTTCACTTCGCACCAGGGTGCATGATCATAGTTTTTTGTAGTGACCTCTATGAGAGAATGTCCAAATTTCTTGATGAACTGAAAACAAAAACAAGCTGAAATACACACAGTACTGGAAACTTTATCACAAAATTAAGGTAATGACATCTTCTGAGTAAAAGTTTAAGTAGGTCTAATTCCAAGTTCTGTGTTTCTCCTGTAGAGGAGTTCTAATTGGCTCAAGATTTAAATGTGCGGTGTAGAGGTGTACCGCCCGGCATAATTATTATTATTATTATTATTATTATTGTTGTTGTTGTTGTTGTTGTTGTTATTCGGCGTAGTCAAGACACATGCACATGGAAGGACATGAATGTAAACAAACGAACCTGCTGCAATGCATAATTGAAATGTACTATTTCAAAGTGTACTTAAATTAACGTGTTCTTGACTTGGCATACCTGGTATGTTTGAAATGTGTGATATGAAATGTGTAATTTACCTCCCAAATGAAATAAGGTAGCCTACTGTACTTACTTTATCCTTCCCACAGCCGAAATCCACTTCCTGCATCTGCCCGATTCCTATGGACGGCCAGGAAATGTGTGAAATGTAATTCCTTTTCCATGCGTGTTTCTTTGTGTGTTGTGGCAGTTCACTGCACAACAGTTTCTATTTGATTTAGGCATTTTGATACACTATTACTATCACAATTTCACACCCACAGTTACACAGCCTAGACTGACCGCTCAAGACAAGATCACCAAAATGTTACCGATTTCTTCCGCTGGAGGCGCTAAGAGCGGCCGTGCACGCTCCCTATATCTGTCACACTCGTAGACTTTGCCTTGGTCGTAGATTGTATCTTCTCTCTTCCTCGATGTCGCTGGATGTGCTCTCCTCCTCTTGGCCGAATCGTGCCGTGTCAGTGGATCGGGGTTGCCTTACCGCCAGCCTCTATCTCGATGATAGTCGATGCATTCTCCTCATGACTAGACTGAACTGTGTCATCAGTAGCCTCTCCTCCAGGTGGACCCGTGGTAGTACCAGGCTTACTCGGTATGCGCAGCGGTTGGGTGACTCGCCGCAACTCCGATGCATGGACCTTGACAGGAGGGTTGGACGTAATCCGTGTCTAAGTATAACCGCTGGGTTTCGAAGGAGCTGTCCCTGTTCGTACTTGATGCGATTGACATGACCAATATCTTCCGTGTCACAGTCTTGAGTTCTAGTGATCCTATGTGTTGCATTGGCTCCTCCAGGATGACCTAATTATTCATAGAGGTCACGAAAGTAATTGTCCTTGACGGCTGCTACTGTTCGTTTGGTGACAGACATGAGTTCGTTATAGTGGACCAGATTGCTGTTAGTTCTTGTTGATGATATTTTTGAACTTCACTGTGCGCTGGACTTCGTAATTCCACCACTTGACCTGTCTGTTCACGAAACGCTTTCCTGGTTTCTTCAGTCCTACTATTTTTTTTCGCACTCGATCGAATTCATGCAGTGATCACACCCCATGTATCCTTCAAAAGGTAGTCAGTATTCAGGAGGCGAAAGATGTTGTCTATCAGCACTATTGCTTTGACATGAAGCTTTCACCACTTGATACGTTCCGTGGTGGTGAGAGGTCAGACACGTGGGTGAAGGTGAAGCTAAAATTCAAGAATCAGGAGTCTATGTTGAGAAGCGATGTTGTCTGATGGTATCACCTTGAAGTCCGTTACTAGCCTAAGACCCTTCCTTTCCGCCATCCAGTAATCGATTTGCGACTTACGACGACGACGTGGTAATGTGTGGGACAGGCGTTTCTTGAGGAACGTATTTACTTTTGCCAAGTCGATTTCCAAGGCACGTTGATCAGCTTCCAAACCCGAATCCACCATGCACTCATTCGAAACCATCCCTTGAGTAGCTTACATGGCTGTTGAGGAGTCTTTTAATTAATTTATGCATCTATTAATTTATTTATTCCATCATGGACTGCATCTTTGCGTCATTAAGTGTTACATGTAAAAAATAACATTGTTCTCCATCCTGTTTTCTTTTCACATGTAGACTATCGATTGTTTCCTTTTTATTCCGTTCGTTTGTATGTGAAGTTTGTGATCAGAAATATTTATTTAAGTCGTCTAATGGCAAGTTAGTGTTGTTTTCGTCAGTTTTTTGTCAAACCAATGTTCTGAAGAGTTTTCCATGTATTGGCAGAATGGTTATTTTTTAAGATATCATATGTATGTCGTATCTCTTCATTCCTGATTGTATGAGTTGTCGTGTTAAGCAATTTTCTGTACTTTACGAAGTTGTCTGAGAATGGGTTTTTTGTATAATATTTATAAGCTGCATTTATTTTTCCTTTGTCCGTATGTTTTGGGTCAGCCAAGGTGACAGTTTTCGTTTTACTCGTACTGTTCGTAGGTGGGGGAATGTTTTTCATGCAGTTATAAAAGTAGTTCGTTAAACAGGGTTATTTTCTCGTCAACGTCATGTATAAGGTGTACGTTGTTCCACGGTATCCTGAGTGCGTCCTCAATGAACGCCTCTTCGTTCGGTTTCTAAAGTCACGGTCGGCAATTAATTTAGGCTCTTATTTGGGGCATTTCAATGAATGGAAAGTCATGTTGGGGTAATCTGGGAGTTGGCAGTTGTCCATGAATATGCTTTCTATCAATATTTTTTTGTATTGATTAGATTCAATTGTGTGTGGGAAGTAGTTGTATGGTCAAGGGGAAGGATCGTCGTATTGAGTGAGGCAAGCATACTTTCAAGTCGTCTAGATTCACCATAGTCACAATTTATGTCACACTAATTACAGTACTTTTACGATTTTGAGAGACGCCAAAGTTTGTAGGCCAGTCTTACAATATCTTACTGGATGCCTAGAGTCACAGAAGCTTGACAGATACAAATTTTTGATAAATGAATTTACTTACGAGATACATTTACAGTTATTATAAGGGAATAGGAAGAATACATCTTATGATTGTTTTACAACTTCGTCATTACTCACCTCAAGCTGTTTACCGGCGATGGCAAACATCTTCGGCATTGGCGATATGCAGTATTTTATGTACATGGCAGGAGTCAAAGCGATCATAACATTGAAGTTTTTATTGTACTCAGGTTTCTCTGAAGCCATCGCAAAGAACATGGTTGCACCCATGGAATACCCGATGAAAGACAGTTTCTCTTGACCAGTTCTCCTCAGAATGTAGTCAGTGATGGCTGTAAGGTCGTATATTCCCATCTCGTGCCAGCTACGAGAGAACAAATGACATATACCTTGAATCCTTTATTTGCAGGTTATGGTAGTTAGATACACCTACATGAATTCTGGTCACTCTGATGGGATTTCATCAGAAAGTACCAAATACATTTTGTACAGACGTATGGATATCTGTTTCCTTTTTAGAAATAAAATATGGACATGTTTTCTTAATATAGATATCGAATAATAACTTTAAAATTCTGAGTATCTTAAATATTTTCTACTGTCCTATTGCAGATTTTGAAGAGAGGATTCACATCCAATGGCATATTGACTTGGTATTATATATTCGATATCGATTGCTTCCATCTTAGATAACTAGGGGACACCTTGGACCGTACACTTGCATACAAGGAGCAGTGTCTTAAGGTGAAGCAGAAGATCTCTTCGAGGAAATGCCTCCTCTGTAAACTGGCAGGGATTAACTATGGCACTCATCCACAAACGTTAAGAATGTGCTATTGAGCAGGAGAATATACAGTGACTCACACAATTATTCGGACACATTAGTAATTATGGCCTTTGCTACACACTGTCCCTATATTTCAGAGAAAATATTGTACACGCAAACTAGTTTCTGACAGAATCCAGTTTGACGGATTCAACACGGCGTCGAAATGTGTACTTTTAGGAAATAGGAGGGAACCAGTGACGCAGGAACCTCAGAACGCAGTTAACGTGCTTCAACGAAATTATTCGGACACAAGTCAGTTGCCATGCAGAGGTCATGTACAGAAGAGCCACGGACAGTATGAGCGTAAACATTCAGTGAGTTAGAGTACTGTGTACAACTTAAGAGAAAATGGGCCGCAGAGGAAGAGAGAGCATTATCGAACAGCGGCAGCTAGTAATTTTTCCACCATGCCAAAGGTAAAAGTTTTCGTCAATTTGCTGAAATGTTACAAATGAAGTAAAGTACAGTCTCTGATATTATCACAAGATTCCGGGAGGAAGATAGGATTGAATATCTACCGCATACGGGACGTCCAAGAACTTTCTCTGTGAGAGAAGAGAGTTATAACCCCAGAAAGACAAAAAAAGAACCCAAGTCAAGTGCTCCAAAACTCGTTACGCAGATTGCCGCAGACATTGGAAAGAAAGTACATCCCTAAACAATATGGAGAGTGCTCAAAAGAGGTAACTTTCAAGGCCGCATTGCAAGAAGGAAGCCCTTCATAAATCAAATAAATCGAAGAGCATGTTAGAGAGGACAATGAGTGGTGGAATGACGTTATATTTGCTGATGAGAGTAGATTTAACATATTTCAGTCTGATGAGAGGATAACAGTTTGGCGGCGTCCTAATACTGGGCTTCAAGAGAAAAATCTGAACGCAATTGTGAAGGATGGCGGTGGGCAAGTAATAGTGTGTGGGTGCATGTCGACGAATGGAGTTGGTGAACTGGTTTTTATTGAAGGTAAAATTGACTACTTACAGTACCTTAGAATACAGAGGGACAATATGAAAAAGAGCGCCGAAAAGATGGGGATTGGTGAACATTTTAAGTTTTATCAAGATAACGACCCGAAGCATATGACCTGGAATGTAAGGATGTGGTAATTGTTTAATTGCCCAAAGGTGATTCATCCTCCCCCTTAATCACCGGACTTGAATGCGATTGAGAACCTTTGGCACAAACTTGATAAAGAAATAAGAACAACAACAATCACATCTAGAGAACATCTGAAGAACCGACTTCAAGAAGAGTGGCAGAAGATATCTCCCGATTACACCCGGAAATTAGTGGAAAGCATGCCAAATCGACTCAGGGAAGTAATTAAAATGAAAGGAAAAACAACCAGGCGCTGAACCTTTAGGATCATAAGTAAAAAGGAAAGTGTCCGAATAATTTTGTGCAATATTGGTTTTGGTTGTATTTTGTTTTTTAATTATTATATTTTCATTGACAGTGTTCATTAGAAGAACGATGAACGTTTAGTTTTTACATTTCTTACAGAAACTTGTATTCAATTTACATCAGTCATTTATTAGTAGTGAAATCACTAATACAAAGAAAAATGTAATAAATCATGTCTGTCCGAATAATTATGCGAGTCACTGTACCTGTCCTGTGGAGTGTAAGTCAGCCCATGCAAAACAGGTTGATGTTACCTTAAACGAGAGTTGCAAGAATATTTCAGGTTATTTCAGGCCAACTCCGATCAACAAAGTGAACTATTTGGCTGGGATTGCTCCATCTGATATCAGAAGAGAAGTGGCTGCCAACAAAGAAAGGAGAAAAACAACTACTATGCGCTCATACCCAATCTACGGATATCAACCTGCTGAAAAGAGATTAAAATCGAGAAGGAGGTTTCTAATAACTTACTCAGACGTTACAAGGAACAGTTGCGAATGCACTACTTTCCATGTGGAAGGAGAGAACTAGTAATTTGACTGAATGAATGGAACCGAAGGAATCTCTACCTCCTGGCCAAACTGGAAGTCTCTGAACAGACTGCGAGATGAAGTCACAAGAACAAGGGACAACTTATGTAAGTGGCATTTTCCGACCAAGAGAGTTCTATGTGATTGTGGCGAATACCAAACAACACATCATCTCTTATCTTGCCCGTTGTGCCCATCCATATGTACAATGAGTGATTTGACTCAAGCTAATTCAAATGCTCCCGAAGTGGTAAGCTTTGGGCGGGAACTGTTTGAAGTCACTTGATGAATACATATTTGCGTACTTGTGTCCGTTTCATGCATATTTTTTTATGTCTACATGTTTCATATTTTGTACTCCTGACACGAATAAATAAATAAATAAATAAATAAATAAATAAATAAATAAATAAATAAATAAATAAATAAATAAATAAATAAATAAATAAATAAATAAATAAATAAATAAATAAATAAATAAATAAATAAATATTGCATTCTGAATTTTCTCACTTTGACGGTCAGGAAGTCGTCTATAAGGACTGAGAAGTTTAAAGTATGGTATTATTTCATGTCCTCTTAAATGATTCTTTATAACGGACAGCTTACCGAAACTTCTCTCACCAGATGCTACATTTATTGTCAAGGTGAAAAACAATATTAGAGCAATACACTGCACTAGGAATTGAGAACGAAGCTTGGCTTTATAGATGTCATTCAAAAGGGCAAGTGGGAGTCCCTTGTTTCCAGATTTATTGATAAGATTAGGGAATGTAACCAAAATATTTATTTGAAGACTTTTCTTCTTCTTTTTTTTTGTTGAAATCTATACGGTATTTTGAGATGAGGTTGCTTGAAAGGTTATCCAAACACTATTCGGGTATTTCTCTTACCATATCAAGAATTAGGTCTTAGGTAGGGGACAATTTTTGAATTTATTTGAAGCGAACATATCATTGGAACACATTTCCTTTATTGGGCATCCATGGATACAATCTCACTTCCATACTGTTTTTGTGAATTCATTTCCACGTCCAGTTTGTATATTATGTGCATTAGAAGCACATGTAAGCAGTAACATTTGTTTTACAATATAGATCGAATAATGTACGTATTACCATCTGCTCTGTCGTGGGAAATTGGATGTTATTTATTGTAAATATGAGTACTTTATTGTTAAACATCGATTGTTTAGAACTACGTACTTACGGTCATAACTGATAATTACGAGTTTGATAACATAATGGAAACTTAGCATCTTGGTCACTTCTGTTTTATGTTTGTGAAAAATACTCGTACTGTGACCAAAGCATTCGCAAAATCTTCTTTACACCTCTTTGTTGATATATTCCTTAATGCCATTTATAGCATGGTATATATCTTTGCAAGAGTTGTGTTATGACAACGGATTGCTACATGCACCAGGGTGCCACTGATCACGAAAACTGGAAATAATAATTTGTATGGTATATGGCATATCAAACAATGGCCGTGTTTTCGCATCCACAGGAGTTTTCAATAACAAACCCACGAACATATAATGGAGATGAGATTCGTTCCGTAGATTAGGCCTAAAATTTGTGAAGCGAAGAGCTTGCCCGTTGTGCTAAACGTTCGTTGCGAAAATGCGTCATGTGCTGGACTGTGAAGCACTTCAGAAGTGTTCAAATTCCATTTTACTGGAACTGAGAGTTATACCTTGCAATTTGAACCGGTGAAAGATTTTGCCATAGCGTACACGTATATTAAAAATCGATCAAATCTGTGCGGATCAGTTGAGAAGGACTCCTTGTTAGTGCGAAAAATGAGCCACGTAGAGATAATTCAGTTTGCGTGAGCGTCAGCTAGGAACTCCTGTTAATTTTTCAAACATTACAATTCTTGAAATTCTTTCTTTGGACTAAAACACCCTACTTCTTATCCTTGAAGAGTGATATCTTCTACCTCACCTGAAATTCCAGAACTCAGCGCTCGATGGGTGAAGAGTAACATGCTTACTGGACCAAACGTTCCCCCGAGAATTGCCTAACCACACATCATATCCAGCGTCGGCGAGTACGTAACCTGGAACAAAATACGGAAGGTTTAAATCGTTCGTTTTGAAAGTCTGATGTTCGACATATTGAAGGAATAAATAAATAAATTAAAAAGAGTTGTGAACAATTCATCAGCGGACTGAGACATGTCGTACAAACTTCAGTTGTCGTGGGTGGGCAATTGCATTAACGATGATTAATGCACTCTTCCCCATCAAGTACCGAGGTTACGGATAATGAAATATTTACCTTCCACCCCTCCAAGGGCCTTCATGACCTGTTCGGAGGTGACTTTGATTTGCTTTTACTACAATTCGTTTATTTCATAAACCTCACAAATATTTTTTTTCAAAATTTGATGCGTTACATTTGCCTATTTTTTAAATTATCTATTTGAAGTAATGTTTGGAGGTTGTTTACCCCAGTTATATCGAATCGAGGTATGACTAGAAGAGAATTATTGTAATTCTTCAAAAGTTTTTATACGAAGTTTCTAATCGGTCTTTGTGGAGGAACGTTTATGGAGCAGAAACAATCACAAGGGTGGTAGACTCAGAACTTGAAAAGAGAGAAAGGAAGTCCAAAGAAGTTGCAAAATGACCAACATACTTTCCGGTTGAGATCAAACCAGGAACTCGATAAAACCATCGAAAAATTTACGACGAGCATGAGGAAAAGTCGACTGACCTTTTATTGACACATTGAAAGGATGAATAAATAGAGATTGACCAACACTCCTTCTACAAGAAAAGTGGAAAAAACAGCCTGGGTGGCTTACGCAAGTGCACAAAGACCTAGCATAAGTGGGTGTCAAGGAGGAAGAGATACAGGAAAAAGGCTGCGGGAGTGAGGGATGTACCCAAAAGCCATTGGCCAAGCCACGGAACATCTCAGTGAAAGAAAGAGAAAGGAGAAGCCGAATACTTAAGGATCTTTGGCGAGAGTGAAATAGAAGCACAATAGTCTGCGTGACGAAAGGGCAGGTAGATTGTGTAAACGTGGCCCACAGATCGACGTATCGATGATTCGTTGAATGAATGAATGAATGAATATTAATAATAATAATAATAATAATAATAATAATAATAATAATAATAATAATAATAATAATATACATATTTTGGTGAAACAATATAGCAAAACGGAATCGAAATAAAATTCAGCGAAATTAGATTACAAAAATGGATAAATATTTACAGTAAGCGAACGTTTCCAAACATAGGCTACAGAACTAAGACATTATAAGATGGTTATTGAATTAGCATGTCTCTATGGATCGGACATCGAAAACATCGAGAAAACTCAAAATCATAAGGTAAACTCTAGGCCCAAAACTCACAGGTCAACAATACAGACTCAGAAACAAACAGTAAGCAAACATTCACAGTGACATTAGAAGACTTCGACTGAAATTTTACGAACACATGAAGACAGACTTACAAAACATATAGTCGAACTCTATGAAAAATAGGACTAGAGCAAAAACTAATCGGCGTAACCAAAAACGAGTTTAAATTGTCAGGAATACCACAAGAAGTACATTTTAAATAAGGAGAAGTTTAGGTACAAAATTAATTCACAAATGGGAGGTTGACCAATAGGACCACCTAAAGAAAATAAGCGGAACAACTTGAACGAAAG
This sequence comes from Anabrus simplex, assembly GCF_040414725.1. Taxonomy (NCBI): domain Eukaryota; kingdom Metazoa; phylum Arthropoda; class Insecta; order Orthoptera; family Tettigoniidae; genus Anabrus; species Anabrus simplex. Next base: position 182,939,089 of record NC_090267.1, read on the forward strand.
AGAGAAAAAAGTCCACAGCAAAAGAATGAAAGAAATACTGGCACAAGGGAATGAACACAAACGCATCTAGCTACTTTGCGTAGTAAGTTATAAATGCCGCGTGGCCTCCGAAGAGGTCTGGTGCAGTTCTTTCGAGTTCTACCTACGATGAATTCTAATGATGAAGACGGCACACACACCCAGCCCCCGAGCCATAGGAATTAACCAACGAAAGTAAAAATCCTCGACCCGAATGACCTCCCCGTGATCTCCTGGACCAAAGATTAAGACTCTAATCATTTAGCCATGGAACCGGGCTCTTTGCGTAGTCCTAAATGGACTTACACTTATGCGCCGAAAAAGTTACATCACGATATTTCGGTACCTTAGATAAGTCCCTATTCCCGTTACTGATAAGGATGGTACCAGAAATCACTTCCGGTAGCGAAAAGAAGAAATCAGATCACTCGCTGTTGGAGATAAAAACACACATCAAAGACATTGTTATAAGAAAAAAGCGATTGGAAGGGGTACCCCAGGGCTCTCAACTTGGGTTCCAAAGATAATCTAAAATTCGAGGTCTTACAGGTGCCATCAGCTTATGTATGAACAAACCGTAGTATCTTACCTACCTCCTCCACATCACCTTATACAACTCTACAGTTCCTGAAAGCATTGAGGTCATCAAGAAGCTAATTCCAGCACAAAGTGTACAGACATTGTACAGCCTGCCGACGTTTTCTTCTTCCGTCCGTACAAAAATACACTTATTGTTCAATTTATCGTAGGTACAATTACAGCATCTTCTCACAATGACTATAACATATGGGACAGAGACCACCTCCTGCATCTTCAGTCGTTTGTGTATTTCCAGTTCTCGGCAACAAAATTCTCGAATTTAATCAAATTTACTTTTCAATGCGGCTACTCCAAAGAATTTTATGGTGTATTTAAAACACCCTTGTAGTACCGCTTCGAAGGAGGATTAATGGAAGAGTGTTTCTATGAAAAGTGTTACAACCTGCTTTCATCAAAAGTGTACACTACAAGCTTTTATTGTTGAACTGCATATTGTTTGTTTCTGATCTAGTCAGGTCGGAAAAAAATATTGTCGACTACCTGATGTACCCGTGCTTCGCTACGAGATTCTCAGAAATAATGCCTTTGTGGTTTTCCTAACTAAAGTCAACATAGGTCATTACAAAAACGTCAGTAGGAAAGTAGCGACTAAAAGCTATGTCTATATATATAAAATAAGAGTTTTGTCTGTACATTGCTCAGAATTTGAAAATAATGGTATTTCTGTATCGGTCATGTCCATAGTAACAAGAAAATGCACTTTTCACTTTTCCGTAATTTCTGTCTGTCTGTCTGTCTGTCTGTCTGTCTGTCTGTCTGTCTGTCTGTCTGTCTGTCTGTCTGTCTGTCTGTCTGTCTGTCTGTATGTACACGCATCACGAGAAAACGGTTGAAGAGAATTTAATGAAAATCGGTATGTGAAGTCGGGGGATGAGCCTCTACAATCTAGGCTATAAATCATTTTACTCACGCTGAGTGAAATGGTAGTTTAGGGGAAGGCCTAAAATTGAATTCTCAACTATTTATGTTATTAGTGGTCTAATGAAAATCGGTATGTGAAGTCGGGGGATGAGCCTCTACAATCTAGGCTATAAATCATTTTACTCACGCTGAGTGAAATTGTAGTTTAGGGGAAGGCCTAAAATGTAATTCTCTAATATTTCTTATTAGAGGTGTAATCGATGAATGCTACATAACTAAGGTTATATAGTATTAAATTTCCTATTATTCATGTCTTATACATTGTTACCGTACTGGCTATGATCACAAAGATATTCATGAATTTGGATTTTTGTTACTAAGTCCATAACAGCGCCGAGTAACGAGAAAATGGGTCAACAGTATTTAATGAAAATCGGTATGTAAAGTCGGAGAATAAGAAACTACAGTTTACGGTATAAAATATTTTACAAATCACAGAGTCGAAAGAAAACTAAATGTGTAAGCCTACAATATAGAAAGCTCATAACATTGATCAACAATAACATTACATTGACCATTGTTTGTTGTGATGTGCTTTGTGTCTTCTGTTGCCCCTCATCTCCGGTAGATAGGATTACTGCTGCGTACAGAGTATTTTTTTTATTTGATTTACGTCGCACCGACATAGATAGGTTTTATGGCGACGATGGGATAGGAAAGGGCTAGGAGTGCCTTAGGCCTTAATTAAGGTACCGGCCCAGCATTTGACTGGTGTGAAAGTGGGAAACTACGGAATACCATCTTCAGCGCTGCCGACAATGGGGTTCGAATCCACTATCTCTCGGATGCAAGCTCACAGCTGCGCACCGCTAACCACACGGTAAACTCGCCCAGTCGTACAGAGTGTAACAGCCTGCCTGAATATTGATGGGAAGTAGCTGGGGAGTTAGATAACTTTCTTCTTTAGCATGCCATTCCCCTGGTTTATAAATTTTCTGATACTACTGGTACGTAACACACTGGATCATCATAGCATTCGAGCTATTCAATCCCTACTCTGAGGCACTGATTGGAATGAACAGTGTGCATATTTAGCGAAATAATGGCAGATGAGTGTTCATGGCATCTGCGGCCTGGTCATCCCAGCTCTAGAACTTTGGACTATAAGATTGGCACCGCAATCTAACCGCAGCACTGTTCGTTAAAAGTGATAAAAGTGCGGCTTTCCATTTGATCGAGTATTTTATATGATAGCATTGCTTTTAATCGCTACATTCATACTTACGTTTTTGTAATGACCTGTGTTTATTTCAGTTAGGAAAACCACAAAGTCAGTCTTTCTGAGAATCCCGTAGCGAAGCATGGGTACATCAGCTAGTTATAATATAAAATACTCGATCAAATGAAACCGCACATTTTCTCATTTTTAACAAACAGTACTACGGTGCCGATCTAGCAGCCCAAAGTTCTAGAGCTGGAATGACCAGGCCGCAGACAGCTGTGAACACTCCTATGCCATTATTCCGTTAAATATGCTCACTGCTCATTCCAATCAGTGCCCCAGAGTAGGGATTGAATAGCTCGAATGCTATGATAAACCAGTGTGTTACGTACCAGTAGTATCAGAAAATTTATGAAACAGAGGAATTGCATGTTAAAGAAGAAAGTTACCAAACTCCCCAGCCACTTCCCGCCAATATTCAGGCATGCTGTTAAACTCAGTACACCCGGGCAAGTTGACCGTGTGGTTAGGGGTGCGCAGCTGTGAGCTTGCATCCGGGAGGTAGTGAATTCGAATCCCACTGTCGGAACCCCAGAAGATGGTATTCTGTGGTTTCCCATTTTCACACCAGGCAAATGCTGGGGTTGTACCTCAATTAAGGACAAGGCCTCTTCCTTCACACTCTTAGCCCTTTCCTATCCCATCGTCGCCATAAGACCTATCTGTGTCGGTGCGACGTAAGGCAAATTTAAGAAAATACTCTGTACGCAGCAGTAATCATATCTATCGGAGATGAGTGGCAACAGAAGACACAAAGCATATCACAACAAACAATGGTCAATGTAATGTTATTGTTGATCAATTTTATGAGTTTTCTTTATTGTAGGCCTTCGCATTTAGTTTTCTTTCGAATCTGTGATTTTAAGGCGTCTTATACAATTTTAGCGTAGACTGTAGTTCCTTATTCTCCGACTTTACATACCGATTTTTATTAAATTCTGTTTACCCATTTTCTCGTGACTCGGCGCTGATATGGACTTAATAACAAAACTCCAAGTTCATGAATATCTTGTGATCATAGCCGGTACGGTAACAATGTATAAGACATAAATGATCGGAAATTTAATACTTTAGTTCTGTATTATTTATTGATATGACCACTAATAACATAAATATTTGAGAATTAAATTTTAGGCTTTCCCCTAAACTAACATTTCACTCAGCATGAATAAAATTATTTATGGCCTAGATTATAGTGACTTATTCCCCGACCTTGTGTAGCGATTTTCATTAAGATAGGGCAACTAATAGCATAGGCCTAAATATTTGAGTATTACATGTTAGGCTTTTCCCTAAACTACCATTTTTCTCAGCGTGAACACAATTATTTATGGCCTAGATTGTAGCTACTTATTCTCCGACTTCGCCTACCGATTTTCGTAAAGATACGACTATTAACAACATACCTGAAAGTACTTGAGAATTAAATTTTAGGCCTTCCACTAAACTACCATTTCTCCCAGCGTAAATACAATTATTTATCACCTAGATTATAGAGACTTCTTTCCCGACTTAGCATACCGATTTTTGTTCAGATACGACCACTAATAACGTAAATATTTGAGAATTAAATTTTAGGCCTTCCCCTAAACTACCATTTCACTCAGCGTTAATACACTTATTTATGGCCTAGATTGCAGCGACTTATTCTCCGACTTTGTATACCGATTTCTCGTGATGCGTCTACATACATACATACATATATACATACATACAGACAGACAGAAATTACGGAAAATTAAAAAGTGCATTTCCTAGTTACTGTGGACACGACTGATACAGAAATACCATTCTTTTTAAATCCTGAGCAATGTACAGACAAAACTCTTATTATATATATATATAGATAGATAGATCGTTTGATGTTATATTATTGACTCTTCGCCGCAAGTAATCACTACAGTTATCAGGCCAATAGTACTGTACACTGCAGAGACGCTAGTTCTAGACCAGGAAGGCCTGCTCATTACACTAGAGCTAGAAACCGCTGATTCATACGGAAAATATTAAGACCCAGAAAGAACCATGATGGGGAGTGGTTGAGCTGGAGAAATATGGAAATGTATCAATCAATACACTGTACCCCTCATTGATGTCATAAGAAGAGGGCGTCTGAACTACATACTGTACATACAGAGTGGTCCACCCGTTCCTTGCGATCTAGTTTTATGCAACCCACCGCGTTTACTACAGTAAATTCTGAAATACATCGGTCCCTCTCCCTAAACCGGGGAAATATAACGAGATGCGTGGTTACGGGCTAGAAGATAGGAGAAATCGTGAGCGGCACTATTCATTCATTATGTGTAGCCTACTCCAAATGAATCCGAAAAACAAGCACGGAGACGTGAAGCACGTACCTCACAACAGGAGGTGCACACACAGACCAGGAACAGGTACCGTATAAAATGGGAACGGCCGCTTATGTCAAGCCGTGCAATAGCTCACTTGGCAGGGGCGTGGTCAGAGATATGGTAGCGGTCAGTGCTCAAGGGTACGGAGATGACTTTACTTACTTCTATATATATAAAATAAGAGTTTTGTCTGTACATTGCTCAGAATTTGAAAATAATGGTATTTCTGTATCGGTCATGTCCATAGCAACAAGAAAATGCACTTTTTGCTTTTCCGTAATTTCTGTCTGTCTGTCTGTCTGTCTGTCTGTCTGTCTGTCTGTCTGTCTGTCTGTATGTATGTATGTACACGCATCACGAGAAAACGGTTGAAGAGAATTTAATGAAAATCGGTATGTGAAGTCGGGGGATGAGCCTCTACAATCTAAGCTATAAATCATTTTACTCACGCTGAGTGAAATAGTAGTTTAGGGGAAGGCCTAAAATTGAATTCTCAACTATTTATGTTATGTGGTCTAATGAAAATCGGTATGTGAAGTCGGGGAATGAGCCTTTACAATCTAGGCTATAAATCATTTTACTCACGCTGAGTGAAATGGTAGTTTAGGGGAAGGCCTAAAATTGAATTCTCAACAATTATGTTATTAGTGGTCGTATTTTAAAGAAAATGGGTATTCAAAGTTGGGGAATAAGCTGCTATAATCTAGACTATCAATAATTGTATTCACGCTGAGAAAATGGTAGTTTAGGGGAAGGCCTAAAATTTAATTCTCAAATATTGTTATTAATAGTCTTATCCTGATGAAAATCGGTATGTAAAGTCAAGAAATAAGTCGCTATAGTATAGGCTGTAAATTATTTTATTCACGCTGAGTGAAATGGTAGTTTAGGGGAAGGCCTAAAATGTAATTCTCAAATATTTCTTATTAGAGGTGTAATCGATGAATGATACATAACTAAGGTTATATAATATTAAATTTCCTATTATTCACGTCTTATACATTGTTACCGTACTGGCTATGATCACAAAGATATTCATGTATTTGGATTTTTGTTATAAATCCATATCAGCACCGAGTAACGAGAAAATGGGTAAACAGTACTTAATGAAAATCGGTGTGTAAAGTCGGAGAATAAGAAACTACAGTTTACGGTATAAAATATTTTACAAATCACAGAGTTGAAAGAAAACTAAATGTGAAGGCCTACAATATAGAAAGCTCATAACATTGATCAACAATACCATTACATTGACCATTGTTTGCCGTGATGTGCTTTGTGTCTTCTGTTGCCCCTCATCTCCGGTAGATAGGATTACTGCTGCGTACACAGTATTTATATTTGATTTACGTCGCACCGACATAGATAGGTTTTATGCCGACGATGGGATAGGAAAGGGCTAAGAGTGTCTTAGGCCTTAATTAAGGTACAGGCCCAGCATTTGACTGGTGTGAAAGTGGGAAACCACAGAATACCATCTTCAGCACTGCCGACAATGGGGTTCGAATCCACTATCTCTCGGATGCAAGCTCACAGCTGCGCACCGCTAACCACACGGTCAACTCGCCCAGTCGTACAGAGTGTAACAGCCTGCCTGAATATTGATGGGAAGTAGCTGGGGAGTTAGATAACTTTCTTCTTTAGCATGCCATTCCCCTGGTTTATAAATTTTCTGATACTACTGGTACGTAACACACTGGATCATCATAGCATTCGGGCTATTCAATCCCTACTCTGAGGCACTGATTGGAATGAACAGTGTGCATATTTAATGGAATAATGGCAGATGAGTGTTCATGGCAATCTGAGGCCTGGTCATCCCAACTCCGGAACTTTGGACTATTAGATTGGCACCGCAATCTAACCGCAGCACGGTTCGTTAAAAGTGATAAAACGTGCGGCTTTCCATTTGATCGAGTATTTTATATGATAGCATTGTTTTTAATCGCTACATTCATACTTACGTTTTTGTAATGACCTATGTTGATTTCAGTTAGGAAAACCACAAAGTCAGTCTTTTTGAGAATCCCGTAGCGAAGCACGGGTACATCAGCTAGTCTTATATAAATTAGAACATCTGTGCTGGTACGCAATATTCAAGACTTACAGAAGCGCTATTGCTAATCCTCTTTAAAATTTCGACGTTAACTCATTGATTATTTGGCAATTTAAAGTTAGAATAGTAGTTCTCAAACTATTTAATGAACGTAGGTTTTCGTGACTCATTGTAATTTATTAAAATAAATAAATAACATATCTGGATTAAAGCCACTTTATATTAACGACTCTAACAAAATACGAGCCGAGCTTTCTGCCAAGCTTCATTGGCTTTCATGAGGGCAAAGCATGTTAAGGTCTGCAGCTGACGGTGAACATAGAAATTCTTCAAGAAATCTGGAAGTCACGACCGCATTATCCGCGGCCCACTACTGACTGGACTCGGGAATCATCGCGCTGTGCTGTGGTGGTCGGGAGGGAAGTTATTGACTCATCGCCCTCTGCCGACAGTTTCTGGAGTACGTCGCGCTGTGCCATGGTGGTGTTACCAAATACACTATCGAGAATACGTGCCACTTTGCGAGATATCGCAAGACATTGATTGCCAGCGCATATAGCGGGATGGCCTTGAAACTGACTGTAGTAGTTCACTATACACCATGAATTATGCTGAAAGCGTCTGGTTCCAAGTCGTCTTTAATTAAAAAGTGGTTACAGGAGTTTCCCCATTTCACATCGGATGGTAAAATTATATTCTGTGACGTTTGCAGCAAAGAGGTGAGTGAAACTTGTCCTATATTTCCTGCTAACGAGTTATTATCAATTTAGCAAAATAAACATGGTTTTCAATTGATACCCATTAAAATACGTAAAATTGAAGCTTCCTAAAATTATTTTAGAACCTAATTGAGAGTCTATTTTAGGCAGCTAAAATAACATTTAAGCACCTAAAAATTCCGAGGTCTAGTAATACAAAAACTAAACCAAAGCCCATGGCGCAACAACCCCGAAAGGCCTTGGCCTACCAAGCGACCGCTGTTAAACCCGGAGGCCTGCGGATTATGGGCTGTCGTGTGGACAGCACGACGAATCCTCTCGGCCGTTAATCTTGGCTTTCTTAACCGGGGTCGCCATCTCACCGTCAGATAGCTCCTCAATTGTAATAACGTAGGCTGATTGGACCTCGAACCAACCCTCAGATACAGGTAAAGATCCCTGACCTGGCCGGGAATCGAATTCGGAGCCTCCGGGTAAGAGGCAGGCACGCTACCCCTACACCGCGGGGCCGGCAAGGTCTGGTAATCACTATTGCATATTTCTGTGGTGGTTGAAAGTTCAGTGTGTTGTCTGAATATGAAGAGAAACGTATTGGAACCAACACAAGCACCGAGTCTCCGAGCCAGAAGAATTAATTAGACGCTATTAAAAGCCCCTATCCAGCATAGAATCGAATCCGAGACTTTGTGTATCGAAGGCCTCAACGCTAGCCATTCAGCCAAGGATTCGGAAAACACGAAATCATTATTGAGTTTCATTATTTCTATCAATATTAACATTCAACTTTCGTAGTACAACAAAGCAAAAGTCAATATTTAGCTTACCGAGCTCGATAGCTGCAGTCGCTTAAGTGCGGCCAGTATCCAGTAATCGGAAAATAGTGGGTTCGAGCCCCACTGTCAGCAGCCCTGAAGATGGTTTTCCGTGTTTTCCCATTTTCACACCAGGCAAATGCCGGGGCTGTACCTTAATTAAGGCCACGGCCACTTCATTCCCTATCCTATCCCATCGTCGCCATAAGACCTGTGTCGGTGCGACGTAAAGCAAATAGCAATATATATAGTTTCATTATTTCTATCAATTTTAACTTGCGACTTTTGTAGTTTCAATCTTGCCACCTCATGTTTAAGGTCGGGCCGCCAGGTGCGCCACTGTCAACATGTCTCTCATTTTAGTACGGGAGAATACAGAAGTGTCCAGCATTGTCTATAGTGTACTTGATGTTACGCATGTATTTCTGGAGTACTAGTCTCCATGTATTTGATAACTTGAGGCTATCTTCCCTGTTGAGGTTATTTGAGCGCAGCTCTATCTCTATGGCTTCCTATAGCAATTGAGGCTTTCACGGCCGGCGCTACAAATAATATCAGTGTTTTACGGGCTTGTAGGCCGGGGTCTAGGAGCATGCGATGGTCCCAACGTTTCACCGAAGATTGCGTTCGGCATTGTCAAGGGTTCCGATTGACTTCGATAGAAGCGAAGCTCTCAGTGGAATGAAGTTGGGTTTTTTACTTTGGACATTGCCTCCGACATGCTATTAATTTCTATAGGGACGAGTGGGAAAGGCACTACAGAAGTACCTGCCTGTTTGCACGTTAGACGCGTTACCAGGCAAGGTTTGTGTTGGTAAGTTAGTGTTAAGGCGTGGTATTAAGGGTCAGGGAAAACCGCATAGGCAGAAAAGCGAAAGAGCCTACATGTAAAACCTGACGAAGTGGTGTTGTAATTCCACCTCAGTATATAGCGCAGGCTACGGTACGCTGCTCGCCTATTGCTTCTGTGGCTTCTATGGCTTCCCTCACAAGTCGAGCATAGAAGTCCTTAACAGGTGCGATGACCCTTGCCTATTCAAAAAAGGATTTGATGGCCTGTACTGTAGAAGTATTTGCTATGGCGGACTGGCTTGTAGAATTTTCTGTGGAAGATGGAGTGACATTCTTAACTAACCTGATATGTTCTTTCATCCCAGTGATAACAAGCCATTTTGTCATGCCAATATATGAGCAACCACAGCCACATAGAACTTCATAGACACCCGGTGTTTCAAGAGGTGGTTTTTTTCTTTGACTGGTCGAAATAGGGATTGGAGCTTCCGGTCTATGGTAAAACAGGAATCATATCGCACTTCCTAAGAATGCGTCCTATTCTGCGCTGAGAGAACTAACGGCATCAATGAAGAAAAATGGCTATACATCAGGAGACATAGAACGAGCAGTAAAGATCAAAGAGCCTAACAGGGAGAGTACAAACCAGGACTACAGAAATAGAAGAGGAAATGTAATCCATCCTTACGTGGCAGGTATACTTGATGGTTCCTTTACGTTGCACCGACAGAAATAGATCTTATAACGACGATGGGATAGAAAATGGCTAGGAGTACGAAGGAAGCGACCGTTGCCTTAATTAAGATACAGCACCAGCATTTGCCTGGTTTGAAAATGGGAAACCACGGAGAACCATCTTCAAGGCAGCAAAGAGTGGGGTTCGAAACCACTATCTTCCGAATGAAAATTCTAGAGATGTTCTGTGGTATCTGAAGCCATCGCTTTTTCAGTTTCGACTCAGTTAATTATTCTTGAAAAAGATATTTAGTTGTTTCTTAATTTATTTTTCAGGTAAAATGTTGTTACCATGTGTTTTTTCAAATAGTTTATAAATATACGTATTCAAAATTAGTTTTGGCAGATTGAAGAACCTAACAGTTATAAAGGAATTAAAATATTCTAGAAAAGTTCATCATACTAATATAATAAAAATGTAGTGTCTGTCCGTAAACTCGTTTTTGTTGCAATTTGGAGTGTGTTTGTACAGACGGGATGATCAGGTATGCTTTACTACGGTGTACGGTGTTTTTACTAGGGGTGAGCGCGTGCTCGTTTGCCGCGTATGGATGGAGGTTATTAGCGGGAAGTCAAACCATATCAAAGTAACAAGAACATTTTTTTAAGAACGCCTTTACTTATCAAATTATGAAAGGCGTCACGAGCGAGACATCGGGAAGTGCGGACGTGTGGGTGAGCTGAGGAGTGCAAGATGGGAGTAACGCTACAGCAATACAGGCTAAGAATTGGAAGATGGCATGGTGCAAGGTGGTGTTGGAAGAAAGGTGGAGCAGAGAGAGGGAGATATATTAGTGGTTATAAAGAACTGTTAGAGATTATGTTGTGTGTGACGGTTCTTGCGACGTTGCTGGTGGTAGGAGGTATAGAAAATAACTCCGGATCCAAATCAGGGACCGTTCGGTTGGGAGGAACTTGAAGAGATCAAGAGAGTGGTGAAGGAAGCGAGCAAAGGAGAAAAAATAAAGGAAATGATGCAGGAACACCAGGCAAACCAAATAGAGGAGATGAAGGACTTAAGTTTTATAAAAGAAGAAATTGAAGGGGTAAATGACAAGTTAGCGGAGATAGATGAGGCAGGGAGTTTGAAAAAGAAGGTGTTGGTACTGGAAGAGGAACTGACAGCAATGAAGAGAGAAGTGAGGCTAGCGAGGAACGAATCAGCAAGAAAAAATATGTTTGTGTATGGTGTACCAGAGGAAGGAACAGAATCAAAAGTGGAGTTAGTATTGAAAGTGGTGGACATAGTTTCGAATGAAATTAAGATAAACTTCTCTGAAGTGGATATAGATGATATATATAGAGTAGGAAGGAACAAGGAGCATAGGCCGGTGAAGTTAAGATTAATTTCAACCCTGATGGCCGATATAATTCTGAGGGATGCTGGGAAATTTGAAAGGATCGAACATTTATTTGCAGGCTGAGACAGAGAAAGAAGACAGGATGCGGTTGGATATATTTAAGCGGCATATGTGGCGGGCTAGAGAGCAGGAATTGCGAGCCAAGATAGTGGGGAGGTGTCTGGTGACTTCAGGCAAAAATTGGTCCCGATTGTGGGCACAGGAGGAACTGCTGAGGATGAAAAAATGTGAGGAGGAAATGAGTTTCAGAAATCGAGAGCAGGGTAACATCAGTGGGGAGAAGGAAGAGAGAAGACGGGACTGCGGTGTCAGCGGTCAGGTGGCGGGGATAGCAGAGACGTTGGTGAGTCAGAACAACGTATGAATGAGTGAATCAACAAATAGGACACTAGACCGAAGTGAAGTGAAGTGACTCTACCTCCCCGAATAAGAGAAATGCAGAAAGAAACTTGGAGAGAAATCAGGCGTTGAATAAGGGGAGATCGTTTTTAAAAGATCTATGGGGAGGAAAAAAAATGCTTTGGCACGGAAAAGGGAAGGATGGGGGAGAGTGCTAGAATTAATAGAACTCCCTGTATGGAGGGAGGGGAAGAAAGTGAGGAGAAAGGTAGAGGGAAAAAAGAACAAAATGAATGGATGGTTTGATGAAGACTGCAGGAGAAAACGCGAGGTTGTAGTGAGAACCCTAGCGGAGTTTAGGAAGCAGAGGGAGAAAGAAAAAAGGAATATTGTAAATTGAGAAGGGAATATAAGGAGGTATTGAATGAAAAGAGAAGAGGATGGAAGGAGGCGGAAGCTGAAAAAATAAATAGATATTGTAGAGAGAAGAAATTTGAGAGGATATGGGAGTCTATAAACAAGATTAGAAGAACGAAACCGGTGGGGAAGGGGGATGAAATAGGAGAAAACGAGTGGGTGAGGCATTTTAAAAGGCTTTTAGAAGGGGAGGGGAATTTTGGTAGAGAAATAGACAAGTCATATGTAGAAAGGGAATTGGAAGAAGAAATTCCAATATTCGATGAGGAGATAACAAGGCAGGAGGTAATGAGAGTATTAAAAATGCTAGACCCAAGGCTGCAGGAGGTGTGAACGGTATTTCCAATAGTGTGTGGCAGGAGGTTGCTGGAAACGGGGAAATTTCCGAGGGAATGGAGGAAGGGAGTATTATGCCCTATCTATAAAAATAAAGGGGCTAGTAGCGATCCTAACAACTATAGAGGAATTACACTCCTAGACGCGTTGTCGAAGGTGCACACAGGGGTTTTGGCGAATAGCAAAATAAATTGGGCGGAACAGTATGGTAGGATATCTGAGTTTCAAAATGGATTTAGGAAAGGAAGGAACACACTCGATAATGTTTGGATTCTGGACACCTTGATTACAAAGTATGTGAGGATAGCAGGGCGTAAATTATACGTAGCAGCGATTGACTTAGTAAAAGCCTTCGATACGGTCAGTATGGATGAGCTATTTTTGATATTAAGGGAGGTTGGAATGTCGAAGAAAATGAGGTTGGCAATAGAAACAATTTATGAGGAAGTGTTTGTGTTGATTAAATTGTAGGATGGAAGGATGAGTAAGTGTTTTGAATCGAAGAGCGGGGTGAGACAAGCGTGTAAGCTATCTCCGATAGTATTTATATTATTTATAAATAATATTTTAGAGGGCCATGGAGGAGAGAGATTGCAATGTCCTTGGATAGGGGAAATGGAGGTTTCGGGGTTGCTATTCGCGGATGACCTATTGATTTTGGCTTTGACGGTAAGTGGGTTGCAAAAAGGGTTGGACAAGGTAGTTAAGTATACTAGGAAGTGGTCTCTCAGAGTAAATGTAAGAAAGGCTCAGATAATGGTTTGTAGGAAAAGGGTGGGAGAAAGAATAAGGAAGTCTGGCGGCTAGATCAGGAAGAAATTAGACCAGGGGGGAAAATTGAGTATCTAGGTGTAATAATTAGTAAGAATGATTCTTGGAAAGAACAGTGTAGGAGGGCTAAATTTAAAGGAAGAGGAGCGCTTGCGGCAGTGGGGGTATTAGAAAAGAAATTTCCAGATATTAAATACAAAATTCAGAAAACGGTATTCAAATCACTGGTAATGGACAAAATGCTATTTGGAGGTGGAAGTCTGGTGAATGTAGGAGGGCAGGAGTGAACTAAACCAGGTGGTGGCGAAATTTACTAAGATCATGATGGACCTCCCGAACTGTACAGCCAATGCCGGTGCCAGATTAGTTTGTAAAGAATCGATGGAGGTTGAAATAGGTAAGAGGGCGTTCAAGTATTGGATTAGATTGGAGGAAGGGAAGGGTGGGTTATTAGTACAAGAAACGTTTAGTTTTCAGAAAGGTATGACGAATGAAGGTTACTGGGTGAATAAGTGCAAAAAAGGTTACAACAGATTGGATTGGGGGTATATGGAGATTTGGAGAGGGGGGGGGGTAGGAATAAATGGGTATGGGAAAGGATAAAGGGAAGACTACTAGATATTGAAAGACAGTTTAATAAGGGAATGAGAGAGAGAGTCTCTTTATCAGTATTGAATAAATTGGTGGAATTAATAAACCCGAAAACTGAGTTTGAGGGCAGAAGAGATGAGAGAGGTTTGTATTGGTGGGTATTGGGAGTTCCGAATAACGATATACGTGTATTATGTGGAGAGAGGTAGGCGGACCTGCATATTTTCAATCAATGCCGAGCTTTGGAGGAGATAAAGATTAAACTACTAAGTAAAAGGGAGGTGGATAAGGTAGGGGAAAGTTATAAGATGACATCTTGGTTATGTAGAGAGTGGGAGAAAGGAACGAATATAGCGAAATTCTTAAATGTGGCTAGAGCTAGATTTATAAAGGAATTGAGGGAATAACATGGGTTTTGCAGGTATAGTGGTTCATGCCGAGGGAGGAAGGGGGAATTTATTCTGCTCAGAGGAATGGATATCCGCCCTGAGCAGATGCGGGAAGGGTATCATGATGACCATGATATCAGAAGAGGGGGCTGTAGTGTTAGGGGAATGGGGGAGAGCACCTTGCCCTGTGGAAAGGTGACCCGCCCGGGGCAGGTTGTTGGGAAGTAGATCGAGGAGTAGTAGTATGGGAGGGTGTAGTAGATTTAAGACTTGAGAAATACGAGTGTAGATGTGTTTGTGAGAAGAGTTTGTAACAAGGGAAAGCCTGAGAAAATTAGGTAGGAGTTGAGAAAAGGGGAGGTTGAGTAGGCTCTAAGGGGAGTGTAAATTTAAGAAGTTGGTGTATAGTTTAAGTTTATCGTTGATGGTTGAAATGACGCTTAGTTGGAAGCTAGTAAAAAAAAGAGTGAGAAGACTGAGTGAGCTAATGGACTTGGAATGGAGAACTGTTCGTTTGTGTGTAAATGAGGTGTGGGAAAAAAATTTGGATTGTTCAGGTGTATTTGTGTGAGGAGGGAGGATAAAGAAGGTGTATGTAATAGTAATTAATGTAGATTAAGTGGGACTGTAGTTAAGGAGAAAATGTTGGCAGTATGGAAACTGTGAAAGTATTTCATCGTGTCTTTAAAAAATCTTAAATTGTTTTAGGTGTTTTAGAAGGTTGTAAAATCATGGATTGTGGCTGTTTAAGTCTTAAGTTTAATAAGATGGAAGAACTGGGAAAAGTCTAACGGTTTGATGTGTGTGTGGTGCTATAGATTGAGAATACTGAGTGAACTAATGGACTTGGAATGGAAAACGGTTTGTCTATGTGTAAGTGAGGTGTGGGAAAAAATTGGATTGTTCAGGCGTATATGTGTGAGAAGGGAGGATAGAGAAGAGTATGCAAGTTTAAATAAGGAAGATTAAGTGAGACTGTAGTTAAGGAGAAAATGTTGGCTGTATGGAAACTGTGAAAGTATGTAATAGTATCTTAAAAAAAGAAAACATAAATTGTTAAATGGCTTTTGGTGCGTTGATGAGGGATGTAAAATGATTGATAGTTGATGTTTAAGTCTTAAGTTTAATAAGGTGAGATGTAGTCATCGGGAATGGTGCGAGAGAGGAGAGGGTGACGTATCAAGGAAAGAGGGAGGGGTGGGGGCGTGACTCACCCCAAAGAAGTTAGGTTTGAGCATGTCTGTACGTGAAGAAAAAGGAGAGGGAAGGTAGTGCGCTGACAATGGATCAGAGTAGGTGTGACGTACATAGCGGAAGTGTGTGGCAGGCCACGTGTTGGGTCTGGTTTCCGCCAAGGTGGCTTGTCACGCATGATAGGGAAGGAATACAGTGTCAGCAAGTGTCGGTGAGATATGACATCAGTTCTCACGTGGCGAGGCTGGTGGCTGCTGTCAACGGGTTGGTGGGCATGTGTTCCATACCAGGGCTGACGCAGCGACCAGTGTATTAAATTTTTAGGTGGTAGGTAGGAGTAGGTGATTAGGGTAGTTTGTAGTGCGGTGGCATTCTGCATGTGTGCTGGCTATTCGCGTACGTGTGGGATAATACTGAGTAGATATAGAGGTAGTTAACTTAGTTAAGTAGTTTTAAGAGAGATGTAGTGGCTATTGTTTGTTTGTTTTCTGTTTCGCTCTATCTTTATTACCTTTAAGCCGATGGTGTACACTAGGGTGGGCAATAAAGATATGTATGTATGTAAAATAATTATCAAAGGAGGTTTTGAAACTACCAGCATCATACTCCACACATTTTTTGGCATCTTATTGGGAAATTATTCATCACTTCACTAGCTGTAGTTCAAGTTGAGGAATCCTGGCAATTTCCTGACGAATATTATATTTTAGTTCTTGTATGGTGTGCAGGTTCGTCTTGTACAAGGCATTTTTTAAATTTACCCCAGATATAATAATAGCAGATAAATCGGGGAACCGACGGGCCCACAGATCCTTAGTAATAACTCTGTTCTGTGGAAACTCTTTGTGAATTCATCTCATGGAATTATTCGCAGTGAAAGCAGTGGCAGAGTCCTGTTCAAGGTATGCAAAATCGCGCTCCCTGTCACTTAATCCTCTGAAAAAAGGGGTTCAGTGTGTTATTCACATAAGTAACAGAATCAATTGAATTCTCAATAAAATTACTATAATTCTATTAGCACTGGCGGCACACCATACACCAATTTTGTCGTCGTGGAGGGGGACTTCAAATACGAAGTCAGGTTTAACAGCTTTCCAAGTGGAACCAAGTCTCGTCAGAGTAGAATATTAAATATGGATATATTTGTCTACTGTATACATTTTTCAGACTCTACTCACAAAATCTGAGCCTCTGTACGGGGTACCTGGTTAAAGAGCACATGCCACAGTTATTTTATATGGCTTTAAGGGTAATAATTTAGTAGCTTTTTGCACAGACTCGTATGAAATTCTCACTTGTTGTGCAAGACACCGAAGTGATTTGATAGAAGAATTTTCCAAAGAATGATCAATGTCATCTAATTCTTCCTCGGTGAGAAACCTAAGCTGCTTTTTTCGGTTTCTTAGGCTGGGTACTTCGAGTTTCCGGAAATGTGTTATAACGATTATACGACTTGGAATGTCTAAACATATGAATCTTTCTTGAAACTGTCTTTGAACTTCACGAAGTGACAGTGTTAATACATAAGAATCCAATCAATCAATCAATACTGATCTGCATTTAGGGCAGTCGCCCAGGTGGCAGTTTCCCTATCTGTTGCTTTCCTAGCCCTTTCCTAAATGATTTCAAAGAAACTGGAAATTTATTGAACATCTCCCTTGGTAAGTTATTCCAATCCCTAACTCCCCTTCCTATAAATGAATATTTGCCCCAGTTTGTCCTCTTGAATTCCAACTTTATCTTCATATTGTGATCTTTCCTACTTTTATAAACGCCATTCAAACTTATTCGTCTACTAATATCATTCCACGCCATCTCTCCGCTGACAGCTCGGAACATACCACTTAGTCGAGCAGCTCTTCTTCTTTCTCTCAATTCTTCCCAACCCAAACATTGCAACATTTTTGTAACGCTGCTCTTTTGTCGGAAATCACTCAGAACAAATCGAGCTGCTTTTCTTTGGATTTTTTCCAGTTCTTGAATCAGGTAATCCTGGTGAGGGTCCCATACACTGGAACCATACTCTAGTTGGTGTCTTACCAGAGACTTATATGCACTCTCCTTTACATCCTTACTACAACCCCTAAACACCCTCATAACCATGTGCAGAGATCGGTACCCTTTATTTACAATCCCATTTATGTGATTACCCCAATGAAGATCTTTCCTTATATTAACACGTAGATACTTACAATGATCCCCAATCGGACAACGAGATATACTTTACCGTTGTAAACGCACGAGCCATAAAAATCACGCACACGAGAGCAGTTGAAATATGACTGCGACACCGGATGCGTGTACAAGTTTAGCTAGCAAGGATTTGTGTGCACACAGTACAAAGACTAGGGTCAGAAACAAAATACGTAATGGCATACCGTGCCAACCACCTTCCCGCGCGCCTTGACCAAGCGGTGAGCTCACCCAGCGGAAGAATATCTCGAGCGCCGCCAGCCCGCCAGGGCTGGGATTTCGATGACATGTCATCTTTTAATTGGCTCACAATAGACATTGCTAACTAGTACAGAAAAACCTTATCATAGCTCCCACATACCTAGAAATGCTAATTTATTAGGTAATTTTTGTCATTTTTTGCTATTTTGTATTTTAGGTCATTTTCTAAAATTCTACGTCATTATTTGGTCATTTCATGATATTTATTAGGATATTTTATACTTTTTTAGTTATTTTCTTACATGCTTGAGGATTTTGAAGCATTTACGCGTGAGGTATTGGATATAAACCGCAACTTTATGTGAGAATGAATACGGAGACTTGAGAATCTTCACAACGCTTTGGCAATCTGGGGACTGAAGAAACTTTGTCCACCACTTACTTCTTGAAGAGACACATTCCAGAAGAGACACCTTCAATTGAAGAAGTCTTCCTCGTGAACAGTCGAGATTTTCCGAAGATGTGGAGCAATGTTCTTTACGAAGCGTAAAGAATTGCACCTTGTTTTCTTGACAAGGCAAAAGCCCAAACGCTTATTATAATGCCTATAGCAAATATATAGACTGTACCAACTCGGTTAGTAAATTGACTATAAAATTAATTTAAAATTTATGTCCTTTTTTTAAAGTTAATTTCACTGGACTTTTACCGCCATTTTATAGATCATTTTTTTAAAACATTTATAGGGCATCAAAATCCTGGCCCGGCTTATCACTCTATAGACCAGGGATGGCGAACCTTTTCCAACTAGTGTGCCATTTTAAGTCTGGTTTATTATTCTCATCTGTTGACTGTGCCACTTGTTGTTTTCCACTAAGGTATATCTACAACCTAGAACCCCCCGCCCTCCCCGGCGACTTCCTTTATAAACTCCCGATTATGTTTCATAATATATTATTTATTTATTTATTTATTTATTTATTTATTTATTTATTATACATATATATCTTGTAGATACATTTGATTGCATGTTCCGTGGGGCTGTACCTCAATTATGGCCACGGCGGTTTCCTTCCCACTCGTAAGCCTGTCCCATCGTCGCCACAAGACGTATCTGTGTCGGTGTGACGTAAAACAAATTGTAAAAAAAACATATTATTAGATATAAAAATCAAAATTACTAATATTGCGAATGGACTTCACTTTCTCCATTGCAGGTTGTAGTTTGTACGCTCACAATTAAACTAATTTCTCCCTCATCAAATTTCCATGAGGATATCTTAAAAAAAACCGGCTATCCTTGTTTGTAAGGTCACATTCATGATTTCATCAAAACATACATGTGGGAGTTAACCAAATTAGCTTTCAACTGCTCCGAAACTTTTTCACTAATTTTTATTTTTCTATCCTTGACAGCAGTTCAGCTGGCTGGCATTCCTTTAATTCTGTTAATTATTAGTTGTTTGTTAGGAAAGTTTTCAAATAACGTGCCGGACGTCAATAAGAAACTTTCTTTCAACAACTCACCGTCAGAAATCGGTTTCCCATGCATGCTGTACTATCTAGCCTCACTGATATTATTCCTAGGGTGGAAAGATGATACAAAAGAACTAGTTTGCTTTGTGTAATGTTCGATATTTTGTGAAACGAACTCTCTTCTTTCTTCGTTTGAAATGCAACAAACATTTGAATGACCAGTCTCGAAATTGCGCTTTACATTAAATGTGAGGGATACAATTATTGTTTTCGAACACAGGCAACACATCTCTTTAACAGGCCGAATTCTCTTGGCCAGAGTTCTTGAAATATACGGTCACCACCTTTGTTAAGTTTCTGTTCTTTTCGGCACCGAAAACATGTTTGTGATGTCCGTATACAAAACTACCAGAAAACGACACTACCTCACTTGACTTTCGGACCTATCAGTGTAGCCGTGTTGCCATATTGCACGTCTGAATGGAACTAGGATTTAGATTTTCGATATTTATTTCTTACAAACACTATAAGATATGCATTGTCTGTAGTACAAGACGTATATATAAAATATTATTATGTTCATGTGGCGTGCCACCGAAATTGTGTTCGCGTGTCACCTAGTGACACGCGTGGCATAGGTTCGCCATCCCTGCTATAGACTACACGATGCAAGAATGATATTAATCATTAATCAGTTTTGTCATTCGGTTTAGATCAAGTGAACGCAAAAACTGGCAACCCATTGTTCATGACACTTGTCAGTATTAAATTAGAAGAATCCCGAATTTCCCCGTTCTTAGTTTTATCTCAATCCGTTTAGTAAGCGCTAAGAAATAATAACCTCAAGAATACACCTCTCAGACGGAGAAAAGGGAACTGTGAATCGGACTTCCCTGACGGCCCATGCCTGCTGTTGGTATCTTGCTAACAATAACATTTGTGTTTTGTACTTTCTTCCCTTCAGCTCATTCCGATGAATGCAGAGCCATCCGAAGTACTTTATCCACAACACACGTGTTTTGAAACCTTTTTTTGAGGTGTACTACTTGTAAGAGCCAGTACTAGAGTTTCTTTCCGATCGTGGTTTTAGATGCCCACTTTCAATGACCGTCTATGAGTTAATAATTTCTCTACACTCCTCTCTTCTTCTGAAAACAATGAATTTCTGTCAACAAATCGACAGAAACCAACTCCAGCTCCATAAACGTCCACAAGACAATTTCTACTCTTGTGAAACTGCGGGCTAAACCTAGTTATGTATAGTAATACTGTTAATAACAAAAACTTACCTAGGCTTTTCTCTGGACCCATTATAACCCAGTCCACAGAACTGGAGACGATGCCATGCTGGAGAAATACTGGCTGTCTCTTGGTCTTCCCTGGAGATTTCTTCCCAAAAGGAATGCGATGCAGCGTGAGAATATAACCATCTTCTGACACTACAGTGTGAGATTCTGCTGGATACCCGTACTTGGCTATCAGTTCTACCTATAAGAAAGGCAACGGACATCACCTGAATAATGCTTTTTTTTTTTTTTTTTTTGTAATATGAGGTGCTTCGTGTCAAAGTTGTGTGATTCTTGTTTAAAAAATGTTCTGCGTTTAATGTAACAACAGTATGAGTACCTTAAAATGTATTTATGGGATTTTGTAAAGGATTAAATTTTGTTATTAAAGGATTATAATAATAATAATGGCGTATGGCATCCAGAGAGGCCAGGTGCGGGTCTTCTTCTCGTAGACGGCCTATTAGGCGACCTGAATGTCTGTGAAGATGAGGGCCATACCTAGGATGATTTCTAATGCTGAATACGCCACACAAACCCAGCCCCCGAGGCATTGGAATTAACCAATTAAGGTTAAAATCCCCGACCCGGCATGGAATCGAACCCAGGACCCTCTGAACCGAAGGTCAGTACGCCGACCATTCAGCCAACGAGTCGGGCAAGGATTATGATGAAGAATGATCTTAAAAAATGTTTTGGAGGGGCATCTAGAAAATGCCAACTGATTTATATAATTACGTTTCTAAGCGTATACAAAACAGTAGTAACTTTGTTATAAAACCTTTATGAATTTATGTAGTAGTTTATAATCCTCAAAACACGATACAGTTAATAATAATCATAATCATTATCATCGTCATCTATCAAGTCTCTTCTACCCCTTCTTCACCTTCCTCATCGGAAAAGAGTGGTCCAAAGTTTCCCATTTTCATACCAGGCAAATGCGGGGGCTGTACCTTAATTAAGGCTACGGTGTCGCTTCTTTCCCACTCCAGCCTCTTTCCCATCGTAATCCCAAAAATAAGGTCTCCTATTATTTTATAAATGCATAGACCTGTTTATTTCTACAATGGTTTACATCATTTTACAGCTTGAACATTTAGCTATTTTTCTACATAATCACCATTTCGGTCAATGCATTTTTGTAGACGCTGTGAAAGATTTTGTATGCCAATGTTATACCAGCTCGCTGCCATGCTGTTCAGGAAGTTGTGAGCGGCGCTTCGATAAACCTCAGGTGCAGAGACCATCGAGGGTGATCCGCCGATCTTCACGCATGATTTGCTCAACTTTTACGACTGGCTCGGCGGAAATTGACGGTCTCCAGCTTTGTTCGTTCGGCGTGAATTTCAGTCCGACCGGCTGCAAACTCTCTACACCACTTACGAATATTTTTGACATCCATGCACGACTCGCCATACACTTCCGTCAATTGGCGATGGATTTCAATCGGTTCAGTATCTTTTGCGTTCAAAAACCGAATAACTGCGCGCACTTCGCACTTGGCGGTAACAGCCAATGGGAGCTCCATTCTCAAGGGCTGCCAAGCCAAGACTGAGTGCCTCAGTGCGGCGGGCGCATGTTTATATGCGAGCGCGGGAAACACTCTTCACAATATTGTGACCAACAGCAACACGAACAGAGTTCTGTATTTATAAAAAAATAGGAGACCCTCGTACATCCAGCGAACCTTTGGTGCCCATAAAAGAATGGGACCGAGCAAATGGCGGCGCGGTTTGCGTCACGTAGCAAACAGTTTGCATTCGGGAGATAGTGGGTTCAAACCCGACTGTCGGCAGCCCTGAAGATGGCATTCCGTAGTTTCCCATTTTCACAACGGGCTAATGCTGGGGATATACTGTAATTAAGGCTACGGTCGCTTCCTTCCCACTCCAACCCCTCTCCCATCCCATCTTCGACGTAATACATATTTGTGTCGGTGCGACGTAAAGCAAATGTAAAAGAAAAGAATGGATGATATACGGGTGGAATGTATTTGAGGAGGTGTATCATATCCCTTATCTTAGTGGTTGATGACACGTTGGCCTCTGTAAATTTAAAAAAAAGTTATGGTTCGATGCTTAGTTCATAGAAGGGTTTTCGCTTGTGCTTTCGCTTGTGTACCTGAACCACTAACCTGTTAACCAGTTTATACTTCCGTTATCTACTACACCCATTTTACGTCTAGTAATGATATGTCAAGTCCTCCTCTGTGGTGTAGTGGTTAGTGTGATTAGCTGCCACCTCTCTGAAGCCCGGGTTCGATTCCCGGCTCTGCCACGAAATTTGAAAAGTGGTACGAGGGCTGGAACGGGGTCCACTCAGCCTCGGGATGTCAACTGAGTAGAGGTGGGTTCGATTTCCACTTCAGCCGTCCTGGAAGTGGTTTTCCGTGGTTTCCCACTTCTCCTGCAGGCAAATGCCGGGATGGTACCTAACTTAAGGCCGCGGCCGCTTCCTTCCCTCTTCCTTGTCTATCCCTTCCAATCTTTCCATCCCCCACCAAGGCCCCTGTTCAGCATAACAGGTTAGGCCGCCTGGTCAAGGTACTGGTCATTCTCCCCAGTTGTATCCCCGACCCAATGTCTCATGCTCCAGGACACTGCCCTTGAGGCGGTAGAGGTGGGATCCCTCGCTGAGTCCGATGGAAAAACCAACCCTGGAAGGTAAGCAGATTAAGAAAGAAAGAATGATATTTCAAGAAGATCAGTTTTAAAAAATCATCCTCTTGCATTTTAATGAGCATGCATTTCTTGTGCTTTCTAGCAGTCTGTCTCTCTCTCTGTACCAGTCATTAGGAATGTAAATAATTTTATTGTGAGCTGCCTGTTCTATAAGACCAAGACATGAACCGGCTGGTAGGTAAAATGGCCAGAAACCATGAACTTTTCATCTATGACTTCAACAATAAAGTAAACTCGTGTCCTCATCCCGAGGTGGTGCAGCTCTTTTCAGGCACACCCCCGACGTAGGTGAGCTGTGTGTACCATTTCAACCACATACCAGCCCCCTGCCATTCTTAAATTTCTGGCAGTACCGAGAATCGAACCCGAACCCCTGACGTCAGCAGCTAATAACACTAACCGTTACGCTACGTAGACGGACACTTTAATAATACTCTTGTGTAATTTTCATCAGAGATAAGGCGACTTTCAGGTTCCTGGTCTGTACAGTGCACGTATAACTGTATATGATTACTTGTTTATGAGAGTTCAGTTTAATGAGTTTTAAAACACATGGTGTGATGCCCTGGATGCAATGGCCTCATCCCATGCATACAAGTACCCTTAATGTTGAGCCACGTTATGTATTCATAATTCTGTACCTGAGAACCAGACTATCTTAAGTCCATTTTTTGCCTTTTTGAGATAATCCGGAGTGTAGATGATGAAGGAGCGCTTTATTGAGCCAGACTATGTTAAGTCTTGTAAAACAATAATTTTACGAATTAGCAGTGTCAATATAATCTTTAGTCCTGAGAATCCTGTGAGCCAACTTATCCTAAGTCCACTTACGATACTTTGGTTCTAAGCAAATCATAACTTGCAATAGCCTAAGTCCGTTTAAGATAGTTTGGCATTAAGATTTTGTGTTACCATTGTAGTTCAAGTCACATTATTGACAAGGGTTTTGTTGATTTAGGCAGGAATATTACCATTGTTTTGCATTTTCTGCTCGGTTTCATTCATAAGAAGCAATGAGTCGTGGACGGATGTTGGTTGATCTTGCACTGCAGCTAAACCAGTGTCCAGGAGGTAAGAATAATATTGATTATTACAATGTATTCATATTTCTATGCTCTACAGATATTGAAAAGTAATTTGTTGACGTTTTAGAAAAGAGTCTTCCTCTTTATGAGCCTCACAGTAATCAGCTTGTTAATCAATGAGCTTAAGGGAACAGAAACTGCCTTTCCTGCTATGAATCTACATGTAGATAAAAAAAGTGGAAGTAAGTATTAAGTTCATCGCACTTTATACTCATGAAAGGTTATACTGTATTTGAGAAAACATTGCTTTTAAGAGTCAATGCAATTTGTTCAAGAACTGTTATTCTTGCGTGTGCTTTTATCTGTTGGATAGTAGCTTATAAATATTTTTTGTCCACAGGCCCCTACTGTTACGATGCCCGATTTTGTGAAGAAGAAGAAGAAGAAGACGACGAAGAAGATAGAGGAGAATAGGTTTATACTCAATTAGAATGTGTTAAAGTGAATTCGCATTACACTGACGTAGGTTACAATGATCAAGTCTCCACGCCTATTTACCCGCCGCTTGTTGCTGAAGAGATTTCAACTTGTGGGTAGTTCTGGTAAGAGATCACAGTCCCCACAAGAGCATTCGTTGCTGAATGACTCTAATGATACCCCATCCAGTGCCCTTTCTTCTGTTCGTGACATCAAGCAAACAGTGAGCGGAACATTTTTGCTCCCCTCTCGTACAACTGGTGCTAGATTGGTTCCGTACTCAAATTCCGAAGATGATTTTGAAAATAAAAAGAATGGTTGTAGGAAAAGGAAAAGAAATAATTTTTTTGTGGAAGAAGAATGTGAGGAAAGTAAAGTTATTAGGTGGAGAAGAATGTGTCTCTTCAGCTGGTAAGTTAGTTGGTAAGCGTGTCCTTCGTTCTGAATGTAGAAACTGCAGAATGAAATGTTCAACAAAGGTAACTGAGGTTGAAAGACAGCAAATATTTAATGAATTTTGAAGCGCAGAGAAGAGTTGGGACCTTATGAGACAGTACATCATTTCCCTTGTGGAGGAAAAACTAGTTATAAGGCATAGGCCACGATGTCATGAGACACAACGGCAAAGAACAGCAAGAAATGTTTATCATTTAAACGTGTCAAACAATAAAATCCCCGTTTGTTAAGGAATGTTTTTAAATACACTGGGGATAAGTATTCAAATGGTGAAAACTGCCTTGAAAAAGGCCAGTGGGTGTGGTATGATTGAAGTTGATGGAAGAGGTAAACACACGCCATCAAATAAAATCTCAGAAGAGCTTTGTCATGACATTAGAGCACATATTGACAGATATCCAGCTTATGAGAGTCATTACAGCAGGGAACGAACGAAGAAGAAGTATATAGGAAGTGAACTGAATCCAAAAAAAATGTATTCTTTATACTGCCAAGAATGTACCAAGGAAGGAAAACTAGCAGCAAAAGAATGGTTGTTTTGAAAAATGATCAATGAAGAGTATAACATCGCTTTTAAGTTGCCAGATAACGATACATGTGACAAGTGCGATTAATAAAATATCCAGATAAACCAACCATCGACCACACAACATGAGATATCTGAAATTATGGAAAGGAACAAAGAGCACTTGGAAGAAGCCACCCGCCGCTACAAAATGAAAGCAAATGACAAGGAAACTTGCGGCGAAAACGAGAAAGTCGTAATGGTGGACCCACAAAAATGTTTACCGACACCATATCTAACAAATTCAGAGTGCTACTACCTCAGGAAGTTATGGACACTGAACTATACTCTATATGATTCCACACTAAGACAGTCCTATTGCATGATGCACTGTCTTGTCATATAACTGTTCAGGTCAGAACAGAAATCATCAAATGATTATCATGTACTCCTGGCTTATTTCAAAATGGAAAAATTTGCAAGTTATTAACCACAAGTACTTGTTACGTGGGCATACCCACATGGAAGTGGGTACTGTACACAGCATTATTGAAAGGAAGAAGAAAAGGATTGAGACACAAAACATCTTCACTTGTAATGATTGGATAAACTTAGTAGAAGAAAGTGGAAAAAAATCTCGAAGTTGAAAGAATGTGTTTGGCAGAATTCAAAGATTTCTTGGGTATTTCAAGCAAAGCCACCAATATGATTTTTCTGAGGAAGAAAAACACCCTTGGGAGAAAACGCACATATTTCTGAAATAGTTTGGATCCAGGTGAGAAAAGACAAACCATACACCTATCAGTACAAAACCTCGTTCCAGGATGAAATGTTCCAAGAAGTCGATTTGAGGAGGAATACCAGAAGTGCCAGGACATCTTTCCCACAAACTCTTCCTGTGATTAGAACTGTTAAGAAGTCAATTAGTAAAGAAAAGTATAAGGATTTGTGCACCATTTTGAAGTGGGTTCCAGAAGAATATCACTTGTATTTCAGGAATCTCAAGACTGAAGAATCCGTCACAGAATACTACCCTGACTCGGAATAAAAATTGCCTGGTTAGCAGTTTTGGCTCATGATCTATAAACTTTAACATAAGCGCAGTAGCGCTCAATGCTGTACTGAATTTTATTGTTTTCTTCCTTGTAATTATGTGTATGTTCATAATAAAGTCAATGTGAAAGGAGTTAGCGCTGTAATTTTATAGTTTAACATGTCTTCTCCTATCCTAAGTCCTCTTCACATCCTGAAAAACAGATATCTTAAGTCCACAAAAGTATTTAAAAAATGAGAGAACAAAACCCCGTCATCACAGTATGAAGTACAAGTGCCTATGATTATATACATGTAAGATAAAGCCTTTTGTTACGACCTTGTAGGGAAAGTTCTGAGTAAAAGTTCGTTTTCTGGTTCTACTGTTAAACTTACCATTTGGACTTAAGATAGTCTGGTTCTCAGGTACAGAATTGTGGCAATACATACTCCTCCTGTAAAGAGCCTCAGAAATACTCATTTTAGGGAATGGCAGAGATCGTTGGAAATCCATTGTGATAGTATACAGATCGGCACAGTCATCTCGACTTGCTCAATGATACGGCGCCAGAGAATTGATAGGGTGGCCATCGTCTCTCCGTGGGGGTTTCACTGGTTCCGGTTGGCGACGTTCTCATCCCTGGTAATAACGATTCGTAGGTCCTCGCAGGGCGGCGGAAGCTCCGGTGGGTTTCCCCTCGTTCACACGTCCGTATATTTCCTGGGTCTGTCTATCAGCGTGACGCACTTGACTGGCTCGCACGTCTCAGGCTTAGCCTTCATGGGTCAATTGATCTCCCGAGACTGAGTGGACCCAGTTCCAGTCCTAGCACCTTTCTTTCTTTCTTTCTTTCTTTCTTTCTTTCTTTTAATCTGTTTACCCTCCAGGGTTAGCTTTTCCCTCGTACTCAGCGAGGGATACTACCTCTACCGCCTCACGGGCAGTGTCCTGGAGCGCGAGACATTGGGTCATGCGATACAACTGAGGGAAAGGACCAGTACATCGCCCAGGCGTCCTCGCCTGCTATGCTAAACAGGGGCCATGTGGGGGGGGGGGATGGGAAGATTGGAAGGGATAGACAAGGAAGAGGGAAGGAAGCGGTCGTGGTCTTAAGTTAAGTACCATCCCAGCATTTGCCTGGAGGAGAAGTGGGAAACCACGGAAAACCACTTCCAGGATGGCTGAGGTGGGAATCGTACCCACCTCTACTCAGTTGACCTCCCGAGGCTGAGTGGACCCCGTTGCAGCCCTCGTACCACTTTTCAAATTTCGTGGCAGAGCCGGGAATGGGACCCGGGCCTCCGAGGATGACAGCTAATCACACTAACCACTACAGAGGCGGACGAGATTGCGTTAAGAAGGCGATAAAAATGTGTGTCTGTTGAATTTATATCTGAAGCATGAATACTTAAACTTTAAAACCGGGATCTATTTCATATAACTTAGTTAAGCTGTACTTTACTACATTATGCTCCGTTTCATGCTCTCGAACTATGTATTCTTTCTAAAATACGTCTCACAAGAGGGCTTTCAGGTAGAGGGGTCTCTCTCATACATTTTTATTTAGTAGGCTTACGCGAAGATGACTTCTCAAATGTGAATATCCCAAAGCCATTGGGCTAGATATCCAGGCATTCTCGAGAAAATCGGCTTTGACAAATTCAAGTGCTGTATATAAACTAAACGTTAACTAGTGACAAGCGAGCAGGTGGCGTAGCGGGTGACGCTAAACTCTTGTAATAAGTGCATCCCTGGTTCAAGTCCCACTTCGTGCATGGTTTCCTTTTCATTTTATTTTCGTTCTTATGTTTTTTTCTTCTTTCATTCTTTCTTTCTTTCTTGATCTCCTTATCCTCCAGAGTTGGTTTTTCCCTCGGACTCAGCGAGGGATCCCACCTCTACCGCCTCAAGGGCAGTGTCCTGGAGCGTGAGACATTGGGTCGGGGGATACAACTGGGGAGGATGACCAGTACCTCGCCCAGGTGACCTCACAGAACCGGGAATCGAACCCGGGCCTCCGGGGGTGGCAACTAATCACACTAACCACTACACCACAGAGGAGGACTTTTCTTCTTTCTACTTTGCTTTACGTCGAACCGACACAGATAGGTCTTACGGCGAAGATGGGATAGAAAAGAGCTGGGAGTGGGAAGGAAGTGAGGTGGTGGTAGTGGTGATTACACTGGGCAACAAAATTTAAATTTTTGTTTGTTAAATGGAAGTGAAAGGGTGTTTCTGGTACACTTTTTTCTGCTGATTTCAAATCTGTTTTTAGAATGTTTCTATCACGCACAGTTTTTGAGTAATTTTCAAAAAATTAAAAAATGTTAAAAATTGTTATTCCTACTAAAATTTATTATCTTAACTTTAATTGAATTTACATGCATTTTAATTTCATCATCATCATCATCATCTGTTTACCCTCCAGGTTCGGTTTCTCCCTCGGACTTAGCGAGGGATCCCACCTCTACCGCCTCAAGGGCAGTGTCCTGGAGCTTCAGACTCTTGGTCGGGGATACAACTGGGGAGTATGACCAGTACCTCGCCCAGGCGGCCTCACCTGCTATGCTGAACAGGGGCCTTGTGGAGGGATGGGAAGATTGGAAGGGATAGGCAAGGAAGAGGGAAGGAAGCGGCCGTGGCCTTAAGTTAGGTACCATCCCGGCATTCGCCTGGAGGAGAAGTGGGAAACCACGGAAAACCACTTCCAGGATGGATGAGGTGGGAATCGAACCCACCTCTACTCAGTTGACCTCCCGAGGCTGAGTGGACCCCGTTCCAGCCCTCGTACCACTTTTCAAATTTCGTGGCAGAGCCGGGAATCGAACCCGGACCTCTGGGGGTGGCAGCTAATCACGCTAACCACTACACCACAGAGGCGGCGCATTT
Organism: Anabrus simplex; assembly: GCF_040414725.1. Lineage (NCBI taxonomy): Eukaryota > Metazoa > Arthropoda > Insecta > Orthoptera > Tettigoniidae > Anabrus > Anabrus simplex. Next base: position 182,968,941 of record NC_090267.1, read on the forward strand.
TAATTTACATACACTTTTTTCTGCTGATTTCAAATCCGTTTTTAGAATTTTTCCATCACTCACAGTTTTTGAGTAATTTTCAAAAAATTAAAAAAAATGTTGTTGTTCCTACTAAAATTGATTATCTAAACTTAAATTTCATTTACATACCTAAATAGTATGAGAGGTAGATTTTCGGCTGAACTTAGCTTGAGGAACATCCCTTTTGAGTGCCCAGCAGTAGTCAGCCAGCATATCTGGACCCCATTTTCCCTGGTAACGGCTTTCAAATTCGATGATGTCTTGATGGAAACGTTCCCCGTGTTCGTCTGAGACAGCGCCGAGATTTTCAGGGAAAAAGTCAAGCTGCGAGTCCAAGAAGTGTATTTTAAGAGACATATTACATCCCATGTGTTTATCGTTTTGTAGAAGTTCACTAATATGTTCCCTGTAATTCTCTGACCTGTAGTTTCCTAGAAAGTTTGTGACCACCTTCTTAAATGATGACCATGCAGCTAGTTCGTATGTTTTAACTTGCTTTCAAACACCGTATCTTTCATCAGTTCTTTGATCTGAGGACCAACAAATATGCCTTCCTTTAGTTTAGCTACAGATATTTTTGGAAATTTGGTTTGGAGCAATTGAAATGCATCCGTACTATGATCAAGTGCTTTTACAAAATTCTTAATCAAACCTAGTTTTATGTGTAATGGGGGCAGTATGATTTTGTCAGATGCAACAAGAGGCTGATGAACATTTTCCTGTCCTGGAGTAAATGACTGTCGTTTTGGCCAGTTCTTTTTTATATAGTGATTATTTCTATCTCGACTATCCCACTTGCATAAAAAGCAGCAAAATTTCGTATATCCTAACTGCAAACCAAGTAAGAGAGCTACAACTTTCAAATCTGAACATATCTGCCAGGAATACTTTTCATACTGGATAGCGGATAGTACCATTTTCATGTTCTCATATGATTCCTGTAAGTTAGCTGCATGGGCTACAGGAACTGATGGAAATGTATTTCCATTGTTAAGCAGTACCGCTTTCAAACTTCTTTTTGAAGAATCAATGAATAAACGCCATTCTTCTGGATTATGCTGCTGCCCTAGTAACTCGAAGAGACCTGTAACATCATTGCAGAAAACTAGTTCTTCCTTTTTAGAAAAAAGATGCTCAAATTCCTTTTGACGTTGGCGGAAAAAGCAGACTTTGGTATCTTTCTCTATAAGGTTCCAGCCTTTTAGTCTTGAAGCGAGTAATTCTGATTTGGTTTTAGACAAATTAAGATCACGAACCAAATCATTTAGATCTGATTGTGTAAGTAAATGAGGCTCAGAAGAAGCAGCGGAACTTTCTACAAAGGTTTGGTCATCATCCATTTTATCATCACATAACTCTTCACCAACATCAACTTCTTCATCTCCATGCATCAACGATCTATCTGGTGGAGAAGGTATAGGAAGCCCTGGACCATGTAGAACCGGTCTGGCTGCTGATTTCAGAGACGGATATACAACTGTATGTTTTGACTCTGAAGATATACCAGAGATATTAGTCACACAAAAATAGCAATCGGTCAAATGATCCGTAGGTTCCCTCCACTGCATCGGAATTCCAAAAGGCATATGGCGAGTCCCCTTCATCCATCCAGTCAGTTGAGTTACACATGAAGCACAACATACACTGACTGACAGTGACAATGCAACACCAAGGAGGAGTGGTTCGAAAGGGATGAAAGTTGGGGAAAAAACAGAGACGGCACGGATGAATAATTGATGTTTATTTCAAACCGATATGCAGGTTACACAATGCGCACGGCATCGACTCAGTAGGATGTAGGACCACCGCGAGCGGCGATGCACGCAGAAACACGTCGAGGTACAGAGTCAATAAGAGTGCGGATGGTGTCCTGAGGGATGGTTCTCCATTCTCTGTCAACCATTTGCCACAGTTGGTCGTCCGTACGAGGCTGGGGCAGAGTTTGCAAACGGCGTCCAATGAGATCCCACACGTGTTCGATTGGTGAGAGATCCGGAGAGTACGCTGGCCACGGAAGCATCTGTACACCTCGTAGAGCCTGTTGGGAGATGCGAGCAGTGTGTGGGCGGGCATTATCCTACTGAAACAGAGCATTGGGCAGCCCCTGAAGGTACGGGAGTGCCACCGGCCGCAGCACATGCTGCACGTAGCGGTGGGCATTTAACGTGCCTTGAATACGCACTAGAGGTGACGTGGAATCATACGCAATAGCGCCCCAAACCATGATGCCGCGTTGTCTAGCGGTAGAGCGCTCCACAGTTACTGCCGGATTTCACCTTTTTCCACGCCGACGCCACACTCGTCTGCGGTGACTATCACTGACAGAACAGAAGCGTGACTCATCGGAGAACACGACGTTCCGCCATTCCCTCATCCAAGTCGCTCTAGCCCGGCACCATGCCAGGCGTGCACGTCTATGCTGTGGAGTCAATGGTAGTCTTCTGAGTGGACGCCGGGAGTGCAGGCCTCCTTCAACCAATCGACGGGAAATTGTTCTGGTCGATATTGGAACAGCCAGGGTGTCTTGCACATGCTGAAGAATGGCGGTTGACGTGGCGTGCGGGGCTGCCACCGCTTGGCGGCGGATGCGCCGATCCTCGCGTGCTGACGTCACTCGGGCTGCGCCTGGACCCCTCGCACGTGCCACATGTCCCTGCGCCAACCATCTTCGCCACAGGCGCTGCACCGTGGACACATCCCTATGGGTATCGGCTGCGATTTGACGAAGCGACCAACCTGCCCTTCTCAGCCCGATCACCATACCCCTCGTAAAGTCGTCTGTCTGCTGGAAATGCCTCCGTTGACGGCGGCCTGGCATTCTTAGCTATACACGTGTCCTGTGGCACACGACAACACGTTCTACAATGACTGTCGGCTGAGAAATCACGGTACGAAGTGGGCCATTCGCCAACGCCGTGTCCCATTTATCGTTCGCTACGTGCGCAGCACAGCGGCGCATTTCACATCATGAGCATACCTCAGTGACGTCAGTCTACCCTGCAATTGGCATAAAGTTCTGACCACTTCTTCTTGGTGTTGCATTTGCTCTGTCAGTCAGTGTATGTTACGGGCCAAATTCTGATTCAGATCCATCTTGCAATCAAAATACAACTCATAAGCTTCCTTAATGAAAGTAGTAACACTTCGCCTCTGCGCTTTAAGGGTTAACTCGCCACATATATTACAGAAACTATCTGGTTTATTTTTACAGTTGCGAGGCATTTTTCAAACAATAAAATAAAAAAAACTACTGTATATTGAACACAAACTATCTCCTTTCAATAGACTTTGGAAGCACAACTCTATGCAGACAGTCGCATGAAAGAAATCTCTAATTCAACTGACAACTGCAATGTTTTAAAGTTTCTAATTGTTGTGGCAACAATGAATAACATTGAATTCTGTACATTCTTAAGAGAATAAAAAGTAAAAAAATATAGTAAGAGTATGATAAACCAACAATTATAATAGTTTATTAATCTTTGTTAATGGTAGCATGCTAACCCGTAAATATGAAAACAAAGATTTGAAATCACAAAAAAACTGTGGGTGATGGGAAGTTCCTGGTTTCATATTCGTAATCAGCACACAAAAGTACATAAGAATCACCATAAATTATACATTTAACAAAATCATTGTTGACCAGTGTTATTATTTTAAGAGGAAGTACAACTAGGCAACCATCCGCTTATCAGGGAGAAATGGAAGGGGTTCGACACTTCGAAAAATAAGGATAGCGGCCAAAGAACGACAGGGGCCCCAAATGGCGTGAGAAATGAGAGAATCTCTAGGCCTGGCGAACCTAATACCGTCGGGGTCCGAAAAGAGCAAGAGTTGACCAAGAGAGGTCTGATGGGATAGATGAAAGTGAGCAGCCTGGCACAAGTAAGTGGAAGAAATGCCAGGACTCAGCTAAGAGCCCTGTGGTTAACAAACCACGCTCGCGATTGAAGAGCCACTGGGACCCCTTTCAGTCGCCTCTGACGACAGGCAAGGGTTACTGTGGGTGTTATTCTACCGCCCCCACCCACAGGGGGAGGAAAGGAGCAACCATGGCCTTAATTAAGGCACTAGCACAGCATTTGCCTCGTGTGAACTTAGGAAGTCCTGGAAAACCATCTTCAGGGCTGCCGACAGTGGGATTCGAATCCCATTCTTATGTTTCACTCTAGAATTCTACGATTATTCTAGTGTCAGATAGGAAGTAGAATATATTTGTAATTTCCATATCAAAAGCAAAATTAAACGTTTCATGTCCTACCCAAAGTTTGTCATTCTTGTACCTAACTTTTGAACCGTTACAAATATTATCAAATAGAATATAGACAGAAGTCCGCCTCTGTGGTGTAGTGGTTAGTGTGATTGGCTGCCACCCCCGGAGGTCCGGGTTCGATTCCCGGCTCTGCCACGAAAATTTGAAAAGTGGTACGAGGGCTGGAACGGGGTTCACTCAGCCTCGATAGGTCAACTGTGTAGAGGTGGGTTTGATTCCCACCTCAGCCATCCTGGAAGTGGTTTTCCGTGGTTTCCCACTTTTCCTCCAGGCAAATGCCGGGATGGTACCTAACTTAAGGCCACGCCCGCTTTCTTCCTTATCCCTTCCAATCTTCCCATCCCCCCGCAAGGCCCCTGTTCAGCATAGCAGGTGAGGCCACCTGGGGGAGGTACTGGTCATTCTCCCTAGTCATATCCCCCGACCCAGAGTCTGAAGCTCCAGGACACTGCCCTTGAGGCGGTAGAGATGGGATCCCTCGCTGAGTCCGACGGAAAAACCAACCCTGGAAGGTAAGCAGATTAAGAAAGAAAGAAAATATAGACAGAATGCGACATAAAAAAGGAAAGAAACCCATAAACGCAGCTGGGCGTGAGCCGGCGGTCCTGTGATGCCTAGACTCCGGCCATTTCCGTTAACGTTTAGCTGATACGTATAAGGGACTTGAAATTTATAAAGGCCGATTCTCGAGAATGCCCAGTGGCTTTGGGACATTCATATTCAAGGGGACACCTTCACGTACTACAGTATAGAGTAAGCCTGGAAAAGAATTCGTGACCCGTCTACCTGAAGGCCCACTTGTCAGTAAATTTGCTCACATGAGCACGTAAGTCGGTAGTAGGTGGTCTCTGCCTCCTACATAATTAGGCATCATTAATAGTACAAGTAATTATACGCAGAGGCGTAGCCAAGGCAGGCGAAGGGGTGTTACTGACGATTTAACCCCCCCCCCCGCGAAAAACAGACATTTTTAGAAAAGCAAATAAACGGAAAGTGAGAATAAACAAGGCTCTTTTGAACATTCAGAGACATAGTTGTAAAACCGACAGATCTCTTGGATCTATAGCACTTTCTAAGAAGCGTCGAAAGTTGTATTTTCGATTTTAATCTGAACATACTATTCGCTGTAAAATTGTTGATCTTGATCATATGGTTCTTGTTCTGTATTTTAATGTAAGATTTTGTAGTGTACTGCAAGCTGAATATCAGTATAATTCACTTATATCAGATTCCATATAATCACACCCATGTTGGGCGCATCACCTTCATTACGTTCTATCATTATTTTGTAATTATAATCCCCCCCCCCCCACCCCATCATTCGATCTTGGCTACGCTACTGATTATATGAATAACTAAACAAGTGTTAGTGAGCACATGGAAGCCGCTTATCGGTGTATTGAAACTCCTATTCCTTATTTCTTTCATTCTTCCTTCGCGAAAAGAAAAAGTTATATTCAGACGCTAGGCAGTAGTGATGGGACATTCGATTCATTTTACTGAATCGATTCATTTGATTCCGTTCACGTTACTGAATCGATACAGTGATCCGATTCACGGCTCATTGGTCATCGCTCCTACTGCATCTGTGTAGTATGTGCTGGTAAGACAGCAGCAACAGGATTCAGTGCTCGCAGCTGCCATCTGGTCTTCATACTATGAACTCCTTTCTTAGAAAAAATGCTAGTTACTCTAATACATCGAAGGTTTCCGGCGACGCAGGTTGGGAAAGGTTAGGATTAGGAAGGTAGCAGCCATGGTCTGAATTAAGGTACAGTCCCAGCATTTCCTGGTGTGAAAATGGGGAAACTACGGAAAAACCATCTTACGGCTGCCGACGGTGGGATTCGAACCCACCATCCCCCAAATGCAAGCGCATAGCCACGCGATATTAACCGCACGACAACTCGCTCAGTCATTTAAAAAAAAAGTATTTTTCTATCAGCTGAGCATTTTTTAATCGTCATATTTTGTATAGGCTACCCGAGATGTACAGTAGCCCGCTGGTTTTCTGATTCAACATACTGTTGGTTAAGTTATTGCGTCTGTCCATATATGATTGAAGTCTTGTGCAACGATGTGACATATCAACTGAGTGAATACTGAGCCGTTCTTCCCAAAATAAACAGGTACTTTTGAGTGGTCATGAGCATGACTCATAGTCATAGGGCAGGCTAGAGTCGAGTTTAATTGTCAAATGTCAGCTAAGTTATAATACTAAGATTCATTAAACTAATAAATAGTATAACCTAATAGCCTACCTACTTACTAGCTACTTCAGAATTATGTTGTGACTACCTTTTTAACACTGCAAATAAATCCATCTATTATTTAAACCTCCCTGTAAGAAGAGGACAGTGAATGCAAATGGGTATTATTTTCAAAGAGCTGAGCTCGAGAGTCCATTATAGCGTACGATTCTTTCAGTGTAGCATGGCTCACTGTATGTCTCGCTGCAGTGAGCCGATAAAGGAGCCGTGTGTATCTTGTGTCTCACTCAGCCGTGCTCGTTCACGATTCTTTCGGTGTGCCATGGCTCACTGTATGTCTCGCTGCAGCGCAAGCTCGGCTCTCCGCGTGTCCAGTGAGCCGAAAGGAGCCGTGTGTATGATGTGTCTCACTGAGCCGCGCTCGTTCACGATTCTTTCGATGTGCCATGATTCACTGTCTCGCTGCAGCGGAAGCTCGGCTCCCCGTCAACGTCTAGTGAGTGCTCCACTCAGCACTGTCCGCTGGGAGTAAGCTGAATCGTGTGCCGTGAGCTCGCCGTTCCTGTGAATCGATTCACTCGGACACTTGAATGAATCGATACACTGCTTCGAATTATGCATTCAGTAGCCAACACTACTAGGCAGGTATTCTGCCCCTCTGTAGTTTTGCTGAAAAATTAATTCGAAATGTGCATAAAACAACAGAAACGAAAGCTTCACTCAGCAGAGTAACTTACATGTTTACAGTGAACCTGTTGTGACATAAAATGGTGATGGTGCAAGCTTCCGGCTGCACCAACACCATTGCTACAAGATAGAAGTCTGCCTGATCAGTTATCTGTTACAGAGTAGGGACGGGCTTAGCAGTTATTTTTGATTAACGGTTACAACTGGAGCAATTACACAAATATACTCGTTAACGTTAACGGTTAAAAATAACCTCTAGTGCCGAAATGAGTGGCTAAGACGGTTGAGGCGCTAGCCTTCTGACCCCAACTTAGCAGGTTCGATCCTGGCTCAGTCTGGTGGTATTTGAATACGTCAGCCTCGTGTCGGTAGATTTACTAGCACGTAAAAGAACTCCTGCGGGACTTAATTCCGACACCTCGTCTTCTCCGAAAACCGTAAAAGTAGTTAGTGGGGCGTAACGTCAATAAAAGTATTATTATTATTATTATTATTATTATTATTATTATTATTATTATTATTATTATTACCTCCAGTACAAGAGGGGTACCTAATATTCGCTGCACAAAGGAAATATGGTGCCAGTCTCGGGGTAGCGTGCCGGCCTGGTCAGCGATTTTCAGCTGCATCTGAGGGCTGCTTCGAGAGGTCTCCGTGTTTATACACTTGAGAAGCTATCTGACGGTGATGACGGCCTCGGTCAAGTAAGCCGAGAATAATGACCCGGAGGATTCGTCACGCTGACCACGCGTCACCTCATAATCTGCAGACATGCGGGGTGAGGAGCGGTCGCTTAGTAGGCCAAATGCCCTTCGAAGCAGGAAGCATCAGGGAAGTATAGTATGTGTACCAACCAAGTGTAAGTCATAATCCCCTTTGATACAAAGCCACTGAAAACCTGAATAGCTCGTGATAGACGCGGCGGCTACCATGCTGTTCTTACTGTCAAGCAAGATTCGCACTGAAGGTTGCCTTTTAATTTCCACTATTGGTTATTAAACCCTTAGTTTACTTTGTCATCTTTTTCGTAACTTACAAATTCTTCTTTCACCAGAATGAATGCCCTCCCCCCCTCCTACCATTCCTTTCCTATCTCTACGATACACACTCCAGTTCCATGAGAATATTTCTGCATCCATTATATCATTTCTCAGCCATGATTCAACTCCTATTACAATATCTGTCCGCCTCTGTGGTGTAGTGGTTAGCGTGATTAGCTGCCACCCCCGGAAGCCCGGGTTCGATTCCCGGCTCTGCCACGAAATTTGAAAAGTGGTACGAGGGCTGGAATGGGGTCGACTCAGCCTCGGGAGGTCAACTGAGTAGAGGTGGGTTCGATTCCCACCTCAGCCATCCTGGAAGTGGTTTTCCGTGGTTTCCCACTTCTCCTCCAGGCGAATGCCGGGATGGTACCTAACTTAAGGCCACGGCGGCTTCCTTCCCTCTTCTTTGCCTATCCCTTACAATCTTCCCATCCCTCCACAAGGCCCCTGTTCAGCATAGCAGGTGAGGCCGCCTGGACGAGGTACTGGTCATACTCCCCAGTTGTATCCCCAGCCCCAATGTCTCACGCTCCAGGACACTGCCCTTGAGGTGGTAGAGGTGGGATCCCTCGCTAAGTCCGAGGGAAAAACCGACCCTGGAGGGTAAACAGATGATGATGATGATGATGATGATTACAATATCTGGTAAGTATATATCAATTCTCGATCGGAAGGACGTGGGTTCGAATCCCCGTAAGTCGTAAAATTTAAGAAACGAGATTTCCACTTCCGGAGATGCATATGGCCCTGAGGTTCACTCAGCCTACACCAAAAATGAGTACCAGGTTAATTCCTGGGGGCAAAGGCGGCCGGGCGTAGAGCTAACCACTCTACCCCATCAAGTGCCAAGGTTACGGATAGTGGAAGCTTTTACCTTCCGCCCCTTCAAGGGCCTTCATGGCCTGTACGGAGATGACTTTCCTTTTTTATATTGATCAATTAAATTACTTAATTCGATTCCATTCTTTACTTCTACAATTGAGCACTGATATTTTTATGTCATCCCTAATTGGATTCCATTTCCCTGTACCCTTATGACCGCTACCTAGGTCACCCCGTTTCCCTGAATGTACCTCTCTATAACCCTTCTAAACAAATTTCGTAACTTGTATGTACCACTGCGGTTTAAGTGAAGGCCATCTGAGCGCGATCCCTATCTCCTACCCACCCATTAGGATCTAGAAATCTCACTCCCAGTTTCCCACATACCCACTCCATAGTCTCATTTAAATCCCCAATCACCTTCCAGTCAGTATCCCTCCTACACAGTATTCCACTGATAACAATCTCCGCTTCCTTAAACTTCACCTGTGCTGGATTGACCAGATCCCACATATCCCCAACTACGTTGGTACTTATACCTGCTTGTCTTACGTTGTTAGTACCAACGTGAAACACTACCACCCTCTCCTTTCCCTCTTCCTTCTCTTCTACTTTCCTCAACATCTGCCTCAACTTAATTCCTGGATAACACTCTACCCTGGTTCCCTTTCCCCACACACTTTCCCCACATGTCTAACCATGGAATCCCCCCATGACCAGAGCCTCAGCCCTACCCACTCCATTTGATCCCCTCCCCTCCTGGTCAGCCCTAACTTAGTTTTGCAAAATGATTTCTTAGCGAGCACCTAGGCAGGGATGGCAAACCTTTTTCCGTCTAACATGCCAATAAAGGTCGTGCTTAATACTTTTTAGTGTCTGGTGTGCCATCGGTAATTTTCCTTTAAAATCATGAAACCTCCACATATCACTTCGTTTAGGCATTAGATTGCATTACGTATAAATCTATTCGACTGAATGTTTCACGGTTTTCTTTTGCAAACACTGAAAATTACATTTTTAAAACCAGGTAAATTTAAGGAATAAGTTATATTTTTGTTTTAACCTAATAAAATTTGCAAAAAAGTATGGCCAAATAATTAATTGTGACTTAGGGCCTACTTATTTATTAAAGCGTTACGTAGAAATATGCTGTTTGAAGATTTTTGGCCTATTTATTACATGTTAGAAACATTAAAATATGTTAGTATGTCATCTTTCATTCCAGAAACACTCTCCATTAACATTTCATTTTATCTGTCAGTCATTTATCATTGCCCCAGAGGAGTGCGACAGGCTTCGGTAGTCGGCATATTTCCTACCCTCGCCGCTAGATGGGGGTTTCATTCATTCCATTCCTGACCCGGTCGAATGACTGAAAACAGATTGTCGATTTTCAGTATGTTGAGCAGCGTGCCGCAGAAGTTGTGGTCGCGTGTTACCTAGAGTTGGGCCCACAAGAGTTGAAGTCTGCCATTTAGCGCCACCGGCGAGAAAAAGTTGACTAACGCTGCTCGAAAATGGTCTGTTGCTATGGCAACGACAACAGAGATGCCACATTTAAGGATCCTATCGCCACGTGGGTTGGCTTGCTCTCAGTCGCTTTTGTAATATCATTCGGAGTAGTACTGTGTTAGCTGCGTTAGTTGTTGCTGGTTCATGTCATAATTTAAGTGTGTTTCCTAAATATCATTTTCGTTGTTAGTTTTTTTTTTTTGTAGGTTAATCAGTTGTACAGTTCTATTCTCTATTTTACATGTGCATTTCTTGAGGTTATTGTCAGTTTAGTGAATATGAAATTTCATATTATTTGTCGGCAATGACGTGTTCTGTCTTAAATGCCGGAATTAATTGCACGAGCTTAGGAACGGGTCCAAGTTAATTGAATAGCATTAGGCCAACATAGTTAATTAAATATTCAGCCTGTATGAAAGAGTGATATGCCGCAGATCTAGGTAATTATGACAACGCGGCGTACTTCGTAGTTTACTGCTTTCGCCGCTCAAATGTCAGACTTCAACTCTCGTTGGCCCAACTATAGTGGCATCCCTGACCTAGCGCCTATGTTCTTGGACACTCCCGGAACTACGCTAAATAAATAAATAAATAAATAAATAAATAAATAAATAAATAAATAAATAAATAAATAAATAAATAAATAAATAAATAAATAAATAAATAAATAAATAAATAAATAAATAAATAACCTATGGTCCAAGGGTAACAACATCCTCGAAAGATTTTAATTTCCTAACTTTTAAGGGGTTTCGGAGATACAGTGATCAGTCATTGAATTAATGATGTATATATAATCCATCAACTGAGCAGATTCTCTACGTTCGTTTTGTTTTGGTAATACAACGGCGCCTTATTTTCTCCCTGTAATATTCAGATTATTGTGAAGAGGTGGTTGTTTAATCGGGAATTGTATGAAGCGATATACCAGAACGCTTCAGAGTAAACGCACCCTGTGCTGTCAGGCGCAATCTGCTTGCACTCTCAAATATTTCTGCTGTGTCGTCTAAAGTTCCGGGTAAACCTTCGGCCAGCAATAATAGAACATGAAGAGTGCTATTCTCTTAAATTATTTTCACACGTTCTTTTCATGTTAGGAAACTACGAACTAACTGTTTTGACGCAGCACATGTATATAATCGTCACACATTCGAACCGTTGTGCAACGAAATCAAATGTTCACACTGGAGTTTAAAACTCCCGAAATGAAAATCTCATTCGAATCATTCAGGTACTATTTCCTTAGGAATATGGCACATGAGAGAAAATATGACATTTGCTAGTCCTCAGTAAAATACGCATGGATGAGTTTTTAAAACGATGAATTTGCGGTCCATGGCCTGGTTTGTAATTTTCAAAAACCCCATGGCACTACAGCCCTCGAAGGGCCTTGGCCTACGAAGCGACCGCTGCTCAGACTGAAGGCCTGCAGATTACGAGGTGTCGTGTGGTCAGTACGACGAATCCTCTCGGCCGTTATTCTTGGCCTTCTAGACCGGGGTTGCTATCTCGCCGTCAGATAGCTCCTCAATTCTAATAATGTAGGCTGAGCGGACCTCGAACCAGCATCAGGTCAAGGTAAAAATCCCTGACCTGGCATTTGTATAACAAAATGGTCCATCGAACATGTGGCTATGCGGTTTGAGTAATGTAGCTGTCAGCCTGCATTCAGGAGATAGTAGATTCGAACTTAACTGTCGACAATCCTGAAGATAGTTCTCCGAGGTTTCTCATTTTCACTAGAGATAAATGCTAGAGCTGGACCTTAATTAAGACCACGGTCACTTTCTCCTCAGTCCTGACTCTTTTCTGCTATATTCCATCGTCACCATAACATCGTTCTTTGTCGGTGTAAATTATAACACATAGTAAAAATAAAAATTTTAAAAATGCAAAATTTGTAGTGGGATTTTTCTTGTCGGATATCGTTTAGAAAGATTTCTCTGAACTCAGGATGTTGGTACTCTTAACGGTTGCCCGTAGGTACAAAGTTATGCGCTGGTCGAAAATATGAAAATTAATTTGCTTCATGTGGTCTTCTCTATGTAAATTCCGACCTATGATGTGTGTGCCATTGTATTATACACCCAACATAATGATACCATTGCCGTAATCTTACGATAATTAGAGGATAAGTTACATGGTAGGCCGCCTCTGTGGTGTAGTGGTGTAATGGTCAACTGAGTAGAGGTGGGTTCGATTCCCACCTCATCCATCCTTGAAGTGGTTTTCCGTGGTTTCCCACTTCTCCTCCATGTAAACGCCAGGATGGTACCTAACATAAGGCCACGACCGCTTCCTTCCCTCTTCCTTGTCTATCCCTTCCAATCTTCCATTCCACCGCAAGGCCCCTGTTCAGCATAGCAGGTGAGGCCGCCTGGGCGAGGTACTGGTCACCCTCCCCAGTTGTATCCCCCGACCCAGTGTCTGAAGCTCCAAGACACTGCCCTTGAGGCAGTAGAGATGGGATCCCTCTCCGAGTCCGAGGGAAAAACCGACCCTGGAGGGTAAACAGATTAAGAAGCAGAAGAAGTTGCATGGTGAAGTAATTTTAAAATATTTCCATGTTTAGTATCGAATAGGATTTGCGTCACACGATGTTGTCATGAAAACTCAGAGGGACAGTCCCTCACCTGTCCAATTCATTAGTGATAAATACGTTGTCACGGTGTACTTTTCACTGTATTCTTACCGTCGTGAGGTCGATATCGGGATCCCTGGCTGTTGGGTCCAGACTTCCTCCCAGCAAGTAGGCGACGAGAACGCTTGTTACGGCGACTGCAGTTAACGACACTGTACACCAACTTAGATTTCTCATCTTCACTCGCTTCCGAACAATCTGGTGAACTGAACTCTGGTTTAAGAAAATGTGTTATCATTCTGACCTTCAGTCCAACGAATCGCAAGCTGCATATTTATCTTCGTAGGCATAAGGTCATGAACTATCACCAATTGTAAATGAACTTCTCTTCATTTTTTTTTCAATGTTTACCGCCCTTACCTGATTAGCCTTTGCTGGCGAGATCTATACTTTCTTCTTCCTCTTCTTCTTCTTAACCTGCTTACACTCCAGGGTCAGTTTTTCCCTCGGACTCAGCGAGGGATCCCATCTTTACCGCCTCAAGGGCAATGTCCTGGAGCTTCAGACTCTGTGTCGGGGATACAACTGGGGAGGATGACCAGTAACTCGCCCAGGCGGCCTCATCTGTTATGCTGAACAGGAGGCTTGTGGGGGGATCGCAAGATTGGAAGGGAGAGACAAGGAAGAGGGAAGGCCGTGTCCGTGGCCTTAAGTTATGTATTAACCCGGCATTTGCCTGGTGGAGAAATGGGAACCATGGAAAAACACTTCCAGGATGGCTGAGGAGGGAATCGAACCCACCTCTACTCAGTTGACCTCCCGAGGCTGAGTGGACCCCGTTCCAGCCCTCGTACCACTTTTCAAACTTCGTGGCAGAGCCGGGAATCGAACCCGGGCCTCCGGTGGTGGCAGCTAATCACACTAACTACTACACCACAGAGGCGGACGAGATCTATACTTTACAGTGCGCTATGTCTTCTGGTATAGGCTGTTTCTTTCATTTGGTTTTGAAGAGATGAAATTGACTGACGTATGAGTGATGCTAGTGACGTCAATCCTCATGCAGCTAGTCCCTGTTTTGAATGGTGTGAAAATATCGGTGATAAGGTGGGTTGGTGCATGTATTTCAGTGGGCTTGGCAAACTGGAATGTAATAACTTACAGTAGAACCTCATTAATCCGGGCCCCATTAGTCCGGACTTCGCTTAATCTGGACAGCAGATTAAAATAACACACCGTGCGAGTTGGCCGTGCGGTCAGGGGCACGCGGCTGTGAGCTTGCATCCGGGAGATAGTGGGTTCGAATCCCACTGTCGGCAGCCCTGAATATGGTTTCTCCGTGGTTTCCCATTTTCACACCAGGCACGGCCACTTCCTTCCAACTCCTATGCCTTTCCTATCCCGTCGTCGCCATAAGACCTATCTGTGTCGGTGTGACGTAAAGCCACTAGCAAAAAAAGCAACAACACATAAATGCAATTACAGTATAAAGATGAGTTACGAGCGCAGAAAAATCTGAAACGGATGAATATGACGAGGATGAAGCAGGTGATATTGTTCAACCTAAGCCAAAATTTAGTGAAATTAAAGACCATCTAAACATTGTCATTAAATACATTGAAGATAACAGCAATGAAAACATATCTGCATATCACGAACATTTGAGGCATCTGCTTGAATTTTATTTAGAAAATGAATGTCAAAGGAAGACAACAAAAGATCAGCAGTTTCTTCAAACTAGTAAGCGTATGATTGCCATGTTATAATCTGTACTGCACTGGTTATTCTATATTTTTTAAGGCCTAATACTGTATTGCATTATAATTATCTTGTACACTAAACAACTTTTGTATATCTTAAATACTCTACTGTACACGTTCTTTTACTGAACAGAGTGTTTAAATATGTACCTTGGCTCATTTCATAAGTTATTTCTTTAAATCCGGACTTTAATTAATTCGGACAACCTACAGCCCCAATTAGTCAAGATTAATGAGGTTCTACTGTTGCAACTTCTGGCTCGGTGAGGAAAAATATTGGAAACTGTCTCACCCTTCATTTCCCTTGAACGTCTCCTCAGTGACTCCTAGACATCTATGACAGCTGATAACCGAACTGTTGAGGATCCAGACAGCCTTCGGGCTGAGTAATCTGCACACATACACTTGTCTGAACTCAAATGACATCTCTATAAATAAAATTTACGTTTTTTCTCTACGGTAGGAAAATGATAATTTTGTTTGACTGAAATACCTCATTGGTTTTTTGAGAGACTAAACAACTGTGTTTAATTAGAT
This sequence comes from Anabrus simplex, assembly GCF_040414725.1. NCBI lineage: Eukaryota > Metazoa > Arthropoda > Insecta > Orthoptera > Tettigoniidae > Anabrus > Anabrus simplex. The sequence continues at coordinate 182,984,387 of NC_090267.1, forward strand.
GCTGAACTAATCTTGATTATGATATTCAAAGAAGAAAGGGGCCAGAAAAGGATTGAAGTGGTTTCTTGTTGATATTTTGAGAACGGAAATGGCCTGCTTTTTGGCTGAATGGTCAGGATATAGGCCGTATGATGAAAGGGCCCTGATTTCGATTCCAGGCGATGTTGGGTGTTTTAACCACGTATGCTAATTTCTCTGACTTGGGACCTGGGTGTTTATGTTCGTTTTAATACACGTCTCAGTACACCACGCTAACAACCACCACAGGAATACGCAATAGTGAATATATCACTCACACAAGGTTGGCGTCATGAAGGAAATAGGGCGGTAAAATGTGGCCTTTATACACCAAGTGCTGACTCCATAAACGGTGAAAATGTCCTGGAAGAATAAATGTATAGAACGGTTAGCTTTATTTACAAACGTTTGAAACAAAACTAGTCCGCCTCTGTGGTGAAGTGGTTAGCGTGATTTGCTGCCACCCCCGGAGGCCCGGGTTCGATTCCCGGCCCTGCCACGAAATTTGAAAAGTGGTACGAGGGCTGGAACGGGGTACACTCAGCCTCGGGAGGTCAACTGAGTAGAGGTGGGTTCGATTCCCACCTCAGCCATCCTGAAAGTGGTTTTCCGTGGTTTCCAACTTCTCCTCCAGGCGAATGCCGGGAAGCCCACGGCCGTTTCCTTCCCTCTTCCTTGCCTATCCCTTCCAATCTTCTCATCCCTCTACAAGGCCCCTGTCCAGCATAGCAGGTGAGGCCGCCTGGGCGAGGTACTGGTCATACTCCCCAGTTGTGTCCCCGACCCAGAGTCTGAAGCTCCAGCACACTGCCCTTGAGGCGGTAGAGGTGGGATCCCTCGCTAAGTCCGAGGGAAAAACCGACCCTGGAGGGTAAACAGATTATGATGATGATGAAACAAAACTTACTTTAAATTTAATTTTAAAATGTTTTATATATCGATAGCTATGTTTGATGGAGCCAATCCTGACTGATATAATTTTGAATAACTTAGGAAATGGTACCACTGTCTGTTTTAAACCTGCGATCTTGGTTACGGGCGTCGACAATTTATCACGAATCCTCTGAGGGAGACCCTGAAATTATTCAAAACAACAACAACAACAATAATAATAACAATAGTAATAAATAATATCATATGTCCTCAGCTATCGTGGGCAAGCTTTTTAATTTGACGCCATATGGCTGCTTGCTCGCCAATTTCGACTTTTCGTTTCACTCTACGCGAGGAACAAATCTCGGTAAGTTCCTGAGGGGCCCAAAAGCTCGTTTTATGGCCCTAGAACCAACCATTCTCGAGATATTGGCACCACATCGCCAACGCTCTTCCTCCTAAATGCTGGACAGACTCACGAACGAGAAAGATTAAACCGAATCTCTCTTGGGCGTCTACAGAGTCTCTCTTATAAACTCAGACCGTCCAGTGGTGTCTATACTCTCCGCGACGTAAGCAGCAGTACGGGAGGCGCACGCATAGGAGCGTCCACATGTTTGACCTAGCATCAGTAGCCAGTCTGAATCTTTTAGCTGTTAACATGGTGAGACAGTTATCATTGCAACACCGTGTTTCCGTTCGTAAAATTTATTTTAAGTACAAGTCGGCTCGACAGGTGCGCGATGTATTTGTTCAGCAATTTCCTAGTGAAGTGCCACCTTCACGAGCACAGATTCACGTAATTGTAAATAGATTTGAAACTACTCGCTCAGTGCTCAATAAAAAACATGCGCGCACACGAACAGTTTTAACAGAGGAAAAGCTAGATGACATTGATGCGAATATTGAACGGTCACCGAAAAAAATCAGTCACAAAATTAGCATAAGTAGGGGTTTCGGTTTCTTCTGCACGCAGAGATACAAAGCTCTTACCCATCAAGCTGTACAGGTTTACACAGGCCCATTGTTTAAAACTTGCTGATCCAGCCACAAGAGTGAGATATTTTGAGTGGTATCTTGTATCATTGAATGATCGTTTATTAGACCCACAGCTTGTGTTCTTTCGGATGACGCCTGGTTTTATCTTAATGGTCATGTGAACAGTCATAACTCTCGCTACTGGTGTGCAGAAAATCCTAATGGTTTTCATGAAGTCCCTCATTATGAAGGATGCCACTTCCAGCATCGTTTATAATGTAAGATTTCAAATAAGATTGTATACACGTTTAAAGCAGGGCGGCCGCGCGCGACGTAAGTGGGCTGAGGCAGCTGCCGTAGCGCAGAGTACAAACACCGTGCGTTCGGTCTGGATTTATAAGAAAGACCTTGTATTGCTGTTTTAATGAATTTTATTGAGTAAAACAAGCCGACATCGTACGACATGGCGTGGCGAAATGACTTTTATCTGCCCTTCAAAAATCCAGCTACCTCTGCCGGTTTTGAAACCGCTATGTTGAGAACCGGAGGCCGACGATCTACCACTGATCCGCAAAGGTAGCAATGACATTACACTGACTCCGCCAACAACGGGGTGGGTGCAGCAGCTAGTTAATAATAATAATAATAATAATAATAATAATAATAATAATGATAATAATAATAATAATAATAATAATTTCCTGTGGGTATTGCTAGCCTGGGTCGATGGCATGTGCCATGTATGTGAAACTGTGTATTCTTGTGCTGAACGATAGTGTTGTGTATGTGGTTTAGGAGTTGCAGGGGTGTTGATAAAAGTACAAAAGAGGCAAGGGAATTAACCAATTAAGAATCAAATTTAAAAGTGTGGCCTTCAACTGCAATGCAAGCTCGTTCTCCCGACCTCACCCCTCTTGTCTTTTTTGTGAGGGATCATTTAAGAGCCTATTGAATGGGACTACATTTGAATTGGAGGTTGAAACGTCATTTGGATGCATGTAGCCGGTTATTCTTTACAGCGCCTGACTGCAGTCTTTGAATGTGTACGACATAATAATGGTATTGGTTTCAGGTCCCACTAACTACTTTAATGCGATTTATGTACCTTCCGTGGTGTCGCAATTTAGTTTCGCAGAGGTTATTTTATGTGCCAGTAAATCTACCGACACGAGACTGACGTGTTTGAGCATCTTCAAATACCACAGGACTGAGCCAGGATCGAACCAGTCAAGTCGGGGTCAGAAGGCCAACGCCTCAACTGTCTGAGCCACTTAGCCCGGTATTATTTATTATTTAGCGTATGGTGAATACAATATTATATACAATATGTTCAACTACCATCTCAAGTTCATAACTGAAGTTCCATATCAAAAGTTGAGAGCCAGAAAAGAGCTTCGCTTGAGACACAGTCCTCTATAGAGCCTCTATAAGCACGCAAAGGACACTCAAATGCAATGTGATCCACTGTCCGCTCATCTTCTCAGCCTGGTGAATGTGTACGACAGACAATGACACGTCATCACAGAGCTTGTATTGCATCAAGAGGCTGTATTTCGGAAGTTTTTTTAAGGATTGCAATTGAACTGATAAGTCATTGTTTCATTCTCACTCACAACAAAAAATAGTTCAATGATCAATTTCTGACCTAAAATTATTTGAGAAAAATTTGTTTTGTTCTCTTCTGTCATCCTAAAGTGTGAGTACTCAATTTTGTTACTCCCCAGTCTAAGAGTTAAACAAAACTAAGGTATCTTGTAGTACTGCCTTAGTTACCATGGCGATGCCTCCATGGAGATGAATTATTTAGTACGTAGAGTTGTGGTGGTGGTGATTACTGTCTTAAGAGGAAGTACAAATAGGCAACCATCTATGTATATACTAGCTGATGTACCCGTGCTTCGCTACGGAATTCTACATTGTAAACAAAATTCTAGGTTAGGTAGTGTACATGTTGTGAGGTTGTGAGTAACATTGTATTAAATTTTATAGCTCTTAAAGTTACTCTAGAAACGCGACGGGGAAGTCACCAAACGTCTTTTCATATATGCAGACTGGGTTAGGGGATTTTCATAGTAATGGTAGGCCTGCTTCACTACCATCAGTCACAATCAGGTTGGGGAGTTTTCATTATAATGGCAGACACTCACTCTCCACCTGCCTTTGTTCATCCTCAGAAAGAATATCTTAGCGGTTTAAAAAAACCAAACCAAACTCCATGGCACTACAGCCCTTGAAGGGCCTTGGCCTACCAAGTGACCGCTGCTCAGCCCGAAGGCTTGCATATTACGAGGTGTCATGTGGTCAGCACGACGAATCCCCTCGGTCGTTATTCTTGGCTTTCTAGACCGGGATCTTAGTGATTTACACAACTGAAATCAACATAGGTCATTACAATGACGTCAGTAGGAACGGTGCGATTAAAAGCAATGCTTTCATATGAAATCAAATGAAAACCACACATTTTCTCAGTTTTAAGGAACAGTACTACGCTGCCGATCTAACAGTCCAAAGTTTCAGAGCTGGAATGACCAGGCCGCAGACAGCCGTGATCCGTGATCACTCTTCGTTTTTTCCGGGGGGAATTGTGGAGAGTCCCAGGGCAAAAACTATGCCCTTTTACTAATCTGTTTCCTAGGAGTACCCGATGAGTCGAAAAATTTCAATTCAGTACACTGGAGGGAGGGGGGCTATCTGACGTGGAGATAAATTTTTCCTCCAAGCCAGAGGAGAAAGCCCCTTTTCCCAGCTAATTTGGAATGAAATTAATGTAGAATTTAATAAAAATGGAAAAAGGTTTTTCTGAATAAATGGCTCTTTTCAGGGTTGAATTTTGAGTTATTTAGTGAGTTGTGGTGCTATAATTTGGAATAGGTCGAAACTGTAATTCTAGACCAGGTCATACTACTACTAAGTGAGCCTCTACCTTTACGTGTGCACACTCCTCATTCCAGTCTGCGCGTCAGGGTAGGGATCGAATAGCTGGAATACCGGTACTATGATGAACCAGTGTGTTATGTATGAACCAGAGGAATGCCATGCTAAAGAAGAAAGTTATCTAACACCCCACCTTTTTCCCGCCAATATTCAGTCAGGCTGTTATATGCGCTACGTAGCAGTAATCCCATCTACCGGAGTTGAGTGGCAGCACATCACAACAAACAAAGGTCAATATAATGTTATTGTTGATCAATGTTATGCGCTTTCGATATTGTAGGCCTTCACATTTAGTTTTCTTCCGACTCTGAAACCCCACTATTATCATAGTCGGTACGATAAAACTGAATAACACATAAATAATCGGAAATTGCACTCTCTATAACTTTTGTTATGTAGTATTTTTCGATAGGACCAATAACATAGGTATTTAAACATTACATTTTAGGCGCCTTCCCCTAAACTACCATTTCATCCCGGCTGAATAAAATTGTTTATAGCTTAGACTCTATTTTCTTATTCCCCGGCTCTATATACCGATTTCTTCAAATTCTGTTTACCTATTTTCTCGTGCCTCGGCGTTGATATGGACTAAGCAACAAAAATACAAATTCATGAATATCTGCGTTATCATAGCCACCACGGAAAAAATGTATAAGAGAATGATCGGAATTTTAATTTTATATAACTTTAGTTATGTAGTATTTATCGATAGGACCACCAATAATAGAAATATTTGAGAATTAAATTTTAGGCCTTCCCCTAAACTACCATATCACTCAGCGTGAATAAAATGATTTATAGCCTAGATTGTAGTGGTTCATCCCCCGACTTCACATACCGATTTTCATTAAATTCTCTTCAGCCGTTTTCTCGTGATGCGTGTACAGACAGACAGACAGACAGACAGACAGACAGACAGACAGACAGACAGACAGACAGACAGACAGACAGACAGACAGACAGACAGACAGACAGACAGACAGACAGACAGACAGACAGACAGACAGACAGACAGACAGACAGACAGACATTACGGAAACGTAAAAAGGGCATTTCCTTGTTACTATGGACATGACCGATACAGAAATACCATTCTTTTCAAATTCTGCGCAAGTACAGACAAAAAATGAGAGTTTCGTCTCTGAAGACGATCCTGGTCGCAGGATCGATACGCGTCAGCAGATTATGAACATTACGCGACTTAATATCCCCAAATTAGTATTATAATGGATTATTTATCTTATTTCCTAAACTTTTGGGGTCAGAGCTGATGTTGTTGTCCGTGGTGCTTCGGATTTTGTCACGTCCTCGTTTGGTTAGTGGCCGACGTTTCACCATCGTTCCAGTAGGCTATGCCAAGCTTGGTTGATAACGGTGGATTTATTTTCGGAGACGGAGAGGGCCCGCAACCGCGGCGTGGTGATCAGCGCAAGCTACGTCGCCTCCAACATGCTGTTATTTCTTAGAACTTGTCGTGTTGGTGATTACTGTTTTAATAGGAAGTACAACTAGGCAACCGTAACATTAATCAGAAGGGAAAACTAGTAGCTGTCCGGCACTCCGAAAAATGATGGTATCGGGCAAAGAAAATCAACGGCCGCGAAGGGCGTGAAAATGAAATACTCCCTAGGCCTCGTAAATCTAATACCGTCGGGGTCGGAAAAGAACAAGAATTGACCAAAGAAGGTCGGACAGGATAGACGAAAGTGAGGAGCCTGGTACAAGTAAGTGGAAGCAATGCCAGGGTTCAACTTCTAAGAAGAGAAAGAGACACCAGGGAGGATACTTACCAGTACTACCAGATAGATAAGGTGATGAGTACGGCTGGGAAGTTTATGGCCTAAAGAAGTATAAAATAAGCCAGCAAATATGCTTTAAAACTAGCTACAGTCACATATCGTTGGTCTCTTACATGCCAGATAACGTCCGTAACTCGCAGTAATGCTGTCGCGGTACTATGTCCTTTTTTAAAGCCGGGTTGAAAAGGGTCAAGGGGGGAATTCTGAGTCAGGTATACAGTGATGTGTGCATGAATAAGTCGTTCGAGTGCTTTTGTGAGGGGTGGTAGAATGGACACAGGGCGGTAATCTGCCATGCTGAAGAGGGCCCTTCGTGGGGGGTGGGTAAGATAGGAAGATAGACAAGAAAGAGGGAAGCGAGCGGCCGTGGCCTTAAGTTAGGTACCATCGCGGCGTTTGCCTGGGGGAAAGTGGGAAACCGCGGAAAACCACTTCGAGAATCGCTGAGGTTGGAATCGAACCCCCTCTATTCAGCTGACGTCCCGAGGCTGAGTGGACTCCGTTCAAGCTCTCGTACCACTTTTCAAATTTCGTGGCAGAGCGGAAAATTGAACCCCTCCGCAGGGTGCAGCTAATCATACTAACCACTACACCACTCCTTCATTTTCTAAGTTTCAAAAATAGGAATTGCATTAACTTTGTAGTCACTGAAGTCTTTCAATATACTGAGAAATGCTGGTCAAGTGTCATAATACTGGTGATCAATTTAGAAGACAGAGTGTATCATAGTAATTAGGTAATTTTCTTAAGTGCATTGATTCTAAACGGATCTAAATGCTGTTATCACACTGGGCAGAGGGCAGTTCCAGGCTGCAAAGTCCAGTCATGATCTGTCAACATGAGTGATCTGATAAAGGTCGGCCTGCATTTCGTCTTGTAAAGTTACCAGATAAGAGTCCGGTTCCATGGCTAAATGGTTAGCGTGCTGGCCTTAGCTCACCGGGAGCCCGGGCTCGATTCCCGGCAGGGTCGGGAATTTTAACCATAATTGGTTAATTCCCCTAGCACGGGGAGTGGGTGTATGTGTCGTCCTCATCATCATTTCATCCTCATCACGACGCATACACCCAGTCCCCGTGCCAGGGAAATTAAATAATTATGGTTAAAATTCCCAACCCTGCTGGGAATCGAACCCGGGACCCCTGTGACAAAAGTCCAGTATTCTAACCATGGAGCCGGACATCCGACGGATGAATTACGATCAATAGTATCGTGTGCCCTCAGTCCATATGAATACTGCGGAGAGGTTTTGGAATTGACTCCAGACTTTTGTCACGCAATTTAGTGTTTGGAAATTGTATACCATTGTCTTTCACCAACTCTCCTACCCTGCCGGCCATTTTTTTCCCGCCATCAGGACTCGAACCTGCTAACCAGGTGTCTGACCATGTAGACCGGACACCTCAGGCGGGCATTTCATCTAACTCTTCAATAATCTACTAAAAGTCTAGAGATTTTGTAAATTAAGTGTAACCTTCTACTTCTACCGCTTTTCCAACACCTTGTGGAGTTACAGGTGCGAACTGTGTCGCACACGTGCATTTGGCCCATTTTAACGGCCGGATGCCCTTCCTTACGCCTATCGGATATGGAGGGATGTAATCACTATTCCGTGTTTCTGTGGTGGCTGGTAGTGTAAAGTGTTGTCTGAATATGAAGAGGAGAGTGTTGGGACAAACACAGACACAGTCCAGAAGAATTAATCACACCTGATTAAAATCCACGACCCGGCCACGAATCGAACCCGGGACCCTCTGAAACGAAGACTTCGACGCTGACCATTCAGCCAAGGAGTCGGACGATGATATAATAATGTATGATAGAGATTATTATACAGTAATCACCAAACTCGAGTTCACGACTCTCTCAAGAGACAAGCAAAGAGTTTTATGACTGGAGACAACAGCGTTTTTGTGCCATTCTCTGTCCTGTAAGGCTCGATCGTTAGTAGTCTATAGCTCTGTCCTTGTGCTAGTGAGGCACGTGATTTACTTGACACTCTCAGTGAATGTGAATACAAAGCGCTCAGTAACAATAATCCATGAACAACGAGGGTTTATTGCTGAAACATACATACATACATACATACATACATACATACATATTCATATTATTATTATTATTATTATTATTATTATTATTATTATTATTATTATTATTATTATTATTATTATTATTATTATTATACATTCCTTTAGCTCCCTAAGGAGCACGTGAACCATTAAATAGCACTGGTATTCTTCATCTTCTTGTTCTTCTTATCTTCCCAAATCGTCTTCACCCTTTCACTATGGGCCTGCCGTCTTTCTTGTGTTCATAAGTTTTTGAGTTTCAAGCTTTTCTCAGATGGATTCTTGGGTGCAAATTTATGGGTGTTGATCTTTTGTCTGTATGTATTCCTTGTGGTTGCCATTGGATCAACGTCGACTTCCGCGAGGTCCTTTTGTGTATCCACTAGCCAGCGAACTTTGGTTTGTCGGTTTCCATTGATAATAAGAAATATTTTCTTAGCCAGTCGTAAGTCATCCATTCGTGCTAAATGTCCATAAAATTTCACACGCCGTTTGCGTGCGACTGAAGTGAATCGCTCAGTTAATGCACAGAGCCCTTCCGAGCTTTTCCGCATCCATATACCCTCTTGAAACTTAGGCCCGAATATCTTAGTATATTATTATTATTATTATTATTATTATTATTATTATTATTATTATTATTATTATTATTATTATTATTATTATTATTATTATTATTATTATTATTATTATTATTATTATTATTTGCGAAAATGACCACTTAGAATCACGCTACAATTTCAATTTTTCTTCGTCTGAAGTTTCCTCTTCCTCCAGCGCTCATTCGTGTGGGCGCTATGCTGTTTCTTCTGTTCATCCGTGCAATATTAAGAATAAAATACAGACAGCAGTTGCAGACATCCCACAGGCTTCAATTGTAAAATTCATCACTAATATTTAAATATTTGTATACAATGAAAAGAATAATATGTCCACCTCTGTGGTTTAGTGGTTAGTCTGATTAGCTGCCACCCTTGGAGGCTTGGGTTCGATTCCCAGCTCTGTCAAGAAACTTGAAAAATAGTACGAGGACTGGAATGGGGTCCGCTCAGCTGCGGAGGTCAACTGAGTACAGGAGGGTTCGATTCCTATCTCAGCCATGCTCGAAGTAGTTGTTTCTTTTTGCTAGTTGTTTTACGTCGCACCGACACAGATAGGTCTTACGGCGACGATGGGACAGGAAAGCGCTACGAGTGGGAAGGAAACAGTCGTGGCCTTAATTAAGGTACAGCCCCAGCATTTGTCTGGTGTGATAATGGGAAACCACGGAAAACCATTTTCAGGGCTGCCGACAGTGGGATTCGAACCTACTATCTCCCGAATACTGGATACCGGCCGCATTTAAGCGACTGCAGCTATCGAGCTCGGTCGAAGTAGTTTCTCCTCCAAGCAAATACCCGGATGATACCTAACTAAAGGCCACGGCCGCTTCCTTCCCTCTTCCTTGTCTATCCCTTCCAATCTTTCCATCCTTCACAAGGCCCCTGTTCAGCATAGCAAGTGAGGCCCCAAATTCACTGAGGATGTTATCTAGTGTCTCTCTGCCCACCGAGCCAAAGGCTATGGTACTAGTCCTTCTGGTCCTCCTTCTCAGTTGTATCGCCCTACCCAAAGTTTCACGCTCCTGGACACTGCCTTTGAGGTGGTAGAGGTGGGATCCCTCGCTGAGTCTGAGGGGAAAAAACCAACCCTGGAGGTTAAACGGATTAAGTAAGAAAATAATGATAATAATATTTCGACTGCTTGATTGATAGTTCCATTCTAAAATACAAATGATAGAATAATTTGGCTTAGGCAATGAATGAATGAATGAATGAATGAATGAATGAATGAATGAACGAACGAATAGAATACTCTTCTCTCCCAATCACGGGTGACGACCAGTTGGGATGAGAGTATTCATTTATTATAATCGTGATATAATATAGGTACTACATGCAGTTAGTTTCTTTTTTGTTACAAAATAGAATATAACCATTCTTACATCCCTACCACACATGAATGGACGAAGGCAACGAACAGGTATCCACCTCGCCAGTCGCCAGTCACGGATGATCATCAACTGGAGGAGAGATTATCCGCCCACAGCAATCATATACGCTTGGGTAACAAAACAGGAGTGATCATCCAGCAAACCCTCACCGACACCATCACTAAAGTCAAGTTTGGAGGATAAATTTCAGGTGGCTTTGTGATAAAGGCAGGAGTTCAATTGAAAATGGAATACTACCTAACTAGGGTGTGGGGGTATTAATAAAGTTGAGCACCTGCATTTTGCTCAGATTTTTGGAGAAATAATAAAGAAAATGTTGCGTGACTAACTGAACATTTTCTGAGTGGCAATTTTTAACTAAGGGCTGGTGCCTTAAAAATAATGAGAATGTGAATATTTTCCTTCGTTATATCGTAAATCTAGGTTTTCAACGTGCCGTATAGGTAGATATGGGAGTTCACCAGTTAACAGGATCCTTGACAGTTTAAAATGTTACGATGACTGTTATGCGAAAATCCAGTGTCGGGATTAGATTTCCTTCTCCCATTGAGCAACTACAGAAGGAGAAAGACCAATGGCAAGGAAAATATTATACGACTTCACTTCGGCTATAGGTGCTAATAATACACGTAGGAGGCCACCCGGCCTCCCATCTCAGTTGTCCAGTCTACCGGGCCATAGCGCGGGCAGAGAGGAAGGAGGCCCGGCGTCATGATCCACCCCATTCCAGGAGGTCCCCGCTTCGGCGGGCTTGGCCTCATTCTGCGGGATAGGAGACTGGGTACGAGGGACCCCAAGGAGGTGGTGTCGTGCGGCGGGCCCTAGTGGTACTCGACGCATGGCTCCGCAGCCGGCAAGGCCCGCGCTAGTCACGGCCGTGCCCAGACGGACTGATCCCCTGGCAGATGGAACGGCGAGACTACGGTTCATGGATTGCTGGTGCATGATACCTTTTCTCAACTAACACTATCACTGGACCTTTATCCAGCCCACATCCTTGCATGTGCTATCACAAGATGTCAGGTTTTACATGTAGGCTATTTCTCTTTTCTGTCTATGTGTTTTTTCCCTGACCCTTCAATACCATACTTCAACACCACCTTACCTAATACAAACTCTTGCCGTAGTAACGTGTCTGACATGGAAACCGGCAGATACTCCTTGTATCACTTCCCTCTCTTCCCTGCTATCTCTTTCTTCTTAGAAATAATAGCATGTCGGAGGCCATGTAGATTGAGTCGATGGTCACGCGGGGGGAGCGGGCTTCGGGGGCCCCCGCGAAAAAAAAAAAAAAAAAAAAAAAGGGTCTCCACTACTTGACTACTTGCTGTGGTGCTGTGCGGATCGGTTAGCCACGGCGAATCATATTTTGTGCGTATTTCCGGTAAGTATTTTTCTTAATAATTAAGAAATTAAAGGAAATAATTACTGATAAGACAACACGGTTTGTACAAATTGCTTTTTTAAAAATAATTCCCAGTTTCAGGCGGCTAAAATGGAGTAAAAATGCAATGTTTTCTCCACAAAGTGAGGGGCGACTGACCCTCCATCCCGCATCTTCCTCTCCCACCTTATCATCGCCATCGTTAGACAGTTTTTTCTTCCATCTGGTGGCGATGGACTGAAACGAGTCGCTCTAAAATGAGCATAGGCGTGCGCGCTGCGATTTGGCAGCGACGCGCAGGTAGGTAGACAACGGTCAGTCGTTTGTTGATAGTGATGGGTTGCTACTGGAATCGCGAAGAGTCGATTCCATATGCTTGGGGAATCGGCTACCCGATTCCGGAATCGATTCCGAGAAACTAGTAGCACCATCTATGATACAGATACGTAAACACGTGCAGCACAAACTTGTTCTGTAATGTGAGCTCGTTTTGGTTTGTAACCAGGTCACTTCAGAAGCCGTGCCTGCTCTCACTGTAGTGTCCTGGAATTATACACTCTAATGCGACTGTAATTTGATCAGAAAATATGATTCTCTGTTTGAAACTAATCAAATTGTATGTATTGCAAACAAATAAAAAAATATGACATAATATAGCACTACTGCGGTATTTCAACAAAATACAATTGTACTAAAGAGACAACCGTAACTAATGTTAAGCAGTGATGAAAACAAAAATAGTAATTCTGACAGTTTCTCATAATAATATTCTTCTTATTTTTCTACCACTTTCCCGACACCTGTGGGGTCGCGGGTGCGAACTGTATTGCACATGTTGATTTGGCTCTGTTTAAAACAGGATGCTCTTCCTGACGCTAACCCTATGTGGAGGGATGTAATCACTATTGCCTGTTCCTGTGGTGGTTGGTAGTGTGGTATGTTGTCTGAATATGAAGAGGAAAATGTTGGGACAAACACAAACACCCAGTACCCGGGCCAAAAGAACTAATCAGAGGCGAATAAAATACCCCGCCCGGCCAGGAATCGAACCCAGGATCCTCGAAATAGAAGGCATCAACGCTGACCATTCAGCCAATGAGTCGGACAGTAACACAAATGTTCATTGCAAATTAAATGTAACGGAAGACTGGTACGCTACGAAACAACTTATGTGCTTATTAAAAATGTGACTTAATTCCACAGACTTTATACGTTTATACTAATGATATTTCAAAACCACCTCAGAAAAATACAGCATAAGCATTAATAACAATGTCGATTGCTACACCCAGTGTCGAAATGTGTAATGTGATTTCCACACTACCAGGATAAGTTGTTATTTCATTAGTCTATTATGTGGCATACTTCATTCATGCAACCAATAAGACATTTCACTGTATACAAAAGAAATAGTAAATATTGCACGTTCAAATTTGCCCCACTTATATACGGAAGACTCGCTCTAGTCAAGGTCTGTCTAGGGAGGTCAAGTCACGAATGCTACTTATGGAGCCGCCATATTGGGTCTTTAAGCGAGCGTAACCAAAGGCAAGTGTATTCGAATTTAGAGGATTTCGGTACCGTACATTGAAATAAAAACAAAATACCAACCAATTTTTATAAAGAATTTAATTGGGCATCTCCTGGCCATGTATATGTAACTGTATAACACTTAAATGATATGAATACATTCACAGCTATTTGAATAGGAAGATAATTAACAGAGCCTGAAATTCTATTTTTTTTTCTTTTCTGAGAAACAAGAATCAACAGAAAAGCTCATGTTATTCTCTTTTACTTCCTTACAACTTGGTCTTACTGTGTTTCTTATTAATATCATCTGTCAAATACGTAATCTTATTGACAGAAATATAGAAATCTGTACAGCACCTGTGTCATATCATGATTACCGGTACATGAAATACTGAACTTGAAGTACTGTACCGGTATTTAAAGTACTAAACGACGGTTGTAATAAATTACCTTCAGGGTTTTCTTTATTAAGAGGGGCAATGGAACAACAACCACGGTATCCCCTGCCTGTCATAAGAGGCGACTGAAAGGGGCGTCAGGCTCTCCTAACCAGGGAGCTTGAGTTGGCGACCACGGGGCTCTTAGCTGAGTCCTGATATTCGTGCAAATAATAATAATAATAATAATAATAATAATAATAATAATAATAATAATAATAATAATAATAATAATAATAATAATAATGGTTAAGAAAATTAAAGCCATTGGTAGACACGATTTCATAAGAAATAGAAATTCAGTCATTATTAAGTTGAGTTAACCTAGGTTAGACTATTTTAGGGATTACATTAGGATATTATGTTAGGCTACGGTACATTAAATTACAGTAGTTGGTTAGTGCGAGTGAAGCGAGTATTGTGATCTTTAAGTATTTGTCCAGCCATAGAATGTACTCTATAGAGCATTTAAGATGAATGAAATTTAGCTGTAAATAATAACTACAGTATCGGTATAGTATAAGACTGCTATTATCAATACAATTGTTGTAATGACGGCCAGCTGGACATAAATTGTTGGTTTGAAGTGATAGGCCTATTGTTTGTTGTGATTATAATTGGTAACTGAACAGGAACAAGTATTTCAAATATCTGTGAAACATTTCTACGCTGCATGTAGGGTTAGAATGATACAGTTTGTAGTTTACATGAAAAGGAATGGAATGAAATGGCGTTTGGCTTTTAGTGCCAGGAGCGTCTGAGGACAAGTTCGGCTCGCCAGGTGCAGGTCTTTTGATCTGACTCCCGTAGGTGACCTGCGCGTCGTGATGAGGATGAAATGAGGATTAAGACGACACATACACCCAGCTCCCGTGCCAGAGAAACTGACCAATTATGGTTAAAATTCCTGAACCTGCCGAGAATTGAACTTGGGACCCCTGTGACAAAAGGCCAGCACACTAACCATTTAGCCATGGAGCCGGATACATGAAAAGGAAATTTTCATAAACATCAATACTAGTATTACACATTTCCTGTTACTTTTCTTGCTTGTTTTGAAAGACAATTCTCTTTCTTTGGGAGTTTACCTATTATATGTCAAAGACTTAGGTGGATTAGGGACTTCGAAAATTTTTGGGATGGAATTCCACTTGATTAGTTTCCGTCCATCTGCCCTCTTTAGTTCAAATTGCCATTCTTCAAAATGATGCTAGAAGAAAATACACCGGGCGAGTTGGCCGTGCGGTTAGAGGCGCGCGACTGTGAGTTTGCATCCGGGAGATAGTGGGTTCGAACCCCACTGTCGGCAGCCCTGAAGATGGTTTTCCGTGGTTTCCCATTTTCACACCAGGCAAATGCTGGGGCTGTACTTTAATTAAGGCCACGGCCGTTTCCTTCCACCTCCTAGGCCGTTCCTCACCCATCGTCGCTATAAGACCTATCTGTGTTGGTGTGACGTAAAGCCACTAGCAAAAAGAAAAAAAACATAAGACCTATAAATATAAAACATAGTTCATATAAACATACTGTTATTCAGGAATAATACGAATGTATAACTTCACTAACCTCGCACAAGAAGCAATTATCTGTAGGTTGTCATTTGTCACGCCTACAGTTTTGTACCCACTGAGCTCTCCTTTTCTTATCTCTCGGGAAGCGAAACACTCTAATTCCGTCAGTTGTCTTATTTTGACAATTTGGTGCGGTGCAGTACCCCGTTTTCCTTCAAAATACAAGTAATAACTCACATCATTACATCAGGCACGCCCACGTAACAACGATATTTGAGACCCAATATGGCCGCCATCGCAAAGGATTGTGGTAGCGTGACCAGACCTCCCTAGACAGACCTTGGCTCTAGTGAGTGCGCCCAGCACACCCTAGTGACGTCATCGGGAACCGATTCCTCGCATGAACATTGAGTGTGACTTCGGAGGCGTGGAAACCGATTCTCGCGATTCCAGGCGTCATTCGCGCACATCACTATTTGTTGGGTAAGAACGGGGCTAGGTCCTGCTTCCGCGGCCCCAGATGTCCCACAAAATGGAGCTAGCCCTGTCTAGGGCTATGCTACATCACACCGGCTAAGTGCCAATAGTCTTGCAGCGTCGCCGGTAGGATTACATATGTATTGTTATTTTAACAAACTGCACAGTGAGTGATGGTCTGCTAGCATGATTATAAATTATTCATCACCTCCATTTTGGAGTTATCACCGTATGTCGATTGTAAACTGTGTATACTACGAGCGAGAATCTTTCTTCTTGTGACCCAAACTATTTCTCGCGTGTTTCAAGTGTGTTCGGCCTTTAAAATGTGAAAAATTACAAAATTTGCCGTCACGGGGACTTGCCCAACGCTATGCGCAAGCTTTAGATATGTAACCGTCCAGGCTTCTCCAGTCCTACTAATTTAATATAATATCATTTTACGCGATATCATTTGATATCAAGTTTATCCGCCATCGGCAATTATTTGTATTAACATATTTATTCAACGTCAATCATTTGTAATCAAGGCATTTTGGAATCATATTGTGTATATGATAACATCGTTTTATTATTTAAATTATTATATTATGTAGGATAAGAATTCATTATGTTGTAAATACGGTCAATATGTTGAGACATAGTTGTTTTCATTTCATCTCATGTTTGTGTATACGGAGGGTTATTCTTGAAGCTTGGGATTTTGCGTGCGTCATGGGTTTATTTTATGACTAAGGCTAGTAAACAGCGACCCGTGCGCGAGGCTTGCAAGCTGGTCAGCTATATCATCGCCACGCCTTCTGGACTTGTCCAGGAGGAAGAGAAGGGGAGTTGATGCTTCGATCTATCGAATCAGATACTTCGTTGTATATGAGTTTTGAGATTGAACTGTTACCAAGAGTGGGAGTGAGCCCGGATATATACTGATTCTCAACACGAGAACGAGACCTTACAGCCTTACAACCTTACAACCTAACTACGGATACTCCATCACTAGTACTTCTACTGTGAACATCTACTTTGAACGACGTGATTTGATTTTTGAAACAGTGTGTGGTCGCTCCGCGACATAGTTATGTTTGTACAATGTGTTGTCGTTTCGATACAGTACTTAGTTGCGGTAATGTTATCAGATCTGCGTGACACGAAACAAGCTTACGGCTTGTGTTATTTTCAGTAAATATTCTGGACGAAGAACTATGTTTAGTTCAAGTCCATGGAATTTTGGTACAAGTCTGTACCGTATAAATAGTATAGCTCAGTTGGTTTGAGATTTCTACTAATAAGGAAAAATTCATATCTCTGAATTTTCTCCTCATACGATCAACGCTGATCAGTTATTACAAGTATAGGGCCAATGTCTAATGTAAAGACCAGGCAAGTAGGGAGTGCTAGTCCAGATAGCCCGTATCATATCAGAGAAGGAAGGAAGGATGTCCATGGAGCAAAGTCTACATCGAAAAGAAGAGAACGAGTAACCACGGAAACCAGATGACGTCAACGAAAGCTGCAATTGGTGAGCTTCAATTAGATAAAGCAAGCAATAGTAAATTCAGTAAATTATAAATTCCTCCACGCTTTAAGGAAACTTTTCCGATTCGTCTCATTTTTTTGTATAATAAATTCATTTGTATTTTATATTGCGTTAATTTTCTTTCTTAAGCGATACTTAATGGTTAATTATTTGAAATCCTACCCCTGTGATTTAAGTATAAGTCTCTATGCTAGTAAATATAATTTTGGTTTACAGTTTTATTTAAAACTGTAACCATGGCGCCCAAACATTACATAGAGAAATGGGGAACCATGGAATGTTAATTGTTTCTATTTGCGTGGCAATTTGCGGGCAAGCCACAAATAGCTTATTTAATATTCATGTGTCCCAAGATAATAACTTTCATCTCCCCAAGTGTCTTGATGAGAGGTGGAACAGTTACATTTGTCGCACCAACGTGGAGCTCGAAAACCGTGGAAAGAAGGCAGTAAAGTAGAATCTGTGTTAGTGGGGGTTAAGTGAGGGTCCATATAATTTGTATGTGTGATTTTGGGGGAATCATGGCTGCACAAGGTGAAAAGGACATGAAATTACGTAGCGGAAACTTAGTAAAGGGAGGCGAGACGCTGAATTCTGGGAATGTTGTTGATGAAAGCATTGAAGTAGATAAAACGGTAGAGAGTGGTGGGAGCATGGAAAATAGCACAGAATCTGATGTAGCTAGGATGGAGGGCGAGAAAGAAAGTAGTACGAATAGTGATAAGAATATTTAACAACTGTTTGTGATGATGCAAGGGATATCAGAGCAAACGAAAGGGATAGATGAAATTAAGAAGGAAGTAGAGAGAACGAAAACCGAAATTAGCAGAGAAATAGAACAGAATAAAACCGAAATTAGCAAAGAAGTAGAGAAAACACAGACAGAGATTAAAGAAAATAGAAAGGAGATAGAACAGACGAGAACGGAAATTAGCAGGGAAGTGAATGCTAGGATGGATGCTTTAGATCATAGATTAGATGAAGCACTAGAGCAGCAGAAACTTTTTGAGAATCAGTTAGCGGAACAGGAGATGAGACGTAGCCAACATGAGAAAGAGGTATACAAACAAGGAGGAAGGTCGGAACCTTCAATGGTGTTTTAAATCTTTCTATTTAATTTTCTATTTTGAAGTTTGTATCCTTTTCTTCCAATAATTCTCCCGAACGGCGGTTGCTTTAATTTTATATTTTTCTTTCAGTGAGTTTCTCTTGACTTTAACTGAGCAGATCGCTCGGCGTTACTGTTGAAAATGTATTAATTTATTATTATTACATTTAAATTTTAGTTTTGTATCAATTATTAAAACTTTACTTGGTGAGTTTTGAGATAGCGTTAGAGTTCAAATATAGTCGGTTGTGAAGCTCGAAATGTTACTTACGTATAGCAATTGTTACGTCACAGCCACGGCCTCCCATACTTTTGTGCTTTTATACGGGGCCTTGCTTTAATATAATTTTCTTGCGATTGCTGTACCATCGGTTGCTTTTGACTGTGATGGGCGTGTGCTCTGACATCTTGGTATTGTTAAGTATGCATTCTGATTACACTTACCTAGTTTTTTTATTGTATGGCTTCAGGTGTACTGTTCGATAATGAATACTTTTATCCTCATGCATGGTTTATTTCCTTTTATTACATTTTGGTAGTTCGGTAGTCATTGTGGACACATTTCCAGTTTCACGGCATCCGGGGTTCGAACTAATAATTTTCATAATCGAGTATGGGTTTGGTATTTATTTGTCCGATTTCTTGGTTGAATGGTCAGCGTTCCTTCGGTTCAGAGGGTCCCGTGTTCGAATACCGATCGTGTCGGGGATTTTAATCGTGTTTGATTAATTATTCTGGCTCGGGGACTGGGTGTTTGTGTTTGTCCCAACACGTTCCTCCTCATATTCAGGCAACACACTACACTACCAACCACAAAAAAAACACGCAATAGTGAATACATTCCTCCATAAAGTGTTGGCGTCAGGAAGAACATCCGGCCGTAAAACAGGGCCAAATCCACATGTACGACACAGTTCACACCCGCGACCACACAGATGTGGGAAATGCGATAGAAGAAAAGAAACAAGGTATTTATTTCAATGCGTACCGTACTTTATATTTATAAAATTTTCACTGTATAATAATTTATTATAAAGGGTGCCTACCGGTACCTTTTTATTTTACTTTTTTCTGTTAACTCTCCAGGGTCGGTTTTTCCCTCGGACTCAGCGAGAGATCCCACCTCTACCGCCTCAAGGGCAGTGTCCTGGAGCTTCGGACACTGGGTCGGGGGATACAACTGGGGAGGATGACCAGTACCTAGCCCAGCCGGCATCAACTGCTATGCTGAACAGGTGCCTTGGTGGGGGATGGGAAGATTGGAAGGGATAGACAAGGAAGAGGGAAGAAAGCGGCCGTGGCCTTAAGTTGGATACCATCCCGGCATTTGCCTGGAGGAGAAGTGGGAAACCACGGAAAACCACTTCCACCTCTACTCAGTTGACCTCCCGAGGCTAAGTAGACCCCGTTCCAGCCGTCGTACCACTTTTCAAATTTCGTGGCAGAGCTGGGAATCGAACCCGGGCCTCCGGGGGTGGCAGCTACTCACACTAACCACTACACCACAGAGGCGGACCATTATGCATTTTTTTTCATATTTCCAGTTTGTATTAAATTGAATTTCTCCGTTTGAAAAAAAATGTTTGTTTATGTTTACTAACGGTGACTTTCCCCTGTTGTCCTCACCTCTTTTTCGTGTGGAATGGGTTTTCTTCCGGTATCGCTTCACTTGGACCATCTTGCAGAGGGAGTGTGCTTTTGAAGGTAAGTGTTCTGTAATTGTTGTGTTTTTATTTTATTCATGTGGTGCTGTTTTCCTTATGTATCTTGTTTTCCAGTGTTTTCTTGCTCTCCCTTCTCCTGTCCACTATTGTGTTACTACCGCCTCTCCAGTGATAAAGGAAAGCGTAGACCTGGTGCTGGAATGGTAAACAAATTTTCTTTTTTAATCTGCTTACCCTCTAGGGTTGGTTTTTCCCTCGGACTCAGCGAAGGATCCCACCTCTACCGCCTCAAGGGCAATGTCCTGAAGCGTGAGACAATGGGTCGGGGATGGTGGGCCTTGGTGGGGGATGGGAAGATTGGAAAGGATAGGCAAGGAAGAGGGAAGGAAGCGGCCGTGGCCTTAAGTTATGTACCATCCCGGCATTTGCCTGGAGGAGAAATGGGAAACTACGGAAAACCACTTCCAGGATGGCTGAGGTGGGAATCGAACCCACCTCTACTCAGTTGACCTCCCGAGGCTAACCCCGTTCCAGCCCTCGTACCACTTTTCAAATTTTGTGGCAGAACCGGGAATCGAATAAGGGCTTCCGGGGGGTGGCAGCTAATCACACTAACCACTACACCACACAGGCGGACGGTAAACATACTTACAGTACCACATGTACGGTGCAGGCCTACACCATGTGACGGCACATCGGTTGCGGAACACTGCTCTGGTGACGTAATAAGTCCTTGGGCGAAGACGCGCAGCAAAGAAAAGAGGATTCTTGAAGTTCCTGAAGTTCCTCGAAGCTTATACTGATAACGTAAAGAAGAATTCTTACATTTGAATGTAAGAACATAATTTCCAAAGTTTCCAAAGTTAAAAACCATAAAATGATAATACTGTATCGTCTAGTAACAGTAACACATGTTCGGAATACCTACAAAACCCTACAATCAGAATAGTTCAAAATCACTACCATTCACCAATATTGATCAGTAAATCATAGCAGTTTAAAAGAGATCAAAAGGAAAAGAAAGACTTCCCCCCGAGTCTACGTTTAATGAATTGCTTTCAACACAACACCTCATGGAAACCCATTATCAAAGTTAGGCTACACACATTTTTCTCAGTTACCGTAACTGTATTCCTAAACCTACCAGTACATCACTTTCTTTCTGTAACCGAAGGAATTTAAATTCATAGTTGTCACTAATCAACACCTGGAACAGTATGAAGAGAATACAACTCAGGGACATGAATATTGGTAATGACACTTCAAAACTTATTTGTCATTCGAATGAAATACAAAGAATATCCATACCAAATCGAATGGGAAACCTACATCCGTTATTATAAACATGGTACCGATATAAAATTATTTAATACACGCCGGAATAATGCCAATTGCTTAAACGATTACAACGAGCACGACTAACCTTCTTTCCGTTAATATTTAGTCCTTTGTAAATCCAAAAGTTATGGTATTGGCACGTTCATAGTTGGACAACCAGACGCATAATACACACTTCAAATAATTAGGGCAACATGCTTTGTAACGTCTGGTATGTGAACGTTAATTTGGTAGATGGGGTTCCAGTGGTCGTACAGCATATCTTGAGACCTTAGCTACTCAGGGTATGTCCAATCGGTTATAATCCATCTGTAGGCGTAGCCATGCATTAAACTGTCAGGTGACCCCTCAAAACAAAGTTAATGGCGGTGCGTTCGTGTGTCGTTGTGAGGTACACAGACTACTGCGGTCATTTGAGCACGTTGTATGTAAACCAGCACATCCCACGAGACATCTTGGAGATTTAAGTCGCAAGGGCCATCACTTTGATCCAGGAAGGATGGACTTTTCGTCGTGTTGCTGTGGATCTCAATGTCTCTCCGTGAGTTATTCACCGCTTGTGGAATCGCTACAATGAGAGAGGCCAGTTCACGAGGAGAGTTGGACAAGATCGTGGACGCATGACAACCCCATAGGATGAGCGATATCTGACTATCTGTGTGTTGCAGCGTCGTTCAGCAACAGCCAGAGAACTGCAACAAGACCTGAGGAGGGTCATTGGAGTCACGGTGTCTGACCAGACAGTAAGGAACAGGTTAAGAGAAGTGTCCTTACGATCCAGACGTCCTGCGCAGCTCGCCTTCTGTTTGCCCGTACCCACGTCAACTGGCAACTTCGCCAATGGAGACCTGTGTTGTTCTCAGACGAGTCCTGATTTCCCCTGATACAGCGTGATGGACGTTAACGTGTATGGAGACGCCATGGTGAGCAGTACATGCCAAATGTCCAGGAAGGCGACCGATTCGGACAAGGTTCTGTGATGGTGTGGGGTGGCATCAGTATTGATGGCCCTACGGATCTTGTCGTCGTCCGTGGTAATCGTACCGCTGCGGGGTACATCGAGCAGATACTGCTACAGCATGTGTTGGTTGATGCATACGGTGTTGGCCATGAATTCGTACTCATACACGGCAACACCAGGGCTCATGTACTGTAGCTCGCATCACCAGAGCCGTCTTGCGAGAACTGGACATTCAAGAGATGGAATGGCCAGCAGTGAGTCCCGACCTTAATCCCATCGAGCATGTGTGGCATAGGCTTGACAGAAGTGTTCGTGGGCGTCCTGTTCTACCACAGACTCTCCAAGACCTCGAACAGGCTCCCACAGAAGTATGGGACCTGATACCGCATCGTGGCATCCGTCGACTTATACGGAGTATGCCACGTAGGTACCAAGCTGTGATAAATGCTCGTGGAGGACATAACCATACTGAAGCTCTCCACCTGTGATTAAAAAAATCCACCCTGGAGGACTGTTATCACTTTGTTTTCACCCCTATTTGGACATTTCCGTTTGTGTTCTGAAAATGAACGTGAATCCATCGATGTTCTTTTGTATACTTCAACGGTAAGGAATAAAGGTTTAGTTCGTAATATGCCTAGGTGTGAGGTATTGTTTTGTGGAGCTTGGCATACGTTCAAAAACATGTTCCCCTAATTTTTTTGAACTGTGTACTTGTTGCATGTACAGTACCTATGTATCATATTACTACACTTAAGACATCTCCCCAACACATTCTAAAAAATTAACCGAAGCACCAGAAGACGCTCAAGATACGTTAAAAGTAAATTCTAAATTCAATACCATGTAATTATACATCATTAACACATCTAAAATAACCAGATCGCTAATAAAATAAACCACAACTTTATTCAACATATAAGATGCGAACAGATAATGAAATTGCAAATTCAAGCAACACGATTATTTCGTCAGCTCGCACACACGCGTAATGTAAACCAAATATAATGTAAACAAGGCCCAATATCCTCGCAATGCATGGCCCAAGATCAAGCCCATGTTATCATATCAGTAGCGTAGCCAGGTTCGACCGATGACGGAGGGAGAGGGGGAGGGATGATTGTTACAAAATTGTGATAGAACATACTGAAGGTGCATGTGCGTATATGGTGCGCGCATGCACGTTTGTCATAAGGAAACTGATACAGGTAAATTATGTTGATAATCAGATTGCAGTACAGGTTCATTACAAAATCTTGCTTTAAAATCCATAACAAAAACAATTTGATCAAAGTGAATAGTTTTACAGCGAATGGTATGTTCAGATTACAACCTAAAATCCAACTGTTGAGGCTTCTTAGAAAATAGATTCAAGGGCTCTGTTGGTTTTACAATTATATATCTGTGAATGTTCAGAAGAGCAAACTCATTGAGTCGATTTTCACTTGTTTATTATCAGTTTCCGTTTATTTATTTTTTGTAAAGATTCCATGGGGCGGGGGTTCTAAACCCCAGTAACTTGCCCCTTGGCTATCACCCTGTATCAGATATCGATATATGTCTTCAAGTCTGATAATATTGTAGCTGGTCTTGCCTTATACCCTTCCGAATGGTGGGGTTTTAACGGCGCCAAACTCTCGATACGATGTAAGGCTATTACTAGAATGTAACGATTACTATTTTATTTTCATAAATAAATTAAGAGTAAAAATTACATATGGTAAAAAGCAACATCACAAGTAAGATTTAGTACAAAAATTTAAATTACAATTAATACTATTATGTTTACACAAAGCTCAGTATTTTCTCAAAAGTTTGAGGATATCCTCATACACTAGGGACTTGGCGTTGATCGCCCAGGCGAAGTCTATGTGCGTGAACTCTTCATCCTTCACTTTCAAGTAAGCGACCACATTAGGTAGTACTTCCTTCGTTTTAACCACGTCCTGTAACAGACAAAGAATAGACCATAATTATGTTTCCTCCTCGTTAAGTTTAGTCTCTCACGATGGAAGTATCGAAGATTATCGTGTCGAAACCCGCCTCTCATTTTGATGGTTGATTCTGCATGGTGTAAGAACTCATGCAAAAATAAGCTGCTGCTTTGAACTGAAATCTAGGACCACACTACACACATAAATAATATTAATATGTTCGTGATGCAACTTGTTGGATTGGACGACACTAGCTGAATGGCTGCTAATTTTGAGTGCAAGCGGAGGAGCGGGGAGAGATAAGCCGGAGTGTCGGTTTACCAGGAAGTAATATAGCTATTTTGAGGACTGTTTACATGTGGAAGGAGCAGGTGGAAAGTTGGTTAGGAAGTCTAATTGGAAGCAAAAACATACATACTTACATATATCCTCATTCTAGATTGTTACACTCGCAATGTGTTCTTTAGATGGGGAGGTTTTAAACCCTATTCACGTGTTACAGTTCGCACTGAGTTATTCTCCGGGAGAAGTAAATTCCAAAGAAGAAGAAATGGGTCAGTTTGTAATTGATTTTATTTAGGCGTTTATCGTTTTACAGAGATGTCTCTGGATACAAATGAAAACAGCAATTAAAGCGACAGCTGCAGTGATTTTGGTTGCGAAACTCGTTCTTCGACCACCAATGGTGATGGAGGACCGAGTTTGAGACTCCAACATGAAATCCGGAATACAGTGATGCAGCAAGTCCGTCTCCGTGTAATTAATCGAGTTCAGGCTATGTTTCTAGAATAAAAAGGAAGCAACTCTCAGCACTGTTTAGAGGAATAAGTTGTCTAGTTCTGGATTAATGAAAGTGACAAGAAGCGGCGCTCATTTTCCATGTGCTTTACTGATCAGTGAATTATAACTAGAGCCCGAAATTTTAGAAATTTCAGCAATATATCGAGTAGCGAGAGGTAATTTACAAAATGGACGATGACGTGGATGTTAGGCCCCAACAACAAGCATCATTTACAAAAGTTCGGAAAAACTTCCCCTTGGTTACATCAGAACTTTACATGTGGAAGGAGCAGGTGGAAAGTTGGTTAGGAAGTCTAATTGGAAGCAAAAACATACATACTTACATATATCCTCATTCTAGATTGTTACAGCTTTCAGAGTTCAGTCTGCAAGTCTCTGTGAATTTACTAAATGCTGCTATAATCCTGTATTTGTAACAAGCTCTGGGGCCCTGTTTAGTTCTATACCTTCTATTTTTAAACCATTATAAATTGAGTCGAACCATCGTCTTCTTGGTCTCCCTCTACTTCTCCTACCCTCTATGACCGAGCCCATTCTTCTCCTAGGTAGCCTACCCTCCTATATTCCCTCACCCGATCACACCACCGAAGCGCGTTAATGCGTATGACTTCTCAATCGAATCCATTCCTAACTTGGTGTTTATCTCTTCATTCCGAGCACCTCCTGCCATTGTTCCCATCTGTCTGTACCAGCGATCATTCTCGCTACTTTTATATCTGTTACTTCTAACTTATGAATATGATATCTTGAGTCCACCCAGCTTCCACTCCCGTAAAGCAAGGTTGGTCTGTAAACAGTGTAAAGATAGTTTCATAGTTTATAGAAGTGTGTTCACTTCACCTCAGTGGTTTTGCTAGCGCCGCTACACACAGTCTTGCGCTCTGTAATGTAGGATTCTACGAAAAAGAAATTATGTTTGGGATTTTTTTTACAAATATGCAGCACCCTGGGTAATTTCCTTACCATTGTAATATACACACATAAACACATTCCAATATGTTAAATTCAGCTCTAAACACAGACAAAATAAGAATACAGTGTACATCATATTATCAAGACACCTGCTTCCTCAGACTTTTAATGCCACTCTCGATCATTATCAGGTGGTGAATCGTGTCGCCGGGCACGTTGGAAACGTGGTTTTGCCTTTTTCTCGTATGCTGCTTCTTCTTCTTCTTAATCTGTTTACCCTCCAGGGTCAGTTTTTCCTTCGGACTCAGCGAGGGATCCCACCTCTACCGCCTCAAGGGCAGTGTCCTGGAGTTTCAGACTTTGGGTCGGGGGATACAACTGGGGAGAATGCAGTACCCCGCCCAGGTGGCCTCACCTGCTATGCTGAACAGGGGCCTTGTGGAGGGATGGGAAGATTGGATGGGATAGGCAAGGAAGAGGGAAGGAAGCGTCCGTGGCCTTAAGTAAGGCACCATCCCGGCATTTGCCTGGAGGAGAAGTGGGAAACCACGGAAAACCACTTTCAGAATGGCTGAGGTGGGAATCGAACCCACTTATACTCAGTTGACCTCCCGAGGTTGAGTGTACCCCGTTCCAGTCCTCATACCACTTTTCAAATTTCGTGGCAGAGCCGGGAGTCGAACCTGGACCTCCAGGGGTGGCAGCTAATCACGCTAACCACTACACCACAGAGGCGGACTTTCTCGTATGCAGTCGGTGTAATTTCATGAAAGTTGACAATAAATGTTAGTTTTTGTTTTTTGTTTTTTGTAGAATATAAGCTTGCAAGTGTATTTATATGAGCCAGTGGACACTTGAATGAATATCCACAGCCTGTTATCAGTCATTCGACCGGGTCAGGAATGTAATGAATGAGGCCCCCATCTAGTGGCGAGGTTAAGAATTACGCTGGATGCCGAAGCCTGTCGCTCTCCTCTGGGGCAATGATAAATGACTGACAGATGGTATGAAATTATATTGGAGAGTGTTGCTGGAATGAAATATGACGGGAAAAACCGGAATACCCGGAGAAAAACCTATCCCGCCTCCGCTTTTTTCAACACACATTTCACATGGAGTGACCGGGATTTGAACCACAGAACCCAGCGGTGAGAGGCCGGCGTGCTGCCGCTTGAACCACGGAGGCTGTCATCAGTCGACACTTAGGATCTGTCATTATTCGCAGTAACGTGAAAATACAGTACGTTTGTTTTAATTTTGTTGTGAACCGAGTTTAAGTTGAACTACGGCAATGCCTCTCATACAACTATTTCTAAGGAGCAAAACTATAACAGAGAAATGGATTAGGACTATACATCGTGACTATTTTGAAGATGATGACAAAACAGTTGTGTGCGTACATCTTTTTGAGGATAAATCTGAGATTAGGGAAGACTTGTTTTCTAATTCTAAATGGTGAACCTATTCGTATATCTAAAAATAAAAGTACATTTAGATAGATGATTATTGATATGGTGATGTTCCGCCAGTGTTTATGTGCTTCAAAGTGTTGATATTTTTAGATGCAAGAATATTGTACAAGAATCTGTGCTTGCCTGCGGAAGCAAGTGGATCTTAGAGTGTAACAAAACCTATAAGTGTGACAGATGGAGTAAGCCAGAGAATTTGGTCAGTTATCTTGCCAAGTTATAGTGATTTATTTATTCATCGTATGGTTAAAATCATATCACAATATAATGTTGTATAGTTGTATAGGAGACCTTGTGAGCAATGGCTGTGCATGTGACAGGTGTAACATGGAACGTCGTCGTGAGCTGACACCATTCGAACGGGGTATGGTGGTCGGTGCCCGACGGATGGGAAGTGGGATTTCAGAAGTGGTGCGGGAATTCGGCTTCACACGGTCAACCGTGTCCAGGATGTATCGTGAATGGTTGAATGCGGGTGTCACCGTCCACAACAGACGAACAACCGGCCGTCCAGCCACCCTCAGTGACCGTGACGGGCGACATCTGAGATGGATTGTCAGTAGTGACAGACGGGCAACCGTGCAACAAATCACGGCTCAATTCAACACAGGTCGTGCTAGACACGTCTCCCAGTGGACAATCCGGTTTTTTTTGTTTTTTTTTGCTAGTTGCTTTACGTCGCACCGACACAGATAGGTCTTATGGCGACGATGGGACAGGGAAGGGCTAGGAGTGAGAAGGAAGCGGCCGTGGCCTTAAGGTACAGCCCCAGCATTTTCCTGGTGTGAAAATGGGAAACCACGGAAAACCATCTTCAGGGCTGCCGACAGTGGGGTTCGAACCTACTATCTCCCGAATACTGGATACTGGCCGCACTTAAGCGACTGCAGCTATCGAGCTCGGTGGACAATCCGTAGGAACATGGGTTCTATATGGGAGCCGGCGCCGCACAAGGGTGCCACTGTTAACCCAACGACATCCGGCACAACAACGCGCATTTGTCGCTAGTCACCAGGGATGAACACTGGAACAATGGCGTAACTTGGTATGGTCGGACGAATCACGATTTCAACTGCACCATGCCGATGGGAGGCACCGTGTATGGCGCAGACCACATGAAGCGATGGATCCTGCCTGCCTCAAAGGTGTAGTCCAGGGCACTGGTGTCTCTGTTATGGTCTGGGGTGCATTTTCGTGGTATGGAATGGGCCCCCTAGTTTTTCTGGAAGAGACTTTGAATGGTAGGCGGTATGTTGAGCTGCTCGGAGACAATCTCCATCCATTTTTGGCCTTCCAGCGCCCAGACGGTTCTGCGGTGTTTCAAGATGATAACGCGCCGCCACATCGCTCCCACGTCGCCCGGGAATGGTTCCAGGAACATGCAGCGGAGGTCCAACGACTGCCATGGCCACCCAGGAGCCCCGATATGAACCCTATCGAGCATATCTGGGATGTCCTGGAACGCAGGCTCCGTGCCATGGATCCTGCACTCACGAACAGACCAGCATTATTGGCGGCCGCTCTGTAAACGATTTGGTGTCAGCTGCGTCCAGAGGACTACCAGGGACTTGTCGACTCCCTTCCACGGCGCCTCGCTGCAGTTCGCAGGGCCAGAGGAGACCTCACACGCTATTAGGTGACTATCCCATGACATTTGCTAAGTCAGTGTACATTTATTGGGTCATCCTGAAGTAAATTAGAGCAATAAAACACCCAGAGTACAATAAGAGCGAAACATAACTTCACAAGATAACTAACGATATTTACAATACTAAACACAGAAAGTGTTACAATGATAGATATACACTGTTTGTATAAATAATACGAGGGGTGTAGAAGCAAAACTCACATTCTCCACTTTTCATTATTTACGGTAAAGCTGAATAAAACTCTCAAATGTGCACATCTGGACGAATCCTACTAGATACGTTTTTATTTACATCTTGAATGTGATAATAAATGCCGGAGAACATCTTTTCTTGTAGAAAGTAAATGTGAAGACGACAAATTACATTTTAAGTTTGGAGAATGTGAGTTTTGATCCACGTTTTTGGATAATGAGAGTTATGGAGCACAAGGCTGTGGATAATGTAAGTTTTGGTACAAACATTCTTATGTTTAGTATGCTATATGAAGCTAAGAAATTGGATTCAAACAGAAGCAAATAAATAATAGGAAAACGGACACTTGGATGTGAATAATGATAAAAATACAGTTTTTTAAACAGTAATGCATAATTTGTCCTTATGAAAATAGAATCTCTCATGAAACCTGAGAAGGTCTTGAGCTCCAACTATACGACATAAGAAGGCTCCCTGACTGTGATTTCATTCCGGAAACTTTGGTAACCTCTTTGAAGAATATCTGGAAGAAAACAAATTCAAAACATATAAATACAAAAACTTGGAATAGTGAAACCTTCTCTTAATACTCCATCTCCAGAGCAAGAAAGTGCACATCCAACTCACCTCATTTTTAAGCCTTGTTTCTTTTCCAGTTAGATTGATCTCTGCTCCTCTTCCGACCTCTTTCCTCCGGACAACATGGTTTCACACTTTCTTCCATTTATAACCGTTATTTTGGGGAACTATTTATCTTAAGTCAACAACTGATGTCCTGCTGAAGCCTTCACCTAACAATATGACAACCTGTAATCTAGTATAAACATGCGATATCCACAATGCACTCGGAAACAAGTGTAGCAACATGATTGGTGTAACCGGAGAGTGTAACTTTTGCTTCGTGCTGGGAAGTGGATAATGTGAGTTTTGCAACTAACCCTTAATTTCAGAATGATTTTATACAAGTGAAATGTTAGTTTCGCTACAGATGTTTCATTGGAAATGATGCCCATTAAGGCAGAGAACATGCCTTCACACAGAACTGAATATTGAAAAAAAATTGAGAATGTGAGTTTTGCTTCTACACCCCTCAACAGTTTATTCTATCCAGGAGGAACTCAGCTGGATATTGGATAATTGTATTGATAAAACTGGATCTCTCTAAAATAATACACAGTTATACAGAAGAAACAGTGACTAGGAGCAATTAACCGGTTCTTTAATATGTACATAATAATTTCGTGTTAGCCATACTAGCAGTCGGGGTACTTCAGCCACCATGTTTTTTATGTTATATTGTGAGTATTGAAATTAGTCTTGGCACAATTACGTGCACTCACAATGGTATACTGCGCCCATATTCCGAGTCCATTTGGATTAATTATTTAATTTAATAAATATTACATTGAAACACGGCTAACATAGCACATTTCAGTCTAAGTTCGGCGAGGGATAATCAAAAGAAGCCAGAAGAAGAAGTTGTAAGCAAACGAACAAGCTTAAGGCACGTTCTGTGTATACCACAAATGTACAGCACTTGCAAAGTAGCTTCAAATAAAACTAATTGGCCCGACAACTCTTCTCACGGGTAGCAGGAAACAGGGTGCAACAAGTGACACTCCCAGTCGCTTGACAAAGGCAGAGCAGAAGACGAAGAAAGAAAATCTGAAACAAGTGATGGAGCGGTACCTGACACCCCTTTTCATCGCCAGTTTCGCCCGAACGGAAGTACGTCAAAGACCCCCGCGGGCAAACTTGAGCCAATCACAACATTCAAATGTACTAGTTTGAAACCAGCGTCTAAGATAATTTAGTAAATATTAGACGTGTGGACGAAGCTAAAGAAGAAACAGTGTGCTCCAGACAGCACGGTAAATGATCATATTTTCTGTGCAATGTCTGTTATTAAGTATAAGATTTACAATCATATTTGAGAAAGTGCATAGCAATAACGCAGTATGCCGCGCTGTGAAAAACATTCAACACTTCGGCTTATTTTAATGTCTATAACAACTGAAGGGATAGGTATTCAAAGAATAATATATGTCTTTGAAATGTACTTAGCAGATGTATTTACCCGAGGGTCGACTACGATGTCATTCTGGCCGTACATTATTGCAACAGGAACAGTAATCTTGCTCATGTCGTACTGCGGAGGTGTGCGAGAGCTGTACACAAGGAGATTCTTCTCTTCTCCATAATCGTACTTCCTGAATTCACCTGTAAATAAAAAGTACAGTTCTAATTTGCTGCTACAAGTTAAACATTAAAGAAGTCATTCATAACAAGGACCACAGATCTGGAAACTTGTTATAGTTTCTTGTATAATAAAACTACGTTGTAGTGATCAAGCCGGAAGCTTTGTACACTGCTGAAACGTTGGATCTAACAAGAACAACAACTTGAAAAGAAACGGAGAAAAATGACTGTATGTTAATACACTACTCTGACTGAAAGAAGGAAGATACAGCTATGGGGTCACCGATATTTTGATACTCTGGGAGCTTCATCTACGTCAAAAATAAACAGGTACGTGCCCGAGGGTTTGTGCAATTGTGCACGATAGAATTGCAATTTAAATTTAACAGACAGTTTTCCTTTTGGCAATTTGTAGTTGTATTTATGCAGTACCACTAATTTAGTGCTTACCTTTACTGAATTACACTCGGGCATCCCGGGTTCGAGGCGAGTGGATAGATAAAGCTTGCGCTTGTTGTTGTCGTCGAGATGTTTACCAAACAAGAGTTGCCTCAAGATATTCACTGTAGCGTTTTATCATATGCAACACAGTTTTTTAAATATCAAGTTTATTACAATCCAAACCTACTTACAATTTCATACTTTAAAAAAATACCAGCTAAACTCGGCCACGCTTCGCTGTGGCTCAGTGTGATATAGAACGAATGGCTAAGTAAATAAATATATTCCAGCGAACATAGATTCACCGAGAAAACACATCATTCAGTTCAATAACATGCTTTGCGTTGCTTGGTCTATGCTGTGAAATGAAATAAGAGGAAGAAAAAAAAATGTTTTTCACAGAAAATCATTTTTTGTTTGTCCGTTTTTTTCATAAACATAAAGATCAGATAGTTCACTAACTCTGAAGCATACGACGTATAATTGTCTATGGGAGAAGCAATCGCGTTTTAAATTCAAACCGGACACTTGCAAATATTGCCGTTGCGCTTTATCGATAGTCATAGCGAACGCAAGGCGTTTTTGAAACTGAAGTCGTTTAAACTCGAACGTTATGTCGGTCGGAATGAGTGGAATTCGTGGAAGTAGAACGTCTTCACGTTTATGAGGTCCAATCAGAATTGTTACTTCAATTAGATTGTTCATGAATGTTTTTAATTACTAATGGTGTTTTGCCGGACTGAGTGGCTCAGACGGTTTAGGGGTTGGCCTTCTGACCCCAACTTGGCAGGTTCGATCCTGGCTCAGTCCGGTGGTATTTGAAGGTGCTCAAATACGTCAGCCTCGTGTCGGTAGATTTACTGGCACGTAAAACAACACTTGCGGGACAAAACTCCGGCACTTCGGCGTCTCCGAAAACCGTAAAAGTAGTTAGTGGGATGTAAAGCCATTATTATTATTATTATTATTATTATTATTATTATTATTATTATTATTAATGGTGTGCCATGCATAACTTTGGCTGTTTGATGTTTCGGAATAATATAAATTGGCACTCCGATTTTCAAATTCAGAATGTGTGACGGTAATACGGGAATACTGAGAGAATAAGAAATTCCGTTGGAAAATTTCCTACTTCACTTTGGTTCATTACGGACTACTACTACTACTACGGAAATGTTTTCATTCCTCCCCTGAAGGGGGAGGCGGGCCCCTTAGACAGTGACCCTGTCTCTCAGGCCGGGAGATTTGTTACGGTGAAGGAGATGCCCGGAGAAGGTGAGAGAGTTGGCGGCCGTGGCCTATACTAGGAACTGTCCCGGCATTCGCCTTAATACAGGAGAATGGAAAACCACGGAAATCCATTCTCAAGACAGCTGTGGAGATAAGACATCCTTAGCACCGCTAGGAGAGCGGAAGACATGCAAAAATAATCGAAAACAGCCAATATTAGTGTCGAATCCATAGTTTACGGCAGGGCCTCTCAAACGCCCAAAATCTCACGCGTGCAGAGCGAGGCGCAAGAGCTCCGTGCACTGTGCATCGGTGCCGCTCGGTATGGCTCGGATCAACGCTTCGTCTCTGGGCTACTCGGCTATGCTCGGCTCTACTCGGCTATACTCGGCTCAACTCAGCCCGGATTTGGAGCGCTACGGCGCAAGTGGGGGAGAGGGAGACAGGGGGAGCGAGCGAGACAGGCGTGAGGAAAGAGAGAGTAAGCGCTATTGCTCCAAATCGAGGAGTGGGGGGGTATGCACTCTGGTCAACCAAGCCAAGTCGTCTTTTGTACCGTGCACAGTGCATGCACCACGCGCATGCACCCTGAGAGGCCCTGGTTTACGGGGTTGTTCAGATGAACTGTGACACTCTGGATGTCGTTTAAGTCCAAGTTTAGCAGGGCTTCAGAAGGAGTAAAAAATAAAATGTCCAAAATGACTGAGACGAGTATTGAGTCTATAGTTTTCGGGATCCCTAGGCTGACTGGTGACAGTCCCAGTGTACATCATGTCTATAGCGCGACGTGTATAGCGTAATTACTTTTATAATTTGTTTGAAAGGTCCAACCACTTTCCAGACAATCTGGGGTGCCACAAGTAAACAGTTTAATGGGAATCTAATTAATATCATCAAACTTTAAATATTCCTAAATCTACAAAAGAGATCGTAAACTAACAATCAACGTCACAATAAAGAAATCTACAAAAAATCAATTTTTTTTTGCTAGGGGCTTTACGTCGCACCGACACAGATAGGTCTTATGGCGACGATGGGATAGGAAAGGCCTGGGAGTTGGAAGGAAGCGGCCGTGGCCTTAATTAAGGTACAGCCCCAGCATTTGCCTGGTGTGAAAATGGGAAACCACGGAAAACCATTTTCAGGGCTGCCAATAGTGGGATTCGAACCTACTATCTCCCGGATGCAAGCTCACAGCCGCGCGCCTCTACGCGCACGGCCAACTCGCCCGGTAAAAAATCAATTCAAACGGGTAATATAAATACTAAAGGTAAATATTAAAAAATAAAAATGTACCCGAGCAGAGACGGGCACTACAGCTAGTAATAAATAAAATGCATAGCTAGTGCTTCTTTTCTACTGAAGGAGAAATGTCTGCAATATAGTTGCTAGCAGCGAGTTATACTTGTATGTATGTGTGTTGGGTATTCAGCCCGAAGGCTGGTTTGATCCTCCACAGCTCCACCAACAGCTGTTATGAATAGCCTAAGCGTCACTGAAGAGGCATACTAGGGAAATGAGGAGTGAGATAGTTTTCCGTTGCTTTCCTCAACGAGCAAGAAGTTACTATTACATATCAGTCTTCCAAGCCCACTGAAATGCATGTACCAACTGACCCTATGAGCGATATTTTCAAACCATTCATAACATGGACTGGCTGCATAAGGAATGGCATTACTAGCATCGCTCACACCTCGGTCACTTTCATATGGTCAAAGCCAAGGATGAGACGGAGACAGGTCAATGAAAGTAACAAACTTGTTCTAGTCCATACCAGAAGGCATAGTGCACTGTAAACACTACATCTCGCCAGCAAAGGCTACTTAAGACTACCATTACCGTGCAGCCTCTTACCTGAGTTGATGTTCTGGCCGAAGTGCTGGAAAGTCTTTATCGAGGCTCCGGCAGGCGCATGGCTCAGGATGAGAGGAAGTGCTGACTGTAATGAAAAGCAGTGCCTGATCACAAGAGGACAGGAAATGTTTACCACAAACGTGGCACGGACCACCAAAATGACATATCGATTACTAAAAATAAAATATAATTAAATAAACAATACGAGTAATTCAACGGGAATGAGGTTGAATACTTCACGTTTTTATAAGATTATTCTTGGGATGCCTAGTCAAGACAGCCAATGAGTACTTAGTTCATCGTATGACACTATTACAATAACCCATCAAGTATTCCCTGACAAGGAAACTGTTTGGGTTATACCAGATCGATTGCAATGGAACTGAGTAGGATGATCAACTAGAGCAACATAAAATGAATGCTAATAGTCATTATACCGTAAAAATAATATCTACACTTTTAAAAAATAGATTTAATTTGCAGCAGTTTTAAATGAAGTGCAGTTAAACCAGGCAGGAGTATTAAACAGGACATCAGAGCATCGCTGCACACCTGTGACTGTTACATAGGCTGGTCCACAACATGACAAGGCGAGTTATTCTGAACAGAAATCTGGCAACTTTATTGTTTGAGCTAATAAAATATTATATTAATAGCTCTTTTATTTTGTACACATATCCTGAAGAGGCGAATTATAATTGAATTAATAAGTTTACATGTATTCTATATACAGTATTCTGAATCTCTTCCAACAAAGAACAAAGTACAAGACTTCCCAGTAATCCAGCAAAAACACTTAAAGGCATGGTTTGTTTGCTGATGTTTCTGATAAGGTTTCTCGCAGCTGCGAAGCAGATAAACTAAGGACAACCAGGGGAACTTTTCATAAATTTACAGCGCAGTAAGAGTGACAGGGAAAATGAACTGTGTAAATGAGAAGAATGAACTTTTCCAGAAAATTCGAGTCTTAACTAATCAATTGTCTGATGACACAGACTTGGGCTATTTACTGCATTTTCAACTACAGGCAATAGTTAATGGTAACTTCGAGATTTCAAGAATCACTTCTAATTATGTGAGTTTCTGCACCACCCAAGAGGGTTATTAATAATATGGTTTGATTTATTTCAACAAGTGCGACGTACAATAACTTTCGTGTCATAGTTACAACCACGTGACTTGTAGTGAAGCCACTATAATGTGTCTCCGCTAGAAGATGAATCACTAAGGACGCACATCAGATTTTAAATAGTTATGATCGAAAGAGGAAAAGTGTAACCTTTGATGTCCGTGCGGATGTTTACGATGTAAAATACTCCAGAGTGTAGAAATCGAACCAACCATCCGCCAAGAAGGACGCTGTGAAGGCCCTCCCGTCGCAGAAGGAAGTAGTTCTAGCCAAAGGCTTAAATGCACACGGAGCATCTATTCGATAATCAGTCGTTCACACAGTCTTGCAATTCTTTGTGATTGTTCGCGCTTGGTTTATGTTAAAGCCCTGTGACGAATGAGTTTCACTGAATAGAATAGTTCACTCTTCAGAAGCATTTTCTCTCACTGCGGTGTATTAGAGAATCTAGTTCTTATAATAATTCAGCGTGCGGAACAGTTTATAGAACCGTTTATATGTATTTATTAAGTAGCAGAAGATGCTTTTAGACACTTCAATAAGTGACCCCAAAGAAAAAAGCAAGGGAGCGCATTAACATTGTTTGTTCCAGTATTGAAAAGTGCGTGGTAAATGAATTGTCAGGTGGAGCTAAACTCGAAATATTTAAATAACCGACACAGCTGAGAGTCATAAAAGCATTAATCGCCCCTGCCCAACTAAGAAGAGCGAGAATTGAAAGGTAAAGCAGTTAGACAAACGGCACAATGCCGCTGCACTAAGAAATCCCGGATGGTCGACTTGTAGGTTATGACGGACGAATGATACAGTGGATAAATTAGTTATAGCTTGTGTAAATTAACACAAATTGATCTGTATTTAATTTATATTTTTCCTATTGTCAGTATTACCGGTGTATTAAGAAGATCTTCAAATGTGCGTTCACTGGATTAACCTGGGTCCCATTGCTGTTTACATTGCTTAAGTCCATAAATCTGGGCGCAGCGGTAGGTAAATGATTGCTGACCATGGATATCGTCATCAATATGCAAGTCCATAAATTTAAGAATGTTGTCTCTGCTTGTAGACATGTAAAATAGCAGTAGCTAGTCGCCATCCTCTTGATAATAATACTAATAATAATGATTATAATGCTTTGGTAGCAATATATTCAAGATTTATTCCCTTAGGAAACTGTACGCGTCCATTTAACTTTTCTTATGATTTATTCCAAGTCCAAAGATGACGATAGAAATGAGTTAAAGTCAATTATTAGTACAATTTAATTAAGACGAGGGTGGTTCCGTTTTATTTACGATCAGTTTTCATTTTTTTTTTGTTTCACGATTGTACCGTGATGTCAGGTATTCTACGTCGTTATATATTTTGGGAGTAATAATATATTATTTTGGAGAGGTTTGGTCGTATAATACTCAGACTCAAGATAGAGAGACCCTGTTAGAAATGTAGTTCATTCCAGGGCCTCCGGAGTCAAGGAGAAAGATGCTGAAGAGTTAACTTTGGAGGGTAGCCATAATCTACATTTCTAACTGGGTGTGTCTAGTTTATGTTAAGTTACTATGGAGTGACAGTTGCAATTAAAATCTTTGTTATTGCTCTGAAGGTGGTGGTGGTAGTGATTATTGTTTTAAGAGGAAGTACAACTAAGCAACCATCCTCTATATAACACTAGCTGATGTACCCGTGCTTCGCTACGGGGTTCTCAGAAAGACTGACTTTGTGGTTTTCCTAGCCTGAAATCAACATAGGTCATTACAAAAATGTAAGTATGAATGTAGCGATTAAAAGCAATGCCATCATATAAAATACTCGATCAAATGGAAAGCCGCACGTTTTATCACTTTTAACGAACAGTGCTGCGGTTAGATTGCGGTGCCAATCTAATAGTCCAAAGTTCCAGAGCTGGGATGACCAGGCCGTAGATTGCCATGAACACTCATCTGCCATTATTCCGCTAAATATGCACACTGTTCATTCCAATCAGTGCCTCGAGACTGAATAGCCCGAATGCTATGATGATCCAGTGTGTTACGTACCAGTAGTATCAGAAAATTTATAAACCAGGGGAATGGCATGCTAAAGAAGAAAGTTATCTAACTCCCCAGCTACTTCCCATCAATATTCAGATAGGCTGTTACACTCTGTACGACTGGGCGAGTTGACCGTGTGGTTACCGGTGCGCAGCTGTGTGCTTGTATCCGAGAGATAGTGGATTCGAACCCCATTGTCGGCAGCGCTGAAGATTGTATTCCGTGGTTTCCCACTTTCACACCAGTCAAATGCTGGGCCTGTACTTTAATTAAGGCCTAAGGCACTCGTAGCCCTTTCCTATCCCATCGTCGCCATAAAACCTATCTATGTCGGTGCAACGCAAATCAAATAAAAAATACTCTGTACACAGCAGTAATCCTATCTACCGGAGATTAAGGGCAACAGAAGACACAAAGCTCATCACGACAAACAATGGTCAATGTAATGTTATTGTTGATCAATGTTATGAGCTTTCTATATTGTAGGCCTTCACATGTATGCCCGAGTGCACCAAGCTCGGTAATTATCAGCCTTTACGAAACCGTGGTAAAACTTTTACCGTGGTATTGTCGTAAAAGCAGTGCACCATTACTATCGCCCGGTTTCGTTACCGCGGTTTCTAGACGCTTGATTTTCTCGCTATTATTCCCCTCGGAAGAAATTCGAAGTAGTATTCAGGAAGCAGTGATCATTTCGACAGTCACTTGTCTTTAGTTTATCCAGCCAGCAGTGATCGTTTCGACAGTCACTTGTCCCTCGTGTTTACATTTTGTGACAGCGCAAGCAAGTTATCGACTCCTTAAAATGGAAAGTAATGTTCGACATGTTTTGAATGTTACATCGAAGTCCTAAAGACATGGAAGGGGACCTCCTTTTCCACACACAATATTGTCTCTCGACAACATTCCTTGTGGCAATATGGGCTCTGTTATATCGTTGTTCTGCTGGGGAGGTGGGATTCTGAACAGGTGTAAGGAGGAAGGATTTACACGGGTAACCTCCATCACCCAAAATATAGCCATTAGCTATTTCTCTCGTCTCGAGACGCGCTCTCAGCCGAGAATTGTGAAATATTGTGCTAACATGAGTCGACCCTGGCCATCTTGCTACAATATCTCGTATCGTGAGGTTCGAATCACTCACAGTTTGCATGTTTAGCGAGAAA
Source organism: Anabrus simplex (assembly GCF_040414725.1). Classification (NCBI taxonomy): domain Eukaryota; kingdom Metazoa; phylum Arthropoda; class Insecta; order Orthoptera; family Tettigoniidae; genus Anabrus; species Anabrus simplex. Next base: position 183,024,013 of record NC_090267.1, read on the forward strand.
TAACCTTTCCTATTTCTAAATACCTCCCCATTTTCACCTCCGGGAGACTGTATTCGCACATGAGTGCAGTCCAGCGCACGCAATACACCAAGGAACCCAGCTATTGTATGAAACCCTTCCATAACCTCTCTTTGTTCTCGCTGCGTAAGTGAAAGTTGAATGAACTGTGGCGATAACGACGCAAGTAGATCAGAAACCTTGTGTATTATGCGGCATACAGTTGTTCTGTCAACATCACAGACGTCACCGATCACTCCTTGAAATGTTCGAGTTGCATAGAACCGCAGCGCTATTAAAAGACGATTTCTAGGCGACATAGAACAGTTTCTCCCAGTCGGGCATTCCAATTGTTCACCATTTAAATCTTCTCTGGAACGAAACATCGCTTAATTCTTCAAATATATCGCGTCTCTCTTCTATAATTCTCCCTTCATTTCGTTCAAACTGATTAAGATACTGGAGATATAACCTATAGTTGTTAAGCTCCATCTTGGAATCTTTAACCACAGAGCACAAATAAACTTTACCGCGGTTTTCTTAGTTAACCGCTCGCTCACGCGCGGTAAACATTATACCGCGGTAAAATGTCGGTAAACTCGAAACCGAGCTTGGTGCAACAGAAATACGACTTTACCCTGGTAAAATTGTGAAGTTTACCGCGGTATTCTCTTTACCGAGGTTGGTGCACTCGGGCATTCGTTTTCTTTCGACTCTATGATTTGTAAAATATTTTATACCATAAACTGTAGTTTCTTATTCTCCGACTTTACATACCGATTTTCATTAAATAATGTTTACCCATTTTGTCGTTACTCGGCGCTGATATGTACTTAGTAACAAAAATCCAAATACATGAATATCTTTGTGATCATAGCCAGTACGGTAACAATGTATAAGACATGAATAATAGGAAATTGAATACTATATAACCTTAGTTATGTAGCATTCATCGATTACACCTCTAATAAGAAATATTTGAGAATTACATTTTAGGCCTTCCCCTAAACTACCATGTCACTCAGGGTGAATAAAATAATTTACAGCCTAGACTATAGCGACTTATTTCCTGACTTTGCATACCGATTTTCATCAAGGTAGGACTACTAATAACAACAATATTTGAGAATTAAATTTTAGGCCTTCCCCTAAACTACCATTTTCCTCAGCGTGAATACAATTATTGATAGCCCAGATTGTAGCAACTTATTCCCCAACTTCGCATACCCATTTTCTTTAAAATACGACCACTAATAACATAAATAGTTGAGAATTCAATTTTAGGCCTTCCCCTAAACTACCATTTTACTCAGCGTGAGTAAAATGATTTATAGCGTAGATTGTAGAGGCTCATCCCCCGACTTCACATACCGATTTTCATTAGACCACTAATAGCATAAATAGTTGAGAATTCAATTTTAGGCCTTCCCCTAAACTACCATTTCACTCAGCGTGAGTAAAATGATTTATAGCCTAGATTGTAGAGGCTCATCCCCCGACTTCACATACCGATTTTCATTAGACCACTAATAACATAAATAGTTGAGAATTCAATTTTAGGCCTTCCCCTAAACTACCATTTCACTCAGCGTGAGTAAAATGATTTATAGCCTAGATTGTAGAGGCTCATCCCCTGACTTCACATACCGATTTTCATTCAATTCTCTTCAACCGTTTTCTCGTGATGCGTGTACAGACAGACAGACAGACAGACAGACAGACAGACAGACAGACAGACAGACAGACAGACAGACAGACAGACAGACAGACAGACAGACAGACAGACAGACAGACAGACAGACAGACAGACAGACAGACAGACAGACAGAAATTACGGAAAACTGAAAAGTGCATTTTCTTGTTACTATGGACATGACTGATACAGAAATACCATTATTTTCAAATTCTGAGCAATGTACAGACAAAACTCTTATTTTATATATATAGATTAATCAGAGGGGAAAAATGGAAGGGATCCGACACTTCGAAAAATGAAGATATCGTTGTTGTTGTTGTTGTTTATTGTTTAAAGGGGCCTAATATCGAGGTAATCGGCCAATGAAGATATCGGCCAACGAAGATATCGGCCAAAGGAAGACAAGGGCCACGAAGGGCGTGAAAATGAAAGATTCCCTAGCCCTCGCAAACCTAATAGCGTCGGGGTTGGAAAAGAACAAGTGTTGACTAAGGGAGGTCGGATAGAATATATGAAATTGAGGAGCCTGGCACAAGTAAGTGGAAGCAATGCCAGGACTCAGCTAAGGGCCCCGTGATCACCAACCCACGCTTCAAAGTTTAGAGCACCTGGGGCCATTTTAGTCGCCTATTACTACAGACAGGGGATACCGCGGGTGTTATTCTACCGCCTCCACCCACAGGGGGTATTGGTCTGAAGACGATCTTGGTTGCAGGTTCGAAACACGTCAGCTTATAATAAATATTACATGACCTAACATCCCCAAAATGATACATTATAATATTATTTAGTGGTTGTGAAAATTTGCGTTTTAATAATAATAATAATAATAATAATAATAATAATAATAATAATAATAATAATAATGTATTTTCCCGAAGTAAAGATGCTTAGAATGTTATAACGATAAACCAAAGTGTTTGCTAAAGGAAATAATAAATTAATTGGGAACAAAGTTTAAATAATGTAATAGGAAATACTTTTGAGCTAATGTAAATAAATGAATGTGATACAGAATTTGTGGATGTTGTGCGCTAGAATAATTTTTATGGAAATAGAACGGTCTAATTATTGGAGAAGGAGTTACAGAAGAAGGATGTGTGTCCCCAAATGATATTTGAGAGATGTTGAGTCGTATTATAGTCTCAGTGATGGAATGTATCCCCGTGTGTGAGGGTGGATTTATATGTATTTGCCTCTAGGAAAAATTACGATATTCTAAGTGGAATAAATAAAGGCGAGAATTCCTCACTATAAAGTTGATTTTAAAAGGGGCAAAAGTGATGAATATGACAGAGGAAATGTTGTTCTAAGATATAAATGCTCTCCGTTAGACCGAACTTTTGATGATCGCCACAACATGCGTGTAAATTCCATTTGCAAGTCAATGACGTTTACTTGGTTCTGTTGATAATCCTATGAGCTCATTAAGATATTAGGAGAAACAACATGATAGTTTGATGCCCAAGTTTAATAACAGGGAATTTTAAGTGAATATTTAGAACACGATTTTTGCTATATTTGGTTACTTTTGACTTAGAGTGATTTTTAGGTGTTTTGGAGATATCAATCAATCATTACTGAGTAAGACACATTTCATTATTGTATTTAAGATATTGTATTTCGTCAAGGTAATTTAAGGAAAGTGTGTTGTATGTGAAATTGAGTCATAATTTAAATTCTGATAATACACAAAATGATCATGATTAAAACGTTACGCCATGGTCAATGGATGCCTTGAATGAGGTATGTTTAGTCACAGAGGCTCGCTTGAAATAAAATACAGATGATAATAATGCTAATTAAGAAATAATCAATGTTTAAATCAAAACGCGGAAACTTAACACTTGTACATTAGTTTTAGAGAGTGTGTTTCTATGTATTTTTATAGGTCTTTGCGCGTATTGTGTGCGATTTAAGTTTTTTCGTATGGATGTTTTAACTGCGTGTTGGTATTTCTCGTTTGTGCTTTTTTTTGTGTCAAGCCGACGTTGTACATAGTGTACATAAATGACCCGCGATGCTGCTTGTACAGGGATAAAATACGGATTAGGTTGATCATTAGTGCAGGTTAAGTGTAAACATCATTCTTAAAATGATAGCATTATTCCAAGAGGTAATCACTGAACAGATCCTCATCATATTGTGATTATTGGCTCATTGTGGCCACTTGATTATCTGTGGTCATACTTTCAGGTATTAAAGCTCAATGAAGAGTTAATGTGGAAATTAATGGGTGATTGATGTTTAATTAGCTGATTGACAAGTATAACATCGCAACCGTCTGCTCAGCTAACAGCATGTTTTGATAAAGCAAGTAGAATGGACTTAGAACAATTAGAAGTATGAATAAGTATTATAAATTTGTAAAGTATCATGAAGTAGAATTGTGAGAGAAAGTATACTCATCGCCAAAGTTACCTAGTGTCTTGTTTCGTGTGGATAATAATTCCTGAGGGAGGTTTTAATCCATGAGAGTCATAAAAGGATTAATTTAGTGGAAGGTCCAAAGTTCGATGTCCAGAGTGACATAACATTATTCTTGTAAAGAAGTATCAGATGCTACTGACCATGAAAATTACGTGTGCTTCATTACGGTAATAGTTTCCAATTTGATATTTTGGAATTTGAAAATATCGTGTAGATTCAGTTTTAAACAATGCTATTTTAACGGAGTTAACGAAAGCTTTACTTCATGAAATTCAAGTAATTACAATGTAATTTGAAATGAATCAATTAAAACATTTGTGAGTAATTGAAGTAATCAATTGCTTTTCATTAAGTATAATATAGTATAAATTTATTGACTGCAAGTTCAGAGTGAGGCTACGTTGGTCAAGTGGCACACTAACTGTAAACTTATGTTAATATTTTGAATCACAATTTTATCCAAATTTTACTCAATTTTAGCTGAATCTCAATTTACTTGAACATAATATTTATTCAGTTCACTGTTTATATAATTTTATATGTTTAATTTTTCATGATAATTCAATTATTACAGTTTCATTTAATTTAATACAGTTCTAATTAATTTTGATTTCCGTTGTTAAATAAGTTCGTCATAAAGAATCTGTCTGGTTTTTCTTATTTAGTAGCTTAGCCCACAGATTAGGATCATTTATGTACCCAGAACCAAGGCAAAGTAACGGACGGTCTGCGCCCTTGCGATGTCAATGATTTCATACTAAATAATATTTTGGCTTTCATTATAAACGATACTCAAGTATTAAAACTGTAATCATGTTATATATTTATTTACTCCACGTGTTATCAAAACAGTTCTGTAGAGCGCGAAATCTTGTTTGTGTTGTCAAAATATAATTTTTAGTAAGTGGTGTTTCATGGAACTCGTGTTAACATCAGGCATCTAACTACTTTTCAACAATATTGATCTTACGGCAAAACGATTACAACCATTAAATTTACGATATATCAATTGATTATTCATCCCAGTCTCATTGAAATCTGTTCGGTCCAGCCCAAACAGATCCCTTGTTAGTATGCAGGCTCTACTCCACAACAACTTTGGGTTTGGTCACCTAACGTTGGTCCGTGAGGAATAAAACATTCTACTTCTCCCCCATTACAATTAAACTAGCGATTCATAGTTATTTTCTGACTATTTAGCTGTATTCTGCTTTGCCACGCATGTAGTGAAGAGACCCACCTTGCAGTCATCTTAAACCGTTTCAATCCCAAGTTCTTTTCCTAAGAATACCTTGTATTTACAAAGGTCCTGAACAATCATGGACCGATAATATTAGCAATAGTTTTCTCTTGGCTCTTTTACCAGAATGTGACCATTACATGATAAATGTCTACAGCATATTTTACTCCAAATTATCATCAGTATACTAATAAAAGTTAGGCTCATCATCAAATCCTAAAAAAACCAAACCAAACCCCACGGCACTTAACGCCCTTGAAAGGGCCTTAGCCTGCCCAGCGACCACTGCTCAGCCCGAAGGCCTGCAGATTACGAGGGGTCGTGTGGTCAGCACGACGTATCATCTCGCCCGTTTTTCTGGGCTTTCGAGACCAGGCCCGCCATCTCACCGTCAGATAGCTCCTCAACTGTAATCACGTAGGTTGGATGAACCTCGAACCAGCCCTTAGGTCGAAAGAAAATCCCTGACCTGGCCTGGAATCGAACCCAGGGCCTCCGGGCGAGAGGCAGGCACGCTACCCCTACACCACGGGGCCGGCAGATCATCATACCTTAACAATTTAAAAATATAAACTTCCTTCATACTTTATTTACTTTTCTGCGCACCCATCTCAGAATACAGCTGTGAAGGAAGAACACAAGGTACATTATTATCGGCAAATTACGATAAGGTGATTTATGAATCGTCCATCGTCTGAACAATTACAGCGTCAGACTGAACTCGGAAGTGGAGAAGAGTGCACCGCTTGAAATCCGAGTTAACTCGTCTTTGGGACAACGGTGGACATCTTGACACCCGAGTTAAATCGGGCATGGGGTGGGAAAGATTATACTCGCATGCAGGGAGCATTTTTATTGAGTTGTGAGGAGTTGAACTATTGCCAACATTTACGTTGTATCACGAAAGGCACAGCTACTAGATTTCGGAATGTAATTAACATTTTATTTTATCTTAAGATTGTAAGGTTAATAGGGCAATATCGTGAAAGTACAGTATAGGCATTTACGAACCATGATGACTGCATTTACAGTATTTAACCATTGATTGTTTACTTACTGCATTTGTTTCCTTCTGGTTATAGGCCACGTTAAGGTCCAAGATGTTGATGCAGATAGGTTGAGTAACAGCTCCATCCGAACAAATATGCCGTCCAACGAATGTGATTAGCCCCGTACGGGGTAAAATCTGGTATATTCCGAACAGGTTTAACAGCCACTGAAACACAAGGACCTGTGTTACAAAGTTGAGATTTTTCTTTTAGCCTTGTCAGACCAAAAAATAACATTTTTACAAAAACTGAGTTCTATATTTCTTCGTGTTGGAATTATGAAACATATTCATAAAAATTAAGACAGTTTCTTTCTACAAATTTAGGACCTATACATTTGAGGATTAGGATCATAATCGTATCAATTTCCTTGCCTACGTCGTAGCAGCACCCTTTTTGTGGGTGATTTTCGACAAAAGAGTAGTATTATGAAAATTTTGCCAACTATGGGCTGGAAGCTCTAAGGAGACGAGCTGCTCGATTAAGTGGTATGTTCTGAGCTATCCGCGGAGAAATATGTTGGAATCACATTAGTAGACGAATAAGCATTAATAGACCTTTTACAAAGAGGAAACATCACAAAATGAAAATAATGTTGGAATTCAAGACAAATATTCGTTATAGGAAGATGAATTATGGGTTGGAATAATTTGCCAAGGGAGATGTTTTATACATTTCTAACGTTTTTGAAATCATAAGATGACTATATATTATATCAGAGAGAGAGCTGTTACCGTTGCGACCATTTTATTGAAGTAAATATAGTTTGACCTGACGCAAGTTGGTACGGTAAAATAAGGAAAGCCGGCGCAGTATCAAATGAGCAGATGGCCGCTATACATGGGTCTTAGGGGCCTAGCTGTGGGGAGCTGGCACACTATTAAATGCGCAAGATGGCGGCCGCTTAATCACCTCTGATACCCTGAGGCAATAGGATGATTCACCCATTTCGCCTGTCTTTTCCTAGGAACCAAATGTATGTGGTGTATTTTTTTCCTTTTGAGCAGATGACTACGGTATGGGTGAGTAGCTTACTTTTTTTCGGATAACCGGATACTACCTAATCTACTTTCCTATAGAGGATGATGACCTAACAATTTGAGCAACAATCAACACTACAGGCTACATTTTATATAACTGAGTTTGAAGGAGTCCCCACAGTAGACGCTGGTTGCGAGACGCTCCTTACACAGTTCACGAAGATGTTCATGGATTATGGGAGAATGGCAGTACCCGTAAACTAATATGATAGCTTTCAAAAGTAACACCAATGGGTATATTTTTGATCCTACGGTTCGGTTTGAATCGCACGCTAATCAGTCCAGTGAAGTATACGAGGAAAATAAAAGCATCTACGGACCAACTATCCCCTTGTATCGACGTGAATATGGACTGGATATCATAGGTTATAGGCCTCATGATCGGTGCGAGAGGAACAATTCCTAAGTTCTTCGAAGAATTAGATCAAGATTCAATCTATCAGAGTAATTAACAAAAACCGTGGTTCTCAAAGCCTTGAAAGGCTCATTATCCATACTCAGAAATCATTTATATAGCCATATTTTTTTTTTGCTAGGGCGCACCGACACAAATAGGTCTTATGGCGACGATGGGATAGGAAAGGCATAGGAGTTGGAAGGAAGCGGCCGTGACCTTAATTAAGTTACAGCCCCAGCATTTGCCTGGTGTGAAAATAGGAAACCACGGAAAACCATCTTCAGGGCTGCCGATAGTGGGATTCGAACCTACTATCTCCCGGATGCAAGCTCACAGCAGCGCACCTCTACGCGCACGGCCAACTCGCTCGGTCATAAATGTATATAGTATACTTTGTCCTCAAGGGCAACCTCCTTAAGGGGAAGTGGTTTTTTTTCATTCTGAATATATATATTCACTCCATATCAATGTTTGGCATCTCAGGGTGGTGGTAGGGGGGAGGGGGGAGCGTGAGAACGCGTGGGCTAGGTGCTAATCCCTGGCGGGCAATTTGAAAACTATGGCGGCGACAGCACGGAACAGAACAAGGCTTCCCAATCTGGCAGACGAGGTGCCAAACTTACAGACCCAAGTTCGGTGGCACCCAGGCGTACAAGCTTACCCAAACAGACTCAAAGTTCGACACCCCGGCTAAGAGTGCAAGCTTAAACTTACAGGCTTGAAATAACTGGCTAAGATGGCTGCTATACACTATTTTTATTGACCTAAGTCTAGAGAGTTACCTCAGCGGCTCACGAATTGTAACATAGGACCTATTGGCATTTATCGGCCCAACGTCTGGGAACTGACGCAGGGACTATTAGGCTAGATGCAGCTTTACACTATTCACTAATTCTAGAGAGCAACCTCAGTGCCTCGGAGCTGAGCTACTACTTATGAACAATATGGCGACTATGCATTGCTCTTTGGGACTAGGGAGGTGGCGTAAGGGCTAAGTGCTATAGGGCGCTAAAGGGCTGAAGGCAATTAAATGTTTCTAAAGGAAAAAGGGCTAAAGGACACTAACGGGTTAATGCTAAAGGGCACTAACGTGCTAAAGGGCTTAAGGGCCTAAAGGGTTAAAGGGAACTACAGAAATGGGCTAAAGGATACCAACGGATTAAAGGGCAAGAGGGCACTAAAAGCCTAAAGGGCACGAAAGGGTTCAAGGCACTAAAGGGCACTAAAAGTCTAAAGTGCCAAAGTTCTAAAGGAATGATAAGCTGGCTACAGTACATGGATCTTCTTAATTAAAACATATATGACGGTTCATGATGCCACGTCTTGTACATATTTCAGGATATTCTAATTAATATAGCTGGTGATGTGTGAAGATATTAGATGTTCTACTTATTTTAGATAGAAATATGTTTGTCTTTCAGCAGTGATTTGTACCCTTTATTTGATTTCTGCCTTCTATGGTTTACTGTTGTTTTAAGTCACCTACGTTGTTTTATAATCCTACGTTGTTTTATAATTTTCGGCTTTGCTACTCGAATTCTTCTTCCAGAGAGAGACCTAACATATTTTTCTTTAAATAAATCACGATATATTTTGAACAAATATTAGATTATTTTTGTCGAGTTAATTCAAATTTGAAAGCACATAACGCACATTATAGACTATATCCGTCAGGTACTTTCGATAGTTTCAAAGCTGGAGGACGTGGTAATAGGCGGTGATCTGAATTGCAGTATCGATCAGCCAATAAATCATTCTCGGACGGTAATTAGCTACCTCGTAGGAGAAGGATTTTCACTGCTCAGTGATAAAACCAGCACAAGATAAGTAGCACCATAGACATTTTCCTCAGCAACTTGAAAGGCGTAAACAAACATGAAACGAAGACCCTAAGGAACACTAGTATACGAAAGCATCTACCTGTATAATTAATTCTAGTAATAAAGAATGAAATTCCATAGCCAGAACCACTATACAAATCCATTCCAGAATACTAGACTCGGAAAATAAGGAGACCGACTCAGTAGGAGAAATTCTGAACAATATATACGTCGAAAACATAGTAAAGAGGGTTACTGTACAGAGAAACCAATATCATCGACATAAACTTTGGTTTAACTCAGAATTTGACAGTGGCAGGAAAGAAGCGTTATCAGCATTGCATAAGGCACAACAAATACAACACTAGCAAATATTACAAGAATATGCAGACTTGCAAAGACGACGTGAAAGCATAATAAAAGAATTCAAGGATAAATACCATTTCAATGAGGAAGAAACATTGTAGAATTGGCTGAAAAGGAGCCTGTCACGATATTAAAATCAAGACAACCGGAGATAACGAGAGAACTAAGAATGGACGTCTGGGAGAGTCATTTAACTTCTGTTCTCTAAGCCAAGCCAAGGTAACTAGCACATCTAACTACCCCCTTAACACACTTTTCTTCACAACTGAATAAGTGGTAAATATAGTACATCAGAGTAAGGAAAGGAAAATGGAGGGCCAGATGAGGTATTTAACGAGCATTTAAAATGGCTTGGCTAATTTTAAAGGAGATGATAACGGGCCTCAAGAATCAGTATCTCCTACAGGGAACTGTCCGATATCAGTGGAGGGAAGTCATATATAGGAAAGATACTAATGAACCTCGTGGTGAGACGATTGTTGGTGGAACAATTCAGTTTTAGACCAGAAAGATAGTGCTTTGCGAGCAGCTAAATGTCTCTTAGAGGATATCCAGGAAACACAGAGTGCCGAAAAGAAAGCTGCACGCAGTATTTGTTGACTTCAATAAAGCCTTCGATTCCATAAATAGATCAATTTAACTGGTTAAGTTAAAAGACAATGGAGTGCTATCTTACATTTTCAGACTGTTGGAAAGCATACTCGTAGAGAACTACATAACAGTAAGTGATAATATCATAATGTCCAAGTCTATTCTGCAAACGGTTGCAGTTCTTCAGGGGGGTCCAATAAGTCTTTTGCTGTTTATTATCACCACACACAATGCAGTAGAAGGTGTAAAGATCGATCAGATGTAAATGTATGTATATGCCAGTGATATGTTTCTAATATCCCGAAACAGTAGGCAACTACAGGAAGATTTTAATCGATTAATAGATTGGGTAAGCAGGAGCGACCTAACAATAAACGAAAGGAAGACAGTTACAATGATATTTTGACGGGGCGGTCAAATATAGTCATCATTTGCAAAGCTTACAAATGTGAACCATTTCAAATATCTTGACATCACATTTCAGAGTCGCGGAGATACAATCGCTGTACATGTACGAGAACAAGTTTCAGCTATAAGTATTGCGATTAGTGATATTCAGCACTTAAACCAGCTTTCTCTAGAAACGACTATTAAACTCTTCAAGATCAAGATCATACCCATTGTGACTTAGGGTCTAAATTTGATATGGGATCACCTCACCTCGAGAGACATGAAAGAAATCGAAAAGGTGAAGGCAAAATATTTGAAGAGACTTCTTTGTATCTCCAAATATACACCTTCGAGGCTGTCATATGTGTTAACAAGAGTCTTTCTTTATAGAAGATTTGAACTCCATGTTGATGTTATTATCTAATTCACAAGTGAAGCAATATTGCGAGAGATGAAAGAAAAGAAAAATCTCATTTAGTTGGAGTTCTATTCTACGGCGCCTGTGACTTCTGTTTAGTGGACTAAATCAAGAGTTGAATTGAGATACACTGTAACACGTTTTGCAATGCATAGATTTCATTACATAATTTGTAATAACATGAAGTTTCATGAAACGTCTCCAGAATGTATTTCGGAAGAATATGATAAATTTTGCGACAGATACCACGCATTTCAGTGTACAAAGAGAGCGTCATCAATTATGCAATTATGTAGTGAGTGATTCGCTTACCTTATTACCTTAATATTGTCTTTCTTTCACATACATATGGCCATTGGATGACATAAGTATAAATAATTTATTTTCTTCTACTGATTAAATGTCAAGCCGGTTTTAATGGTAAATTAAATCAGTATCGTATTATGTTCGCTGCTCTTTCGACTGAATTGATTTTAATTAAATAACACTCATTTTTTCCGGATTTGGCACCAGAATATCCTGAATTAAACTACGAGCATTTCCAGATAGAAGTTTTTATTGTAAACTTAAAATCAGAGTCCTTAATGTAATGGTTGAAAATTTGTTTTAATGGACAGTCAATATTTATAACATGCCCTTTGTTTGCTATAATTTATGTGCTAATCAAATATTTAAGTTAACGTAGCGACCTTGAGCATTATCATTAGTTCGCCAGAATGGTAAATATTGAATAAGTTGGTACAATTTGTTTTAAATTTTAATGCATCCTTTATTTATTTTATCCTGTATAATTTTCCATACGCGTTTTTGTCAATTCCTTATTGAGCATCCCCGAGATGTCTCACTGTTCTATCACTGTACCTTAGTCGAAACGGGTACAATACATTTGCATAAAAATTACATGAGTATAGAACTGGAATCGCAGATAAAGCTATCTGTGGATGATGTTATACTGTACAGAGTAGTAAATAATTTACACGATTGAGAGCGACTACAAAAGACCTAGACAATATAGTGAGATGGACAATGGTATGATGGTGAACGGGATAAAGTGTCAGGGTGTAATTTTCACCAAAATAAATAGTCCTCTCAGTTTTAATTACTGTGTTGATGGAGTGATAGTAGGCCTACCTCATGGGGATCACCTAAGTGCTTAGGTGTTAATATAATGAATAATCTTCATTAGGGTATTCATACTAACGAGGTTGTAAAGAAAGATTACAGATCTCTTCACATGGTTAGGAGTGTATTTAGGGATTGTAGTAAAGATATCTGGTAAGATCCCAATTAGAGTATGGTTCCAATACATGCGACCCACACTAAGACTTCTTGATACAAGAACTGGAAAAGATCCAAAGGAAAGCAGCACGCTTCTTTTCTGGGTGATTTCCAAAAAAGGAGTAGTGTTACGAAACTGTTGCATACTTTGGGCTGAGAGGACTTGGGATTAAGGGGATGAGATGCTCCACTAAGGGCCATTTTCTCAAAATCGAGTTAAACCAGGTATAAATTAAAACCCGTTTAACTTTAGAACCTAGTTTAAACTTGCGTCCATTTTCTCCACCAATTTCTGACAGTCGTTTAGTTTAAACGACAGCTCGCCCGTTTAAACTAATGATGTCAAGTTTGCGCTAGCATTGGCTGCACTGAAGGAATAGTCGAAGGCATGGTCGATTGGAATTGGCCAATCAGAGCCAAGTAATTCAATGACCGACATTTTTGTATTAATATCACCTGTTTGTGGCGAAATAATGCTATCGTACATAGTGAATAAAGAAGACATTCGGCAGGATATTAGCTTTACTGATAAATAAATTGTTTACATTTGTGCGAAGTGTAGTGTTGTAAAATTTTACCCATTGCTGTCTACAATTTCTTGGGAGGCACTTGTATTTCTTATTTTTCTCTGTCGTGCTTTAGCGTACCATAAACTAGTAGCGTGGGCCTAGTAAGTGTCTTTTTATGTCTGTATTGTCTTACGGAACACACGGGAACGTTGAAATATTAAAATCCTGGTCTTTCAGAAAATCAACATTTATGTGAATTTCAAGTAAACAAATTCTAAGCATTCTCGGGATCTATCTTCTATTAAAATCCATCGCCCTCGGCCGGGATCAATCTCACAAACCTAGGATCCAGCAGACAGACCAGAGGATGTATTATTTGGAGATGTATTAATTGATTCTATATTCGTTTATAACATAACCAAGTTCGCGGTATGTCGTATTGTATGCATAATACTTTTCTCCTGATAGCAATAATATTTCTATTGCTGGTATGCTGGTGATAGTTACAATGAAACATTTTATTATTTTTCTGATCCTAAAAATATATAATCTAGTGATATAAATTGTATACCACCACCTCTCCTATCGTGCCGGCCAACATTCTGATAGTAAAAATACTCTCGACAAACTGGATTCGAACTGTCTAATCACAGCTGCGGACGATGCTGACCTTACGCTTTAACCAAACACCACACGGGGAGCGGATGTATTACACCGCTTATGTAGGAATATTTTTATGCTTCACATTATAGTATTTATACCACCAACAGTATTTTATATAATAATATAAATATACTGCAATTTAAGGTCTGTGGTCCCAGTTGTTAATAAGAAAATTGCCTGCTGCATAATATCTTAAAGCAACCAGAATCATTGCTTCTAGCGAAATAGCATTATTTCATGCAGTTGACGTTTTAAATGAATCCTTCTTCGATACTAGACAATCCTTGCTGTTCGCTTATGAATTATAAATCCATCAAAATACTCCGTTACATCCGATTTCCCAAGATTGTAAACTTTTGTTGGAATGCGGCTTCTTAACCTCACTTGAACATCAAAATTATTTCCTATTTAACCAAAGACTTCAATAAATTCTTCCATTTTCCTAATGCTAATACTATGTTTTAATTTTAGTACGTTTTCTATTAAAGTGCTGCAGTACTGGTAGTCAAAACTAACGCTTCTACTAGGAAAATCACAGATACGTTAATAAAATGTCAAGACGGTTGAATATAAACAGCAGTTTAAACCTACAATATAGAAGGATTAACTTTGAGCCAAGTTTAAACTTGAAACTATATTTAAACCATTATGGGGAAAATGAATGTTAGTTTAAACTCAGACATAAACCAGATTAAAATAAACCTAGTTTAAACGCATTTGGAGAAAACGGCCCTTAGTGGTATTCCGAGCTTTCAGTGGAGAAATGGGGTGGAATGGCATTAATAGGTGCATAAGCTTGAGCGGAGCTTCTTAAGTTCGAGAGATCGTAGTATGGAGATAAAGTTGGAATTCATGAGAACAAATTGGGGCAAATAATCATTTTTAAGATGAAGAGAAATGGATTACAATAATTTATCAAGGGAAATGTTCGATAAATTTCGAAGTTCTTTGAAATGATTTACGAAAATACTAGGTAAACAACAGATAGGGAATCTGCCATCTGAGAGGCAACCCTAAATGCAGACGATTGACGAATTGCCATGTCCTAATTGGTGTCTGACCTGAGACTTATACGACCCCTCATTTACATCCTTACTACAACCCCTGAATACTATGTCTCATGAACGGGGGTGTCCCCGAGCCAGGAGGTGGAGTTTAACTCGATCATGGGATCTCTGCGAGCAGAGAGATGGGCGAGTTTTCTAATGAACGAAATTACCAACACATATGAAAACAGATTAACCAACTTTGTTTCCAGTGCAGTGCATTTCATGAATGAAATAATACGACACTGAACACAAAATTAAAAGATTAGTAAATTAATAGTGGAATTTATAAGGACCCGTGACACACGTTATGGTAATAATAACTAAATAGAAGGGAAACTAATGTATTATGTAGGAGCGGAAATTTCCCTTGCCATCTGGCAAATGTCTGGGGGACACCCGAACCTGGGGCATTCCTAGCCCTAGTACTTAGTGGAGTAAACCTTGGCTTTAATGACAGCTTGACACCTATGCTGAATGGAATTTACCAGCCTTGCACAGGTTTCATGGCTCATGCTGCACCATTCTGGGGTCACCACTCGTTTTAACTCATCTTTGGATGAAACCTTTTTGTTGTGAACCCTAAAATTCAAAAACGCCCATAAATGTTCAATAGGGTTTAAGTCAGCAGACTGGGGAGGTGTTTTTAATTGTTTTGGAATGTTCCAAATTTACCACTCCTTGCTCAGAGCAGTGGTATGTTTGGGGTCGTTAACCTGTTGAAACATGTAGGTCGGTAGCATTCCCAATTTTTCAGCACTTTGTTTAACATTGTTCTTCAGAATATTATTGTACACTACTTTGTCCATCGTGGAATATTCGCTACACCTTGTGCCGACATAGAGCCCCACATCATACCCGAACAACCTCCATGTTTCACTGTGGGAATTGTATTGGCCACATTGCTGTCCGTATTGGCCCTTCTCGACACCCTGCGGACACCATCGGAACCAAACTGGCCGATTTTAGTTTCATCAGACCAGATTACGTTATTCCAAAACTGCTGGCCCTTGTTTACGTGTTCTTTCGCAAAGAGCAGTCTTTCAGTACGGTTCTTCTTACTAACATAGAGCCTCTTCCTTGGTACACTGCCTGGTAACCGTGTCGATGTAAAACCCGCCGGATCGTCTGAGTATACATTTTCTTCTCAGTAGCAGCTTCCAGCTCTTCCCGCAGATTTGGAGCACTTATGAGAGGTTTGGATGTCAGTCGCCTCACAATAAGTATTTCTGCTTGTGGTTTCTTCTGTTTGGATTTTCTTGGCACATTCTTCACTGACCCTTCGTACTTAAACTTATTCACGACATATTGAACAGTGGCATGACTTCACCAAGGACCCTATTTTCCGCAGTTAGTACCCTCTAATTGCTAGATTGACAATTGTCTGTTTCAGCTCATAGCCAAGCTCTTTATGCTTGCTCATTTCTTCCAGCACTCTCACAGATCTAAGACGAACACAACTAGCAACACCTCTCCTCGCACCACACCTACTTACGTATCCCCGTTCAATGTTGTCGGATGACGCCACCTATACTAGTGTATACATAACAAAGTGACTTGAAGTTTTGGAGTGTATGCAGTTTTGATTTGTGTAAACACACATTATTTGCACTCACAAAAAATTTGTGCATTGAGTGTTTACGTCTTGTTATTACATTCACGTCCGACTCGTTGGCTGAATGGTCAGCGTACTGGCCTTCGGTTCAGAGGGTCCCGGGTTCGATTCCCGGCTGGGTCGGGGATTTTAACCTTAATTGGTTAATTCCAATGGCCCAGGGGCTGGGTGTTTGTGATGTCCTCAACATCCCTGCAACTCACACACCACACATAACACAATCCTCCACCACAATAACACGCAGTTTCCTACACATGACAGATGCCGCCCACCCTCATCGGAGGGCCTGCCTTACAAGGGCTGCACTCGGCTAGAAATAGCCACACGAAATTATTATTATTATTATTATTATTATTATTACATTCACGACACACAACTATAAATTAATAATTTCTATAACTATGCAGGCACATAGAACGTTTTATAACGAATAGGGTTGTGTATGAGTAGGAAAGTGGTATACTGTATGTTCCACATCACTGATATATAAGGTGAAATTTAAGTCAGGAATAAAATATATTTACCGCCAACTGACCACGCCTGGGTTCCACCAATCTGGGGTATTACCGATATGGTACTTAATCAGGGCCAATACATACATGCATGCATACATACATACATACATACATATATACATACATACATACATACATACATATATACATACATACATACATACATACATATACATACACAGCGGCGTGCGGTGAACACATTCGTTACCCCAGCTGCAAAAATGTTTTTTTAAATATAAGAAATCGTAGCCACACTACACTCTCTAAAGTCGACATTAGCATTTTATAAGGCTGTTTTTTTTATGGAAATGTCTTCCTGAGAAAGGTCTCTCAATAATATTTTCAACCCCACACTCCCTCATATTTCCAAATTTTTATTTATGGCAGTGACGACACCATCACAACTTAATCTATAGCAGATTTTAAACAATGTACGTACAGTTTCACCCGGTGACGCTTCGTGATAGTACAGTCATTGTTTCCACAAAAATACACAGGGACTATTCGTTTTTATCTTTAGAAAAGCCTAGCCTAAACGGAATCACCAACATCTAACTGATATTTTACCGTCGCCGAACTTTCATAGTTTCACTCGCTGAGTGTACGTGCATCAACAACAAACGAGGGAAAATATTCCTCACGACGTATAACACGTTATATTCATGAAGAATGGCACAGAACTTACGAAAACTTCACCTATAATCAAAGAGGAACACTACAAATATTCACTATATACTGAACCCATAATTCTACGATGAGAAAAATATTTTTTATTTTTCTCAATATTTATTTCAAATAACAAGCTACTTTTATTTTTGAGAGCAGCCATGTTGCGCTTCCAGAGCATCGCTGTCGCGTAGGAACGATCTCACCCGCGGTAAGCTCGTGAAATACCGTGACACCTCGGTGGACTTCGAGTACACAACAATTCTTCAAATTCACGGAATTCTGCGTAACGAGAGATTTTGGCAACACAGTAAATACAGAAATATATAATCTAAATTATTTATAAAACCCTACGTGAAGACAGAGCCCCCAGGGTAAAATATAAATGCAGTTAAGCCTAAGTACAAATCAGCGTCAGATCCGAGGACTAGCTCCACGTGCCAAGGTCAATGGATGAAGAAAACCCGCGAAATGCCCGAGCAGAAATAATTTATTTCACCGGTTGCGAGTGTGGAAAATTATGAGATTAACATCTAAATAAATCGCAAGTCTGTCCGGAATTCTGGAACAAGTTTCATGAAAATCGGTCTATTGGACGCGAAATTAGCAGATTACGTAATCAAGCTTAGTGGTGTGAGTAGCGTCACTCCTAAGAGTATAAAACGAACCCCCCTCTGCATATTACTCAGTGTCGATCTGGGTTCTGAAGTAGCGGAAGCTTACGCCCGTCGCCAGCAGAAAATTGTATAAGATTAATTTACAAATAACTTAGTACATGTTCGTAGCTGAGGTCCATATCTTCTGTTAGAAAGGGAAGGTGATAGAAATTTTTCTGAACTTTTGCCGACAAACTGTGAAAGCATAGGCGTCTGTTAAAGTACATAAAAAGCAGATTTTTATTGTATCACCTCGTGTGTGTTGGAAAGTGTTACGGGAGTTGGGAAGCTAGTCAGAGTAGTTCTGATTTCGTTATCTGTTGAACACCTGTTATATTAGGGTGACAGAAACCCGACTCTGGGGAGAAGGGAGACAGTCGCGGTTGACTGCAGAACGAAGGAGGTTTGCTGTACAAATTATAACGACGAAAGTGCATGATTTGTGCTGTCATTTAATAACGTGTGAAAAGGCAGTATTTGTAAGATAGATATGTTTGAGAAGATGATGTTCCCTGTACCAATGTGCGGCTAAGCACGAGGTCACCTGACAAAAATGTAGCCAGAATACTGGAGATGACGTCAATTGCAGGTCTGTCTATATTTTGTATTATGTTGTAGTTAGACTTTTTTGTTTGTCCCAACCAATTTTTTTTCAAGACGAGTGTCGGGTTGATATTTGTAATTAGCAGACGAGAAGTGTTGTAATTTTGGTCAGCGTGTGAAAATTTTAGTTTTGTAAAATTTCACGTCAAGAAACTGTAAAAATGCGACGTTTAAATCTGGTGTTAATGTTCTATGAGATATTGTCCAAAGTGAGGAAAATTAGGAAAGCGATAATGGTAAAATAGTCGTGGCGAATGTCTTAATTTCAAATATCGTTGGAATTCAGAAATTTTTGTCGAAATTAATAATATTAATAATATTATTAATAATTAATAATAATATTAATAATAATTAATAATAATAATAATAATAATAATAATAATAATAATAATAATAATAATAATAATAATGTCTACCGCGGGATAAAAATTTTCTTAAAAGTGCATTTAACCAGTATGTTTTACAAGGATCGCAGGCATTTAGAAAATTCCAGTGAAATTCGATAGAGTTATGTTTTATTCATGGGAAGTAAAAATTTTGTGACATCGTGTATGTCGATGATACGGAAAATCGCGGTGTGTTCTTGTATTCTCGAGGTCCGAAAGTTGTAGTAACAGTAAAATAAAGAGGTTATTTTATAATGGTTATTGTTTTCATAAGAGGATTGAAATATGAAAAGGATCTTGGAAATATAAGAAAGATGGATTGAGAGCGAAGAATTTATATATGTGAAGATGAGAGTGATAGGAATACTGAAGGCGGAAGGGAGCCTGGATTTTAAGTAATACCGCTGGGATAAGGCGAGGAGAATGAGTTTTGAGACAGGCTATGTTTGCCGAGGAAGGATTTGTGTGACAGGCTGTATTGTGGCAGGCTGTAGTGTTTTCCACTAACAATCCGAAAATTGAGACGACTACTGTGTGAGGCACCGTAGATTTCTAGTAAGATCCCAAGTGAAAACGATTCTAGTAAAGATTAAAAATCTTGGTAGTAAAAGTCAAGTGACTAGTTACGTAAAGTCAGTATGAATATTAAGATAATGTGACCTCAAGGATAAAAGAGCATTTAGAATACACGGTTGGTGTTGTATTGAATTTCGTTTCACTGGATAGTCATAGATATAAATATTTGAAATTGACGGTAGGCGATTTGAGGGTTTCCAATGCGGTAGTGATGATTATTATTTTTGAATACATCCACTAAATGGTAGACGTGTGTTGGGAATTATTATATTTCTTCCCTAAAACTTCATTCCGCATGCTGAGATCGTGTTTGAGTTGGGGGATTGTTCGTCACGAATATTTATTTTCGAGCTCACGTTTTGTAACGAGATAGAGACTCACTGCATTTTCCGACTTGCGTTTGTTTAATAGTAAGAGACGTTGTTCCGTTGTGTGTTATTAGTCTGACCAGGTTTACAATTGAAATGTCAGAGTTTGTTTGAAATTGCTTCTTCGCCTGATATGCCAGGGGAAGCGTCAAACGACTCATTTTCCGCCCGACAATAGATTTAGGACGTCACATGTTATCCTTGGAGTATACTGATGATGAGACGTCCTAGTTCACGCTCGACGATAGAATTAGGAAGGTATTGTGTACATAGAGATTAGTATTAGGATGTACAGGTTTTAAGTGAGCCCGACGATAGGTCTGGGATGTCAGCTGTACATACTCAAGTCTCAGATTAGATGTTTATTTGTTTTTGCGAAGTGACCTGGGCGAAGGTAGCATCTACAGTAAAATACGAAATATGTAGAGGGTTATATCGGTAATAATGAGGCCAACTTGTGCGCAGCTCCAACAGCTGGAAGGTGCTCCCTAAGATATGGGACCGTTATCGGCGAATGAGGGTTGCCCAACATTGGATTTCTTCTAAATGGTGATGGGAAAGTTTACTGTAATTCTCCATGCGTGTTGAGTTTAAATGACTTCGATATTTTATTTTATTTTATTTCACGGACTTAATTGTTTTGTCGTTCTGACGTCCATTTCGTTTTGATAGTGTGCATATTGACGCTCAATGTATAAGTGTGAGACTTGAGTTGCGAATGTGGTTTCGATTCGTCAGTCAGTAATATTAATTTTATTTTCAATCATTGTCGTTCTTTCATTTATATACGTAGTTGAGTTCGATTTAGTGCTAACTTTGTAGGTAGTGCGTTGGGACAAACAATAAGTAGATGTATCTGTAATGGTAGTCATTGTTTTAAAAGGAAAGAATTCCTTAAGTTTGTTGTATTTTTCAATGTGGACTGGTAATTTTTATTAAGCGTAGCATAACCATTTCTAACCTGAAAATCGGTTTAATAATAATACTTTTCAAGTGATTTACCACTGTTTAATTAACTTCAGTGTTTGGCATTTCTTCTAAATGCGTGATGAATAAGTGTTTCCTGCATTTCGCAGTTTTATTCCTTCAGAACGACGTAACGTAAGATCCTCGCGGATCATGTTGTTGTTGGTTCCTTCCAAACAGTCGTTTGGGTGATGCACATTTAGCATCGGGATTATTTTATCACTTAAGGGTGTCATGATATGACAAATACATGGTGGAATTTTATTTCAATTGTGAAGGATGCTGTTAACTCGTAATGACCACCATGCTTTCCCATAATATTTCGCAACCTATCCAAAGCAACTGATAGTCAATTTGGTTCGATTAAGGGTCCATTCGGCGGGTGTTCCGTATCCGCAAGGGTATTCGACTGGTGGATAACCTTAATTGAGAGGAAATCAGGCGTTCTACTTGTTGAAAGTCAGATTTTCCACGGATCGTGTGGATTAATTCTCAGTTCTAGTTTGGAGTAATAGGTCTTTCAGGTCTTTCCTTTTTCAGTTTTTCAGTTTCGCTGTCCACTAATTTATTACTTTCTCCGAAGCAACTCTTCGATATTGTGAGAAATAAAGCAACGCTATGCAATGTGACTGCGTTTGAAACATTCAATAATAAATAATTTGTAATTTTCTCAAGGATTTATATTAAAATAATAATGTTGTCGTGCTATTTCTAATTTAATAAAAGTTAGTAAGCACACATTTGCTCCTCATTTCAAGTAGTTAGGCTCTCTTTCTGAACCCCATTGTTTGGTTAAGATCGTGACCGAATGATTTAAGAGTTCTATATTGCTCTACTGTAGCAGCTGTGGCCGACCAACGATGGAATGGTAAGCTCAAGGGTTCAATACCACCAACACAGGCAACCAAATACAAAATTCCTGTACTTCGCGCTTAGCTCTGTGTTCATGCTGGGCAACATAAATATTTTTCTGCGGCTATCGGAAAACACACTGCACTTGTGCCATCAACGAATTGCTCGAAAAAACTTTATAAATGCCGAAATAAAAAATTCTCCTGTATTACAACTGATTTTATAAACTGGCTCTATTTTTATTATCAAGACGATCTGCAAGTGGCTATACTGTTAACATGTTTTATATTTTTCTTGTAGTCTCTAGTGTGTGGCACTGAACACTTCGAGTGTCAAGTATTAAAACTAACATGCCTTACCTAAGCTGGCTGGCCTGTCGCCGTAAATTGCTATCGGGGGAGGGCCCACAGTCCCGCCCGGCTCCCAGAACAAGGAAGCCACACATACGTACATACATTTTCATTATAGACTGTTATGTCTTCCAGCGATCAGTCTGTAAGCCACTGTGAATTAACTACGCGCCTTAACAATCCTCTATTTGTTACAAGGTCTGTTTACTTACATGCCTTTTATATTTCAATCATTTAGAGCGGAGTGTACCCATCGTCACCTTGGCCTTTCTCTACTTACCTTACCGGGCGAGTTGGCCGTGCGGTTACGGGCGTGCGGCTATGAGCTTGCATCCGGGAGATAGTGGGTTCAAATCCCACTGTCGGCAGCCCTGAAGATGGTTTTATTTGTGGTTTCCCATTTTCGCACTGGGCAAATGCTGGGGATGTACCTTAATTAAGGCCACGACCGCTTCATTCCAACTCCTAGGCCTTTCCTATTCCATCGTCGCCATAAGATATATCTGTGTCGGTGAGACGTAAAGCCACCTTTATGACCGAGTCCGGTATTTTCTTAGGTAACCTGTCATACTATAATCACCAAAGTCGATTTATAGGTACAGCTTCATCTACCGTGATTATTCCGGGATTAACCTTTATCTTCTCAACGCGAGGACCCTCCTATCATTGTTATCACCTGGTTACAGCAGATTGCCGGCCCCGTGGTGTAGGGGTAGCTTGCCTGCCTCTTATCCGGAGGTCCCGGGTTCGATTTCCCGCCAGGTCATGGATTTTTACTTGGATCTCAGGGCTGGTTCGAGGTCCACTCAGCCTACGTGATTACAACTTAGGAGCAATCTGACGGTGAGATGGCGGCCCCGGTCAAGAAAGCCAAGAATAACAGCCGAGAGGATTCGTCGTGCTGACCACACGACAC
The DNA here is from genome assembly GCF_040414725.1 of Anabrus simplex. Classification (NCBI taxonomy): domain Eukaryota; kingdom Metazoa; phylum Arthropoda; class Insecta; order Orthoptera; family Tettigoniidae; genus Anabrus; species Anabrus simplex. The sequence continues at coordinate 183,047,412 of NC_090267.1, forward strand.
CTCATAATCTGCAGGCCTCCAGGCTGAGCAGCGGTCGCTTGGTAGGCCAAAGCCCTTCGGGACTGCTGCGCCATGGGGTTTGGTTGGTTTGGTTTTACCAGATTCATTCTCGCACCTTTTATGTCTGTTATGAATAACATACAGTGTGACCACCAGTTTTCAGTCTCTTACAGCTAAGTAGGTTTGAAAAGAGACCGATTTAAAGATAGTTTGGTCCGAGTGTTGGTTGACTTCTTTCTTTTACAGAATACCGTTGATGGCAAATGTGACCTCACTGCATTAGCTTAGCTGCTCTTTGTTTCCATTTCACTTAGTATCCTACCTCTTGGGAGAATACATTTTGAATTTACGTCACACTTACTACCTTTACGTTTTACAGAGAGTTTGCAGGAAGACTTTACAATATCACATTAGATGCTCAGAGTCACAGAAATGTTTAACAGTTACATTTCTTAATACAGTAATATACTTACGGGATGCTTTTAGTTGTTGTAAACAACTTTATGATTGCCTCACAACTTTACTCACCTCTAGCTGGTTACCGGCGATAGCGAAAATTTTCGGCAATGGTGATCTGCAGTACTCTATGTACACGGCTGGTGTCAAAGCGATCATAAAATTGAACTTTTTATTGTACTCAGGCATCTCTGAAGCCATCACAAAGAACATGCTTGCACCCATGGAATGTCCGATGTAGGACAGCTTTTCTTGACCAGTTCTCTTCAGAATGTAGTCAGTGATGATTGGAAGGTCGTAAATTCCCATCTCGTGCCAGCTACGGAAAAAGATGACACTTATATTCCATGAACTTCTAAGTATCTTTTCTATTCCTATATTTATCAGATTATGGTAGCCTGGACCACTCACATACATTCTAGGATGTCTGATGGTACCAAATAAAGTTTGTACAATAATGGGTACAGACGTGAGGATATCTGTTTTTTATTCAAAAATAAAATTTAATACAGGATTTAAAACAAATAACATAGAAAAGGTGTTACTAGTAATTAATTTTAATGTTGAATAATAAATTTACAAATCTGAGTATCCTAAGCAGTTTTCTCTGCGATTTTACAAATGTTGAAGAGAGGATAATGATGTGGTACTGTGTATTCAATAGATATGGCATCTTGAATGTTCTCACTTTGATGGTCACAAAGTCATTTTTAACATCCGAGAAATTTAAGTCTGGTGCTAGTTTATGTTCTATTAAGAACATACTGGATATGTCTTCCCTTCAAGTGGATCTTAAATGATTCTTTGTGCGTAACAGCTTACTAAAACGACTCTTACCAGAAACTACATTAATTGGCAAGATGTGATAGTGTCTCGTGTATAAAATCAAAGAAGCACATGATCACCCACATAATTTCGCTAATAATACCTTCAATATTTATTTTCCAAAAAAAAAAAAAGTATCGTTTTGGTCCTCTAGTTGTTAGTTATGAAAGTCCGTTTCCATTGTGCAAGCATTCAAATGGAGCACTCGAACTATAGGTCATTCCATGTTAAGAAAACAGTATAGCTCTTATGACAACAGGGTTGATCTATCGAACGGCTCTGCTCATCACAATCATGGGATAACGGCGGAACATAAATGTGTGGAACTGAGTACTTAAATTTAAGAGGAAAAGCGGAAGGAACTTTACCTACAAATTATTTTTAGAAATTAAGGGTACGGGGGGACGGAGGTATAAGGGTATAAGGGCAATGTTTTGTTTGTACAGAATCAGAGGTAAACTGCGGCACATAAAGAACTTCAGCATTGAAGTGTAAGGTAAAATGGGGGAAAAACAGACAAATAATTTTTATCGGCTTGAGGGGAGAGGGATGCATTTAATTGCTTTTAATAAATTTCTCCAAGGAATAAAGGCTAGAAAACATACGCAAGTAATAAATACTGTAGATGGCTCTACAGAGGATCACAGTATTGATGTTAAAAAAAGAAATTATACACGTAGGCTCATCGAATAACTCTCACTCAGCACAAGACATTTACGCACTGATTTAAAGCCTAAAACACACACACGCAACAAATAAATACTATAGATGACCTCACTATAGAAGTGAGCTGCCGGCGGTTTACAGAGGCTTGTACCAGAGCAACACAGAAGGAAAATGAAGGAAGGCTGTTTCTGCCATTGTGCTTTCTCCCTACAAATGTATTTATGAAAGAATCAGAGGTAAACTACGTCACATAAAGAACTTCAGCATTGAAGTGTAAGGTAAAATGGGGGAAAAACAGACAAATAATTTTTATCGGCTTGAGGGGTGAGGGATGCATTTAATTGCATTTAATAAATTTCTCCAAGGAATAAAGGCTAGAAAACATACGCAACTAATAAATACTGTAGACGAAAAAGAAAATGTTACTAGTTATTTAAATAACTCACGGGCAATAATGCCTGATCCTTTTTATCAGTCAGGGGTGCGTGGCTGTGAGCTTGCATCCGGGAGATAGTGGGTTCGAATCTCACTGTCGGCAGCCCTGAAGATGGTTTTCCGTGGTTTCCCATTTTAACACCAAGCAAATGCTGGGGCTCTACCATCATTAAGGCCACGGCCACTTCCTTCCCACTCCTAGGCCTTTCCTATCCTATCGTCGCCATAAGACCTATCTGTGTCGGTGAGATGTAAAGCCACTGGCGATCCTTTTTATCTATCTTTCATAATACATTACAAAGTACAGTATAATATCCTTTAATCACGAGGAATTATGGGCGTCTCCGAGGAATGTGTTGACTCCTTGTAGGTCCTAAGAGCAATACTGTTTTCTTAAAGGAAAGAAAACCAATCCTTCATCTGCAATTTTATTCGCGATGTGAAGATCAACACACAATATAAACCGCACTTCAAGTATTTAATATAATACCAATTTAGCAAATTTGATGTGTATCTTATGTCATTCAGGAACTTTTATTCCTTTCAATCATTTTGTAGTTGTATAATGCCAATGGTAATTAATGTATCTTTGTCGAGATATTATTATTATTATTATTATTATTATTATTATTATTATTATTATTATTATTATTATTATTATACCGAGTGTACACCTTCCCCGGTCAGTTAAACTACGCGCCTTCTATAAGGCCATCTATGTAATCTAACTTGAAATGATGTATTACCAGTACAAGATATTTTGCGAGGTAAACTATAGTTATTTCATAAATAAATTTGTACTTTTGATGTTTGTTAACCTGGTTCTTAAGATTGTTCTTTTATGAATCAAAGCTGTCAACACTTCAGCTGGTTGCTTTTTCAATGGTAATCAATTTATCAGGAATTTGTAAATATTTTCCCTAGCCGATTAAAATTGGGGGTGTGTACAGGAATCCAGTCTATCAGTAAAGAGTTCTGGAAACTTCCCCTCAAAATACTATAAAAGCTGGGCGCTTTAGGGCCGTATTGTCTTGATTGCTCCAGAGATTTGAGTGCGGCATATCCTAAGGGAGGCAGGAGTCACGGGTGGTGTTCGGAAGGCTCAGCTACTCAAGGTAATAGCAGAGTTTTCATAAACATGTGGTAGCTCTTGCGGATAGTTTGAGGAGAAGGTTTCAATTCTTTTATTTCATGTAAATTTATAAAGTTAGTGGTTTAATATAGAATTTTACCGGGCGAGTTGGCCGTGCGCGTAGAGGCGCGCGACTGTGAGCTTGCATCCGGGAGATAGTAGGTTCGAATCCCACTATCGGCAGCCCTGAAAATGGTTTTCCGTGGTTTCCCATTTTCACACCAGGCAAATGCTGGGGCTGTACCTTAATTAAGGCCACGGCCGCTTCCTTCCAACTCCTAGGCCTTTCCTATCCCATCGTCGCCATAAGACCTATCTGTGTCGGTGCGACGTAAAGCCCCTAGCAAAAAAAAATATAGAATTTTCGGCAAGTCTGAGGACAATATCCTATTCTCTACTGGGAAATATATAATGCAAGGGAACTAAGAGTGATAACCCTCTGCTGATTCCCATTCAACTAGGCATGGGGTGACTAAAGATTCTAAACCTAAATTCTTAACATTTATTTGGTATTTAATTTAGTCACCCTGGTGTGGAATAGGCTTAGCCTATGTATCATTGGGCCATAAGTCCACTTAGGGTATTTAACTATTCCTATAAGGAGGGCAAGTGTTTCACCTCCTAGCCTTTTGTTTATGGCCAGTCATGTTCAACCTTCTTTTATTTACATTAAGTCCATTTAGTATGGGCACTCATGCCCCTCTTTATTCGGTAATTGTTTCTGGTGTTAGTTCTCTTTAGGAACAGTGTATTAAAAACTGTTGAGCAATAGATAAGCCCACATTAGGGCAACGGTATGCAAATACTTTAATTAAGGACAACCAATAGATTGTAAGTGCACCATAAGAAAACTGATGCCTCTACGAGGCTGGACTATGCTATAATTGAAGCGCAGACTCCCCAGTAGTGTAAAGAATTGGAGCAAAATGTGCTCTTGTAAATGTTGTACCTGCCAAGAGCAATCCAGCTCTTTTCTATGTAAATTAGCATTTTAAATTCTCTCAACTCTTCTACCTGATATTCGGACTTTTAAGTCCTTGTTATTATGAGAACTGATCCCATTAATACTGTTGTTATTCATTCAGATTTTCTATGTATCAAATATTAAAGTACAAAAAACAAAGGAAAGAAATAAAATTTCAAAATTTGTAGTGTCAAGTTACGGTCTAGTTAACTCTTGTCCACCCATTCAACCCTCACGCTTCTTACACCTCTGTGATCCACGATATTTCCGTAACAATTATTATTATTATTATTATTATTATTATTATTATTATTATTATTATTATTATTATTATTATTAACAAATACATCGCAACTGGGAATTTATCCCGGTGGCAATGGTCACTTACAGTAGTGTGATAATAAAGTAAAGTTAAAACATAATTACTAGAGCTGTTGGTCGATTAAACATTTTGATCGGTTAACCGAATTACTTTAAATGATTAATCCGCCGATTACTCGAATTTTAATCGGTTTCACACACTATAACTTCGAGAAAATCTACTACTTGTACTTCCAGTATAACTGAACGATTTTACGAATTTCTTACAAAACACTGTCTTTCTATTTGTCACCTTACCACAACCGTTGAGTTTAAATCCGAAACTGTCACCAAGTTTTCCTCACATCGGTTCATAAGCCATATTTGTAACTGAAGTTCACAACACTGAATTTGAATATATACTGTCTTCTGAATGACAACCACACAGGAACTGAGCTTTAAGTTGTCATTTTTTCTACTGTATCTTTCTGGCAATTGGTATCTATCCATCCGCACATTACGTGGAAATTCTTGGAAATTCTTTAACCTTCCGTTGGTCGCGCCGTATCTGTGATATGGGCGAATCTTTCATCATATCATAATTCTTAAACGATAAGGGCCCTTTCGCACGATCCACTGCTTGCCACGCCACTCCACTCCACTCCACCAGAGGTGTGGTAAAAGGCCGGTAGCGTTCACACGAGACACTTCGTGTGGCGCAACCTCCGTCCACTCTCGTCAACAGCAGGCTGCTGTCGACCGGCCTGAAGAGTCTTCCACACTGGGCGACCGGAAGCTCACTCATCACTGAATCAGATTAGCTCGTTCAGACAGTCAACATAATATGAGCTACAAGTTCGAAGATTTCGTTTCAAAATGTCGGTTCCATTCATAGATACTGAAAAGTTAATAATAGAAATACAAAATCGGCCTTGTCAGTGGGATTAACGAACGACAGACTACTCAAATAAAATAAAAGGCTTCAAATGTGGAATGAAGTTTCCCATGAAGTGATTCCACTTTCTGCCGAACTGGACAACTCCAAAGAGAGAGTTGATATCTACAGTAATAGGCTATATGTGTTATATGTTAACGATTTTCGATATTACAATAACATGGGTCATTGAAAAATAATTAATCAAGGCTTTTTAGCAGTCTTCATTTCAAAAGAACTGCTTCCAATTAAATTACATAATAACATTTTTTTATTCGGACCGAACACGATAGCCGCAGTCGCTTATGTGCCGCCATTATCCAGTATTCGGGAGATAGTGGGTTCGAACCCAACTGTCGGCAGCCCTGATGATGGTTTTCCGTGGTTTCCCATTTTCAAACCAGGCAAATGCTGGGGCTGTACCTTAATTAAGGCCACGGCCGCTTCCTTCCCACTCCTAGCCCTTTCCTGTCCCATCGTCACCATAAGACCTATCTGTGTCGGTGCGACGTACAGCAACTTGTAAAAAAAAAAATCTTATTCGTGAGAACTACCAGTCTTATTTACAGAAGGTAGGTGTAGGTAGCAAGGCCATACTGGTAGCTCACTAAATCAGTCGTTCAAACGGTCAACATTATGTGCGTCACAAGTTTGAAGTTTTTGTTTCAAAATATCGGCGGAATACATTTTCTCATGTTGGTGCCCTGACGCTGTAAACGTGCTTCAAGGATTGACAACAATTCAAACAAATTCCCACTCATACGAAAGTAATTAAGGAACATTTTTAGATCACTGGTACGTTCATCTAGAAGAACGATGAGTTCCTCGTTCTAGGCGATATGAATTCAATGGATGGACCCAATGAACCTTAGTACTGTTCTTTCACCTCAACCTTCTTTTCGGAAGAATAAAAATCCCAAGGATAATGTTCGCGTCCATGGACCAGATTCAAACCGAGACGCAAATATGAGGTGGGGACGAGAAGTTGCCGGTAAGTTGACGGAAGTGGACGGCAAGTGTCTATGAGAAGTGGAGTGGAGTGACGTGGCGTGGCGTGGAAAGCAAGCTCCTTTCACACTACACGGTTTCGACCGTACGGCAAAAAAACCGTACGGCTCTTTTGCCGTGGATGTTGCTTTCACACTACAACGGCTTTTCGCCGTACGGTTTTTTTGCCGTGGGACGCTCAGTACGTGTCTTGATTCCAGTCATACAAGACAGTCTTGGAATGGATCGTGAACAAATTATTGCGTTATGGCTATTTCATCGTCGCCGAAAGAGACAAAAACGAAATCCTCGTCTTTGGGTGCATCCTATCAATCAGAGGAGAGAGGAAGTGGGATTATTTTACACACTTTTTGAAGATCTCAGGAATGACGAAAATAATTTTTTTAACTACTTTCGTATGTCAATTGCCTCCTATGACGAATTACACGGCAAACTGAAGGATGCTCTTCAACGTCAAAACACGCAATTTAGAAACTGTATACAACCTATTGAAATGCTGGCTGTAACGTTGAGGTAAGTAAAGAAATAACAATCAATGTAATCAATTTGTTTTAAAAATGTTTGATTTCACTTCATCCTCATGACAATGAGTTTAATTGTATTAGGAAGTTGTGCGTTGAATGTTTTAAATATATTAATCTATTTTTAGCTTGCTGTTAATATACTGTTATCATTGTATATATATATATATATATAATTGTACAGAAAGTATTTGTTTAGTATCTCGTTTAACATTGTCGTGTTAAGTACCGTCGGGTGGGGTGACTTTGTGCCGAAAAAGAAATGTAGTATTCGCACCTTCTTTAAGGCCATAAACATTGTTTCAAATCATGGTAGACACAATGTTAGGAGATTTATGAACGACTGAGAATAGTACAATTAAATTTTATTGGCGAATGGAATATTACAACACTAACTCGATACATCTGCATTTTAAAATTCTCTATTTACTTAAATTGTTCGACAATACATCGAAGAAGAAAGTAAGATGAATACGGGTGGGTAATACATTATTAATTACCGGTAGCAAAGTCAATATTATCAGCACTTGAAGATTCTGCTGAAACTGTAGAAGGACTGTGCAGCACGTCTCTGTCTGGAGAGGTGCATTGTCCGAACTGCTGGAAGTGTTGCACTGTTGACTGTGAGTGTTGATTAGAATTTATCTCATTAATGCGGGATAGCGTCTGGTTTGGTTGTGATGGTACTGCATGCTGAGTTGCAATCACCGGCTGATGGGCTAAGTACAAGGGAGGCCGGTTAGAGGTAGTTATTTGGGAGGGAAACGAAGGGGGTAGACCTGAAAAATTTTGGTTTTGAAGGAAAATAGGAGATGGACGATTACACAATTGGTTAGGTTGAGTTGAAGGCTGAGTCGGAAATTGCTGATGGGCGGGCATGGTAGTTGAGTAGTGGAAATGTGTAGGAGGGTGAGCAACCATTCCCTTCTTTCTTTCATTAATTCTTTCAATAACTTTAAGTACTTCTATTTGAAACTGAAGAAAGTCTTGTTCGTCAAATTTATCCAAATGAGGCATCAGACTTCGTAAAAATGACATTTTGCTGCAAGGACTGCCTGCTTCTAGAGCTTTCAAAACTCTCATTTCGACCTCATCTGGTTTTCTGTGTTTCCTGCTTCTTGTTTGAGATGCTCACTTTGGAATACCGGTACTCTCATATGACGTGGAAGCTTGCGGCTCTATATCTACTTCCTGTACATTCTCCAGTCCTCCATCACTTTCTGATTCGAAGCTATCCACCGTCTCCCGACCATGATAGAGTTTGTCTAAAAACTGCATTTGGTCAGAAAATATATACGTTCTTAGAATTTTTGCCTTCGCACCACTTTTCTTGATATATATTTTTTTTCTTGTACTTGGCAAAGGAGTCACGGAGATTGGTCCACCTCCGTATTACTTTTTTTCCTAAAAAGAGGAAGAAACCATTGTAAAAAGAATTACTATAACGGTTTATTACTAATTATCCTCTTACTTTCTTTTCGGCAAAAACTAAGTTAATGATTTACTGTATTTTCAGATATCTGGCAAGTGGTTGTACGTTTACTGAATTACACTACAACTACAGAATTGGTATTTCTACTGCAAGTAAAATTGTTAAAGATGTATGCAGAACAATCTGGTCACTGATGCGAGAAGACTGCATCCCGACACCCACACCAGAGATATGGGAGTCAATCGCTTCTGGATTTGAAAGTACCGCTAACTTCCCCCATTGCTTAGGAGCAGTCGATGGCAAACACATACGTGTTACGTGTCCATTTGACAGTGGATCAATGTATTTTAATTACAAAGATTATTTCTCTTTAGTTCTAACGGCTGTAGCAGACTCCAGATACCGATTTGTCTATGTTGACGTAGGAATCTATGGTAAAGACTGTGACTCTTCAATATTTAAGCAATCCAGGTTGTGGCAGTCAATAGAAAACAACAGTCAACAATTACCCGAAGAAAAATCTTTACCAGGAACGGAATGTCCAAAAGTTCCGTACTTTTTCGTCGGAGATGAAGCATTTGGACTAAACAAACATTTATTACGGCCTTTTGGTGGAACACATTTAACAGTTGAGAAAAGAATATTTCATTATCGATTGTGCAGGGCACGGCGGTATGTTGAATGTGCCTTTGGCATTCTCACCAATAAGTGGCGTGTGTTTCACCGACCTATTAATGTAGAGCCAGATTTTGCCGTCATCATTGTCAACGCTTGCATTGTTTTACACAATTTTGTACGTAAAAGAGATGGATTTGTAGTTGAAGATACCACATCAGTGACAGGTTTGGAAGATTTGCCACCAGGGAACACCACAAGAGGAGGTTTGACAGCAAATAATGTTAGAAACACACTTTGTAAATATTTTGTGTCAAATATCGGAAGCGTGTCATGGCAAATGTCAAAGATATAAATTATCAGCAGGAATACATTTCAGATACAAAAGAGCCATCTGTGCAGTGAAGAAGTGTTCACTTTTGTAAAATAATTAGTATGCTGCTATTTAACATAAAAGCTTGTCTGTATTAGTTCAACGGAAGACAGTAATATCAGTTAATGAATAATAATACAGGCTATACAGATTGTTCATTGTTTCAACTCTTTAATATTCATTTTAATAATAGGATGATTTCTTAATATCAGCAGTTTGTGGCTAAAAATTAAATTATGAAATTGTATCATAAATATATATTTTTTGTGAATCTGTATCGTGTAATAATACTGTATAACTGAAAATACACTTACCAAACGCATTTTTTTCTTTGTCTTCAATTACATCAAAATCTGGTTTCAGTTCTAAGCAAACTTCACGCCAGAAATTCGTATCTGACCATTCGCCAATTATTTGGAAATTCCTTAATGACAGTTCCTTCAAGTACCTTCCCCAACCCTATCCATTATGTCGCCTGACTGTGTTTTGCAAAGGTCCTCAAATATACTACAGTAGCCTGTACAACATTTCCTTTCCAATAGTTTGTAAAATGTAATTTGTTTTACGTCGCACCGACACAGATAGGTCTTATGGCGACGATGGGATAGGAAAGGTCTAGGAGTGGGAAGGAAGCGGCCGTGGCCTTAATTAAGGTACAGTCCTAGTATTTGCCTCGTGTGGAAAAGGAAAACTACGGAAAATATCTTCAGGGCTGCCGACAGTGCGGTTCGAACACACTATCTCCCGGATGCGAGCTCACAGCTGCGCGCCCCTAACCGCACGCCCAACTCGCCCGGTAATAGTTTGTAAAAGCAATGGTCATGACCCTCGTTTTAGAAGAAAGCAATTAATGAGGTATTATTGGTTTTACCTTTCTGAACGAAAGACATGAGCATCAGTTTATTTTAATGACCTGTCAGTCATATAACAGCTGAGGCTTGCACACCAAATGACAAATAATAATATACACAGGTTTTATGCCACACAAAACAGTTATTTTTCCTTCACTACTCTGTCATTTTAATCAGTTCGATTAATCGGTCAATCGGTCCGATTAATCGAATACGTCGACAGCTCTAAAAATTACCCAACAACAACAATAACAACAACAACAACAACAAGAGCATAACAAACAATTCCATGGAAAGAAAATATTACAAGAAATACTAATAGTTTAACGTTCTAAATCCAGCATCAACATATACAAATTCACACATAACATAACTGTTTCCAGTGCTTAACACTACAGCTTACAATACTATAGGTTGAGCTTACTAGTAGCTTAACATTACAAGTGATAATAAAGTTAAAACATAATTACCCAACAACAACAAAAACAAGAAGAGTGGAATGCAGATTGCAGATTACGCATTTTTAAGGTCAGTGTCATTTAGTGTCATGCGAAACACGCTCTATGCTTGGTTCATTCTTGTCGAGTATGGCCATGACCGAACTTCGCTTCTCAGAGGCGAGGCGAGCTATGTTCGCACGACCTTGCCCCTTGATACTCGCTCCTTCACGCGCTATCTCAGTCATAGGTAGAAGTGCTCGCCTCCTTTCGTCCTTGTATAGCCGTACTCAAGTTTGTCTCGAAACATTACGCTTTTGCCACAATGGTGGACTGATGACTGGGCATGAAAATACCAATAGTTACTCATACTTTTAGACTGTGTTTCTGCTTCGTAAGACAAACTGGAAATAATGTAGTAAATATCACTCCTGTCGGAGAAAATAACAGTCAATGAAGTTCACGTGCTGCCACGTGTATTCTTCCTGGCTAGCGTACTTCACTGCTGTATACACGTTAACTAAATACGCATTAAAGTTAAATATAAACCTCAAAATAAATTTTTAAAATCATCTTGCTCAAGGTTTCTATCTAAGGAGATATGCCTAGAGCAAAACTCTAGCTCCAATTTGGGAATGAATTGCAAAATAATTATTTATTGCTATGATTGCTATGAATTAATAAGTCATTGACATGGTCTGGGTCTAGCTAACTCCTACGACTCCTTAAAAGCATTCCCGTTTTACTGAAGTCTTCGCTGCTTGCTAGAATGCACAACGACCGGGCGAGTTGGCCGTGCGCGTAGAGGCGCGCGGCTGTGAGCTTGCATCCGGGAGATAGTAGGTTCGAATCCCACTATCGGCAGCCCTGAAGATGGTTTTCCGTGGTTTCCCATTTTCACACCAGGCAAATGCTGGGGCTGTACCTTAATTAAGGCCACGGCCGCTTCCTTCCAACTCCTAGGCCTTTCCTATCCTATCGTCGCCATAAGACCTATCTGTGTCGGTGCGACGTAAAGCCCCTAGCAAAAAAAAAAGAATGCACAACGTATTATCGGCACACTTTATCTTGGTGCATTTGTGTACGGGGGTGAGGAGTAAGGAGGGAGCTTTCCCGGTATCGATAGTGCTGCCAACTGAAAACGAAATTGAATTGAATCGAGAATATGATCGATCGATATGAAATTTCTAAACCGTTATCATCTTAAGCCAACAACTATGTCACATACACATATAACATTATAAAACATTTCTCGATGCGAATCTTGTTCCTAGCAACAATTCTATACTTTGGCTTTGTTGTGTAAACAACAACAGTACTAGTACGTAAAGTGTACGCCAGATGTCGCACAACGATGCTTAAGCGATTCATAGTTTGTGTTTCAAAGGTTGCCAGTACGAATCTCGAAGATCGCCGAGGTCGACCGATTCAGCACTAGCGTGTAAATGCACCAAGATAAAGTGTGCGGATAATACGTCTGACAGAGTAGGTAGACTAGTTCCTTGCTCCTTCCACCGGGATAATGTGAAACCACGGAAAACCATTCTCAGCACAGCCGACGGTGTGGACCAGTCCCTCTCCGTCTCCCGAATACAATGGCGTAGAGCCACTGCAGAGCCGTGGCCACCCCTCCTCTGTTCGGTTGGCCGGTCTGAGTGCAGAGCTGTCGGACCACTAGTGGGCTGAGAACAACTCTGCAACCATCGACCCTTAATCAACCATTCCATCACCATTTTATACTTCCGAATTCTTGGCCTTTGTTCTTTGTAAACAAGGGCTTACTAATATCTGGATAATAATGTTGTGTGGCCTCCGAAGAGGCCTGGTGCATGTCTTTCGAGTTGACGACGTATAAGCGACCTGCGCATCTCTGAGGATGGGGTCCCTACCTATGACGAATTCTAATGATGAAAACGGCACACACATCCAGCCCCCGAGCCATCAGTATTAACCAATGAAGCTTCAGATCCCTGACCCGGCCAGGAGTCGAGCCCGTGACCCACTGGAACAAAGGCCAGCACGCTAACCACTTAGCCATGGAGCCGTACTCATATCTGGATGAACTACATTGATTGCAACGTCAGAAAAGCAAGCAAGGTCACCTTCCCTGGTCAACAAACTTCGCTTCGAACATGCCTTGTCGATCGAATTGGAGCAAACTGGGGCATTTTAGTTTACACGCTCCAGTCTTGCGTGACAATGGTTGCATATGCAGCAAGACACATGTTGCTCTGTCGTGGTTACCTGCCTCAAGTTCAAAAAATGCACGCAACTAGTGTCATTGTTTTATAGATACACAGCAATTGTAGCTGAGAATGAACGCTGTCCATCTTTAAAGAACAATAAGAAAATTTATCCTTTGCTGATTGCCATACCATTCATTATCCATCTCTTCGTAGATTAACATTTCAAATTTGCCGGGCTGAGTGGCTCAGACGGTTGAGGCGCTGGCCTTCTGACCCCAACTTGGCAGGTTCGATCCTGGCTCAGTCCGGTGGTATTTGAAGGTGCTCAAATACGTCAGCCTCGTGTCGGTAGATTTACTGGCACGTAAAAAGCACTCCTACGGGACTAAATTCCGGCACCTCGGCATCTCCGAAAACCGTAAAAGAGTAGTTAGTGGGCCGTAAAACAAATAACATTATTATTAACATTTCAAATTTCAACTATTTTTAATACATTATACCAGCCGTCCCGCAAGCGCCGTACTGTCAACTTACAAATGTCCCACATGCGATATTGATGCATGGGATTATAATCACTTATTTTCGAAGGAGCGCTGCAGCGTGCTGTATTTCGGCTGTTGTGAAACAAATAGAGTAGCAGTCGTTTTACTGCACGCTTTCTATACCGGTGCATTTGTAAATACGCCGTCCGGCCCCATGCCTAAATGGTTCGCGTGCTCGCTTTTAGTCATAGGGGTCCTCGGTTCGATTCCCCGCAGGGTTAGGAATTTTAACCATTATTGATTAATTGCGCTGGCACGGGGGTTAGGTATATGTGTCGTCTTCATCATTATTTCAACCACATCACGACGCGCAGGCCGCCTTCGAGCGTCAATTCAAAAGACCTGCACCTGGCGAGCCGAACATGCCCTCGGACACTCCTGGCACTCCAGTACCCCATTTCATTTGTAAATACGCCAAAGGTTCAGAAAAGGAAATTTCATGACTTGTTAATTTATACACGTGCAGACCTTCCACTCTATAAAAATTTGTTTGTATTGAACCCGAGTGACTTAGGCCCATAGTCAGTCATGATTTGATCGGTAAAATAATATGATACATTTATTGAAATACAGAGGAGTGTATTTGAAAATATTTCGTTTAGGTAATGTCGAAATCAGAGCGAAGGAAGGACGACAGACTGGAGCCTGACGGATTAGCTCAACCCGACAACTTTTAGCTACTTCACAGCAGGGAATATCATTAGTTGGCGTACAAGGAAATACAGAGTCCACAAATAAGTCTTGGTCAGAAAGAGGAAGGGGGGAGAGTCATACAAAGAAAACTCACCACATGAGTAAGACCTTGGGATATTTTTGGTAGGACGGAAATTCCATGACCTCATGGAAAATTACAACGGCTGAGTGTACGTTCGCTAGCCTAAGTTCGAGCAGGTGGAGATTTAAATCACGTGACCGCTTGCCGGCCAATAGTAAAAATTTGATGGGAGACTCAGTGATACCATCTTAAGGAATGATGGATGAGATATTTTCGTAACTACAAAAGTAATCAGTAATAAATTAATATGAGTACGCGGATGGATGTAATGAATTTATTAGATGTCACGCATGGAAAAATAATCAATACTTATTGGCAAATTAATTAAATTGAAGGCTGGATTTCTTGGAAACCGGACAGCTTGAATCTCATTGGCTGAAAGAAGACCACGTTGTCAGGGACGCTTACGAAGGCGCGAAATGTGAGGAGCGAAATCCACCCATATCTCCTAAATCTGTGATCACCTGGAGTTCATATTTTATCCAGCAGATAGGCTAGCGGAGTGGATTAATTTGATGTAAATTTTAACTTCCAATTCGGAGTGCAAGTACCGATATTAAAAATCCACCCCCTCCCTCAGGGGTATGACGTCAACAAATCCGCGGGAAAAAGGCTTCATCCATATATACGGAGCTGAATTGATCATCGCCAGCCACTTGTCTTGAATCGTTGGAGCTGAATTGACGGTCGCCAGCACACGTGAATTGAATATCGGGAGCTGAACTGTTGGTCGCCGGTAACTTAGAATTCTACGGACGTACAGTCATTTAATGGCGCGAGCATCCGCCAGTGTTTGTAAAGTGTGATCGCGCTCAAGCAACATGTTAAATCTGGAAATAGTTAACGTAGGATAGTGTTTGTTATTTATGAATAATCAGTGACGTAAAGTAATTACCCTGCAAGAGAGTAGTGTAAAATATATCACTATAAGTACGTACATAATAGACTGTGTGACGAACAGTACTTTAAGGAAGTAGTAGCCTGTACTTAGCTATACCGAACCGATGTAATGAACACGTCAAGAATGCCGTATAAATCGGGCGTATCGCGACGGGCGAAATAGTTGACACCTCGTCGTACGTGTCCAGGTCCATTGTGCGGTAGGTGGACGAAGATTAAATAGTGTAAATATATTATATTCTTGGGTCTAGGATAGAAATTTGTTGTATCCAAATTAAAGTATACAGTGTTAACGTAGTAAATGGTGAAGGTTTGTGGTAATCAAGATATGAGTGTAAAATAATAATGCGCCAGGAAATCTTTTGTGAAACTACGCCATCAAGGATGGAGGAGTAAAACGCAGAGAGGGGCTGGATGAAGCCTCTCGTCTGCAAAGCTGCAATGGAATACCGATAACTAAGATGAGTACTAAACTGTAAAATATATTTGGGAAATGTTATCGTGATGGGAAAAATGGGAATAATTTGATTATACTTGGTTACCTTCTGTAACAAGATGGGTCGCTTAACGACCCCATCCTAAATTTGTAGCACGGACAGTAGTAAATCATAATAATGTAAATAATCGGGTCTTTTATGTATTCAGTTTGTTGGAGATGTAAATTTGTATATATAGTGTAGTACGTTAAGTCATGCATGCATTCATATTTTCTTTGTAGTCGATAATTTTCTTTACATTTGATTTTGATTATGCTAGTTAAATAAGACCCGATATGTGCTTTTATGTTTTGTCATTTTAACGAGCCATTTAATGACATGGAAGGAAAATCCAGCTTCGCCATACCAAGAGTGTTTTGTTGAAATTAATATGGTCATATTTTCAAAGTGAAGTTGTTAAATTTGTGAGATGCGATTAATATAATAATTTCCAAGTAAATCATATCTGGAGTGTTTAGTGCCAGAATAAATCGACTTTGTACAAGGGGTTATGCGTTAAACATAATAAGAGTGGACTACCGTATTACAGGCGAAAATATTATTTTTTTAAATAATAATAATAATAAATAAATAATATAACTACTTTTTTGTGAAGATATTTCTTTTTTAAATATGATTCGGGGATAATAATAATTCATGTGATCAAGTGTTGAGTTTATTGGGAATCATTTAATGACGGGAGGTCGTTTTAATTTGGAATTAAAGTGCGTGATAACTTAATTTGATCGATTAATAATATTGAAATGTAGATCGGTGTTAATAATCCGTACATGTTAATGAACGTGTGGTTTAAATTACGGTCCAATATTTTTTTACGTATAAATGTCGCGTTTTGAAGTTGCGATTCATTAGCCGGAACATGTAGTGCTAATATTACGAGACCATGATTGTCAAATTTTGGTAAATATAATTTCGAGATGTTACGATTATTTGTGGAGAATGAACTAAGGCATAGATCCAAATGAGATAGAAAATGTGAAAGAATTTGCAGTCAGATAATAAAAGGTCGTACGATGTCCGAAATGAATAAATAAGTCAGTTGATAATTCTGTGAGGAATAAATAAATGATTGAGATAGAGAGGAAAATAAATTCCGTACGAGAGACACTTAGGATATTGATATGAGTGTAAAATGTACGGGCAGTGTCACAGAGAAATACTGAGTTACGCAGCGGGTAGAATTCGAACCCGTGACAGCATGTACGAAATAAATAGACTGCACAGCTGTTCGTTGAGATACAACGGATCTAAGAACAATGAGAGTTCAGATTCCACATAAATGGTCGTATATTGTATTCATTGTAATGACGAGCGACGGACAATCATGATGTCGTGATAATAATAATAATAATAAATATTGCAGATAAAGGATTGGACCGCCTTAATTAATTGAGCGTTGATAACGATGTTAAACGGGAATCTAATTGAGAATATGCAACCGATAATAATAACAATGTAAGGACGATGTTAAATCACCGCGGTCGGATTAATAATAATTGTCATAATAATAACTGTAATGATGTCGTTGGTTGATCAGTGAATTAATTTGTAATTGCGACCGATATCTTAATATATAATTTGGCGGAAGTGACCGGTCTATTAATAATAATAACCTTTTTAAGTGACGTGAATAATAATAATATCTTGAGTCACCTATTAATTAATAATAATAATAATCACGAGAGGGATATAATAATAATAACAGTAATAACCATTTGTGTTTGCATCCCGCATAATAATGATGATATTAATCAAACGTGACAGTGCCAGGAACCGTTGAATAATAATAATAATAATAATAATAATAATAATAATAATAATAATAATAATAATTTCGAGGATGATAATTTTGTGGATTAAATTATTTGGTGACGATATCCCTCTATTCGTATGTTTGAATAATGAGAGTGATAATATTCGAATCATTTTTTTTACCGCGTTATTGTACGGTTTCCGTATGGGACGATGTGACAGTCATACTTGCGTGTGTGTTTACTTCGCTCGCGATGCGAGGGGGGTCACTGGCACGGTATTTCCCACCGCTTCTCGTTATCTCATCTGTGTCAGTAGTCTACTGAGGCTAACTGGTGACAATTCAGATCACATGTAAATAAATGTAAATGCTAATTCATTGGTATGGCATCAGCTGGATATCGTAAGATAGGAACTGTCCGTGGAATCCAGTTTTCGCACTTCACGAGAAACATTACCCAGTCCGAGTACCGGTCTCGGAAAAATGTACATAGCCGGAGTACATCATCTTAGTTAAATCGGGAAGCCGACCGTAACATGGGTTATGCTCGGGCTCCCGATAGAAGGAAGCTATATCCTTGAGTAACGGTTCGATTCAAATGGAATCGATCCGTAAATTATACCTCCAAAATGTCATTTTATTTCAGAAGCAACGCAGCAAGATATTGATACCACTTGCGGTATGGCAAGTGATTTATATATGTAACATGTGTGTAAATTCAAATATTGTTGCCACGTGTATCAAAGTTTATACGTCAAATGGCGTAATAAACCGCTCCTTCTGGCAAATTATTTCAAAGGAAACCACTCTCATAATCTTTTTATTGTAGTTAGATAATGCCCTTTTTAAAGTAACAGTCACTTCCTAGTCCTATCATGGAGTCCTTAAATTCAAGTTACAATCGAGCCTTCCCCCTTTTAATTTTAAGTTGCTCCGTTCATCCCCGTGTTCTATTATGCCGTTATATTTATATTTGATGATTTAAATAATGAACCGACACCCCTGAGATAAATGCTAGTCTGGGACTCGGGAGGTGGACGGGTGCAGTATGAAACAAAAACTAATATATATTAATATAGCTTCAAAGCCCAGAAAATTAAAATGTCACACTTGGATCTACCAGAACGTTTTCTTCTACAACTACTCATAATAGATATGCTCAAAAACATGTCCCGGATGGTACAGGCAGTGATGAACACGTCTCTCAGTGTCTGCATGGACACGTCTCAACATTATAAGTGTCACTGCAGCACAGGCCTCATGATTTCGTTGATATAATTGTTCAGCATTTTCTGGTTCAGTTTAGTACACTTTCGATTTGATATAACCCCACAGAAAAAAATCCATGTCATGGCATTTCTCAGAAGTAGCGGAGTAAGTGGATGTGTAATGCTGCCGCAAAACATTTTATTCAAAGGATAATGGACTAAACACACCGTACTTATTATTCCAGAAGAGTGATATCTTCCACCTCACCTGAAATTCCAGTACTCAGCGCTCGACGGGTTGAGAGTGACATGCTTACTGGAAAAATAGTTCCCCCGACAATTGCCAAACCACACATCATATCCAGCGTCGGCGAGTATGTAACCTGGAACAAAATACGGACGTTTTAAATCGTTCGTTTTAAAAGTGTGATGTTCAACATGTTGAAGGAAAAAAGTAAATAAGGAAAGAAAGAGAGTTTAAAAGCCATAATTTTCAGAGATGCCTTACTAGACTTGTGAACATCTTACGTCCATCTGTCGGACTGAGACATTGCATATCAACACCAGTCGTCTCGGATGGGAAATCGCATTAACGATGACAAATGCTTTACTCAAATAGAACATGAACGTAGATTAACTGTCCGACTCGTTGGGTGGAAGATCATCGTACTGGTTTTCAGTTCAGAGAACACTGGTTTTGATTCCCGGACGCTAACACTGTATGGTTAATTCATCTTTCTCGGGGACAGGGTGTTTCTGATAGTCATAATACACGTCTCTTCACCTAAACAAAACACACCAGACTACCAACTACGATAGAAACACGCAATAGTGAATAGTTAATGTTATTTGCTTTACGTTCCTCTAACTACTTTTACGGTTTTCGGAGACGCCGAGGTGCCGGTATTTAATCTCTCAGTTCTTTTACGTGCCACTAAATCCACCGACACGAGGTTGACATATTTGAACACCTTCAAATACCACTGGACTGAGCCAGGATCGAACCTGCCAAGTTGGAGTCAGAAGGCCAATGCCTCAACCGTCTGAGGCACCCAGCCCGGCAATAATGAATAGTTCCCTCCACTTAGGCTTGGCGTCAGGAGAGGTATCCGTCTGTAAAACTGGGCCAAACCACACGAAATGACAACCTCAAGACCCCGGGAAACGGACTCGAAGAAGATTAACATAGAATAACAAAAACACCCGTAAATACCAAAATCAATCAATCCTGTTAGTAAGTCATAGTTTACACGTGTTAAAATGTATACTACCTCCTTTAAAATAAGAAATTACTTTGAGGGAGTGCCGTTCTGGAAGATCGTATTATCCATGCAGGGGAGAGAAGGAAGGAAGGAAGGAAGGAAGGAAGGTGGAAAATAATATGAATAATTGATATTCATGGCCACATTGTACTCGAAATAAATGTTCAACCTTAAGAATTTGATAGATCTGGAGTCGTAGACTACCTCAGTTCAAATAGAAAGAGAATCGTTAAATCGTTAAATCGGAAGTTTGTGGATTCTGATCCCTCTGGTACCCTGTTGACCATATTTGTTATGTACATAACATTTCTTCTATATGCACTACATGTACTAAACAAGAAATAATACCTTGAAAGTGTGTTTCGACTAAAATGCGGTCGTGAAAATTAAATATTAATTTAATTGGTCCACAACGGGTGACGTGCACGCACTCTACAGTTGTGACAAATATCAGCTAGGCCACCACAGCACACATTGGCGGATCCTCACTTCAACAAGCCAGGACCGGTGGATTTTAAGGCAGCTGTTACGAAAAGGGTGGCGAAAAAACTGCGATGAATTACCAATCTTCATGAATACTGTTTTAGGATGGATACTGTCAGCTCCAACAAAGTCCCGGGCTCGGACTAGCGAGAAAGCGGCAACCCACTTCATAATTTTTTCTCAGACAGGACAATGACCTCAATAGGAAGGTGGAAAAATTCTGATTAAGAGAAGAAGTAACAACTAGAAGATCGCCCTTAACCAAGGAAGGGCAGTATTGTGAGGAACATCACAACTCACACCAAACGGAACGACAGTCGACGTTGCATTAATGAGATTACCTACGATGGCAGAAGGTCCACAACTTGGAAAATCTTACAAAATAGCGGAAAAACGATTCATTCTACTGGAACGGAGGCATGACAAGAGACCTGATCTGCGATCCGCTTACGTGAACTTCATGGACGGGTATGATACCCTGGATCATATGAAGCTGGCTTCGGATTTATGCAGGGACGAAGAAGCATTCTCCTATCTCTCACAGCATGCAGTCTTGAAAGCAGCTAGTACCAGTACTAAAACACGGGTTATTTTCGATGCTTCCTGCAAAACTGGCAATGGCGTTTCACTCTGTGATACTCTTGCGGTTGAACCGACAGTTCAACAAGATCTGCTAAAAAATGTACCGCCGGATCGGAGTAGGCGGCCAAGATGTTAACTTACAGCGCATAATCTGGCGAAAATATCCATCTGCGCCTCTACGCACCTACCAACTGAAGACGGTAAGGTACATCCCCAGCGTCCTTCCTAGCCACAAGATGCCTAACCCAGCAGGCAGAAGAAGAAGCCCACGTGTTTCTTACAGTATTTCGCGTATTGAAACGGGATTTCTATATTGACGACGTATTGTGCGGTAGCGACACTGTGAAAAATAGACGATTTGAAGTTGAAATCATCAGTTTTACCGCAATATTCAATAAGAAGGAGGATATCAAGTGTTGCTGCAACGCGGAGGCTTTCTGCTCCGCAATTGGACTTCAAATCACCCATCTGTACTTGAGACCATTCCAGAAGCATCAGAGAATCACAATTACCTCTACAATTTGATGAGGAAGGCTACGTCAAAACGCTAGGACTACTGTGACATCCTTTTTTGACAAGTTTCTGTTTGAGGCCCACATCAAGGAGAACAATAGAGGCGCTACGAAATGAAAGGTACTTTCAATTATAGCTTTTATACACTATTTGATCCACTTGAGCTAACAGGACCCGTCATCGTGATGTATAACACTTTCATGCAACAACTGTGACAAGAAAAGTCTTGACAATAGCACTCTCGTAGCCTGCATCTGAACTAACGGGATGGAAAACGTTCGTCGTTGGAATGGCTGGAATAGCCACTAAGGACTCAAAACGTCACTGCGCATGAACTTCTAGAAAGAAATGAAATGGCGTATGGCTTTTAGTGCCGGGAGTGTCCGAGGACAAGCTCGGCTCACCAGAGGCATGTCTTTTGATTTGACTCCAGTAGGCGACCTGCGCGTCGTGATGAGGTTGAAATGTTGATGAAGACAACACATACACCCAGCCGCCATGCCATCGGAATTAACCACGTATGGTTAAAATATCCGTCCCTGCCGGGAATCGAACCCGAGAACCCTGTGACCAAAGATCAACACACCAATTATTTAGCCATGGAGCCTGACTTCCGGAAAGAAGGGATATAGAACAATGTTTAGTTAGTGCTACTCCATTTGAGGAAATCACAACACGTTTCTCCACTTTCCGTCATCTTCAGCAGGTTTGCACCATATTTATGTTAAACTCCAGAAGACACAAGGTAAGAAAAACGGGATCATTATCCGCAGAAGAGCTAGCTACTGGACTTCAGAAATGTGTCAACCTTGCTCAGCATGTGACATTCGCAAGAGAAATAGGCGAGATGAAGTCGAAATCATCACTTTCACCACAAAGTTCAATAAATCTGAACCCATACCTGGCAGGAATGAGGTATTCCGAGTAGGTGGACGCCTACAAACCTAAAACTCTCTGACCAACACTTAACCCCGTAACAAGCTCGATATCAACACAACTGTCATGCATTTTTGTACAATTAATCTTGTTCCGTTTAAAAGCCTTTGAAACACTTAAGTTTCGTAGTAACGTTACTTTTTCTTCAGGTTTTAACTTAAGGACATGAGGAGGCAAGCCACTTAATTCTAAGGTGTTCAGAAACTCTACGGGGGAATTGGAGAGTATCATTTTCCTCTTCAGTAAGTTATTTACGCTGATGTACGTTCTGGCCGTTCCGGGTAGAAGATTAGAAGTGATTTGATCACGGTGTTCACTGTTCATGGCAATTTTATAAAGAAAACTTATACAGTAGCATATTCTGGTAAATTTCAGAGACGATATCTTGCTTCACGATGGTAGATGGTGGTCAGTCAATAACAGATTGCTCTGGCGATTCATGATTCACTGAGGGATAATCTCCATTACCAATTTTCAACAAAAAATTACCAAAGTCTAATTCTTCTGGTCTTGCTCGAATATTTTTAAGCAATTGAAATATTTTAAATTCTAACTAAAGAGGAGAAAATTTAATACAGCTCTGAATAACAGCTTGTTTGGAAACATGCGGAACAACGGGCAAAACCTGTCTAAAATCTCCACCTAGAACAATAATTCTCCCTCCTAAAGAGATAGAATTGCCCATGATGTCTTTCAAAAGTCTACTCACGCACATCAGGGCATTCGCATAATGGAGTGTGGGCTCCGGAGAGACCTGGTGTAGGTCTTGCGACAGGACGCCTCATAGGCGACCTGCGTGTCTGTGAAAATGATGAATTCGAATTATGAGGACGGCACACACACACCCAGTCCCCCGAGCCATCGGAATAAACTAATGAAGGTTAAAATACCTTACCCGGTCGGGCATCAAACAGGGGACTCGTGGACCAATGGCCAGCACGCTAACCAGTTGGCCATGCAGCCGGACAACATTCGTGTTCTCGTCCCGAGGTGGTGAAGCTCCTTTCAAGCACACCCTCAGTAGAGGTGAGCTGCGTGTACATATTTTTTATCATATTCTAGCTCTCCTGCCCTTTTTAAATCTCTGGCAGTGCCGGTAATCAAATCCGTGCCTTCGTACGGTACCTACTAACACTAACCGTTTAGCTACGAAGGCGGACACTTGGCAGATTATCACTACATTTTTATCAAGCAAACCTCGCACAGCTGTGAATGTTCTGTTCGCTGCCACTCACCACAACAGTTCTGCGCCCATTTTGCCCTACTATTCTTATCTCTCGGAAATTTAAATAATGCAGTCCCTTTACATGAGTGACTTCTACAATTTAGAGTGACACAATAATACTTATAACTTCAATCTCATTGCACTGGATAAAATGCAGACGCCAGAAAGAAGAGCTCTATAGCCTCAAAATGGCCGCTTACGCAAAGAATTCTGAGAGCGTGACTAGACCTGTGTATATAGACCAACTGTGTCCTGTGCTTGGGCTTTGGTTTGATGAAGGCCTATTTCAGTCAAACGTGCACCGAGCATAAACAATTACAGCGATACTCCTGGGGATGTGTCCGCATCTGTGGTGTAGTAGTTACTGTGATTAGCTGCCACCCCCGGGGGCCCGGGTTCGAATCCCGGCTCTGCCACGAAATTTTTAAAAGAAAGTTGTACGATGGCTGGAACGGAGTTCACTCAGCCTGGGGAGGTCAAATGAGCAGAGGGGGATCCGATTCCCACCTCCAGATATTTAAAGAAACGATCTCGATAGCTGCAGTCGCTTAAGTATTCGAGAGAGAGTGGGTTCGAACCCCACTGTCGGCAGCCCTGAAGATGGTTGTCCGTGGTTTCCCATTTTCACATCAGGCAAATGCTGCGGCTGTACCTTAATTAAGGTCACGGCAACTTCCTTCCCACTCCTATATCATAGTCGCCGTAAGACCTATCTGTGTCGGTGCGACGTAAAACAACTTGAAAAAGAAAATATATCAGAAAACTTCTTTCTGATACTGATTTTGAAGACGCTATGTGCGCAGCAGAACTTTCGGCCTGGAAAGCATTCCGGGATATAGTTAAAGACTTTATTTTTGCTAGGGGCGCTTTACTAGGGGCGCTTTACGTCGCACCGACACAGATAGGTCTTATGGCGACGATGGGATGGGAAAGGCCTAGGAGTTGGAAGGAAGCGGCCGTGGCCTTAATTCAGGTACAGCCCCAGCATTTGCCTGGTGTGAAAATGGGAAACCACGGAAAACCATCTTCAGGGCTGCCGATAGTGGGATTCGAACCTACTATCTCCCGGATGCAAGCTCACAGCCGCGCGCCTCTACGCGCACGGCCAACTCGCCCGGTAAAGACTTTATTAGCAATACGAACGATCCAGACTAAAAGGAAATGGTGGACAGAATGCTTGTTTCTTTCCAAGGTTTAGGTTGTAATATGAGTTTAAAGCCCACATGTTACTTTCACATCTGGACTATTTCCCTTAGAACCTAGGAATGTTGAGCGAAAAGCAAGGACAAAAATTTCGCCAGGATATAAAGGAAATTAAAGACAGATATTCAAGTAAATGGAACCAAAACATGCTGGCAGGGTACTGCTGGTTACTGAAGAGAGGCATTCCAACTACACCTCACAAGAGGAAAGCAACAAAACGAAGTTTCTTAAAAATAAGTCGAGATATACAATTGAAACCGTGGACATGCAAATCTACAACATCTTACCAGGATTATGAATGATGAATTTTAGACCATTTGCCTCTACGTATGTGTATTAAGTTCATAAATATAACAGCGTGTTCAGATGAATAAGAAAGAAGAAGAACAGTATTTCTCACATGTGACAATAAAGTGTATTAACCCTGTATATGCACGAGAGTCTTACATATTCATTTCGATTTTGCAAAGAAACCTGATGATACAGGAAAACTGACTTCAGTTTCGGATTCAGAATGCCTGAAATATAAAGGATCACTATTTAAACATTATGCAATGATGAGAAAGTTTAAATTCGCAAGCTAGTGTGATTAATGTGTATTTATTTGTGCTCCGTGGTATCCTGAATTTAATTCCATCCTGTTTACATTATGGTGTTATTTCAAGTGATAAATTGTCACAGTTAAATACCCTCTTGGAGTCAACAAAACTTAAAGCAACGACTCCGTGTGGCACAAATCATCATGCCAACATTCAATAAACACCGAACGGATAAGTAAATTAAATCACTTCACAGTGGGTTCGTTAAAAATGTCAGCTAGAATTAAAATAAATGGACAGCGAAGCTTGCAATAGCAGTGCTGTGTTTTAGTGGGCTTGTACTCTTGCCTTGTGACTCTGTCGTTGAAGCTTGCCTCATTTAAACTGAATTTATTTTGGTATTTGCTATTGCTATTGCAAGCTTTGTTCTCCATTTATTTTAATTCTAGCTGACATTTTTAGCTAACCCACTGTGAAGTGATTTAATTTTCTTTCTCCGTTCGGTGTTTATTGAATGTTGGCATGATGATTTGTGCCACACGGAGTCGTTGCTTTAAGTTTTGTTGACTCCAAGAGGGTATTTAACTGTGGCAATTTATTCGCCCTGCTAGAAGGGATGCATGTGCACGGAAAACAAAGTCTAGAGTCAGGGAACAAAACATGTGATGGTTTGATGGCATGCTGCGCCACACCCCTTCCCGTGCACGGCCACCAATCGGAAGCTCATCCACAGAGAAAAACATTGCTCACTCCGGAGTAAAGTATATTTTATCACTCTGTAATATAAGGTAGGGGCGACATTTTTCGTCCCTTTAATAACTTCGGATTTATAGAATTTCAGGAATATTATGGACAAGGCTAGAAATTGGTATACACCAGGCGGCCCTCAAAGGCCGTACTTTCTACTTATAAAAGGTCCGCATGCACAAATGATGAATGGGATGTCTACTAAGTGATTTTTTCAGGGGCACTAGAACCAGCAGATAGGTCACGTCAGAATATTGAACCCATGACCTTTGTGCCCTAAGAACATTATGCATAAATTAACAATTAAATTAAAAGTTGGATTCTTGATAGCATGGATTTGACACGTGACGAGGGGGTGATTACCTTCGGTCCCACGCTCTGGGGTACGTGACGTCAGCCACACGTGTCGACAGCGGAAGAATCTCAAGTCATTTTTGTGAACTATTTCAAAGCGCGTGTACATGGCGTGACCCAAGCCAAGTCAAAAAAATATAGTGCCTATCAAAGGGGGTCAATCATCTCACAAATCGAACCCGTATAAATTTTAAATGTCCATGAACACTACCGCCAGAAATGTAGCAAGCGTGTAGTCACTTTCAAAACTCTTGAAATTACAGTTTAGTTAAGTCAGAAAATTTATAGAAATTTTCTTGGCGGCAAAGGGAGATATCCGAAGGGGTAACTGCTATAAATATGAAGGGACGACATGACGAAGTCTCCTTCTCCGGCATTTGTCATACAAAGCGGACGAAAAATTGTTGAGCTGCTCTGCGAAATCAAACAACAAAAGTAGACTGAGTTCAACTGCAGATTTTAGCCATTGTGGCTAGGTCTTGACTCCATGAGGAGATAGTTTTCTTGAGTGAAATAATTGTACCAGATAGGACAGTCAAAGTACTGAATAAATTCTAATGTGATTAAGTAATTCGTGTGCCAAAATATTCTGTCTGCAATTTGGACGTTAATAATGTAGGAATCCATGGTTACTCATTTTCAATCGAGTGGAAGCGCGCTGTCGGGTGAGAATCTAGGGTGATGAATTTGGTCACGGAGAGAAACGTTTTTCTAGGCCCATTTTAAACTGTGTCTGACTGACAATAAAAAGATCTAGTAGAATGTTTCAGTCATTTTTTGTTGTTGTAAAAATCAAGTTATTAAATACGATATCCTTTATGCGAAGTTATTCATGATTAATGCATTGTGCGATATTAGACGTCGAGATTTCTAGTGAGGATTTTATTCCAGTTCTTTGTCGATGATAATTGTGGAGCTGGGAAACAGAGGTTAGTTTTGTTGATATGAGATTTGTGAATCAGGTTGTACCTGTCATTGAAGCCGGGACATGGAAGCCCGAGGAATGTTTTATATGAGTTGAGATGTGCGAATCAGGTTAGAGTCCTGTCACTGAAGCCGGGACACGATAGCTCGAGGTATATTTTATAATGTTGGGAATGGAAATAAATTCATAGAAATCCACAGCGGTATTAATTGGCGACGCGTATAATTAGTGTGGGCATCTTGAAGCATAATCTGTGCATTTTGTTGGTTAGAATATCGTATTTGTTTAATTATGTCGGCAGAGTTTAAAAGGTGAGCATTTTGAGAAGCTAGTCAACTGGAACAAACCAGGTGTTTCATGTTACTGCCAAGCGAACTTGGGGGTGTGAGGCCTCAGCTGATAAGGGGAAAACAGCGGGGATGTAACGGGACACGCGTGGAATTGAGATTGTATTTCTCGGCCAGGGAGAACGTTAAAATGCTGGATTTAGTTGAAATTCATAGCCGGTAATAATCTGAGTATTGTGAATACTGTAAAATTTGTTTAATTGGGGACGTAATGAACATTTGAAACCATGAACTTCGAGTATAAGGAACAGAGTAACCAAATTCAGGGTTGTCCAAAATATAGAGCGATGGTTGTGATGATTGGTTTATCTGAGGGGTGTACAAAATTCATAAATGGTATGACGAGATATGACATCGTAATTATATGGCGAGTTGTTTGGTTTGTACGTAGATTATTAGGATATCCAAGTGTTAATAACGGTTAGAACTAGATTAGATTTGAAAGTGTGAGATCATGAGACAAGATATAAAACTGGACATGAATTATGTAACGATTCTTTTCCAGCCAGATAAATATCACAAGATTGAATTCACATCACAGCTGCGTAGGAATTTGTGAAGAAACCAGAGTCCGCGGAGATAAAATTTACTGTTCTTTAACATTTCGTTAAATCATTTAAATTTATTTAATTATTAAATTCAGTGAAACCGCATTTTGAAATAACTTTAATCAAGCGGATAACTTGGAGATGCATTCTGGAAAATTTTGTTTGTTTTCTGGGGAATATTTAAATGTAAAGTAACGATTAAGGGGACATATCCGAAGGAAATGGATTTTACTGCCACAAAGTTTGTGAGCATTGCTATTGTTGTAATTATTGAACTTTGATTGATTGAGCAGTGAATGTGCTGGGGATAGTAAAGTGGAAACTTTGGTCATCAACCGATGTAACTAAATTGTGTTTAGCCTTCAGCCTAGAAACTTGGATGGTCAGGGGGTCATCAACCTCAGTGACTTAGATTAGGGCCATATGCCACTGTAACATCATTTTCCTTGCGGTCATCATCCACAATGACTTTAAAGTAACTTAGAAGTTTAGATGTCGGTCTATGACATAGACGCAGGTCACATCGATTCAATTAAGTGTCCATGCCGTAGAACCACTGTGTGGCACACACCAATTGGACTGCCTTAATTATACCCAGAGTTAAGAGTTCGTGTTACGAGGGCTGGACCATAACGAAACACATGTGGTCTCACATGGAAGCCGAATTTAAGGATTTTCAGACTTTCCTTTATTAAATAATTAATACTTGAGACAATGGTTTCTAGTAAGAATGCCCATCAGGCAGTTACGTTAAAGTCTCACACCAGTGTTCTGACCTTTATGTAAAATGATTGTGGTGTCCAGTGGACACAATTGACTTCTATGATACCGTTGACATATCAGATTGCTTCAGAATTTCCTGAATAAATAGGAATCTTTTAAACAGACCTTTCATTCCAGTAGATAGATTAGAATTACTGAACCCTACCTTTACCTCAGCAAGTGACGAAGAACCCGATACGACCCAAGAGACAGATCTCATGAACTTTGCTGATAGGTAAGAAAGGTAGGTATCCCTCAATATGGACCAAAGGGTTCAATATGAAGAGATAAAATCGGACGGTCGCTCGCAACATGATCCTCAGCGCTACCCGTCTAATGCAATCCCTTACATTAGTAAACCTCGTTTTCGACCGGACATTACTACTGCAGGCTACATATACTGTTTCCACATCAGCAATGGCTAGTATGTTCAGCAACGACGAATACACAGGCATCATTTTCATCTATGGAGAATCTGGTTGGAATGCAGCCGAAGCTTGCAGACGGTAGGCACAGGAGTTTCTAAACATACGTCTGCCTTCTGCACACGTATTTCGCCCAACAATATTAGTTTCTGTTTCATACAAACAACTCTTTAGTTTAGTGTAAGAGAAGGCCTAATGGCCTTAACTACGCCAATAAAGACATTATCTATCTATCTATCTATCGCCGGGCTGAGTGGCTCAGACGGTTAAGGCGCTGGCCTTTTAACCCCAACTTGGCAGGTTCGATCCTGGCTTAGTCCGGCGGTATTTGAAGGTGCTCAAATACGACAGCCCCGTGTCGGTAGATTTACTGGCACGTAAAAGAACTCCTGCGGGACTAAATTCCGGCACCTCGGCGTCTTCGAAGACCTTAAAAAGTAGTTAGTGGGACGTAAAACAAATAACATTAAAAATATTATTATTCTTATTATTATCTATCTATCTCTTTTATAGAGTGTAATATCTGCACGTGTATACATGAATGTAAATTTTATTTTCTGCATCTTTGGCGTATTTACAAATGCACTCTGTTATGGAACGTGTGCAGTAAAATGACTGTCATTTGTTCCACTACATCCGAAATACAGCACGTTGTAGCGCTCCTTCGAAAACAAGTGAATAGGCATCCCATGCCTCAATGTTACATACGGGACACTTTTAAGTAGAACGTACGGCGCACGCGGGACGCCTGGTATATTACTGAACATATTTTCCACTAACGGGCAAGTTACAATGAAACTGTTATAATGTAAGGCAGTGAATGTTTGGCATAAACACTACAAAAACTAAACTACCAAAAATGTGTTCGTAATTTCGTTCCCCATCAAATTTATGAAAAGTACAATTAATTTTAATATCTTTTTACCTAACCTTACCAAACACTTTCCCTGTAATGAATTAATGGAAGGCCATTTATGAAAAATTATTTCTTGGTATTCTTTTTAACATAATCTTTCAACGTTGCTCGTGGGATGTTAAACGCTTTACTTACACGTTTATAACCCATTATCTTGTCCCTCATTGTCTTAATAGCCTTTTTCACAGCCTCGTTATCCCACTGCTTGCGTTTTCCCATCTGAAAATAATGATAAACTTCATAAATAACATTTAAAATGAAGGGGGACGAAATTACGAACATACCCTGATTTATTATAATGGCCGCTACAGTAACTCACGCCAACAAACTGTGTGTGGCGATTACACGCCAGTAACTACACCACACGACTGAAATGCAGTCTAGTATTTTATACACATATCAGTGCTCATTCTACGAATAACAGTCTCTTAATTTGAATGCTGCACTAACTCAGCTCAGCAAGAAAAGCAAATCCTCCTTGTATACAGAAACTAAACGTGGTGCACACAACCAACTCTCACAACAAGACAACGGGATGAGGCTACGCGAGTGGGCGTGGCTAAACAATATGTACCAACCGTACAAACTGGAAATCCATAGGGGGACGAAATTAAGTGCGGGGACAGAATCCCCCCCCCCTTCCGTACACGATGCAAGGATGATATCAATCATTAATCGGTTTTGTCTGTCATTCGGTGATCGATTGAACGCAAAGGCTGCAAATCGATTTGTTCAGGATACTTGCCAGTATTAAATTAAAGACATCCAGAACTTTCCTGCTTTTGGTTTCATCTCAATCCGTGTAGTAGGATCTAAGAAAGAACAACCTTAAAACACCATCTCAGAGACAGAGAAAAGGGAACAAGATCAGCAGCTTCCTTGACGGCTCACTGATACCACAGCCAGGTACTGTTGGTATCTGCTATCAATAACAGTTATGTTTGGTACATTCTTGCCTTCTGCTCGCTGCGAGGAATCCAGAACCATCCTCAATACCTTTTTCAAGAACACACGTGGTTTGAGACCTCAGTTTTAGTCGTGTACCACTTGGAGGAGCCAGTATTAAAGTTTCTTCCCGATCGTGGTGTTATAAGTCCACTTTCTGCGATTTTGTCTATGGGTTTACAGTTTCTTTACTCTCCTCTCTTCTTTTGAAAACAATGAACTTGTATCAACAAATCGATAGAAACCAACATGTTACAACATTACTAAACATACTTTGGGCGTATTTTGATGTACTTTTCAGTGTTCAACAGCTCCATTAATGTCCACAAAACTATTCCAAGTCGCGTGAATCCGCGGGTTAAGGTTGGTTCTATACAGTGATGCCTTTAATAATAAACACTTACCTAGGCTTTTTTCTGGACCCATTATGAGCCACTCCACAGAACTGGAGATGATACCATGCTGGATAAGCACTGGCGGTCTGTTGGCCTTCTCTGGAGATTTCTTCCCGTAAGGAATGCGATGCAACGTAAGAATATAGCCATCTTCTGTCACTACGGTGTGAGATTCGGCTGGATACCCGTACTTGGCTAACAGTTCTACCTGTAACAAAGGAAACGGAAATAATCTGAACAAGTTTTTTTAAATAATTTGTATAATTTTATTTTATGATTTGTTTTATAATATGAAGGGCTTCGGATCATAGTGGTTTAAATCTGATGACTCAACTTTAAAAAATATTTTGCGTTTGATGTAATTAAAAATCTATGTGTGTTAAATATTTTCTAGTATTTATGGGGCAGATGAAAAGTATTGTTTGTCAATAAAGGACTATAATGAAGAATGATCACAAAAAATGTTTCCGAGGGACATTTAGAAAATGCCAACTGACTTACATTATGTACATATTTTGTATAAAGTATATAAAAAACGTTAGCGCATTTGTTACAAACCCTTGTCGGAAAGAGTAGAGTTACAAAAATGTTGCAAAGTTTTGACTGGGAAAAACTGGGAGAAAGAAGACGAGCTGCTCGACTAAGTGGTATGTTCCGAGATGTCAGCGGAGAGATGGCGTGGCATGACATCACTAGACGAATAACTTTAAGTGGCGTCTTTTAAAGTAGGAAAGATCACAATATGAAAGTAAAGTTGGAATTCAAGATGACAAATTGGAACAAATATGAAGGGGAGATAGGGATTGGAATAACTTACCAAGGGAGATGTTTAATAAACTTCCAATCTCATTGAAATCACTTTAAAAAAGGCTAGGAGAGCAACAGATAGGGAATATGCCACCTGGGCGACTGCCCTAAATGCAGATCAGCATTGATTGATTGATTGATTGATAAGATAAAACACTGTAAAATAAATCATAATAAATGAAACAGTTAATAATAATAATAATAGTAATAATAATAATAATAATAATAATAATAATAGTACCGGGAGTATACCTTCCCCGGCTGAATCCAGCTAATTAGCAAAGTGTTCTGGAAGCTTCCCCTTACGGCACTATAAAGGCAGGGCACTTTAGGGCCGTCTTGTCTGAATTGCTACAGTGGTTGGGTGAGCGACTTGACACGAGCCCCGGAAGCAGGGGCGAGGCCTGCTTGAGGAGGATATTGCGACACAAGGTAATGGCAGAATTTACCTAGACATGTGATAGAGCTTGCGGATAGTTTGAGGGGAAGGTCTGAACAGTTTTTTTTTTGATGTAATTTTGTAAACTGGTGGTTTTAAAGTAGGATTATCGGCGAAGTCTGAGGACTCTATTTCTATTCCCTACTGGGAAAGGTGTAATGTGAGGGAACAACAGTGATGAAACTCTGCTTTTTCCCATTCAATCTTGCACTAGGTGATTAAAGTTTTCAAACTCAAAATTTTGGAAATCTCATCTCGGCGTTAAATGTTTCTCCTTTAGTCACACCTTGTAGTGTAGCCTCTGTATCATTGGAACATAAGCCCACTTAGGGTTTTAGCAATTTCTATAAGGAGTGCAGGTGTGTTGCCTCCTTGCCTTTTGCTTATGGCTGATTATGTCCAACCCTTATCTTTTTACTATTAAGGCCATGTAACATAGGCATGTTTTGCCCCTGTTTATTCTGCAACTGTTTCTGCGTTTTGGTTCCCTTTAGGAGCAGTGCTTGCAGTTATTGTGAAGCATTTAAACACCCGATGGGTTGCCTAGGTTAATTGCAGTGCATTTAATGCAACTGAGTGCCTCTGCGAGGCTAAACCAGGGAATTTTGGAGCTCAGACTCCTGTGTAATGTAACTGGCAGGAGTCAAGTTTGTTCTTGTAAAACATTGTACCTTTCTGGAACAATTATGTTCTACTCTTAACTATCTTGTAATTATCGCAAGTTTTGTACCTGATGTTCAGACTTCTAAGCCCCCAATATTGTTAGAGCTGACGAGCTCATTAATATTGTTTGTTATTCATTCAGATTCTCTATCTATCAGTTTTAGAAAAGGAAAAAATAACATTTCCAAATTTATTATGCTAAATTCTGCTCTGGTTAAACCTTGTCCAGCCATTCAACCCAAGCACTTCGTATTCCTCTGTGAGCCACCGAAACTCCGTGACAACAACAACAATAATAATAATCATATTATAAGTATAATAATAGTTAATGATATTTATCAACAGTGATGTAATAATAATATTATTTGTTTTACGTCCCACTATCTACTATTTACGGCTTTTGGAGACACCGAGGTTTGGGAATTCTGTCCCACGTGAAATATTTTACATGCCGACACGGTCTAACATATTTGAGCACCTTCAAATATCACCGGACTGAGCCAGGATCGAAACTACGAATTATGGCTCAGGACACCAACAAAGTATCTTCCACCACTTCCTCACGTTCCTCATCAGAAGACAGTGGTCCTAGATCTTCCACATACTGCTTTTATGCCTCCATAGGAACGGGTGATTTACTGGTGGAATATATAAGGAGGTATAACGTATCCATTTTCTTTAAGTGGTTAATGAACCGTGGATGAAGCTTTCCTTAAACAATACCCCTTTAAAGTAGCTGGTCTGCCTTTTAAATTTCATTTGGTTTGATGCTCAGTCCATAAAAGGACAAATCTCCATTCAATGGACACTTAAGAAAGATGGAAAATAGGCTATACTTTGTGTAACTGAATCACTAAACCATTATTCAGCTTACATTTCCGTTGTCTAATTCCTTTTTGCATCTAGAAATGGCTTTTGATCCTTCGCTGTCCAGCGGTTTACTACGCTGTTATATCAGTCACGTAAGGAATTCCCTATTTTCTTTAAATGCGCTAATCCAGGGGACTGATAAAAATCCGTGAGGTTTCACCCCGGGATGAGCTGATCACCGACAACTTCCACATTGATGTTCGACAGAAACTTCAGTGAACATAACATTAGTCATCATGTTTCCATACCCATTTTATAGCTGGGTCACCACCACTGCGGCGACTACCCTTACCATCACCAGCACCATCACCAACTAGCCGCAGTTGGCTACCACTCGGATGTAATTTCCAGCTACGCTGCTCCTAATTATCAAGCCAGGTGTATTCCTGCGACACCAGCTCCAGCCTTCGATAATTAAAGATTGAAATTTAACTTGACAAGTTTGGTTCCAAGATTTAATCCAGAACAATAACAAGCCACACAACACCTGGAAGTGACTTCGGAACCAGCACCTCCACCAACCACGTCACGTCACCCATTGCTACCCATGGAAGTCAACAAGGAGAATGTCCTTCCACCTGCTACCACAATCACCACAACCATTACAACCACTCCAACCCTGCTCTCCTTCGCTGTATCCGGCACACGACGCCCTATTTATCACTCCCGTTTTCTTCAACCAGCTCCGTCAGGTAAACATTCATTCTTATTTTTCCACCCCTCCTCTGCTTTTCTATCACCTCACGCCATATTTGCCACTCTGCTTCGCTTCAACATGCGCTGGAAGGATATCACAGACGTCCGGAAATCCACTGCTAGAGTCATCATCCAGGTCAACGGAGACGCTGCTGCCAACCTGCTTACAACTACAATAAGATCTCATAATCTCGGTTCATGCACCCTCCCCCGTTTTCAATTCCTCCCACCCCCACCCGTTAAAGCACCGCCTCCTCCTACACTATCGATTCCTCAGCTGCGTAATACGAGGTGTAGATCCCTCTATAACTGAAGATAACATCCTCGCCGAACTCAACGCAGAAGGCATCTCAGCATGGCATGGGGTTCAGTTTAATGTACTTTACAACACTTGATGCAATCTCTTGTGATACTCTGGATGCAATGGTCTCATCCCACATATACATAATATATCCTAAATGTTTAACCAAGTACCTTACTCCTAGTAGCCTCCGTGGCTCAGGCGGAAGCGCTTTGGCCTCTCACCACTGCGTTCCGTGGTTCAAATCCCGGTCACTCCATGTGAGATTTCTGCTAAAACAATCGGAGGCGGGACAGGTTTTCCTCCAGGTACTCCGGTTTTCCCTGTCATGTTTCATTCCAGCAACACTCTGCAGTATAATTTTATTTCAACTGTCAGTCATTTATCATCGTCATTAGCCCAGATGACTACGATAGGCTTCGGCAGCCAGCACAGCTCGTATCCTCGCCGCTAGATGGGGTCTTCATTCATTCCGTTCCTGACCCGGTTCAAATTGGAAACAGGTTGTGGATTTTTAATGTTTTCTTAAATTGTAGCAATAGATGTTCCTCCTGTAATGTGCCTGAGAAACACTTATTTTTGGGAATGGGAGAGCTTTTCGTAATAGTATATAGATCGGCACATTTCTTTGCATCCTGTCCATCAGCTGCCAAACTCTCATGGGATTTGCCGGCTTATCGCAAATGCAAATGATGTCCCATCTCCAGTTCAGAATTTTTCGCCAAGGTTTCCTCTACATAAATTCCCTGTTTGTATTTGTCACAAGATTTTTTGTGGGCAGATGAATGTATAGATTGAATTCCTTGTTAAAAACATATCTATAGTAATATTTGTTCAAAAGTTCAGTCATTTTCCTTACACCAATCTTCATAAAGATGTATACAGTTTTAATGATTCTTCCTTGAGTAATGACTTTGGAAGGAAGGGAAAAGGTTGATATGATCCTTCAATGATTCTTTTTGTTCTGGAGTAATCTTTCTTCCTGCTGCATGTTTGCCTCTTCTATCTTCCCCTGGGGACTGGCCTTTTCTTCTTTCCTGAATGGCTCTTGTATTTATTTCATCACTTACGAGAAAAGTGTTCATGAAAATATATTTGCATACTGGAACTGTGCTATTGCCTTTGTGTGATACAAGTCTGTGCTATGCCTGTTCCCTTTACTTCTATTCAGAGGACGTCTGCTCGATAGGAGCCTGATGTATACATTACTTGTTCTTGGATGGTAGACGCAGACGTGAAGGGGTTACGATGTGCTTGGTGCATAATACGGCGATCCTCCCTTGTTGTGGTCAGACGTGGTCGATCGGAACCTTGATGACGAGTATGTCTGCCCTCTCGTTCCCATGCAGTCCAACATCGGGACGCTGTCACATTCGAATGCCCCACAAATCTGAATGGTGCACGATTCGACCGGCCGGCCAAATGGAGACCCAAAATGAGGCCCCTTTCAAATTCTGTCAGGAGTTGATAACGCTGTCTCATAGAGTATGTCATCCCCGTACCCTTCACACTGATCACTCAATATCTGACGAACCGAACCGAACGATGGTATTTCTATTCCTACTCGTTTGGGTAGGCGAGCCAGCAGCCAAATCAGTGGCTCTTGGGGCATTCTAAGGGGAGTATTGCTGGTTTTGTTAAATTTGAATTGTGTGTTGTATATTTGTACATACGTAGCGATTTTTAATGATAGCCTATTTATTTTTCTCCTCTGTCGCAGATATCATCACAACCAACAGAGGGGCACCCCAGGGCAAAACCGCAAAACACCGCACCCGCCATACCGTAGTGCACCCCGCTAGCCCCCCGTTTATTGAGCAAACAGTGTTACACATTATTTGGTTTTCCTTCTAAGAATGTCTTTTGACTCTTCTTCGGCTATTCCACATTTTTAAATATTTACATACTAGCTGATGTACCTGTGCTTTGCTACGGAATTCTACATTGTATACAGAATTGTAGGTTAGGTAGAGTACACGTTGCGAGCAAATCTGTATTAAATTGCATAGCTCTTAACGTTACCCTGGAAACGCGACGGAGTAATCCCCCAACGTCTTTTCTCATATGAAGACTGCGTTAGGGAATTTTCATTGTAATGGTAGGCCCGCTTGCCTGCCATTAGTCTCAATCAGGTTGGGGAATTGCATTATAATGGCAGACACTCACTTTCCACCTGACTTTTTACATCCTCAGGAAGACTGTCTTAGTGGTTTTCCCAACTGAAATGACCATACGTCATTACAATGGCGTCAGTATGAATGGCGCGAGTATAATCAATTTCACATGAAATACTCGATCAAATGAAAAACCACACATTTTCTCACTTTTAACGAACAGTACTACGCTGCCGATCTAACAGTCCAACGTTCCAGAGCTGGAATGACCAGGCCGCACACAGTCGTGATCCGTCAACACTCTTAGTCACTTTTCGGAGGGGGGAGGGGGTCGAATAGTGGAGAGTCTCAGGGCAAAAGCTACGCCCTTTTACTAATCTGTTTCCTAGGTGTACCCGATAAGTCGGAAAATCTCAATTCACTACACTGGCGGCGGAATAATCTACCTGACTTGGAGGCAATTTATTCCTCCAAACCAGAGGAGAAACCCCTCTTCACTGCTAATTTGGAATAAAATGAATGTAGAATTTAATAAAAGTGAAGAGGATGAAGCTCTTTAAAAAAGACGCCTCTTTTCAGGGTTGAATTTTGAGTTATTTAGTGAACTGTGGTGCTATAATTTGGAATTTGCCTATATTGCAATTCTAGACCAGGTCATACTACTACTACTACTACTGCTACATGAGCCTCTGCCTTAAGAGTGCACACTGCTCATTCAAAACAGCATGTCAGAGTAGGAATAGAATAGTAGGAATACTATGATGAACCAGTGAGTTACGTACCAGCAGTATGGTATCAGAAAATGTATGAACCAGAGGAATGACATGCTAAAGAAGAAAGTTTTCTAACTCCCCAATAAGTTCCCGCCAATATTCAGTCAGGCTGTTATACTCAGTACGCAGCAGTAATCCCATCTATCGGAGTTGAGCGGCAGCATAAGAGACAAAGAACATCACCACAAACAATGGTCAGTGTAATGTCATTGTTGATCAACGTTATGCGCTTTCAATATTGTAGGCCTTCATATTTAGTTTCCTTCCGACTCTGAAATGCCACTCGTATCACAGTCGGTAAGATTAAATTGAATTAAACATAAATGGTCGGAAATTGTATTC
Organism: Anabrus simplex; assembly: GCF_040414725.1. Taxonomy (NCBI): domain Eukaryota; kingdom Metazoa; phylum Arthropoda; class Insecta; order Orthoptera; family Tettigoniidae; genus Anabrus; species Anabrus simplex. The sequence continues at coordinate 183,086,334 of NC_090267.1, forward strand.
TCTATAACTTTTCTTATGTAGTACTTTTCGATAGGACCAATAACATAGGTAGCGTATTTAAAAATTCAATTTTAGGCGCCTTCCCCTAAACTACAATTTCATACAGGGCGAATAAAATTATTTATAACTTAGACTGTAATTTCTTATTCTCCGACTCTATATACCGACTTTCATTAAATTATGTTAACCCATTTTCTCGTGGCTCGGCGTTGATATGGACTTGGCAACAAAAATACAAATTCATGAATATCTATGTTATCAAAGCCGGTACGGTAACGATGTATGACATAAATGATCAGAAATTTAATTCTGTATAACTTTAGTTATGTAGTATTTATCGATAGGACCACTAATAATATAAATGCTTGAGAATTCAATTTTAGGCCTTTCCCTACACTACCATTTCACTCAGCGTGAGTAAAATGATTTGTAGCCTACAATATAGTGGCTCATACCCCGACTTCACATAACTATTTTCATTAAATTCTCTTCATCCGTTTTCTCGTGATGCGTGTACACAAACGCACATTAATGGTGTCCCGACATAAATATTTAGCACTGCTCCACTTCAGTACTGAAAAGGAGGGGAGAGAGTAAAGGGATAGTGTTCAAGGCCACTCCAGTACTGAAAAGGAGGGGAAGGGAGTGAACAGGTGGTGCTGAATACACAGTATGTGTATTCCGGCCTTATACTGTAACATTGTAATAAGATGGCTCCTATCCTATCACAGGTGAATCGAGGACGTATTGTTGGCATGTGAGAGGCTTACATGGTCCCCCAAGCAATAGCACAAGCAATACCATGCATTCTTAGGACAGTTTGGAGATGGATAGAAATATGGCAAGAACGAGGTGAAGAAGGATTGGTAGACCCGATATAACGCAACTACAAAATATTCCTGACTAGTATAAAATACTTTTCGGTTAAAAACCTCCTTTACCTCTTAATACTGTAATTATCACAGTAGGTTACTTTTTAATTTTTTTATGTTAAAATGCTATTTGTTCGGGGCGTCGACCTATAGAGTTATTTTGTCCCTACTTGCACAATATATGAACCTGCATGTAATTGGAACTGCGGAAGTGTTGAGCGTTGAATGTGAGAAACGTTAAGGACGACACAAACACGCAGTCCCCAGGCCAGGGATATAATCATTAACAATTAAAACCCCGTGACCCGGCCGGGAATCGAACCGACCCGGAGCGGCCGGACGCGTTGCCCCGTACATCGCGGGGCCGGACGAGTAGGTAACATAATGCTGTACTTCAATACATCCGCCACTGTGCCCATTTCGATCACAACGAAGTCTTGTAGCGGGCTGTCTGCATGCAGTCCATGCAGCAATGCGTTAAGCGAGAAGGTGAGTCATTGTGCTTTCGACACTACCCCTTCACTCTCTCGCCTTCTTTTCAGTACTGGAGTGGGGCAGTGTTGATTGTTTATGTCGGGACACCATTAATGTGCACGTCTGTACATACATACACACACACAGACAGGCAGACAGACAGACAGAAATTACGGAAAAGTAAAAAGTGCATTTCCTTGTTACTATGGACATGACCGATACAAAAATACCATTCTTTTCAAGTTCTGAGCAATGTACAGACAAAACTCTTATTTTATATGTACAGATAAACACACTCGTTCTAGGGGCTGCCTGGCCGAGACGGTAAAGGCGTGCTCGGTTCGCCCGGAATGACGTGGGTTCGAATACCGTCAGGAAGTCGTAAAATTTAAGAAACGTGATTTCCACTTCCGGAGGTGCATATGGCCTTGAGGTTCATTCAGCATACACCAAACATGAGTACCAGGTTAATTCCTGGGGGCAAAGGCGGCCGGGCGTAGAACTAACCACTCTACCCCTACACGTGCCGCGGTTACCAATTTTGGAAGCCTTTTCCTTCCACTCCTGCAAGGGCCTTCACGGCCTGTACGGAGGTGTCTTTGACACACTCGTTCTTGAACACTTGTTATAGAATTATATATATTGTAAAGCTTGAATAGATAGTCTGAAGATGAGTTTTTAGTGCCTCTTCTTCGGCATTATTATTTGTATAACACGTGAATTGGTAAACATTAATTTGATTTATATTACAATTATATACATTTTACACATTATTTACATTAAAATATTTCAATATCTGACGCTGTTTACGACCCTTATAAATCCTCCAGGCCTGGTAACGACACTAAGCACGAACAACACTAATGCACTCTGGTGGCCGTTCTACCTATCGCAGAGAATTACAACTCTAATTATTTACATACGCTCCGATGGTATGTACACGTACGAAGTTACATTGACACCTAACCATTCCTTCTGGGTGCTTCAATTTTTTGTCAATATTTTTAACTGAACCTATTTTCGGCTTTTGTATATCAAATCTTTAATATATGTAATAACTTGTCCTGACTGACTGACTGACTGACGATTCATCATCGCCGAGCCAAAACTACAGGACATAAATAATAAAATTTTGGGTATACATTCATATTATAATGTAGGTGCTCACTAAGGAAGGATTTTTGGGTATTCCATCGCAAAGAGGGTAAAAACAGGGGGTGAATTTTTAAAATTAGTGTATCTATATCTCGAAAAAATGAGTAGTTTAAAGACGTGAAAATTGGTATTTGGAATCTCCTTTAAACATTAAGAAATACATATTTTCTTGTTTTTGGAAAATCCTGTTATGGGGGTGAAAACGGGGGTTGAATGCCTTTTATGTGGATACTTATATCTCAAAGCTGAAGATGTTACAGTCATGAACATTGGTATGTGGAATCTCCTTTTAAAATAAAGAAACACGTATTCTTTGTTTTTGGAAAATCTACCTATGGGGTGGTGAACAGGAGTGGAAAAGCGGTTACAATTTTAAAATGAGAATATCTACAGTATATCTAAAAAACGTAACATGTTACAGACGTGAACACTGGTATTTGGAATCTCCTTAAAAGTAAAGGAACACGCATAATTTGTTTTCTGAAAATCCACTCAAGGGGAAGTGTTAAGGAGAGTAAATTTTTAAAATGAGCATATATACAGTATATATTAAAAACATTTTCAGTCTCTTTTAAAAATAAAAGTAACACGTATTTGTTTGTTTTCGGAAAACACTTCAGTGGGGGGAGTACGGTGTAAAAAGGACTGGAAAAGGCGTTTAATTCATTTTATGTGGATACTTATATCTCAAAAACTGAAGATGTTATAGACATGAAAATCTGTATTTGGAATCTCCTTTTAAAAATAAAGAAACACATATTTTTTTGTTTATGGAAATCTTACTTAAGGGGCGGGCGGGGGGGGGGGGGTTAACAGGCCTGACAAAGGAGGTGAATTTTTAAAATGAGTATATCTAGAATGTATCTCAAAAACGCAACATGTTACAGACGGGAAAATTGGTATTTTTAATCTGAAAAGTGAAAATTGGAATCTCCTTTAAAAATAAAGAAACACGTAGCTTATTCTTTTGTTTTCTGAAAATCCAATTAAGGGCGGGCAAATGAATTAAAAACTGAGTTGAATTCTTTGTATGAGGATACTTATATCTCAAAAACTAAGGATGTTATGGACGTGAAAATTGATATTTGGAACCTCCTTTAAAAATATTGAAATACGCATTTTTTGTTGGGGAGAGCGGAAGGAATCAACTTAAGGGGGGTGTAAACGGAGTTGAATTTTTTTATGAGGATACAAATAATAAGTGGACTTAAAACACTACACCCCTAAGGAATTTTGACTGGATGAGGAATGATGACGAAAATACTGTATAAGTTTATATGAAACCGTTTGAATTAGGAACTTAAAATGTCAAATGATATCCTAGGTGTTAAATAACAGAAGTTTTGAAACAAATTTAACCCCTCAGAGAGTTAAATGGGGGTTTATATCCGAAAAAAATATATTTACTCCTTCCTCCGAAACAGTTTTACGTATGAAGACAAAATTACGAATAGCGGTATATATTAACTGCAAATGTAGATTATTAAACATATTCATCACTAGAGTAATGTGATAATGAGTTCGTCCTGACTGAAAAGTCTAGTACAGCCGTGTTGAAAATGTGACTCACGATTATAGTTTGACTTATTATGCATTTATTTTATTTCCCAACCCCCACTCCCGTCTCTGGCCAGCAACTGACTTCCTCTTCAATTGTTATTTGATGTGATACTAGTGGTGTATCGCAATGTTTCTCTCCAAACCATCGGTTTTTTTTGTGTTTTTTTTTTGGGTTTCCTTCCCTCCAGATATGTGCTATGCCGTTGTATTACCTAGGTACAAAGTCACTTTGTGGACCGGGGATGGCGAGCCTATACACGCGTGCCACTCGGTAACACGCGAACACTTCTGCAGCAGGTCAGACAACATACTAACATACTTTAAAGTTTTGAATATGTAAAACGTAGTTCGAAAATCTAACAACATAGGATATTTTAACATTATGCTTTAGTAAAGAAGTATGTCTCAATTAATTCTATAACCATATTTTTCACAAATGTTATTAAAATTTACCTCGTTTTTAAAATTAATGTACCGGGCGAGTTGGCCGTACGCGTAGAGGCGCGCGGCTGTGAGCTTGCATCCGGGAGATAGTAGGTTCGAATCCCACTATCGGCAGCCCTGAAAATGGTTTTCCGTGGTTTCCCATTTTCACACCAGGCAAATGCTGGGGCTGTACCTTAATTAAGGCCACGGCCGCTTCCTTCCAATTCCTAGGCCTTTCCTATCCCATCGTCGCCATAAGACCTATCTGTGTCGGTGCGACGTAAAGCCCATAGCAAAAAAAAAATTAATGTAGTTTTCAGTGGTGTTGTTAAAATAATCATGAAACATTCAGTCGAACTAGCAATTACACGCGGCTTCGCTCGCGTGGATTTCGTAATTTGTTAAGAGTAATCGTTCCTCGGCACTGTACTAAGACATCATATGAAAATCCATAAAGTATAAAAACTCACCGATAAATTGAGTTTCATTTACCCCAGAAACTTTTTGTAAACCACGTTTGTGTTCCTTTTGCGGCATAACCATGCGGCATAGAACTGTACATGTGACAAACAGTCTTTTCTCAAGTCAAAATAAAGTTTATTTTATAGGAGATTCCAAATACCTATTTCCACGTCGGTAACATCTTCAGTTTTTGAGATATATGTATCCCCATAAAAAGTTCAAACCCTTTATCAGTTCTTCATCCGGCCTCACCCCCACTCCCACCTAAGTGTAATTACCGACAACAACAAAATCTATCTATCTTTAATTTTAAAGGAGATTCCAAAACAACAGTTGTCCGGTCTGTAAAATCTTCAGTTTTTGAGATATAAGCATCCTCATAAAAAATTTCAACTCCTTTTACACTTCTTTTAAACCTCGTTAAGTGCCTTTTCCGAAAAAAAAAAAACAAAAAACGTGTTCCTGTAATTTTAGAGGACTTTACAAATACCAAGTTTCATGTCTGTAACGTGTTAAATTTTGACATATACGGTAGATATACCTGTACTCATTTTAAAAATTCACCCACTTTTTCAATACTTTGTGACGTACCCACTTGGCCCACAGATGTTTGACAAAATTATAACGTGGCGGGTCACTTTAATATTAAAATAAATAAATGATATGCCTTTGTTTCTCCATAAACAATATCCCATGGGCGCCAGCCTTCAAGCTTATGGCTTGAAAACGAAAGTTGATAATTAATAATAATAATAATAATACGTAATGAGACTCAAAAAATTCCCAGGGGTAGGGTGATAGGGCACAAATCATTAAGTACACTAACTTGGAATTTAAGGATCATTAATAATAATTTCAGAACATACAAATTAAAACAGCTATTTATTAGGATGAAAAACGTGACGTAACGGCGTATTAACGAAATCTGAACTTACGGAAGCAAAAGAAAAATTGAATGAAATTAACTCTAAGAAAATGAACTGTTGAGCGAAGACTTGCAGTAACTTATGCCATAAGCTCACCATATGTAGACTCTGTTGTCTTGAAACTGATGATGGGTGGATCTCTCGTACCGGCTGCCTCATCTGTTGTTGGATTCCAGTCCTACTTATGCTTTTCCTGCCTTTAACACTTCCTACTTTACTCCTTACATAAAGTCGTAATGAGTCCTACTTTTAAGTGCAAAACCACCATGGGTTATGTTCATGGAGAGAATACACCTGTATTCTTCCGTATTACGGAACAGTAGCGTAGCTAAATTCATAATAAAAGCTCTCCTTCCCTATACTAGTCAACACCGGTCTCCCGTTGACTACCTCTCGTCATTGAGATAACAAGTCCCAATGAGAGTAACTTTTGAGTATGTATACTGAGATGCGAAGTGAACTGAGTTAAAATCTTCTCCGATGTGCAGACGTAGAATCGTAGTAAGAGTGTCTTCCAAGAGTGAGAATCAGAATGTCCTCTCCAGCTCTTGTCTTCGAAGTATATCCGTTCAAAAGTCTCCTTCAATCAGCCATATCACATGGTCCAGTAAGATTCGAGGTCTCATCCCTTCTCCTATGTATTGCTGTGAATCCATCACGTTGCTTCATTACGTTCGTTCACATAGGCTGAACTTTCCCGCTGAAATAAAGCGTCAGGTAGCGAAGTCCGAAAAGTGGGCGTTTATAATGTATCAACTGTCTCTTCATGAAGTGGAGAGGGTAATATCTCTCGTAACCTTGATGACGTACATTTCCTGGAAATAGGCTGAAATTAGCCTGCTGACTCTGGTCACCTCACAACGGCTATTGGAAAATTTACTGCAAGTTATTAATATGAATGATGTTGAAATACTTTACCCAATATGTGGTTCATTGAAATGAAATGTCGTATGGCTTTTTTTTTAGTGCCGGGATATCCCAGGACGGGTTCGGCTCGCCAGGTGCAGGTCTTTCTATTTGACACCCGTAGGTGACCTGCGCGTCGTGATGAGGATGAAATGATGATGAAGACAGCACACACACCCAGCCCCCGTACCATTGAAATTAACCAATTAAGGTTAAAATCCCCGACCCGGCCGGGAATCGAACCCGGGACCCTCTGAACCGAAGGCAAGTACGCTGACCGTTCAGCCAACGAGTCGGACATGTGGTTCGTTCAGAATACGTTATAGCCGCGATACAAAGAAATGAAATGATGATTGAAATGGATGATAAAAACCCTATATATATACATTTTAATTTAAAAATGACCTATCAGTGATTAAATATATACATCTTATCAATTAATTATATAGTTCAATAATTGAAAACATGCAGTGATGTCCCAAACATCACAACTTTTCAGCCCCTTAAGTGGATTTTCCTAGAACAAAAAACAACGTGTTTCTTTATTTTTAAAGGAGATTTAAAATAAAAAAACAACGTGTTTCTTTATTTTTAAAGGAGATTTAAAATACAAACTTTCACGTCTGTAACATTTCCAGTTTTGAAATATAAGTATCCTATTAAGCAGCATTCAACACGTTCTTTACTAATTTTCATCTTCCCCCCTCCCCCTCCCCAAGTCAATTTCCCGAAAAACAAATGTGTTTCTTTATTTTTAAAGGAGATTCCAGATATCAATTTTCACGTGTGTAGCATCTTTAGCTTGTATAGATATAAGTATCCTCATACAAATAATTCAAATAATTTTTCAATTCTTTCACCTCCTTAAGTGGATTCCTCGAAAATAAAATAAGACGTGTTTATTTTTAAACGAGATTCCAAATACCAATTTTCACGTCAGTAACATCTTTAGTTTATGGGATATCTGTATCCTCATACAAACACGCATTTCTTTGGTAGAGCGTTTATATTGTGAAAATCTCATTTTCATTATAGTGTGTATTACGTAACTTAAAAATAGAAATATATACACTGGATACGGATGGTCATTCTACGTCATCATCAGGTAACTCCTCCGAGTCGCGCAGCTATTTTTCGGCAACTAAGTATAACACAACCATTGATTTTACAGCAAAGCTTAGGATATGTTAATTCATTATTCAACCAAGTTTAATTGTAATATGTGTGGTCTAGCCCGAACAGTTCCCTTATCAGTGTGTACTTTGAATCTTTCCGCTCGTTCGACTTCATTGCCGTATTTTTAAAGATGGATTCTACTTTAATCACATTCCCCTCTCTTTCTTGTAACACAGCGGCGACAGCCGGTGTTTACCTAACGTTATGCATAGTCATGAAGTCTCTGATAGCCGATCTTCAGCAAGGCTAGATGATATCAGTTTGGACGGACATGGAGTTAATTTTAAGAAAGTGATCACCAACTTTCTGAGATTGTTACACTCAGAAGTTTCCAAACAGTCCTTAGTAATGCTGTTGGCATTATACTCGAGGGGAAAAAATGGCTGTACCGATGTACGAATTGAAATTTCATCTAGATTCTTGGTTTCAAAATATAGCTCCAACTACTGCTGTGGTGTTTCTTATTAGTGTTATGAATATCTTATCGGTTGTTTGGAGGGCTAGACCAAACTATCGGAAAGAATTTGCACGTTCCATCTGGGTGTTACCACATGAAAACAGGTTTAACTTGCTAATCCATCCCTCCTGAACTTCAAATATTGGTCTTATTTATATTAATTTCGAGTTTTTTATGCCAAAATCGTATGTTTTGTCTGTTCTGTTGGGGGGGAAGTATCTTATCACCCGTGTTGCTATTATTATTGGCGCTATCCTCCTAAACTACCAAGAAGAAAGAATAGAGCCCGTCGCCTGAGATCTAACAGAAGGATACGATCCGAGCTTCGTATTCCAACTCTTAGAACTCAGGTTAACAAGAGAGCCAAGATTACCAAGTCTAGAACCTCGCAAGTTCAGTCAACCGACCAGGGATTCTCCATTCTCAAACAGGTCACCAGAACCCAGAAGCCGAATACACGGCTCAAGAACCCCGCCCTTGACTCATTTATGACCTGGTTTAAGCTAACTTTCTGACTATTCTAAATTTACACCCTACCTCACTAATTTAAATCAAACTTTGACCTTGAATAGGACCGTTTCTTCGGCTGCTTGCCACATCTCACTCTCACTAAATAACTCTCAATTTATTTTCCTAATTTACATGGCGAAGAGGGGTTTTCAGCTCTGTCTAGAGGAAAATAAAGCCTCTGAGTCAGATTGTTTTCTCCCCCGCCAGTGCAGTAAACTAGAGATTTTCTGACTCATCGGGTAGCCCTAGGAAACAGACCTACCGGGCGAGTTGGCCGTGCGCGTAGAGGCGCGCGGCTGTGAGCTTGCATCCGGGAGATAGTAGGTTCGAATCCCACTATCGGCAGCCCTGAAGATGGTTTTCCGTGGTTTCCCATTTTCACACCAGGCAAATGCTGGGGCTGTACCTTAATTAAGGCCACGGCCGCTTCCTTCCAACTCCTGGGCCCTTCCTATCCCATCGTCGCCATAAGACCTATCTGTGTCGATGCGACGTAAAGCCCGTAGCAAAAAAAAAAAAAAGCAAACAGACTTTCCATTTACTCCCTCCCCCCACCCCAAAGTGACGAACGGTAGACCTTTGGTAACAGCAAGTACCAATGTTAGCGGAATAGTGGATCTTACATCTCGTCACTGCACCAATAGAGGTGAGGCAGCCTTGTCGAGGCACTGGTCCTCCTTCCCACTTGTATCTCCCCGCCCCGAACGTCTCACGTTCCAGGACACTGCCCTTGAGGTGGTAGAGGTGGGATCTCTCGCTGAGTCCGAGGGAAGGACCAGCAGCCCTTGAAGGTAAACGGATTAAGAAAGAAAGGAAAGGAATAAATACAATTTTAATATTTTGTCCCACCATGGAAAACCATTTCGAGGATGGCTGAGAAGGGAATCGAATCCTCCTCTACTCATTTGACCTCCCGAGGCTGAGTGGACCCGTTCCAGCCCTTGTAACACTTTTAAAATTTCATGGCAGAGCCGGGAATCGAGCCCGGATCTCCGGGGATGGCAGCTAATCACACTAAGCATTGCGGCGGCGGCTTCCCCAACATACGTTTTCTAAAATCTTAAAAAAAAACGTTGAATTCAATTTTCCCAATTTTGAAGCTGTTACATGCACATTCTAATATTCACCTGATAATTGGGTCATTTCTATTTTAACGTGTGGTCCAAAAGATCCTTTTAGTTCTTGTAAACGGAAATACACATATGGCAATAGTTTGCCGGACGGTGTAATGCTGTACTGGGCGGTGTAAGAATGTGCAATTTTATTGCCGTCACCGATATTGACTTCAAAAGTCTCATCCCTTATTTATTTATTTGTTTATTTATTTATTTATTTATTTATTTATTTATTTATTTATTTATTTATTTATTTATTTATTATGGGTTCTTTCAAGTGGCGAAGTTAGGGCACACGGCCCTCTCTTACACTTAACCACAATACAACAAATAATATTAAGGTTGCCTATTACTCATTATACTAATTATACTACTTATACTATTTCCTAAATTAAGGTTAAGTTACACACCCACACAATATGCAGCTTATTAGCTCGTTAATTAAGTCCTCTTTTCTATCTCACAGACACTTGCACACACACTTAAAATGTATGTGTCTTAGACGGGGTTAGAACCAACGAGGTTAGAACACTTGCAGGGAGTGACATTTTCATGGAGTGACACTTGCACGGAGCCTCAATGTTCATATACTCCGGTATTAACAGACATGTACAGTACTTCTCATAGCCTCGATTGAACAGCTGGCTGACTTCTTCGGTATAAATTGTTGAAATCATACTCTCTGTTTCCCTCGCATATTTGTTTGCATTGACTACACTTTTTCTCATTCCATTCGCCGCTTCATACGGAATGCAAACACGACTTGCCTTGCCTAAAGGTATATTGCTTTTTTCATGTTATTCTTTCTTTAATATCTACGCCCAGCCAACAAGTCCATTGATCTTTATTGGCACTTTATTGGCACAATGTACTGATATCTGTTGTAAATCAACAAATAGTCCTCATGGTGAACTCCACAACTGCAGAACAATTATCAGCAGTTCAACATGGAACATTAGTTGTCACCAGGTATCAACTCTAGCAGTGAACTCTAAAGGCATCTATCTACCGTATCTATCTATCTACATAGAGGATGGTTACCTAGTTGCACATCCTCTTAAAACAATAATCACCACCACCACCACCTATCTATCTATCTATCTATCTATCTATCTATCTATCTATCTATCTATCTATCTATCTATCTATCTATCTATCTGTCATTTTACCGAGTAGACCTTCTCTGCTCCTGCATGCCAACCCTCCTTGGTCCTTCGTGCAAGTGTCGCTGTTCGACATATCCATGCTTAGTAATTTACTGGAATGTGTGGCGTTCCGTATAAATGTCAACACATTCCATCTCCATGCAAATGTCATAACTTCGTCTTAGAGTACGTTTTGCACATGCACGGTATTCACAGCCAGTGTGCTGCAAATTAATTGCATAATCCAATATATTCGGATATTTGTGAAGCGATGCGTTTCTGAAATCTTTCCGCGGAATTTAAGATCTCTTGAAGAGAGGTGTTGTATTTAGATTTCGAATCGCATATTATTTCGCGTTGACGTATTCACTGGGATTATTAAAGGATTTTAACTAACCACCCGATGCCGTGAATCTAAACTCAAACGATGAAAACTGTGAAGCTGTTGCTTCAAGTCCATTGTTGGAGAAGTGTACGTGTGACAGACGTTTTATGTTTCCTTATTTCCTGTCCATTTTTATGACGTCCAGTTTGACTTGTATTCCACAATATCTACGACAATATCATTTTCCCAAACATTCAAGTGAAGATTATGACTCCAAAACTCACTCGGTCCATTTTCAAACATTTTCAGGAATAGCAATAAAAGAGTAGAGCAAGGCTGCGCACGTCGTTAATTTGTTAATAATACATTGTGGTGCCTACCCGAATGCAAATAATGATAGCTATAGGACTACGGTATTCGAATGCTTTTGAATGAAACAAAACGTAATAGAGTATCCGTCAAAACTCAATGGACTTGGCAATTTTTCACATGCTCACCAAATACCAAGGAAGGGGGAACTATTAGAATGTTTATTTAGTTCTTCCGGATTGAAGCGGGTTGTTGTTTTCTGTACATTCCGTTTTGTCAATGAACAGAAAACAACAACACGGTTTAACCCAGAAGACCACATTTAATGAGGTCAGAGGGTGTGAGTGGGAACTAACGAAGATCAGGGAAGAGACAGCGAGTTTGAGGAAGATAATTGGACTTCTAACGATAACAGGAATGAAGATGGGTCTCCCTCAATCAATGTACAGGATACGGTAGGTAGGCAAGAGGGAAGAAAATGAAGAGAAGTTGTGGAAGACAGTTGAGCTAGCCACTTGGGAATGAAATCTATTAGATGTTGGAAAAAATCTGGTTCAATCAATCAATCAATCAATCAATCAATCAATCAATCAATCAATCAATCAATCAATCAATCAATCAATCAATCAATCAATCAATCAATCAATCAATCAATCAATCAATCAAATTCCTCAAATTCGCCCAAACTCGATGGCAGTGCATGAACAGAGCCACTCTTGTCCTCTCCTGACCTGGAACCCACATGTAAATTATTCTTGCCCAAACATTTTCTATTATGTTTAAGTCAGCCGACTTGGGAGGCCAGTCAAGCACGTGAACGTCACGATGCTGAGCAGTGTAAACAGGGCAGTTATCTGGCACCGACCTGATAAGGGGAACTTCTTCTACGGGGTGAATAGCTCGAACATAGGAAGAACAGCACCTTCTACAATGTTCACATATTCCCAAGCAGTCCAATAATATCTTAAAACAATTAGCAAATGTAGGCCTACTGAAGGAATAGGTAGGTAGTCCTCTTCGATTTTCCTTTATTAATGCATTTTCAAACATCGTGAGTTCGTTTATCGAATCTGTACCTAATTTTGAATTCGTTATCCCTGTAGAAATCAATCGGGTTTTGTGCATCTCGTTTAACTCGACGAGGAGTACGTGGTGTTTGGATAATCTCATGGACGTATTCAAAATCTTCCACAAACTGGGTTGTTTAGAATGTCCGCCATAGTACTATCCTCTACAGTTGACTTTGTGAAGTCAAAGTACAGGCCATTGGCGACTTAGAAGCAAAGTCTCGGCCAAAGTCTACTTTCCGCAGTCTCGACTATGAACGGGAAAATGGTGAGTTTGACTTTGCCTCAAAGTCTCGTCTTGAATACGGCCCTTGACATAAAAGTCATACTGGAATTGACCTCCTGATTACAAATAACCCGCATAAAGTGGCAGCTGCCACCCCAATATTTGAAGGAAACCAAATTTTCATAATATTATAGATTTAAAATACATATTTTACCAGTACGTTTTCCGTTACTCAGTTTAATTTAGCTCATTGAAACAAATTTATCATGGCAAAATTGTATACCTATATTATGTCGAGAGAAATATATTTTATTACTGTCCGATTCGTTGTCTGAATGGTCAGCGTACTGGCCTTCGGTTCAGAGGGTCCCGGGTTCGATTCCCGGCTGGGTCGGGGATTTTAATCGCTTCTGATAATTCTTCTGGCTCGGGGACATTGTATATGTGTCAGTCCCAACACCCTCCTCTTCATATTCAGACAGCATACCATACTATTAACCACCACAGAACCACGCAATAGTGATTACATCCCTCCATATAGGGTTGACGTCAGGAAGGGCATCCGGCAGTAAAACAGGGCTACATCCACAAGTTCGACGCAGTTCGCACCCGCGACCGCACAGGTGTGTGGAAAAGTGGCAGAAAAGGAAGAAGAAGAAATATTTGTTATTATTGTTCAGTCTTACCTTTCTCCCTCAGTTCTAATTAAAATGCCGCTGAAAAGTTCCGAAAAAATGCTGACGGGTAGGCGCCGAACGCCACGGACTGCGGGCTGCGTCCCTACACGACTGTTTCGATGATCAGATGTTCAGATAGGGCCTACCTACCGTACAGTATTTGCCTTGTGGTGGAGACACTGTTTGGTTATGTTACAGTGAGTGTTTGTTTCCTGCATCTCCTGTAGTTATACACTGACTGACAGAGCAAATGCAACACCAAGAAGGAGTGGTCAGAACTTTATGCCAATTGCAGGGTAGACTGACGTCACTGAGGTATGCTCATGATGTGAAATGCGCCGCTGTGCTGCGCACGTAGCGAACGATAAATGGGACACGGCGTTGGCGAATGGCATACTTCGTACCGTGATTTCTCAGCCGACAGTCATTGTAGAACGTGTTGCCGTGTGCCACAGGACACGTGTATAGCTAAGAATGCCAGGCCGCCGTCAACGGAGGCATTTCCAGCAGACAGACGACTTTACGAGGGGTATGGTGATCGGGCTGAGAAGGGCAGGTTGGTCGCTTCGTCAAATCGCAGCCGAAACCCATAGGGATGTGTCCACGGTGCAGCGCCTGTGGCGAAGATGGTTGGCGCAGGGACATGTGGCACGTGCGAGGGGTCCAGGCGCAGCCCGAGTGACGTCAGCACGCGAGGATCGGCGCATCCGCCGCCAAGCGGTGGCAGCCCCGCACGCCACGTCAACCGCCATTCTTCAGCATGTGCAAGACACCCTGGCTGTTCCAATATCGACCAGAACAATTTCCCGTCGATTGGTTGAAGGAGGCCTGCACTCCCGGCGTCCGCTCAGAAGACTACCATTGACTCCACAGCATAGACGTGCACGCCTGGCATGGTGCCGGGCTAGAGCGACTTGGATGAGGGAATGGCGGAACGTCGTGTTCTCCGATGAGTCACGCTGCTGTTCTGTCAGTGATAGTCACTGCAGACGAGTGTGGCGTCGGCGTGGAGAAAGGTCAAATCCGGCAGTAACTGTGGAGCGCCCTACCGCTAGACAACGCGGCATCATGGTTTGGGGCGCTATTGCGTATGATTCCACGTCACCTCTAGTGCGTATTCAAGGCACGTTAAATGCCCACCGCTACGTGCAGCATGTGCTGCGGCCGGTGGCACTCCCGTACCTTCAGGGGCTGCCCAATGCTCTGTTTCAGCAGGATAATGCCCGCCCACACACTGCTCGCATCTCCCAACAGGCTCTACGAGGTGTACAGATGCTTCCGTGGCCAGCGTACTCTCCGGATCTCTCACCAATCGAACACGTGTGGGATCTCATTGGACGCCGTTTGCAAACTCTGCCCCAGACTCGTACGGACGACCAACTGTGGCAAATGGTTGACAGAGAATGGAGAACCATCCCTCAGGACACCATCCGCACTCTTATTGACTCTGTACCTCGACGTGTTTCTGCGTGCATCGCCGCTCGCGGTGGTCCTACATCCTACTGAGTCGATGCCATGCGCATTGTGTAACCTGCATATCGGTTTGAAATAAACATCAATTATTCGTCCGTGCCGTCTCTGTTTTTTCCCCAACTTTCATCCCTTTCGAACCACTCCTCCTTGGTGTTGCATTGTCACTGTCAATCAGTGTATTTAGCGGAGGTTTTGTTTTGCTGCATTCATGAATATTTCAATAGCTAAATGGTAAGCAATGCCTTTACTGCATTTATTGTCTTAGGTTTAATATGTGCCAGTTTGCGTTAATGTTCATTACTACACTTTATGTCAACATTGTATCTATATGTAGAAACATGTTTCAGACTTGACTAACACTATTACTTTTATTTGTAAATAAATAGAAATATAACATTTGTTAGATAATTTTGAAGCTATTCTGTTGGCTCTACAGGAAATTTCACAGATAGACACAGATAGCGGTAGACAAGCCAATGCTCTGTTAAAACGCATGGAGGATGTCACATTTTTATTTAATTTACTATTACTCAGAAGAGTTCTAACGCAATGTGACTCATCAAAGACCCTAGTCCAGCAGTCTGAGCTACGAAGTTGTAAAATCAGTGAAGAACAGCACACTTGACATTTTTTACTTTTTAGAACTGAAGAATGTTTTTACTCAATATTGTTCAATCACTGCACGGAGGTAGAAGAGAAATTTGGACCTAGAGCAGCAGTTGCTAAGGAAGCAATTCGGAGAAAATTGACGGCAGAAGTAAAGCTCCATTTGAGACAGCGCAACAGTAGCCTACCTACTCCAAAGACAAACGCTCTTTCCTATTATTGACGTACTTGAACAAGAGAGGTTGCAAATTGCTCTCAAGAGGGAGGACCCCTTGACCCCCCGTAATCCCTGCCCCCCCCCCCCAGTAAAATGCTCACATTACGCCCATGTAGGTAGTTATAGGTATCTGAAAAATATTGATCTACAACAACTACAAAATTACGCGTAAAATTTTCGGAAGATATAAAACAATTACACGACACAGGCATGAAAGTGACAAGATTGAACTCTCTACTCGTAGGACTATATGACAGGCATGCTCTGTTCTGCAAGCCAGAGTCACTCGGTCGCGGACTGGCGATATAAAATTAACAATGGTTCGTCGTGACGCTATATTCCGCCGATAAAAGGAAAGAAACGAATCAAATAGATTATGAACAGGATCTTTTACGTAACAGAATAAAGCAATTAATTCACAACAGCAAAAATAATCACATAAAATACGTAACACGCCACTGTAAGCAACTCTGAAGATGGTTTTCCGTGGTTTCCCATTTTCACACAAGACAAATGCTGGGGTTGTATCCTAATTAATGCCACAGCCGTTTCCTTTCCACTCCTAGTCCTTCCCTATCCCATTGTCACCACAAGACCTATCTGTGTCGGTGCGACGTAAAGCAAATTGGAAAAAAAAAAATAGTGTATCAACTTACGAGGCATACCTCCTGTGGATACAATAAGAGCCATCCGGTTTCTGAGCCCGGTAAATAATGTGTTTAAAAATAATTATATATTTGTTTCTATACTACATCTTCTTTTCTGGCCGTATATGTACCCATAAAACGGGCACTCCCGAGCTCACTCAGGGTCGGCTCGTCGGACTCGGTGAGGAGAATATGTCCGACGTTCTCGCATCAGATCTAATGGCACTTTACTTTTCCTTAAGGCAACCTCAGCAGTTGGTTTCCATGTTGCCTTAGGACGCCCTCTTCCTCCCTTCGGCTCTTCGATGGCAAGAGCTTTCTGTAGACTACTAAATGGTGTTCATTTCTTCTTCTGACGTGACCATACCAGTGGAGCAGTTCGTCCTCCATTTCATCCCCTGATGGTCACAACTTAGAAAGATCCTCGCACATGCTCACTTTGTCATGCAGAGTGACTCCCACCGGGCGAGTTGACCGTGCGGTTAGGAGTGCGCGGCTGTGAGCTTGCATCCGGGAGATAGCGGGTTCGAATCCCACTGTCGGCAGCCCTGAAGATGGTTTTCCGTGGTTTCCCATTTTCACAACAGGCAAATGCTGGGGCTGTACCTTAATTAAGGCCTCGGCCGCTACCTTACCACTCAGAGGCCTTTCCTATCCCATTGTCGCCATAAGACCTATCTAGGTCGGTGCGACGTAAAGCCACTAGGATAAAAGAAAAAAGAGTGACTCCCGCCGACCAACGCAACATCCGCATCATGTGACATGCATTCTGCCTTGCTCAACATTCGAAGCCGTACATGAGGGCAGGACGGACAGTGGTTTTGTAATCTTTGCCCTTTACACAGAACACTAGTAAGATATTACCATATTAATATAATATTACATACGTATGTTTGTAGTTAAAAATATAATTATGCCTACAGAGAATGTAAATTACAATCACAGAAACTTTCTTTTCAAACAGTATTCGTGACACTATTGCGTTTTTGTTTACAGTAATATATGTCTTTCATACAACTTACTATAACTTATTATAATTTGGGTCCACCTTATTCAATACATAAAAATTGTTGCACCCTGTGCTTAATTTATCGCACTTCTTAAAACTTGACGCAGTAACGTAGTAGAAATAATTCCTTAAAAACTAGTGTCCCTGTAATGGAGCAATTCTAATGAGGTGGAAACGAGCAATGAGTCCTTTGAGATGTTATCAATAACAACGTTCCCAGTTCAATGCGGACCTCAAAAGGTCGCTGTCCATGCGAAGCGCAATGAAGCTCTTTTTGCAATCGCTCACAGTTCTGCAACTTATTTATTACTTCATACAGTATAACATCACCTGCAAATATAATTATCCGTGATTCTAGTTCTTCACTCATATCATACAGTATATATAATAAAATATAAAGGTCCAATAATACTGCCGTGGGGGACCCCCTCTAAATCATTATAGGATCAGATAGCACTTCACCTAACTCAAATTTTCTAGAAATTTAGCCATCCATTCAACCACTCCTTTGTCTAGTCCAATATCCCTCATTTTCGTCAGTTATCTCCCACCATCTAGCCTTGGATAGATCAATAGTGATACAGTCCACTTGACCTCCTGAATCTAAAATATCTACTATTTCTTGCTGGAATCCTACAAGTTGAGCTTCACTGGATTTACCTTTCCTACGCCCGAGCTGCCTCTATCAAACCAGTTAGTAATTTCGTAATATTGTCGAAGGAGTTGTTCTTGGTAACGTCTAAGCGCAGGTATTTTCAGTTTTGCACGTTGAAACGACCTACGCAGCGTTCTTAATGTCCTATTCCGTGAGTTTATATGTACCCCATGTAACTTTGTGTAAACACATCTTTATTGACTAAATCACTACTGCTTGAGACACCAAGTGGTGGGACATCATCAGGAGCACTAGAATCAGGAAACCAGCACTGAGAAAGTTTCTGGGTATTAATGGTACAATTGATTTTCCACTTATTCTTTCTGGCAATGACAGTTTAATTTTTTCTTACTTACTTGGCGGGTAACTTAACACGCTGGGCACCGAATCAGGCCGTAACCGCTTTACCTTCAATTCAGGTTTGTAGTCGCATTCGATCAAGTGCTTACTTCACACAACGGAGTGGTCATTACTGTTCCATAACTCATCCTGACATCACCTTCGCAACAGAATAAGGAAGTTATTATAATAAGAACTGGAGCAATTATAATAAAGTAACCAAAATTTGGCCCCCACATGGTCTGCTTATAAATCTTGTATGCCCACTGCTTTAATCCTAATTTCGTAGTTGGCTCTTCTCAAGAAATCTCATGAAAACTAGTGCCAGGAACTATATTTTTAGAGCCCTGTTTGCAAAACGACACACAACAGTATAGCATTGTAATATAATTATCATATTTTAACATGACTTCACTCGTAGGCACATGATGTGTAATAATACCGACAACTGAGGTGTTCATATGAGGTTATGTTCAGCACTTTTAGCAGCAAACATAGCATCCGCAGGGTGGACAGGTGCCAGTGGCTACTGGGTAGGCTTTTTATTACTTAGACGCTAAGCCTAAGGTTCCAACAAATACTTTATACGGTCAGCTTGCGGTTTTCAGCGAGAAAGTCGATGGTGCTGCTATCTACACGGCACGGTCTGGCCAACTCTGCGATAGCATAATACCACTTGTACGTTTCTTAGTCCGCCTCTATGGTGTAGTGGTTAGTGTGATTAGCTGCCACCCCCAGAGGCTCGGATTCGATTCCCGGCTTTGCCACGAAATTCGAAAAGTGGTACGAGTGCTGGAACGGGGTTCACTCAGCCTCCGGAGGTCAAATGAGAAGAGGGGGGTTCAATTCCCTCCTCAGCCATCCTCGAAGTGGTTTCCCACTTCTCCTCTAGGCAAATGTCGGGATGGTACCTAACTTAAAGCCACGGCCACTTCCTTCCCTATTCCTTGTCTACACCGTCCAAACTTCCCATCCCCTCACAAGGCCCGTTGTTCAGCATAGCAGGTGAGGCAGCCCGGGCGAGGTACTGGTCCTCCTCCCCAGTTTAATCTCCTCGACCTAAAGTCTCATGCTCCAGGACACTGCCCTTGAGGCGGTACAGGTAGGATCTCTCGCTGAGTCCGAGGGAAAAACCAACCCTCGAGGGTAAACGGATTAAGAGATATTATGATTCTTAGCGCACTAGTGTGTTGTATTATCAGAAAAAAATGTTAGGCGAGATAATGACTTGGGAACTGATAAGGACGGCAAGTATTAAAAATCATGACCTCGCATCTGTGTTGAAGTTACCTTCTGTGTCCCTTATTTAAGAAGTCAGTCAAATACTGAGCTGTTAGCGGAACTGAAAACCAATAATGTTAACAAATACTGAACTCTTAACGCACTAAAACTGGAAGTCCGCAGTATTAAGTAGTATCATAAATTTCACACTTGGGAGATTGTGGGCCTGTACAGTAATGGTCATCGCGATCGTCTTAAAGTTGAACAACGTAAGTTTCGAATCCAGTTGGCTTCGATTTTCTTTATTGTAAGAAAATTATTTCAGTGTGTTTTTAGCATTTAACTGAACACCAGTCCAAAAAGTTTAATACGTAAGTATGATAGAGTTGTGAAAGAGACTTTAGATTTCTTCCTTGTCACGAACATCGTAGTTCAAATTATGTTAATATTCTCACGTAACTCCAATATGTACTATGCACATCCAATATTGTGTATTTCTGACTTCAGAAATAAACCAGAAATATCAAAGTAGGCCCCTACAGCAGAAGCGAGACAGCAGCGTGAGGCGAGTATGTTAACCCTGTAGAGTTCGGGAAGATAGGACGTTCCAAAAGATAAATGAAAAAGAGGAAAACATTGTTTTTTTTTTTTTTTTGCTAGTGGCACCGACACAGATAGGTCTTATGGCGACGATGGGATAGGAAGGGGCTAAGAGTTGGAAGGAAGCGGATGTAAGCCCACAGTTGCGCGCCCCTAACCGCACGGCCAGCTCGCCCGATAAGAGGAAAAAGAAGACAACACTATCTTCTTCTTTTTCTGCCGCTTTTCCCACTCCTGTGGGATCGCGGGTGCGAACTAGGGCGCACATGTGGATTGGCCCTGTTTTACGGTTGGATGCCCTTCCTGGCGCCAACCCTATATGGAGGGATGTAATCGCTATTGCGTGTTTCTGTGGTCGTTGGCAGTGTAGTGTGTTGTGTGAATATGAAGAGGAAAGTGTTAGGACAAACACAAACACCCAGTCCCCGAGCCAAAAGAATTAATCAGAGGCGATTAAAATCCCCGACCCGGCCGGGAATCGAACCCGGGACCCTCTGAACCGAAGCCTTAACGCTGACCATTCAGCCAATGAGTCGGACAAAAAGAAGACGACAGTATAATGGACCAAAATTCCTATTCCGTAATTACAGCTTCTTTTCAGAAACCTTAATAAAGCATGTAGGCCTATGTTGTTGTTGTTAAGTTTTCTGCCCCGAGCGGAGAATGGTCAGCGTTTCGTGGACATAACCTTTCTTTTGACGATACTTTCATTCTTCGAAGCGTCGGAACTCCTCCATTTTCCTTCAGATTAGTGTTAATATAGGATGGTGGCCCAGTTGTACTTCTTTTTAATACAATAATCACCTCTACAACCACCACAACGGAATGGTCTGCGTACTGGCCTTCGATTCAGAGGGCTCCGCGTACGATTCCTGGCTGAGCCAGAGATTTTAATCGCGTGTGTTAATTCCTGTAGTTCGGGGACTTAGTTTTGTGTTCGTCTTCATACACATCTTCAAATACACAAACCACGACAAACAACCAGAAACACGCAACTGTGAATACATCCCTCCACATAGGGTTGGTATTTGGAAAGGCATCCGGCTGTAAAACTAGGCCAAGTCCGTATAACGTTCTGACCCCAGGTAACTTGGAAAAGGCCAGAAAGAAGAGGAGATAGTAGTTTTTTAGTATTCTTCTCCGAGGCAGGGTGGATCCTCAAATGAGTTCTGCTTCTAATCAGTAGCGGCTGGCTCTACAGGGCAGAGTGGCACGTACCCCTCCAACTTTTCTTTCTTTCTTAATCCATTTAAACTGTCCGGCTCAATGGCTAAATGGTTAGCGTGCTAGCCTTTGCTCAAAGGGCCCCGGGTTCGATTCCCGGTGGGGTCAGGAAATTTAACCATCATTGGTTAATTTCGCTGGCACGGAGGCTGGGTGTATGTGTCGTCTTCATCATCATTTCATCATCACGACGTGCAGGTCGCCTACGGACGTCATATCAAAAGACGTGCTCCTGGTGAGCCGAACTTGTCCTCGGACACTCCCGGTACTGAAAGCCATACGCCATTTCATTTCATTTCATTTCCGTTTACTCCAGGGTTCGTTTTTCCCTCGGACTCGGTAAGGGATCCTACCTCTACCGTCTCAGGGGCACTGTCCTGGAGCGTGAGACTTTGGGCCTGGGCGATACAACTGGGAAGGAGGACGAGTACCTCGCCCAGGCAGCCTCACCTGCTATGCTGAACAGAGGTCTTGTGGGGGGGGGGGAGATCGGAAGGGATAGACAAGAAAGAAGGAAGGAAGACGTCGTGGCCTTAAGTTGGGTCCCATCCTGGCATTTGCCTGGAGGAGAATAGGAAAACCACGGAAAACCACTTCGAGGGTGGCTGAGGTGGGAATCGAATCCATCTCTACTCAGTTGACCTTCCGAGGCTGAGTGGACCCCGTTCCAGCCCTCGTGCCACTCTTCAAATTTCGTGGCAGAGCCAGGAATCGAACCCGGGCCTCCGGGACTGACAGCTAATCACACTAACCACTACACCGCAGAGACGGACATTATTATTCTTATTCTTATTCTTATTATTCTTATTATTATTATTATTATTATTATTATTATTATTATTATTATTATTATTATTATTATTATTATTATTTAACACCCCTTACTTCCTCTTTAAACAATAAACACCACCACCACCTTTAACACCTGTCCAAGAAGTCTGCGGATTGTGTTTATTAAATAAAAGAAATCTAGACATTTTTTCAAAGTGTTCAAGACATTTTGCAATTTCTTGTTGGCAACCCTGCTATCAAGTGGACAGAGCGGCGCAATGCAGTTTCAGCAGGGATGAGTTTTAAGCGCAGCAACAGGTAGTACACTCGCCAGTATCGGTCCTTGGTGTTGAACAAGAGAAACAATTCTAAATATCCCCGTTAGATTGCACCACTCTGCGGAGAGGATTCATTCCTGCGGGAGGCCTAAGATTCACCGCCATCTAGCACCACGTGTGACGTCACGCAAAGCCGAACATAGCCGACTCCGCTCCCACCCCAAACGGTATCTTACTCCAGCACACGATAGAGGCCAGCGGTTGCGCGTTTAATGGGACTCGCATTAATGTCATAATTTAAGAAAATACTGAAATATACACTTTCACTGTAGTACGCATTTTATACGTGATAACATGAGATCATCCCCAGTAGTAATAATTATTAAAAATAACTGGAGGTATATTTTAAAATTTGAAGGTTTTTTTTTCAGAAATATAAATACAAAGTACGCCTACACAATACATTTTATATTAAATATCACTTTGTCAGAAACATAATGCTGAACTTCAGCGGGATAGGAATATACCATAAAATAATTTTATTCAGAACTGTTCTGTTAGATTTTTGTCTTCAGGCAGAATCCTTGGAAAACTCTCTGTAAATAAAGAATATTTACTGTTACAAAAGGAATATTTTCATGACGGCAAACGATATGTTTAAAATTCAGTGTAACTTTAATATTAAAGTAAAACGAAGATTCGATTAGTTACCAGTTCTCAATAAATAATAAAATTATACAAAGAAAATATACATAGTTTCTATTCGTGAATACTAGTTATCTTCCTAGAAATTATGTCTTTAGTTAATCTCCGTTTCAACCCAAACCTCGTAATTATCTCTATTTCTGTTTATATCTCCATGACAGTGAGAAGGTGGTGGTGATTATTGTTTTAAGAGAAAATACAACTGGGCAACCATCAACGCTTAATACTGATCACAGGAAGAAGTTTGACACTTTGACAAATGAAGGTATCGGCCAAAGAAAGACAAGGATCACAAAGGGTGTGAAAATGAAATACTCCGTAGCATTCGCATATCTAATACCACCGGGATCGGAACTGAACAATAGTTGACCAAGAGAGGTTGGACAGGACTGATGAAAGTGTGGAGCCTGGCACTACGAAGTGGAAGCAATGCCAGGACTCAGCTAAGGACCTCGTGGTCACCAACCCACGCTCCCAAGCTGAAAGCCCCTGGGACCCCTTTTAGCCGCCTCTTTCGGCAAGCAGGGAATACCGTGGATATTATATTCTACAGGTCCCGCAACCTCAGAGGGCTCCGTGAAAGCCGTTGTATATTACCATCAATAAGCCTATACAGTACTTCAATGAAACTTTAATATTAAAGATTTCTAAATTGGATACTAATTCTGAATTTGGCCGATGACCTAGCTGTTAGGCCCCTTTAAACAATAAACAAAAAACAAACAATTCTGAATTTCTAAAAATAATGTGCATAGCTATAACAGATGCAATAGGAAAGCAATAGTGCCATGGGATTTTCCAATTCTTCTTCCGTTTTTCCCACATCCTTGTGAAGTCGGGTGCCAACTGTGCAGCACATGTGGACTGGAGCCTGCTTTACGATCGGATGCCCTTCTTAACGCCAATTATATGTGGAGGGATGTATTACGAGTACCGAGTTAATTGGCCATGCGGTTAGGACCACGCAGCTGTTAGCTTGCATGCGGCAGATGGTGGGTTTGAATCCCACCGTCGGCAGCTCTGAAAATGCGTTAATGCGACGTTAAACCATTAGCAAAAAAAGAAAACATCCTGTCCCCGAGTTAAATTAACTAGACACAGTTATAAAGCTACCCGGCCGGGAATCGAACCTATGACGCTCTGAAATGGAGGTCTTGATGCTGGCCAGAAGCTACGGAGCTAATAGCAGCGTAGGATAATATCTGTTAAATAAACATTTTTATTTGTTATAACTTAGCTATGCATATTATTTTAAAAAATTCAGAATTAGTATACAATCTAGAAATCTTTAATATTAAAGTTTAACTGAGGTACTGTGTAGGCTTTTTGTTCGTAATATATAACGGCTTTCATGGAGCCCTCTGATGTTTTTTTACAACTTGCTTTCCGTCACACCGACATAGATAGGTCTTATGGCGACGATGGGAAGGAAGCGGCCGTGGCCTTAATTAAGGTAGGCCTACAGTCCCAGCATTAGTCTGGTTGGAAAATGGGAAACCACGGAAAACCATCTTCAGGGCTGCCGACAGTGGGGTTCGAACCCACTATCTCCCGGATGCAGGCTCACAGCTGCGCGCCCCTAACCGCACGGCCAACTCGCTCGGTACTCTCTGAGGTTGCAGGGTCTGTAGAATATATCCACTGTATCCCCTGCTTGTCGTAAGAGGCTGCTAAAAGGGGTCTCCGGGGCTTTCAATTTGGGAGCGTGGGTTGGTCCTTAGCCGAGTCCTGGTATCGCTTCCACTAGTTGTGCCAGGCTCCACACTTTCATCAGTCCTATCCATCCTCTCTTGGTCAACTGTTGTTCATTTCCGACCCCGGCAGTATTAGATCTGCGAATGGATCTTTCATTTTCACGCCTTGTGTGCCCCTTGTCTTTCTTTGGCCGATTCATTCATTTGTCGAAGTGTCGGACCTCTTCCTGATATCAATTTATTAAGCGTTGATGGTTGCCCAGATGTATTTTCTCTTAAAACAATAATCACCACCACCACCTTTTCACTGTCATGGAGATATAAGCAGAAACAGAGATAATTACGAGGTTTGCGTTGAAACGGAGATTACCTAAAGACATAATTTTTAGGGAGATAACTAGCTACTCATGAATAAAATTGTGTATATTATCTTTGTACAGTTGAATTATTTATTGAGAACTGGTATCTAAACGAATAAGCAGCATTATGTTTCTGACAAAAGTGATATTTAATATCAAATTTATTGTGTACTTTGTATTTATATTTCTGAAAAGGAAAAGAACTTCGAATTTTAAAATATACTTATAGTTACTTTTAATAATACCGAGCTCGATAGCTGCAGTCGCTTAAGTGCGGCCAGTATCCAGTATTCGGGAGATAGTAGGTTCGAACCCCACTGTCGGCAGCCCTGAAAATGGTTTTCCGTGGTTTCCCATTTTCACACCAGGCAAATGCTGGGGCTGTACCTTAATTAAGGCCACGGCCACTTCCTTCCCACTCCTAGCCCTTCCCTGTCCCATCGTCGCCATAAGACCTATCTGTGTCGGTGCGACGTAAAGCAACTAGCAAAAAAAAAAAAAAAAAACTTTTAATAATGACTACTGGAGAAGATCTCATGTCATCATGAGTACTACAGTGGAAGTGTATATTTCAGTATTTTCTGAAATTATTGCATTAATGCGAGTCCCAGTGCGCGCGAACGCGCTGGCCCCTGTCGGGTGCTACAGTATAAGAGACTGTTCCGGGTCGGAGCGGAGTCGGCTATGTTCGGCTTTGCGTGACGTCACACGTGGTGCTAGATGGCGGTGAATCTTAGGCCTCCCCATTCCTGCTTTCCTTCCTCACGCAACGGTCACTTCTTTTCCACGCCACTAGGGTTCGCCATACCGGACTATCCCAACATTTTGATTCAATGAAAAACAGGAGGGCAAACTTTCAATTCAAGTGAGGTAAGAATAATTGTAGTTATACTGTAAAATTAGCCTCTTATTTTCTGCGTTTTGATTGCCGGGTACATTTCAGTTGTACTAGGAATGTAGTTCATTACTTAAAGATAACAGATTTTCTTTGTTATTTCTGTAAACTTTTCATATAAAAATGTGACATTGAAAATATTGATACAACACCCATCACCAGATGCCACCAGCCGCCACTGGTAAATAAGCTGTCACCGTGAACTTTGCAGTGTATTCTTACCGTTGTGAGGTCGATATCGGGATCCCTGGCTGTTGGGTGATGACTCCCTCCCAGCAAGTAGGCGAGGAGAACGCTTGTTACGGCGACTGCAGTTAACGACACTGTACACCAACTTAGATTACTCATCTTCATTCGTTTCTGAACAATCTACTCGACTAATCTCAGGCTTAATACAATGTGTTATCATTCCGACCTTCAGTCCAACGAATCGAAAGCTGCTTTTTATCTTCGTGGGCATACGGTCATTAACTATCAAAAATTATGAATCATGGACACTCAACTTCCGTTCATTTTTTTCAATGTTTACCGCACTTAGACCTGAGTCGTTCATGAACGAACTAGTTCATTTGAACGTCTCGCTTATTTGACCTGGTACGAGTTCGTTCAACTGTTTTGAACTGGTCGTTCACGGGAGCACACAGCACAATAACCGCACACGAGTAAAACATGAAAACAGCACAGAACGAACGTCAAAGTTTGCACACAAGTGGCCAGTGGCGTGCCTTATAGTGGTCTCATGATAGCCCATTTCCTATCACCCATCACAATTGTAGGAGGAGGAGTTGTCGATGTTTGAAAGCTTGCAGGTACATAAACTTACCGTTTGTCCACTGTGGCGTGCTGGCGGTGACAGTGAATTCTGGACAACTGTTTTCAGCTCGTGCTAGGCGCTCCTAAATGGACAGAGCCGTTAGGGCCTGCAGCAGTAGTGGCGATTATAGGTTGTACGGAGGGGGGGGGGGGGGGGTTCGAGGGGAGCAGTCGCAACCCCCCCCCCCCCTCACTTTGTGTAGGAAACATTACATTTTTATTCCATTTTAACCCACTGAAACTAGGAATTACAGGAATTATTAAAAACAAGCAATTTGTACAGTTCCTGTTTTCTTGTGAGCTAACAAAATTTTAAGCGGAAATACGGACAAAATGTCTTTTGTCCCGGCTAACCGATTTGTATAGCCCCACAGCAAGTAATGGAGACTTTGCATATGGTATGAGGAAGGGTAGCAGGGGTATATTTTTTTTACCGAGGTCATGGACACTGAGGTATGATTCACCCGCTTGCCGCGCGCATTCGTCAGTCTCTTTAGTGTCTGTTAGTTTTTTAGTGTAGAAAAATACTACATGATTTTTTAATTGTATAATCGCACCGTACTTCTATTTAATTGTAACCTAATACATGTGTAATATTGTTCCTTTGGTGAAAGTTGTATTGAATCAAAATCTCAAAACACTGTTATTAACGCACTTAAGTTGGTAAACTGTCAACCTTTACCTCACTCTCGTAATTCGCTCAGAGATATAAAAAAAACTTACATTTTGTAGTTTTTTTCAGTTTTGATGTATAAACCATCACCCACCGGGCGAGTTGGCCGTGCGGTTAGGGGCGTGCAGCTACGAGCTTTCATCCGGGAGATAGTGGGTTCGAACCCCACTGTCGGCAGCCCTGAAGATGATTTTCCGTAGTTTCCCATTTTCACACCAGGCAAATGCTGGGGCTGTACCTTAATTAAGGCTATGGCCGCTTCCTTCCCAGTCCTAGCCCTTTCCTATCCCATCGTCGCCATAAGACCTATCTGTGTCGGTGCGACTTCAAGCAAGTAGCAAAAAAAAAAAAAAAGAAAGAAAGAAAAAACCATCACCCTCCGCTACACCCCCCCTCTCTATCAACGCACGCTATATACCACAAATCCGGGTACTTTTGGTTGCCTGTACAATTTTGCCCTCCCACTTCTAATTTCCAGTCGCCGCTACTAGCCTGTAGAGCCTACAATGCAGGCGGACCGGGGTCTTTAAAGGGCCCCGCAGACTCCTCGCAAATAATAATAATAATAATAATAATAATAATAATAATAATAATAATAATAATAATAATAATAATAATAATAATACACCCTAGCCTAATGTCACTCCGCAAGGAAATGGTTTGGGCGGTTTTGTAGAATGAGTAGAAATATTGTAGTTTTTCTTTTCTTTTTATAATTTTTAAGTAACGGAATTGCCACTCGGTTGTATCTAGCAGCAGTTCATTGCGTTGAGTGTAACACAGTAAAAAATACTTGCCCTTGCCATCTCTCGAAACACCTCAACACGTTCCTTATTAAAGACCTGGACCAAATTATGTCAAATAATTACAGCAATTAAAATTGATACCAAAATATCGTATATCAGTTAGGAAATGACACTTTCTTGATGTGTAGTGCGCCTGAGACAGTATTATGCACAAATTTTGCAGAACATTGTACTTTTATCACACGCATTTATTCGACAACATTGTACAACGGCAATAAGTTGGAGTAACGGTCACTCAGCTCAGTTTCGAAGGAAATCTCTTTGCGTGAAACTAACAATAGGTTTATCAGTTGTGTGGTTTGATATTTTTCAAACGTTATTTGAACGGTTTTGACATGAATATTTATGTCTGGGGGTCATCTGAGAAACCTGGGGGATTGCCCTAAATGCAAATTAGTGGTGACTGATTGATTGAAAATTTGTGTAACGTATCGCGGCAAAATGTGAGACGGAAGTGATGTCACATTAGTCGTTACCGTGCCGGGCTGAGTGGCTCAGACGGTTAAGGCGCTGGCCTTCTACCCCAACTTGGCAGGTTCGATCCTGGCTCAGTCCGGTGGTTTTTGAAGGTGCTCAAATACGACAGCCCCGTGTCCGTAGATTTACTGGCACGTAAAAGAACTCCTGCGGGACTAAATTCCGGCACCTCGGCGTCTCCGAAGACCTTAAAAAGTAGTTAGTGGGACGTAAAGCAAATAACATTATTATTAGTCGTTACCGTAGGCCTTGGTCGCCAAAGATGCTGCGGCTGTGGATTTGTATAAACAGAGTGTGTTAAAATAGAAAGTATCCCGTCAGTGACGTCACATTAATCGTTATCGTAGGCCTTGGTCGCCAAAGATGCTGCGGCTGTGGATTTGTATAAACAGAGTGTGTTAAAATAGAAAGTATCCCGTCAGTGACATCACATTAGTCGTTACCGTAGGCCTTGGTCGCCAAAGATGCTGCGGCTGTGGATTTGTATAAACAGAGTGTGTTAAAATAGAAAGTATCCCGTCAGTGACATCACATTAGTCGTTACCGTAGGCCTTGGTCGCCAAAGATGCTGCGGCTGTGGATTTGTATAAACAGAGTGTGTTAAAATAGAAAGTATCCCGTCAGTGACGTCACATTAATCGTTATCGTAGGCCTTGGTCGCCAAAGATGCTGCAGCTGTGGATTTGTATAAACAGAGTGTGTTAAAATAGAAAGTATCCCGTCAGTGATGTCACATTAGTCGTTACCGTAGGCCTTGGTCGCCAAAGATGCTGCGGCTGTGGATTTGTATAAACAGAGTGTGTTAAAATAGAAAGTATCCCGTCAGTGACGTCACATTAATCGTTATCGTAGGCCTTGGTCGCCAAAGATGCTGCGGCTGTGGATTTGTATAAACAGAGTGTGTTAAAATAGAAAGTATGCCGTCAGTGACGTCACATTAATCGTTATCGTAGGCCTTGGTCGCCAAAGATGCTGCGGCTGTGGATTTGTATAAACAGAGTGTGTTAAAATAGAAAGTATCCCGTCAGTGACGTCACATTAATCGTTATCGTAGGCCTTGGTCGCCAATGATGCTGCGGCTGTGGATTTATATAAACAGAGTGTGTTAAAATAGAAAGTGTCCCGTCAGTGACGTCACATTAATCGTTATCGTAGGCCTTGGTCGCCAATGATGCTGCGGCTGTGGATTTATATAAACAGAGTGTGTTAAAATAGAAAGTGTCCCGTCAGTGACGTCACATTAATCGTTATCGTAGGCCTTGGTAGCCAATGATGCTGCGGCTACAAGTTAAGTTCCTTTGACTGCAGTTCTCCGTGAGATAACATTGAGCTTCATTTATTGAAAGACATATTCATGATCAGTAGCTTTTTATTTGATGTCATTTCGTTCGTATATTTTTCTGTGTGTTGATCCAATGCCGGTCTCGGGTTCGATTTACGGTCAGATAACCGGTTCCATGGCTATATCGTTAGCGTGCTGGCCTTTTGTCAGAGGGGTCCTGGGTTCGATTCCCGGCAAAGTCGTGAATTTTAACCATCATTGGTTAATTTCACTGGCTTGAGGGCTGGGTGCATGTGTCGTCTTCATTATCATTTTATCCTCATCACGACGCTCAGGCCGCCGACGGGTGTAAAATCAGAAGACCTGCACCTGGCGAGCCGAACATGTCCTCGGACACTCCCGGCACTAAAAGCCATTCGCCATTTCATTTTTTTTTAACGGTCAGATCAGGGATTTTTTTTTTACCTGGATCCGAGGGTTAGTCGAGGCTATCTAGAAGCCAAGAAAAACGGCCGAGAGGATTCGTCGAGCTGACAACACGACACGTTAATCTGTAGACCTTCGGACTGAGCAGCGGTCACTTGGTAGGCCAAGGCCTTTCGGCGCAGTTGCACCATGGGGTTTGGTTTTGTCATCGAATAAATTCTTATAGCCGAAACTTCGGTATCGGCTACAGAGTATGCTACTGTAGTTACTAAAAAATGAAATCAATTAAAGTTAAGTACGAACTTAATGGTTCAAAGTTGGCAGTTCAGCAACTTAGCCGATAAACCACGGAGGCAATCAATTAAAACCTACTTAACAGTACTTTTTTAAAGAATCTTACAATACCGTAGTAAATAATATATTTGTATAACTTGACAATATACTGCATTGCATTACTTCTGCCTGCTGTAATTATATTAAGTTATTCACAGGCTGTACTTTATATTTGAGGGGCCCGCATCACATCTGTTTCGTCCCTGCAAAGGGGATAAGTTCACGGAATGACAGAACGTCGTATCGGCCGGCTAGTTTGTTTTTACAATTCTTTACGTCGCACCGACACAGTTAGGTCGTAGGGCGATGATGGGTTATGAATGGCCTAGGAGTGGGAAGGAAGCGGCCCCAATATTTGCCTGTTGTGAAAATGGGAAACCATGGGAAACTATCTTTAGGGCTGCCGACAGTGGGGTTCGAACCCACAATCTCCCGGATGCAAGCACACAGCTGCGCGCCCCTAACCGCATGGCCAACTCGCTGGGTGGCTAGCTTTGTAACTGAGTGCGAGTTTAATTGCTGGTTCGAGTCCAGTTGTATGTAAGATAGATCCACGATACACATGACGAGGTGATAATCTCGCTGGTTTACCCCTTAAAACAATAATCACCACATATAATGAACGAACAAAACGATACTCGATATGGGTGACTGTATAGCTGATACTCGGAATCCATTATGAAAAATTCTTTCGCAATCTGGCACCTCTGTATGCGTTCCATTGTACACCGTGCGGCAGTTGTGGGAATAATACACCGCAATTGTTAAATAATTACTATATGCACGAAATAACCAGTGACAGCAGCATAGGGTACAACGAGCTCACACGCTCTTGGAAGTGAGTAGTGAAACCATATTTGATTACATAAATACAATTTACTTTACGTCGCACCGACAAAGATAGATCTTATGCTAATAATAATAATAATAATAATAATAATAATAATAATAATAATAATAATAATAATAATATTAATAATAATATTTGTGCCGGGGGTGCACCCACCCCGCGCATTTAAATTGGGCGCCTTGGAGTATGCCATCAGATATATAAAACTTGCTACAGCTAGCGCCAGAAGTTTGGACATTTCTCAACAGATGTCGCTAGTACAAACTTATGTTGTGTTCTCTGGTGTGAAGATGAACTATTAAAATTCTGGAGTAATTTTGTATGTAAAGATTTCCTAAAATGGAATGTTTAGCGTTTGTGTTTTGATTTTCAAAAATTATCAACACTTCTGTCCCTTCCCGCCAACTTAAAGCGCTGACCAATGAAAATTTTTGTACATATATTTATTCACCAATGAAAAATTTTGATGTTTATTTGGTTACCAATGAGAAGTGGGGGTGTGTCAGGGCCTTAGCCCAGAGTTTTCTGGAACTTCCCCCTCGGCTATAAAAGGGGCACATTTTCGGACCTGGTTGTCTTAGTGATCGCTCCAGTCTAGAGTGTGTTTATAAAGGAGGTGAGGGTGCATCGTCTATCTTCGGGAGGTCCACCATCTCAACGTAATGGAAGATCCTGTTTACATCTCATAGTCTTTCAACGCTAGCTCGAGGGGAAGGTTGCAAACCTTTAGTAACGTAACTTTATTTTCTAAAATGTAAATTTCAAACTCTAAATGTAAATTTCAAACAAGCCGAAAGAACTTAACCAAAATCAGGGAATAGAGAGTGAGGTACCCTCTCGAATTCCCTCTCAATTTTATTTTGAGGTAACTGTGATATTGTAACCTTCTCTATCTTGTAATTTCTGTAACTTAAATATTTTTCTCCATCTAGTCACCTCAGTAAGGCTTAGCCTCTGTAACGTCGAGCCACAAGCCCAAATAGGGTTTTATACATTTAATGTAAATTTCTAGGAGTGCAAGAGTTCACCTCCTTACCATTTTGGTTTTTGGGTCAGTTATTTAACCCTTTATTTTTCCAAAAGGCCCTGTGGAATGGGTACTTGTTACCCCTGTTTAACTCCATTCATTTCATGTTAAAGACTGTTGAGCAGTTAAGGCAGTGAATACTGCTTAATTTTGTTAAAATTAGGTTGTGCCTTGATAGGCCGGAATGTGTGAATTTTCTGAAATAGATTCCTAAGTGTTAATTGATAGTGCAAAGGTGCTCTTACGTTTGGTGTAAAAACTGGGAGATCCGTCTCCTTAACTGTTGATTGAATGGAGCAGTAGTGCACAAAGAACATTTGTAATTCGGAGCTTCAAGCTCAGCTTGTAAACTGATTATCTGATTATTCTAGATTGTATTCCTAGCTCAAGAGCTATTGTACCTGATTTTGTCATTTTATTTGAAAAGAAAAAGAAAAACGGAAAGGTTAAGTAAATAAATAAAACTGGCAAATTTAAAGTTTTAAATCAATCATTCGATTTTTGTATATCCACCCATTCATGCCCGCACCTTCTTTCACCTCTGTAAACCACGGTATCCCCGTAATAATAATAATAATAATAATAATAATAATAATAATAATAATAATAATAATAATAATAATAGTAATACGTACATCTTCATTATAGACTGTTATGCCTTTCAGCGTTCAGTCTGGAAGCCTCTGTGAATTTACTAAACGCTGTCACAATCCTCTATTTGTAACTAATTATGTGGCCTCGTTTATTACCCTGCCTCTTATCTTAAAATCGTTAGAAAATGTGTCTAACAATCGTCGTCTTGATCTCCCTCTACTTCTCGTACCCTCCATAACAGAGTCCATTATTCTCCTAGCTAACCTATCTTCCTTCATTCGCCTTACATGACCCCACCACCGAAGCCGGTTTAGGCGTATAGATTCACCCATCGAGTTAATTCCTAACTTATCCATTATCTCCTCATTCCGAGCACCCTCCTGTTTGTACTAGCAATCATTCTCGCTACCTTCATACCTGTTACTTCTAAGTTACGAATAAGATATCCTGAGTCCATCCAGCTTTCACTCCCGTAAAGCAAAGTTGGTCTGAAAACATACCAGTGTAAAGATAGTTTAGTCCGGGAGCTGACTTCCTTCCTAAATAATACCGTTCAGGGCAATTACGAGCTCACGCCATTAGTTTAATTGTACCTTGACTCAGTTTCACTTACTATACTACCATACTGGGAGAACGTACACCCTAAATACTTGAAATTAATTATCAGTTCCAGCTGTATATTCTCAATCTGACATTCAGTTATCTTGGATTTCTTACCTACTGACATCAGTTTAGTCTTGGAGAGGCTCATTTTCATTTCATACACATCGCACCTATTTTCAAGTTCCAGTATATTAGACTGCAGGCTTCCGTTGCAATCTTACATTAAGGCCAAGTCGTCGGCATAGGCCAAATTGCTTATAACATTTTCACCTAACTGAATTCCTCCCTGCCACTTGATACCTTTCAGTAGATGAATCGTGTACACTATTAATAACGAGACTCGAATTCACATCTTCGAAGTTCGCAGGCAAGTACGCTGACCACTAGGCCACCATTCCCGTTGACTCTGATGTAATTCTCCAAGTATATTTGCATTGCATATCAATTTTTCGGAAATTATTAGTTTGCGGACCTGACATGTTTAAGTAAAATTTGTTCGCCTGTTAGTTTTCTGTCACCGGGCGCGCTGGCCGTGCGGTTAGGGGCGCGCGGCTGTGAGTTTGCATTCGGGTGATAGTGGGTTCGAATCCCACTGTCAGCAGCTCTGAAGATGGGTTTCCGTGGTTTCCCATTTTCACGCTAGGCAAATGCTAGGGCTGTACCTTAATTAAGGCCACGGCCGCTTCCTTCCAACTCCTAGGTCTTTCCTATCCCATCGTTGCCATAAAACCTATCTGTGTCGGTGCGACGTAAAGCCACTAGCAAAATAATAATAATAATAATAATAATAATAATAATAATAATAATAATAATAATAATAATAATAATAATAAAGCAGTGTTCTGTCACCTCCACTTTGTCCAAAGCGGATCCTGCGTCATGACATTTGACCTTAATTTTCTTTTCGAAAACGAAAGCATGTTGACCTAAACCCATACACAGGAGTTACTGTTGAGTGTCCCCCCACAGGTATGCCTACATTGAAACTCGTTAAGATCGGTTGGCCGCAGGGTCTGACATCTCCTTATAAGAGTAACATGCAATAAGGACGAGCAGTTAGCATTTGAACTTCAAATATTAAAAAGAAAAGTGTCACAAGGACCATTTTACGTGTTGCATGGTAAAATGCAATTAACATATTAAAGGTCAATTATTGATTGACCAATATTCTTAAAATTTTGCCTGATGATTTATAATGAGACTACGTTTTAGTGGTTAATATTTGGCGGTGACTACTTACAGTTACTCCCATAAATATTCGGTCACTCTGATTTTTGATACACTTTTATTGGATAATTATTCTTACACTGTAATGACAATGTATTATACAACGAAACATGTAGGAAAATATAATACAACGTTATAGACACATTGTGATGTAAGTCAAACTCTTCTGGCAGTCATTCGTACGCCATCTGTCGTACATTTAAATATAAGCAATAATTCCAATGCCGCCTCAAAAATATTCGGCCACTGTACAAAAAAGCAACATAAACTCTCATAATTCACAACCCTGTTACACATTCAGTACTTTGTAGGTACACATTCAGTACTTTGTAGGTCCACCTTAATGTTTTATGACCTCTTACAGTCGATTCGGCATACTGGCGATAACTTTCTTGATATAATCAGGGCTTAATGCCGCCCATTCTTGTAGCAGTCTCCTCTTCAAGTCTGTGAGGGAACTTGTCGGCCGGAATTGCAGAGCTGCCTTCATTTGACTGCACACATTCTCGATGGGGTTCAGGTCGGGTGATTGTGGTGGAGTCTCCAAAACCTTCGGGCAGTTGTACAGCAGCCATTCCCTGACAAGTTACGACTTGTGCTTGGGATCGTTATCTTGGTAGAATTTGAAAGTACGTTGTGTACCAAGTTGTTCCGCAGATTGTCGCAAATTGTTTTTGAGGACAGCCAAATAGCCCTCTTTTGTCAAAATATGTTCAGTGAAACTCAGTGCACCAACCCTGTTCGATGCAACACATCCCCACACCATTGCACTTCCTTCACCATGTTTTACCGTTGCTTGTAAATTGCTTGTTTTCAGTACCTCGTGACGTTTTCGCCACACCAATTGCTTTCCATCGGACCCAAACACGTTGAACTTTGACTCATCAACAAATAACACATCCTCCCACCAAGCACTGGGTTTGGTTACGTAGGTTTTGCGAACTCTAACCGCTTCTTTTTATATACCGCGCTAATGAATGGTTTCCTCCTAGCTCTTCTCCCAAGTAACTCATTCCATCGCAGTGCTCTTCGCACGGTTGCAGTACTCACTTTCTTTCTACACTCCTCTAAGACAGCTGCTACCACTTTCTGAGCACTAATTTTTGGATTTCGTTTCCCATTCCGAAGCACAAACCGCTCCTGTCGTTCTGTCAGCCTACTTGGTCTGCCTGTGTGAGGAACCGAATCAATTCTGTCTTCACTTTTGAATCGTCTGATTATATCCAACTATTATTCTGCTATTTTAAGCATCTGCGATATCTTTCTATGCGATTTACCTCGAGCATGATGGAATATCACGAGGTGGCGTTCTTCAAACGTGGTATTGTGTTGTCTTTTGCACCCTATTTGATACCTGTCCGCAACACTACAGCGAATGACTTCGGCACGATGGGTCTTGCGGCACCGCATTTCTGAACTGAAAGTTTTGCAACGCTATCTGCCCTGTCTCTGTCAATGAACACAACGGCAATCCTGGCCCTTTCCGGGTGACCGAATATTTTTGAGGCGTGTCATTTCACCCATGTGAACAATATCCTTTCTTTTACAGCATAATGTAAATCAATGCTCCCTGATTCCTCTTCGGCATAAGCAACCACATGTAGTTCCATTACTTAGTCACATTTGGTTTCACTTCCTGCTCATGGTTGCGTTATTGTCATCACTTTTTCGCGGATTTTATCAGTGGCCGAATATTTATGGGAGTGACTGTACTTAAACAAGTTATTTCATTCCCCTCTTCAAGCAATGAGGGGCGGGCCATCAGCTCAACTAGGCGGTGATGGCGAGAAAACTGTAAGTTGTAATGTCAGTCATGATTCCCCTAAATACACAGTAGGCTAATATTAGTTAGGTAGGCCTATTCAGGAATATCCCTTTACTCCTTATCAGGAGGACGTTTCCGTTAGCTTCTCTTTAGCAGTTATAAAGGACAATTATCAACTTTGAGCAATATTTTCCCGTGCAAAAAACCGGCAAACAGCTGATTCATACGTCTCTCGAACCCTCGAGCTTTAAACGTCATAAGAGGGTGGTCTATCGTTCTCATTAAGGGAGGGCGAGAAGTAAGCAAGCACCATCTATTGTGAAACGTCCGTACTAGCTCGCGAGCGGCAGGGAAAACTACCACTCCTTGACCTAGACGCCGCCATGGTAGCTCATAAACTGCCTCGTTCTGTCGTTCATTTGAACGAGGTGCAGCGGGAGTTCATTTCCTGGCATCAGCTCATGAACTACCTCGTTCACCTGAACGATACAAAATGACGAACGGTATCTAATGAACTAGTTCATACAAATGAACTGATTGGACCCATTCGAAAGTCCGCCTTCGTTTGATTAGTCTTTGCTGGCGAGATCTAGTGTTTACAGTGCACTATGACTTCTGCTTTAGGCTAAAGACCGTTCGGACCTTAAAATGCAGTACCGTACAGCAGTAAGGAGATAATATTCATCTCGTTCATTCTCCCACGTTTTGCGCTTAGCGCTCTCCTTCTCTAAAGTAGCGGGTTTGCCTAATATCCGTAAATCTGAATGTTATAAGTTAACATGGGTAAATATCATGGGCTTAATTTAAGCATTTTGATTAGAGGGGAAGGGGTAGGGATCGCCGGGGGATCCATAGCTCCTCCCTTTTAAGAGCAATTTGTGACCAGAAAATTATTTCCAGTATTTTATGGTAATCAGTTTAATTTAATAACCAAACCTCTGTAAAGAACATTCACACAGAATTAAAAAGTAGATATAATTCAAATGTATTTATTTCTTGGTCTGTTTTTATCCGTAAAAGTAAAAATCAATCAGACATTATAGACAAACCTTTTCTTTATTTTACATATAATCAAATCACATCGTATTTTTACACAAAATGAAGTCTTCTCTTTCGATTTGAATTAAAGTAATAAATTACTTTTAAAAAGGCAACATCAGTACTCCTTTTGATTACCAAAAAGCGAGGAAAACCTCTCCTGGGCGAGCGTGTTCCTTCAGTATGTTTTCAAACGCCGCAAGCAT
The DNA here is from genome assembly GCF_040414725.1 of Anabrus simplex. NCBI lineage: Eukaryota > Metazoa > Arthropoda > Insecta > Orthoptera > Tettigoniidae > Anabrus > Anabrus simplex. Next base: position 183,124,935 of record NC_090267.1, read on the forward strand.
GAAGGGTTGCTCATAGGTTGCTAAAATCATTGACACTGAAAAAACCAAATGGAAAATCTTGAAAATAAGAGTGAAAACACTTTTCAAATACTCCTCTACAAAAAAGGCAGCTCTTTCTTGGATATATTAGGTTTTTTTAAATTCCTTCATTTTGTAAAGAATATGCTGCAACTGAGACATAAGAAGTTTCTGGTCCAAAGTATATAATTTACAAACATAAATTTCACTGGCCACATCTACTTCACTTCCGTTTATAACTTGACTTAAATTGTTGAGAACATCCAAGTTATTTTCTTGAAGCCTGATCTCTCACTTTTTCTTAAGTATGCCAATAACAGGAAACAGCACTGTAGCTTTGTAGTATTGTTGCACTGTCTCAAACTGACCTTAACTCTCACTGTCAACTTTCGCCGGATTGTTGCATATTCAGTGACAACAATATTGAATAAAAAAATGATTCAGTTCTAAAAGATCGTAAAACTTCAAGTGTCCTTTTCATCACCGAATTTAAACTTCGTAGGGCACACTGCAGGACAGTAGGGTCTTCGATAATGAGTCACATTGCTTAAGAGCTCTTCTGAGTAAAAGCAAATCAAATAAAAAGTTGAAATCCTCCATGCTTTTTAACAAAGCACTGGGTTGTCTACCGCTGGCAGAGTCAGTCCGTGAAATTTCTTGTAGAGTCGACAGAGTGGCTTCAAAGTTTTTCTAACCAATATTCAATACATATTTATTTACAAGTAAAATTAGTAGTGTTAGTCAAGTCTGGAAAAGTTTCTACATACCCTCGTAATACTTAGTTTTCAATTGGCTTTACGTCGCACCGACACGGATAGGCAACGGTGGGGTAGGAAAGGACTAGGAGTGAGAAGGAAGTGGCAGTGGCCTTAATTAAGGTACAGCCCCAGTATTTGCCTGGTGTGAAAATGGGAAACCACGGAAAACCATCTTCAGGACTGCCGACGGTACGAAAATATAAAATTTTGACTTAAAATGTTTTAATAAACATGAGCACAAAATGGCACATATTGAACATTAAAAAAAATCCGTTTACACTCCAAGGTTGATTTTCCCACCGGACTTAGCGAGAGATCCCACATCTACAGCTTGGAACGTGAGACATTTTGTTGGCAATACAACGGGGGATGAGGACCAATAACTCGTCCAGGCGGCTTCATCTACTATGCTGATCAGGGGCCTTGTGGGGGATGGGAAGGTTGGAAAGGATTGGCAAGGAAGAGGGAGGGAAGTGGCCGTGGCTTTAAGTTGAGTACCATCCCGGCATTTGCCTGGAGAAAAAGAGGGGAAATCATGGAAAACTTCTTCGAGGATGGCCGAGGTGGGAATCGAACATCCTCTAGTCAGCTGACCTCCTGAGACTGAGTGGACGACGTTCAAGTCCTTGTACCACTTTTCAAATTTCGTGGCAGCTAATCACACTAACCGCTACACTACAGAAGCCATATAAACTTAAGAAAATTAGTACAGTAGAGAGTTAGCTTACCATTTAGCTATTAAAAATATTGAAGAATGTAGCAAATCAGAACAGCCATTAAATATAACTACAGGAGAATATCTGAACCTCTGATCAGCAAGACAGTCGTGTAGAGCCATAGTCCGCAATCCATGGCGTTCGGCACCCACTCGTCAGCAATTTTTCGGAACTTATTACCGATATTTTAATTAGAATGATGTGGGAAGGTAAAATTGAACAATAATAGACATTTTTTCTATCAACATAGGTAGTCTACAATTTTCGAATGATTGTGCGGTACTCCCGCCTTCGAGCGCGTTACAAAGCAGAGCGCGATGTGTTACTTGTAAGTTATGAATGATCTAGGTTCAAGCACGGCCGACTGGATCCCTCGCTGCGCTACTTATCCCTTTCGCTCCCTGCACTCACAATTGTGAGTGTAGATTTAACATTGCCTTGATACGAATTTTTTTAATTGACTTCGTTCACTCGTTGCCTACGAAGTACACAAGGCCGGGACATAGCTACTAATTTGTCGCTGAAAAAGCGGCCCGACCGTGTTCACGGTTTGGCTGCTAGATGTCAGGTTTCCGTTCTGTTCTTGGCGAACTTTAACATTGTAATATGCGGCATAATTGTGATGCTGTGTTGATTTTGTGAAATTTATTGTGAATATTGTATCCGTCGGTGAGTGTCTGTGAGGTTGAGAAGAAGGTGCACTGTTGTGTACCTCTGTATTTCGGATGACACTAAAAAAGCATGAAAATTGACGTTCCATAGTTTCCCTTCCGAGTGCGGTTTAAGGGAGAAATGGAAGCAAACTATTTCTAATCAAGGTGATATAGTAGGATCTCTTTAGGTACCTAGCAATTTTTCTCATAAAACAGATTTCAGTGTAAGCACATCAATTAAACTTCCTTCTGTTTTCATTGTGAATCCTGTTCACAAACAGGAAAATGTCAAACGCAGGAAGCGTCCAGCTCCCAAAAATGATGTATTGCCATAAAAGTTTAGTAAAAGTTCCGATTCAGATAACGATGAACATACCATATCTTCATACGTCAACCACAAACGAAAAAGAATTAAAAGTCTCGTTTCTATATCAAGGAAAGTCTACGAGTATCTCTGTTAAATCTAAAAAATATACGGATGAGAAAATTAAATACCAGATTACAGAAAATAATCTGTAAATTGAGAAGCAGGATACGGGTAATGAAATCAGAATTTTCTTTTACGGTATCTGAACTTGACCAAAAAGCAAACCAAATTGAAAATCATGCTAAAATTGGTCATTTAGAAGCTTTACTCCTGTTAGAACGAATTTAATTTTCTTCTTCTTTCTTCATCCGTTTACCCTTCAGGGTCGGTTTCTCCCTCGGAATCAGCGAGGGAGAACACCTCTACCGCCTTAAGGGTAGTGTCCTGGAGCACCAGACTTTGGGTCGGGGGGGTACAGCAGGGAAGGATGACCAGTACCTCGCCCAGGCAGCCTCACCTGCTATGCTGAACAGGGGCCTTGTGGAGGGATGGGAAGAGTGGAAAGGACAGGCAGCGAAGAGGGAAGGAAGCGGCTGTAGCCTTAAGTTAGGTACTATCCTGGCATTTGCCCGGAGGAGAAGTGGGAAACCACGGAAAACCACTTCGAGGATGGCTGAGGTGGGAATCGAACCCACCTCTACTCAGCTGACCTCCCGAGGCTGAGTGGACCCCATTCCAGCCCTCGTACCACTTTTGAAATTTCGTGGCAGGGCCGGGAATCGAACCCGGACTTCCGGGGGTGACAGCTAAAATTTTACGGAAAGAAAAAAGAGAAATACGGTGAAACGACGCTAAATATTTGCGTAACGGGCATAACATCGCTCACCAAACAGCGGCTTCAATACGAATGTCAAAATATCAGATGTGCGGAGGAAAAGATTGGATCGCTGATAATTGGTGAAAGGACGATTAAACCCAAAGTTATTTATGACCGCAATCTCGATCCGCTTATCGGATACTCTGAGGCACAATTAAAGTAATCGGTAAGAAGTGACAAACTCGCTATCAGATTTCTCTGCTTCTTTCGTGAATTACTTGTTTCGTTTAAGCATATTGTAAGAAATACGTTGTAGAAAATAAGTCAAACAATTGCTCTTGGTCTATCTTTGATCTCATATTTGTTTGCTGCCTTCTGAAATTACTAGTTTTAATGAATATTTATAGTTTTTCGTATTCGATCGTGTTACAATGAGCGGGCGAGACAGATCAGTAAAGAGAACTCTAGCGGCACTTGCCGGAGTATCTCGAGGACGAGTCTAGTCGTTGCCTATATCTCGTAGGCAACGGTCTAGTGTGCTGTATTTCCCGGCCTTGTGCATCTCGTAGGCAACGGTTCACTCCGCTCTCACACGAAAGTGAGGGTACTGGTTTATGCGAAACCAATGAATATAGCCTACCTCAGAATCAAAGTTGAAAACAAGGAGTCTCATTGCTTGCTCTGTGACAAGATGGCACAAAGGGGTGATTATGTTTCTATTTTAGTAATTTTGTACTTTTAACTATTATATCGCAATAAATTATTAACTTAATACTCTCTAGATTTAAATTATATACGTTTATTTCCAATCTAAAAGTATTGGGGGTATTCGTCTATGAATTATGCAGTGAGTGATGGAGTGTACGTGTACCTCTCGGCTTTGAGGTTAAGTTCGTCAGACATGCATTTATTGCTATTAATGTAGCTCTTGCTACCTGTCTATTGTTCCTATTACTAATTACAGAGTCGAATCGTATATTTACTTGCTGGCAGTATATTTTCGCGTAGTTGTAACTGTTTTAATTTACATTACAGTCTGTACTATCTATCCCTAATTTTAAGAAAAATGTACTTCAGGGTCTCTGTAGCTTTTCAGATAAACTACGGGCACTAGAAAACCTCCTAGATGATCCAGGGGCTATTCAGGATTTATTAGACACGTCAGATATTGAGGAATTTGATGACAGTGATGACCAGTCAGCATGGCAACCAGAACCTTGTGCAGATGGTTCTAGTTCATAATCTGAAATAGAAGTGCCAGTGAATACAGTTCCTTCGCCAAGTGTCTCATTGTCTAAGAAAACATTTAAATGTAAACCTGGTCCTGAAGTTATTTCTATTGAAGGAGAAAATCCAGTTTCGGTGAGTCAAATTTACGAATTGCAAGTTGAATGGGAAGATACTAGAAGAGATGATGGACCTACTAGTGTTCCGGTTGGCCATTGGAGAGTACATTCTAGGTGGACACAAGAGAAAAAGGTATGACTATTTCAATGAGGAGAATGGGAAACTTTCTCCCCCACAAGAAAGACCTGCAGGTATGCCCGGACAAGACAAACGACTTGATGGTTTTTAACATTAACCAGTTGTAGATAATTTGAAGACGTCACTATGTTGCACACTTCATGGCTGCCAACGAAGATCTCACACACGATGCACGAAATGCATTGTTTACCTCTTTTTAAATAAAGACAATAATTGTTTCCGTTTGCTCCACACAGTAAAGTAGACATACTAATGCACTGTAGAAATTCCGTTATGAAGACAAATCCTAAAGTGACATTTACCCTGCTGTAATCAATATTGATGTTGTTATAATTTGTTGTATTTCTGGTTACAAGCTAATAACAATTTACTTTTATTAAGGATATGGCGGCAAAAATTGATTTGTCATACATGGAATACATTTTAGGATGACAAATGCAAGATCTCAACCATCCTCATTGCCTTAGTGAATTTGATAACATTGTGAGGGTTTTTACTACTGACCTTCACAATTATGAGGGGTCAAAAATACCCCTAGTGGCTTTTGTAAATTGGAAAAATTTAATTTTCGGTAATATTTGGCTCAGCTTATTAATCCGTGCAGAATTGGGACAACCAGGTTATTTAATTGGTGATGATCAAATTTATAATGTAATTGTCACTGCCCACGCATTTGTAATAATTTTCTTCATGGTAATGCCCATCATAATTGGAGGATTCGGAAATTGATTAGTTCCTCTTATACTATGGCAATTGCGCTCCCGTATTCTCATAGTATATGTGTCGGGAGTGAAAGGGCTAAACCGGCCTTGACAATCGCTTGTGAAGCCCAGCATAAAGCTGTAGTTGGAAAGTTTCACCATAATGCCGCTGGAGCGCTGGCCACCTAAGTCACTGACAGGAAGCTGCATACCGCAAATGACCACATTTACAGTTTCATTTAAATTGTTTTGCTGTCGTAAGTGTTGGTAATGTGTTCGTAATGAGGTGTTTGTTGGTTTGTTGTTGAGAGTTGTTAGTTATGCGCTAATTAGTTTATTTTTATTGTGCAGTGTGGTGATTAGATTTTTAAAAATAGTGTTTACAAATCTTAGAACAAGTGATATTGTTATGCGTCTTTCTGTACTTCGAACTGAAATTTTATGCAAACAAGAACAAAGGTAAGGAGTAGCTCAAAGTGAGTTCTCGCCCTAACTTCGTCCTAAAGAAGATTTGTAACTTATGCCTTAATTAGTTTTTTTTTTTAATTGTGTAGTGTAGTGATTTTTTCTTTAACTGTGTTTGGAAATATTCGAACATGTACTGCTGTGTGCCTTTTTGTACTTCGAACATGAAAAAGAGTCAGATGACACTATCATTTCACGAATTCCCTGTAGACCAGGACAAAACTAAGTAGTGGCTCAAAGCAATCTCTCGATAACTTTGTCCCTAACACTAATTCTGCTTCTTCTGTTGTCTGTAGCCTTCATTTCAAAGAACATGAGTATTCATTTGTAGGCAAAAGTAGAAGAGTACGAAAGAAAGGTTCTCTACGATTAGTGTTACCTACCTATCAAAGTTATAATAAGGTGACTAGTACCAAGAGTCCTAGAAGAAAAATTAGCTTACTAGAACCGCACCACCCTCACTCAAGAAACGCAAAAGAGTTGAAGCTGCTTATCATTTTCAAAATCCTGATGCAAGCTTTTCAACAGTCAATAACGAAGGTACAGGCAATTTTTCAAATGTTGGTTTCACTGTGGAACAACTAGCATAAAGTGAAGACATTTCTGAAGCAGAAATGACATTACAAGCACAAGGATGACTGAAACACCTAAGTTTGTATTATAGCTCCTTACAATCACCCTTGAATTAGCGCTTTCATCTTCGTTTACCGTCTCTATTTTCGAGTATTTATTACCCCTAAATTTTCTTTCATTGAATAATCATTTAGGCGTGCTCATATTTTAAACATGACAGACACAACACAATTTTATACAGGATAATCTGAACTTTAAAATTTAAAAATGACAAGTACGAACCCTTACCGTTATGACAGTAAGGCCAACGTATGAAGCTAATGTTACCTGTGCAATGAACAGTTTACCAATTATTTACTCAAAATACTCTTCTTTTACTGAATTTTTATTTACAATTCTAGTGCGAGGTATGAATGAAATGTAATCTAAGACTATATATATTCATATATTGAAATTAAAATTTATACATGTTTGAGTCAAAATATTTATGTTATCCATACACCGAATATTTAAGTAGAAAATAAAAACTAATATTTTGACCACGCCCCCTTCCTGACAGCTGCACTTGAAGAATTTTAAAACTGTAATTGAACAATGACTCTTAAGATCAACATCAGTTCTGCTATGTATCTAAATGCTATGGATAATAAAAGTAATTATTATTATTCCTCACAGTTAAGGAACGTCAGTTGGACTACTCCATCTCTCTGAAGTTTTATTTCACGACGTTATTTTGGCAAATAAAGCAGCCTTTAGGATTAATAATTTTAACAGTATTAGTCAATGTATCCTACTCCTTCATTCCTCTAAATCTAAATTAAGGTAAATCGGCAATCAAAGTCAGTATCAGAACGTCAGCTGGACTATTCCATCTCTCTGCAGCTTCATTTCACGACATTATTTTGGCAAATATCAATGAAAATAACCTTTAGGATTAATCATTTTAACAGAATTAACCTATGTAACATTCTCCATACCTCTAAATTACGATAAATAGACAATCAAAGTCAATAACTTTTCCATAGAGGAGTTTGCATTTCTACCGCAAAAACATATTCCGCCAGCGCCACGTGTCGAGCTATGAAACTACTCGATTACAGTGCATGGACTCGATTGTCAAGGCCAGTAAGGAGCTAGCTCGAGCGACGCATCAAGTCAGCCGTGGATCAAGACATCAGCCAGTACTCTTAACACTGAATGCAAACCCAGAGGGATGCGAACTAAATTCCAAGCGAAGGCTAAACTTCAAAGCAGCCAAATGGGACAAGTGCGGAAAGAAGCTCGATACACTGATACAGGGATAGAGAATATCATTCCCGAAAGCTCTGCGGAGATTAACGGGGCAGTCAAAACCCTCATCAAAGCAATACAGGATGCAACGAATGCGAGCTTACCGACACACTCACATAAATAGCAATCATTAGAAATCTCGAACATAAAATAGCTCTTTCGAAGACGGAATCGCCATAGGCGAATCACTATGAATTGGACAGGTAAATGACAAATTTGCCGAACACTGAATTTCAAACAGCTCTTGACACAGGTCAAGCGAATGGAGCAAAAAGCTGTGAACATTCGACACGAACACTAGGCCCGTGAGGCAATTAGCGAGACACTTCAGTCGCAAACCACACGTAATCCCAGCCATCAGGGGACCAAACGGCCCAGTAGCGAGACCCATGAGAAGGCCGAAGTCATAGCCGACGCACTAGAGGCTAGTGTTGGCTACTGAATGCATGATTCGAAGCAGTGTATCGATTCATTCAAGTGTCAGAGTGAATCGATTCACAGGAATGGCGAGCTCACGGCACACGATGCAGCTTACTCCCAGCGGACAGTGCTGAGTGGCGCACTCACTGGACGTTGACGGGGAGCTGAGCTTCCGCTGCAGCGAGACAGTGAATCATGGCACATCGAAAGAATCGTGAACGAGTGCGGCTCAGTGAGACACAAGATACACACGGCTCCTTATCGGCTCACTGGACACGCGGAGAGCCGAGCTTCCGCTGCAGCGAGACATACAGTGAGCCATGGCACACCGAAAGAATCGTGAACGAGCACGACTCAGCGAGACACAAGATACACACGGAGCCATGGTACACTGAAAGAATAGTATGCTATAATGGACTCTCGAGCTCAGCTCATTTGAAAATAATACCCATTTGCATTCACTGTCCTCTTCTTACAGGGAGGTTTAAATAATAGATGGATTTATTTGCAGTGTTAAAAAGGTACCGGTAGTCAAAACATAATTCCGAAGTAGCTAGTAAGTAGGCAGGCTATTAGGTTATACTATTTATTAGTTTAATGAATCTTAGTATTATAACTTAGTTGACTCGACTCTAGCCTGCCCTATGACTATGAGTCATGCTCATGACAACTCAAAAGTACCTGTTTTATATTGGGAAGAACGGCTCAGTATTCTCTCAGTTCATATGTCACATCGTTGCACAAGACTTCAGTCATATGTGGACAGACGCAGTAACTTAATCAACAGTATGTTGAATCAGAAAACCAGCGGGCTACTGTACATCTCGGGTAGCATATACAAAATATGACGATTTACAAAAATCCTCAGATGATAAAAAATACATATTTTCAAAAATGACTGAGCGAGTTGTCGTGCGGTTAGTATCGCGTAGCTATGCGCTTGCATTCGGGGGATGGTGGGTTCGAATCCCACCGTCGGCAGCCGTTAAGGTGGTTTTCCGTAGTATCCCCATTTTCACACCAGGAAATGCTGGGACTGTACCTTAATTCAGGCCATGACTGCTACCTTCCTAATCCTAACCTTTCCCACCCTGCGTCGCCGGAAACCTTCGATGTATTAGAGTGACTAGCATTTTTTCTAAGAAAGGAGTTCATAGTATGAAGACCAGATGGCAGCTGCGAGCACTGAATGCTGTTGCTGTCTTACCAGCAACATACTACACAGATGCAGTAGGAGCGGTGATTAATGTGCCGTGAATCGGATCACTGTATCGATTCAGTAACGTGAACGGAATCAAATGAATCGAATATCCCATCACTACTAGAGGCGGCTTTCACGCCGAACGATGACTCGTCGGACCCCTAATTCACCAGGCGAATAGAAGCAAAGGTCGAGGCTTTTCTCACCAATGCACCTGGGCCAAAGGTGGATCATTGATCATCTTAACCCCCAAAAAAGCGCATGGCCTGGACGAACTCATGAATGAAGTCTTTACGAAATTAAATAGGAAAGCCCTTACAATCGTCAGTAATATTTTCAGTAACATGCTCAGGTTGCAATACTTTCCTGAAACCTGGAAATTCTCGAATATACTGGCCTTCGGAAACCATGGAAAGACAAATCGGGCCCTAACGACAACCGATCTATAAGCCTACTTAGATAGTATTAGTAAATTATTCGAGAAAATACTGCTAAAGAGGCTCATAATGCACATCAAGGAGAAAGGAATAATAAATGAACAATTCGGATTTCGTAACGGAAATTCCTCCTTACAACTCCTTACGCGGTTCCTCGAGCATGTCACCATCGTATTTAGCAAACGAAGGGACATGGGCACGGTCTTCCTAGACATTCAAAAGGCTTTCTACAAAGTATGGCATGAAGATCTGCTGGCAAAGCTGATAGATTACGAGTTCCACTCAGCATATCTAAGACTCATCAAGTCATATCTGGAAAACCGTATATTTTCAAGTACGTACATTAGACGTACACTGTCAAGTAAGTCAAATATCAGAGCGGGCGTAACCCAAGGCTCAGTGATAGGCCTCATCCTGTTCATACTCTATACAAATAATATGCCGACAGTGGAGCTCACTACTACACAACTCTACGAGGATGATACCGCAATATCAGTCTAGCATCGTCAGCACATGAGGACCCGAAAGACACTCCAGTTAGCGCTGCACACTCTAGAACCGTGGCTCACTAAATGGCGCATTTAAGTCAATGTAGAGAAGTGCCAAGTTGTGACATTCACACGGAAAAACACACGCGCACACAAACGTGCCAATATCAAACAACTGACGTTATTTAACAGACGAATAGTATGGAATTAAAAAGCTAAATATCGAAGGGTAATCCTAGACGAAAAGCTTACAATGCTACGTCATTTCAGAGACATAAGGCGAAAAGTACACATAAGACTTCTCAAACTATACCCAGTATTGAAGATTCGATCCAGTATAAACAATAAGGTAGCCGTCGACATGTATTTAGCCCTAATCAGGCCAGTTATCATAATGCAGCCCCGTCATGGGGGTACACGGCGGAAACTAACCTTGTCAGTCTAGAAAAGATACAGAACAAATGCCTACGGGCAGCAACGAAGCTTCCTTATGAAAGGGAACCTTACACCCTAAAACACACTCTCTCTCTCTCCAAGACATCATCTTAGAAAGGAAACACTGCGAATGTACACCACGTAGTGGGGTAACAGGATAAATCTTTTAATCAGGAGTATTGGACGGTACGACGCCGATCTATACAAGAAATACTCCACGCCTAAACACATTCTTCTCAGCCACAGGAATGGAAGATAACGGACTCACCCCCTTCTATCCCACCAAAAAGAAAAACACACCACCACTCAACACTAAAAATACCTTTCTATATATATTGTATGTCGTAATTATTATTACTGTTACAGAGACGTGGGCGAGGAAGAGGCAGCCCATGCTTCAAGAAGCAGATAGATAACAATCACGTATGATTGGCCCATTGAGATAAGAAAGTGTAATCCAAAGTCCGAACTCTAATTTTGTACTTTGTAATCATTGTTCTCTTTGCATGTATGTTTGTGTGTATATATCTGAAAATAGAAGTGACATGAGTGATCGCCACCGCAACGACGGGACGTCCAAGGGAAGAAGGAAAAGAGGACGATGGAGGTGATAGCCCCAGCATTCTTGCAGTCTTGGCTAATAGTATTCCCTTCTCCGTGTACGGAGGCTTGGCACCAGGGAGCACTGGCAGCTGGACAGAGGGACTTATCCCTGTACTCCCACAACCTGAACGTCACTGGACACTCGCATGGAATCCCGCAGTGCCAAGACGGCTGATCCCCCTAATAAATGAGCATTGTAGGAAGATGGACACGACTTGTGAATGATACATACTTCTCACCAACATAACCTGTAATCTTCCAGCCCACATCCTTGCAACCAACGGCCGTAGCCGCGTTGAAACACTGCATCCCGTGAGATCTCAGAAGTTAAGCAACATTGGGCGTGGTCAAGATTTGGATGGGTTGCCGCGCGCTGTTGGTGGGGGTAAGGGAATGGAGGAGCGGAAAGGAACTGGCCACCCTACCGTACGTAAACTCCGGCCCAGGCACACCTCTGCGGAGGTTCGGACTTACCTTCGGGCAGAATACACCCTTACTTACTTACATCCTTGCATGTGCTACCTACAATATATCAGGATTTACATGTAGACATCCTTATATTTTTGCCTACGTGGCTTTGTCCTTACATTTACTACCCGACAACACCACCATGATACCTTATCACCACATTTGGCCTGGTAGCATGCAGAGCATGGGGACAGGCAGATACTGCCTTTAGTATACTTACTCCCAATTCTCGCTGCTGTCTCTTTCTCTTATTAGAATTAACAGTATGTCGGAGGCGATGTAGATTCTGCTGATCACCACGCGGGGGAGGGGGAAGTGCGATATGCCCCACTCCCCGTCGAAAAAATTACAAGCTCACTGATCTCTCTGAACTTTTCAAGAGAGACCGGCGAATTTTTTCTTCGGGTCGGCAGATGACCCAGGAAAGAGAGTATAAAGAGGGAGAGAGAACCCTCTCCTCCCAAAATCTCGTTTGCTAGCCTGACCGATAAGGCACCTGCATAGGGAGTCTGTGTAAGGCAAGGTTAGTGACCCGAGGGCAAGGTTAGGTTAAGATGACATAATTACGTCCTAACCGCACCTACAGGTAGCCTCCTGCAGGGGGAGCCTGTGAGGTTAGGATTGCCCTTGTAGGTAAAGTTTTGATATTCTTATGACATCCTAACCTCACCTATAGGCGGCGTCAACTCAAGTCCTAAGCGGTCCCTTTGATGTTATACAGTTATAAATTTTTAATAGTAATGTGAATTGATTAATTTTATAGTGGCAACTTGAGAGAAACTGTAGGATCGTCTACATACATTACTAATGACTTAAGACGCGTTGTGTTATGAAAGAGAGGCTTAATCGGTTAATTACAATTCGTGTGTCGGGATCTTCACTATTTTAAATACTGTTGTTACTGATGGAAGGTACTAGGAAATTTTATATCAGTGTGGGTCTTCTCAGTGTATAGTCGACTGCTCATATTCATTCGATTTGCTACTTTATTGTGATCATATCTTATCAGCGTTACATTTTTAAATACATACATCCATTCGCAATTTATACGTGGAATGCAGGAAGTCTTTTTATGAGCAGGAACGTACCCAGTGGCCTGGCAAAGTCTTCGTAGAAATATATTTTCTATACTGTATAACCTGTACGGATAATAAAATCCGAGGGTGTTATATGGGAAGGACAAGTCTCCTAGGTTAGTGAGAGCCCGTGCAGTGATTGATGAGTATACCTGTGTAACTATTTCATGTGAGGACACAGCTTTTATGCATATGTGCAATTTCAGGTCGTCAAAATGCGTCAATGAATTGTAGTTCGTGCCTGCAATGCAGATGATATTTTTGGGGGGAATGTATTGGTGTGTGTGTGTCTGTGTGACACTTTGATGTTCGACGAATCACAGGATATTTTATAGAGAGGAATGCTATAGGAGTAAAGCCTTTTCCTGAAACTCGCGTGATGAATGTAGGAATTGAAGGCCGAGATAATGATTGGTATAACAGTACATTGTTAATTGGTATGGGTATGCCGTCGAGAAATAAATACACTCACAATTATCCCAGATGCAATGTGATGAACTACGGGAACTGAAATTGACATTCTGTGAAATAATATATGAGAACGGTGCGTATTTCTTTGAGATATGGAGTTGCCATTGAAAGAGATAGGATAGGTGCCTGTCCTCACAATGTGCTATCTACTTATTTACAGTATAAGTAGCGTTGTGCATGAGCTTTATTTTCAGCATTGATTTCCAGCCATGTGAAGGAGATCGTGGAGGACCTGCAGATATTATGATGTGAATTTGGTCTCGACTTTCATGTTGCTATGATATTGCCATTTCGATCATGTACAACGGGTGATATATAATATATTATATTATATAACATATTATTAGGGTGGACTAAATAATCAACCGTTGTACATTATTGTTACGAGTCAATACGGACCAATTAAGGACCGATAATGGTCAAATTTGTCGATTGCCATTTCGGTCAGGATGTTACTTCTTTTTTAGAAGCAGACGCCGGAGAATGTCGGGAATTTTTCCTTCTGCTTTGAATTCTGATATTTACCGTAGAGCCTAGTTTTTTGTGTGTGTATTGTGGTCGTTGTTTATATTAAAGTATGAAGGCTTTCACGGCTGGTGTCAATATAATAAAAATCTTCCGGGCTATTATGCCGTGGTCCACTCCTCTCGTTTCTTCCAAACGTTTCGACAGCGGGATACAGGAGAGCGTATCGACACGACGCCACAGAAGATGACTTCCGCAGCAGTAGTCGAAACGTTTGGAAGAAACGAGAGGAGTGGACCACGGCATAATAGCCCGGAAGATTTTTATTATGTTGTTTATATTGTTTTCCAGGCTCCTACGACGTCGTATATATTTTCTACTTGCTTAAGTTGTCATTTTAAGGGTCGCGTATTAGAGCAATGCGTTAACTGAAGGTTAATGGAGTGATATAAAAGGACAGGATTTTTCGACTCGGTGCAAGAAATGATAATGACCACTTAAATTTACGGCGGATAATAATATTAATAATAATATGATGGACCTAATTTATTTATGATTTTATGATACTGAGATTGTATTTAAGCTTTCAGCAATGCCTTGATCTTACATTCATTTTCTCTCCCTGAGATGTTAACGTTATATCTGATTTGGTTGTCAGTTGGTCTTTTGGTTTGTTTATGTTTTAATATAGGTCATCCATTATTGTTAGTGTCTCCGCCGGCATTGTTAGTCGCCACGAGCGAGATGCTATTATTGACCAGCAGAAAGTGGTAAGTGTTCTAGGAAGACGAGTTGAATTTTTCCAGGTGCTGAGAACAAGATTTGATCTACTTTTGGCGACCTCAGAACAAACTCCGGTTCCACTTAACGTAATAATGAATGATGATAGTGTTCTTTTTATTAAGGTATACGATTATGGTAGATTTGACAATACCCGTCAAGGAATGCCTGTTTCGAAGTGTCGAGTGCCTTGAATGTGAAGGTGTTTTATAACAAAATAGGCGTGTGCCAACCGAGACCTTCCGTATAACCGCTGGGATAAGCTGTACAATTTGGTGAGTCAGTTTGCAATTACGAACATCTTTCCACCTCCAATAGGATGTATATCCTAGTGAATCTTTTAGAAGATGCCTTGATTCCTGTCTAATGTGGGTAAGAGCTCAAGCATCTTGGAACACGATATCATGGCCCGACGATAGAGCGTGCTCAGCTATTGGTGATTTGTTTGGCTGGTTGAGACGAATATTTCGTTCATGTTCCTTGAACACTGGACACTACAGGTCCAGATTACGCGGGAAGCTGTGGAAATACGCAGAAATTCTAACATTTTCAACAGGGAGACTGGCTATCAATTAAGTAATACGTGGTTACCAGCCATTAAGGATTTACGCAGGTCCCTTCCTGTTCCTTCCCTACATTAGTGAGCCGATATCCAAAGTGAGAGACAATGTGGATTTCATGAAGAACATTTTAAACGTTTCTGAGCGGTTCAGGAGCGACCAAATCGACAACAACGTCGCAAAAGGTGACTTGGGAAAGTTAATACTCGATGTCAAAACGAGATGGAACTCGACGTTCTACATGATTGAGTGATTTTTGGAACTTCGGACAACCATTGCTGAAGTCTTAATTGATGATGATTCGAGTCCTGAAATGCCGTTGCCATCGTAGATAGAAATTTTAAAACAACTCCTCCACCCACTTAAACCGTTTGAGTTTGTAACGCGAGAAATTTTAGGGTAGCAGTACGTGACCCTTTTGTAGGTCAATCCTATGATCAATTGTTACCATCAGAGATTAATGACTTTTTCACTAAAATACCAGGTATCCAATTGGTGAAAGACTGTTTCCTAAAGGACCTTAAAGAACGATTCGGTAAATTGGACATTTGTCCATTGTTGCGCTCTCCTCTGTCTTGGATCCTAGATTCAAAAACATACATTTTCAAGATCCTGCTGCAAGTGCCAAAGCCATGGCAAAAATTCGAGTTGATATAAAGGAAGACAATCTTTCTTCTTCAGGCTCACGTTCAAGTGAATCAGAAGAAGATACAACAAATACCATTAGTTATGACTTCTGGAATGCTCATAAACAATTAGTTCACGGTACGAAAGGCAGAAAGCATCGCAGTTGTTGAGTGATGAACTGTCAGTTTACTTGTCTAATCCTGTAGGTTCCTTGAACGGCAATCGTCTAATGCAATGGGAAGGTATGAAAACCGCCTTCCCAGGACTCTACAAGCAGGCTCGTAACATCTCGTTCAGAGAGCTACGTTAGTACCGTGTGAATGCCTGTTCTCGAAGGCTGGCACTGCGATCACTCCATTGCGAAATAGTCTCTCCCCAAAATGCTTGGACAAGGCTATTTTTTTAAGTAGTGTACTTGACAATGAATGGTTCTAAGTGTTTTAGTTGGCTCATATTTTGTGTATCAAAGGTTTACTAATGTATTTTATTCAACATGAAAACATAACATCATTATGCTTCATTTTGTATTTAATTATACTTTTACCATGATTTTCATACTACACAGTTCAAAAAAAAGGGGGGGGGGGACTTGTGTTTGAACGTATGTCATGGTCCACAAAACAATGCCTCACACCCAGGTATATAACCAACTAAACCTTTATTCTTTCCCGTTGAATTATACAAAAGAACATCGATGGATTCACGTTCATTTTTAGAACACAAACGGAAATGTCCGAATAGGGGCGAAAACAAAATGATAACAGTCCTCCAGGGTGGATTTTTATCACAGTTTGAGAGCTTGAGTATGGTGTATGTCCTCCACGAGCATTTATCACAGCTTGGCACCTACGTGGCATGCTTCGTATAAGTCGACGGAGGTCACGTTGCCGTATCAAACCCCATTCTTCAATGAGAGCCTGTTCGAGGTCTTGGAGAGTCTGTGGTGGAACAGTACGCCCACGAGCAGTTCTGTCAAGCCTATCCCACACATGCCTGACGAGATTAAGGTTGGGACTCACTGCTGGCCATTCCATCTCTTGATTGTCCAGTTGTCGCAAGACAGCTCTGTTGATGCGCGTTATATGAGCATTGTCGTGCATGAGTACGAATTCAGGGCCAACACCGTATGTAGCAACCAACATATGCTGTAGCAGTATCTGCTCGATGTAACCCGCAGCGGTAAGATTACCACGGACGACGACAAGATCCGTACGGCCATCAATACTGATGCCACTCCACATCATCACAGAATCTTGTCCGAATCGATCGCCTTCCTGGACAACATTTGACATGTACTGCTCACCACGGTGTTTCCATACACGTTGACGTCCATCATGCTGTGTCAGGAGAAATCTGTACTCGTCTGTGAATAACACAAGTCTCCATTGCAAAGTTGCCAGTTGACATGGGTACGGGCAAACAGAAAGGCGAGCTGCGCGATGTTGCTCGGGCCCTCGAACAGGACGTCTGGGACGTAAGGACGCTTCTCTTAACCTGTTCCTTACTATCTGGTCAGAAATCGTGACTCCAGTGACTCTCCTGAGGTCTTGTTGCAGTTCTGTGGCAGTTGCTGAACGACGCCGCAACGTACAGATGGTCAGATATCGGTCATCCTGTGGGGTTGTCGTGCGTCCTCGACCTTGTCCAAGCCTCCTTGTGAACTGACCTGTCTCACTGTAGCGATTCCACAAGCGGTGAATAACTGACGGAGAGACATTGAGATCCACAGCAACATGACGATAGGTCCATCCTTCTTGGATCAAAGTGACGGCCCTTGCGACTTGAACCTCGTTATGATGTCTCATGGGATGTGCTGGTTGACGTACAACGTGTTTAAATGACCACAGTAGTCTGTGTACCTCACGACGACACACTGACGCACCGCTATTCGCTTTGTTTTGAGGGATCACATGACAGTTTAATGCTTAGCTACGCCTACAGATGGAGTATAACTTCGTTTTGACATACCCTGAGTAGCTAAGGTCTCAAGGTATGCTGTACGACCATTGGAACCCCATCCACCAAATTAACGTTCACATACCAGTCGTTACAATACATGTCCCCCTAATTTTCTGAACTGTATATTTCGATCGTTATATCTTAATTAATTAGGATTAATTTTTTTAAATAGTACAGTGAAGTTGTAAGTGTTTTGTTTGTTCATGATTTGCATGCTGAAAATCCACTTATATTTTTTAATCAGGATAGATTCACAACCTCAGTGTGCTTGATTTTGAATTTGATTATATTTTTATCATGATTTCATACTAAATTTATTTTGATCGCACCATCTGATTATATTAATTATTTTGTATTTCCTGGAACTCCTATGATCCCAGATTTAGCGTAGCTCTACTCTATAATATAAAATCGTTATTGGTTTTAGAAAATATATCAGTTGATACTAAGAGATATCGATATTTTCTTTTGGTAATATCGGCATATCGTTAACCAAGACCAACTACAATTACATCAGACCGTAATCCAGAAGAAACATGGCGGACATCGGTGTGCGATATGAGAGGTTGAGGGGAAGGTTATGCATGTTTATTTCGAGTCACCTAAAGAAAATATCACAAGTCGAACGTCATGAAATGCAACTCACTAACTCAAAATATGAATAATTAAACACCAAAAGTAGCGTTATCGCGTATTGTAAGTCTAAATGTAATTTCAGGGGGGAGGGGGAAATAATTGTATCAACGTCAGGTTGAAACAGACACAGAGTATAAAAATATTTCACATATGAATCTCCGGTCAGCAAATAAGATATATAGATGTCAACAAAGAATATTATTAACCTTACATGAAATACTATGTAACACTACCATTAGCCACAGCCCGTTACGTAAAACACGCAAACAAATTTCTCCAATATAATTTCAACCCTCCCCCCCTCCCAGAATCCACCTGTATTGTTGAGTAGGTACAAGCGATATTTGTATGATTCACATGACCATCTAAAACACTCGTCAACTTAAAACTCACCAGAATTGATGGCATAATTGTATTTTATATAAAAAACATAATCCTCACGTTCACTCACGGGAAATGGGGTTAAGTTTAGTTTACGCATGTTCATTGTAAAACGTTGAAAATTAATTACATCATTCTTGCACCACCGTTTAAGATTAATTTAGTCTCTAAATCATAAATCTTGGTCATGATTTTCCGTTAATTTCTGGGACTGATTTAATTTTCTCTGTAGTAAGGTACGTTGGCTGATAGGGCAAATGCTAGGATAGGCATCATTAGTTTTAACTTCGGAAGTTTGCGCGGCATTCGAATGAGATCACCACCTTCTATGGGTAAATAATGTCTTCCCTGACAATACATTTGATTTCATAAATGATAAAATTATTAATGTACACAACATTATTAGTCCTATGATTCGGATCGAAGTTTTCCTTACGAATGCTCTTAACCCAATTTTGCCGTAATAGTAGGTCTTCTGGAAACGGGAACACTGAAGTTCTTACTTACATCCAGGCACACAGCACATTAAACTATAAATATATTGCATACGAAACTAAAAATGAAGAAAATACTTTCGTAGAAGAACACGAGAATCAACATTAAACTTATCACCAGCGATATTGTTACAATAAATCAGCTCTTTAAGAATAAACAACTTATTACGGCACTGAAAGAGGATCTATAATCTTCTTAAGACTAAAAATAAATATAATGTACGATTAATAATATTCAAATTTCCGTAAATATTTGGTAACAACACGGCATACACAAATCAAAACAAACGCATGCTAGCACTCCAGCTGCCGCCATTATGGACAGTTTCGATAGGTCGGTTAAGGTCTGAGATATTGTAGTTGTTCTTGCGTTAACCATTTAATATCAATATCGAATGAAATATCGATATTTCAGTATATCGGAACGTCTCTATCGACAATCAAGTTCAGTTGATGGGCGTAACAATGAACAAAGTGTGCATTTTTGTATAGGGCCTTCATTTTTGCCTGTATACTTGCGTGTTGCCCGCTCATCACATTCGAACCATCATAAATTTGAGATATTATTTTTTAGGGGGACTTAATTGCCTCTAGTTTCTCAAGTTTGGCAAATAAAGCTTGAATAATTCCGTATGTACGTAACTTTTACATCAAACTAGTTGATGTACCCGCACTTCGCTACGGGATTCTACATTGTATAGAATTCTAGGTTAGGTAGTGTACACGTTGTGAGCAAGACTGTATTAAATTGTATAGCTCTTAACGTTACCATAGAAACGCGACGGGGAAATCACCAAACGTCTTTTCTCATATGAAGACTGGGGTAGGTAATTTTTATTGTAATGGTACGCCCGCTTGCCTACCATCAGTCAAAATCATGTTGGGGAGTTTTCATTATAATGGCAGACACTCACTCTCCACCTGCCTGTTTACATCCTCAAAAAGACTGTCTTAGTGGTTTTCCCAACTGAAATGAACATAGGTCATTACAATGACGTCAGTAGGAATGGCGAGAGTAAAAGCAATGCTTTCGTATGAAATACTCGATCAAATTAAAAACCACACATTTTCTCACGTTTAACGAACAGTACGACGCTGCCGATCTAACAGTCCAAAGTTCCAGAGTTGGAATGACCAGGCCGCAGACAGCCGTGATCCGTGAACACTCTTCGTCTTTTCTCGGGGAGGGATGTCGAATAGTGGACACTTCCAGGGTAACTATGCCCTTTTACTAATCTGTTTCCTTGGAATACCCAATGAGTCGGAAAATCTCAATTCACTACACTGGCGGCGGAAAAATCTGACTTGGAGGCAAATTTTTCCTCCAAGCCAGAAGAGAAACGCCCTCTTTACTGCTAATCTATATATATATAAAATAACTTGTCCTGACTGACTGATTCATCATCGCCGAGCCAAAACTACTGGACGTAACGAAATGAAATTTTGGGGATATGTTCATATTAAGATGTAGGTGCTCGCTAAGAGAGGATTTTTGGATATTCCTTCGCTAAGGGGGTGAAAAGAGGGGTGAAATTTTAAAATGAGTGTGTCTATATCTCGAAAGTTTAAAAGTTTACAGATGTAAAAATTGGTATTTAGAATCTTCTTTAAAAATAAGGAAACACGTATTTTTTTGTTTTCAGAAAATCCTAATAGGAGGGGTGAAAAGGGGTGAAAATGGGAAAAATGGGTTGAATGCCCTTAATCAGTATACCAGTACTTATATCTCAGAAACTAAAGATATTACAGACCTGAAAATTGGTACTTTTGATCTCTTTTAAAAATAAAGAAACACGTATTTTTTTGTTTTTGGATAATCCAATTAATGGGAGGGTGAAAAGGGGGTGAATTTTTAAAATGAGTGAATCTATATCTCCAAACTTTTAAAGTTTGAAGATGTAAAAATTGGTATTTAGAATCTTCATTAAACATAAAGAAACACGTATTTTTTTGTTTTTGGAAAATCGCAATAGGAGGGGTGAAAAGGGATGAAAAAGGGGTTGAATGCCTTTGATGAGGCTACATATATTTCAGAAACTGAAGATATTACAGACCTGAAAATTGGTGTTTGGGATTTCCTTTAAAAATAAAGAAACATGTATTTTTTGTTTTTGGAAAATCCAATTAATGGGGGGTGAAAAGGGGGTGATTTTTTAAAATGAGTGTATCTTTATCTCAAAACTGTTACAGTTTATAGATGTAAAAATTGGTATTTAGAATCTCCTTTAAAAATAAAGAAACACGCATTCTTTTGTTTTCGGAAAATCCCAATAGGAAGGGTGTAAAAGGGTGAATAATGGGTTGAATGCCTTTAATGAGGCTACTTATATTTCAGAACCTGAAGATATTACAGACCTGAAAATTGGTATTTGGGATCTACTTTAAATGTAAAAAAACACGTATTTTTTCGTTTTTGGAAAATCCAAATATTGAGGGGTGAAAAGGGGGGTGAATTTTTTAAAATGAATGTGTCTACATCTTAAAACTTTAAAATTTACAGATGTAAAAATTGGTAGTTAGAATCTCCTCTAAAAATAAAGGAACACGTATTTTTTTGTTTCCTGTAAATCCCAATAGGAGGGGTGTAAAAGGGTAAAAAATGGGTTGAATGCCTTTAATGAGGATACATATATCTCAGAAACGGAAGATATTACAGACTGAAAATTTGTACATGGGATCTCCTTTAAAAATAAAGAAACACGTATTTTTTTAGTTTTTGGAAAATCCTATTAATGGCGGTTAAACAGAAGTGACAAATTGGGGTGAATTTTTTGAAAGATTATCTTGGAAACTTAAAATGTTACAGACGTAAAAAGTGGGTGTTTGGAATCTCCTGTAAATGTAAAGAAACATAGGTGATTTGTTTTTGGAAACTCCACTTAAGGGGAACCCAAAAGGGGTGAAATTTTAAAATGAGAATTTTTACAGTATATCTAAAAAAAACTTAACATGTTACAGAAGTGAAAAATGGCATTTTTATCTCTATTAAACATAAAGAAACGTGTATTTTTAATTTTCGGAAATACCACTTGGGTGGAGGGGGGGGGGGTTAAAGTGACTGAAAATAGTGTTGAATTCTTTTAATTAGGCTACTGATATCTTAAAAGAGAAGATGTTACAGACGTGAAATTTGATATTTGCAATCTGCTTTAAAAGTAAAGAAACACGTATTCTCTGAAAATCCAATGAAGCGGGGGGAGGGGGGGTGAAAGAATTGAAAAATTAATTGACTTTAATTGTATGAGAATATATACATCTAATAAAAACTAAAGTTGTTACAGACGTGAAAATTCGTATTTGGATCTCCTTTGAAAACAAAGAAAAACGTGTTTTGGGGGGGAAAAATCTTGGGGGGCGGGAGTGTAAAGGAGTTGAATTCCTTTCATGAGGACACATAAATCTAAAAGTGAAGAAGTTAGAGTCGTGATAATTGGTATTTAGAAGATCCTTCACTATTAAAGAAACAAGTATTTTTTGCGGGAAAATTCACTTGGGGGGGGGGGGAGTAGTTTGAAATGAAGTGACAAAAGTAAATTATATTTATGGGGATACTTATATCTCAAAACTGAAGGTAATAGACGTGAACATTGGTGTTTGGAATCTCCCTTAAACATAAAGAAACACGCCTTCTTTTAATTTTTTTTTGGGGGGGGGGTGGCAGTAAAAACTAACGGCGGTGGGGTGTAAAAGGAGGTGAGACCAATTGATTTTACTGTTCTTAATGTACTTATAAGGATCCTCCGTTGTTCAGGCGGCAGCGCACCGGCCTCTCACAGCTGGGTTCCGTGGTTCAAATCCCGGTCACTCCATGTGACATTCGTGCTGGACAAAACGGAGGCGGGACAGGTTTTTCTCCGGATACTCCGGTTTTCCCTGTCATCATTCATCCCAGCAACACATAATAGTAATAATAATAATAATAATAACATTAATATTAATAATAATAATAATAATAATAATAATAATAATAATAATAATAATAATAATAATAATAATAATAAAAATAATAATAATGTTCCGGACCGTCGTCAAATATGCGGACCGCGCTGGAAACGGCTCTTGGACGGGTAATGACTAAGAATGCAGTCCGGCCGCGGGTTCAGTGCCGCCAAGGCACCCAATATGAAACCACGCCGGATCTCCTGAAGGATTTTATCCAGATTAAAAATGATTATAGGAAAATACGGTATGGCAAAGATTTACGGACCCAACTGACGGGGAAGAATACCTGAGCCTAGCCCGGGAAGTACGAAATCGATTGCTGGAAAGGAAGATAGAAAAATGGGAGGAAACGTGCCGTTATCTAATAGAAAACGAGTCAGATCCGGAATTTTGGTGGATTCTCGCTGAAAACGTGTCAGATTTCGAATTTCGGCGGATTATATATCTAAAACAATAAGCATTCAATTATAAATTTCAGTATAATACCGTAGCGAAGCACGGGTACCTTGCTAGTCTATATATATATAAAATAACTTGTCCTGACTGACTGATTCATCATCGCCGAGCCAAAACTACTGGACGTAACGAAATGAAATTTTGGGGATATGTTCATATTAAGATGTAGGTGCTCGCTAAGAGAGGATTTTTGGATATTCCTTCGCTAAGGGGGTGAAAAGAGGGGTGAAATTTTAAAATGAGTGTGTCTATATCTCGAAAGTTTAAAAGTTTACAGATGTAAAAATTGGTATTTAGAATCTTCTTTAAAAATAAGGAAACACGTATTTTTTTGTTTTCAGAAAATCCTAATAGGAGGGGTGAAAAGGGGTGAAAATGGGAAAAATGGGTTGAATGCCCTTAATCAGTATACCAGTACTTATATCTCAGAAACTAAAGATATTACAGACCTGAAAATTGGTACTTTTGATCTCTTTTAAAAATAAAGAAACACGTATTTTTTTGTTTTTGGATAATCCAATTAATGGGAGGGTGAAAAGGGGGTGAATTTTTAAAATGAGTGAATCTATATCTCCAAACTTTTAAAGTTTGAAGATGTAAAAATTGGTATTTAGAATCTTCATTAAACATAAAGAAACACGTATTTTTTTGTTTTTGGAAAATCGCAATAGGAGGGGTGAAAAGGGATGAAAAAGGGGTTGAATGCCTTTGATGAGGCTACATATATTTCAGAAACTGAAGATATTACAGACCTGAAAATTGGTGTTTGGGATTTCCTTTAAAAATAAAGAAACATGTATTTTTTGTTTTTGGAAAATCCAATTAATGGGGGGTGAAAAGGGGGTGATTTTTTAAAATGAGTGTATCTTTATCTCAAAACTGTTACAGTTTATAGATGTAAAAATTGGTATTTAGAATCTCCTTTAAAAATAAAGAAACACGCATTCTTTTGTTTTCGGAAAATCCCAATAGGAAGGGTGTAAAAGGGTGAATAATGGGTTGAATGCCTTTAATGAGGCTACTTATATTTCAGAACCTGAAGATATTACAGACCTGAAAATTGGTATTTGGGATCTACTTTAAATGTAAAAAAACACGTATTTTTTCGTTTTTGGAAAATCCAAATATTGAGGGGTGAAAAGGGGGGTGAATTTTTTAAAATGAATGTGTCTACATCTTAAAACTTTAAAATTTACAGATGTAAAAATTGGTAGTTAGAATCTCCTCTAAAAATAAAGGAACACGTATTTTTTTGTTTCCTGTAAATCCCAATAGGAGGGGTGTAAAAGGGTAAAAAATGGGTTGAATGCCTTTAATGAGGATACATATATCTCAGAAACGGAAGATATTACAGACTGAAAATTTGTACATGGGATCTCCTTTAAAAATAAAGAAACACGTATTTTTTTAGTTTTTGGAAAATCCTATTAATGGCGGTTAAACAGAAGTGACAAATTGGGGTGAATTTTTTGAAAGATTATCTTGGAAACTTAAAATGTTACAGACGTAAAAAGTGGGTGTTTGGAATCTCCTGTAAATGTAAAGAAACATAGGTGATTTGTTTTTGGAAACTCCACTTAAGGGGAACCCAAAAGGGGTGAAATTTTAAAATGAGAATTTTTACAGTATATCTAAAAAAAACTTAACATGTTACAGAAGTGAAAAATGGCATTTTTATCTCTATTAAACATAAAGAAACGTGTATTTTTAATTTTCGGAAATACCACTTGGGTGGAGGGGGGGGGGTTAAAGTGACTGAAAATAGTGTTGAATTCTTTTAATTAGGCTACTGATATCTTAAAAGAGAAGATGTTACAGACGTGAAATTTGATATTTGCAATCTGCTTTAAAAGTAAAGAAACACGTATTCTCTGAAAATCCAATGAAGCGGGGGGAGGGGGGGTGAAAGAATTGAAAAATTAATTGACTTTAATTGTATGAGAATATATACATCTAATAAAAACTAAAGTTGTTACAGACGTGAAAATTCGTATTTGGATCTCCTTTGAAAACAAAGAAAAACGTGTTTTGGGGGGGAAAAATCTTGGGGGGCGGGAGTGTAAAGGAGTTGAATTCCTTTCATGAGGACACATAAATCTAAAAGTGAAGAAGTTAGAGTCGTGATAATTGGTATTTAGAAGATCCTTCACTATTAAAGAAACAAGTATTTTTTGCGGGAAAATTCACTTGGGGGGGGGGGAGTAGTTTGAAATGAAGTGACAAAAGTAAATTATATTTATGGGGATACTTATATCTCAAAACTGAAGGTAATAGACGTGAACATTGGTGTTTGGAATCTCCCTTAAACATAAAGAAACACGCCTTCTTTTAATTTTTTTTTTGGGGGGGGGGTGGCAGTAAAAACTAACGGCGGTGGGGTGTAAAAGGAGGTGAGACCAATTGATTTTACTGTTCTTAATGTACTTATAAGGATCCTCCGTTGTTCAGGCGGCAGCGCACCGGCCTCTCACAGCTGGGTTCCGTGGTTCAAATCCCGGTCACTCCATGTGACATTCGTGCTGGACAAAACGGAGGCGGGACAGGTTTTTCTCCGGATACTCCGGTTTTCCCTGTCATCATTCATCCCAGCAACACATAATAGTAATAATAATAATAATAATAACATTAATATTAATAATAATAATAATAATAATAATAATAATAATAATAATAATAATAATAATAATAATAATAATAATAATAATAAAAATAATAATAATGTTCCGGACCGTCGTCAAATATGCGGACCGCGCTGGAAACGGCTCTTGGACGGGTAATGACTAAGAATGCAGTCCGGCCGCGGGTTCAGTGCCGCCAAGGCACCCAATATGAAACCACGCCGGATCTCCTGAAGGATTTTATCCAGATTAAAAATGATTATAGGAAAATACGGTATGGCAAAGATTTACGGACCCAACTGACGGGGAAGAATACCTGAGCCTAGCCCGGGAAGTACGAAATCGATTGCTGGAAAGGAAGATAGAAAAATGGGAGGAAACGTGCCGTTATCTAATAGAAAACGAGTCAGATCCGGAATTTTGGTGGATTCTCGCTGAAAACGTGTCAGATTTCGAATTTCGGCGGATTATATATCTAAAACAATAAGCATTCAATTATAAATTTCAGTATAATACCGTAGCGAAGCACGGGTACCTTGCTAGTTCGGAATAAAATGAATGTAGAATTTAAAAAAAGTGAAGAGGAAGAAGCTCTTCTTAAGAAACGGCTCTTTCTAGGTTATTTAGTGAATTGTTGTGATATAATTTGGAATAGGCCTAAATTGTCATTCTAGACCAGGTCATACTACTACTACTACTACTACTACTACTACTACGCGTTAAGTGTGCACACTGCTTATTCAAAGCAGCGTGTCAGTGTAGGGATCGAATAGCTGGAATACTATGATGAACCAGTGTGTTACGCACCAGCAGTATCAGAAAATGTATGAACCAGAACAATGGCGTGCTAAAGAAGAAAGTTTTCTAACTCCCCAGCTATTTCCCGCCAATATACAGCTAGCCTGTTATACTCGGTACGCATCAGTAATCCCATCTATCGGACTTGAGCGGCAGCATAAGAGGCAAAGGATATCACAACAAACAATGGTCAGTATAATGTTATTGTTGATCAATGGTACGCGCTTTCGATATTGTAGTTTTCTACCGATTCAGGAATACCACACTTATCATAAACGGTACGGTACCACTGAATAAAACATAAATGATTGGAAATTGTATTCTCTATAACTTTTGTTATGTAGTACTTTTCGATGGGACAAATAAAATAGGTATTTAAAAATTCAATTTTAGGCGCATTCCCCTAAACTACAATTTAATCCAGGGTGAATGAAATTGTTTATAACTTAGACTGTAGTTCCTTATTCCCCGACTCTATATACCGATTTTCATTAAATTCTGTTAACCCATTTTCTCATGGCTCGGCGTTGATATGGTTTTAGCAACAAAAATACAAATTCATGAATATCTGTGTTATCATAGCCGGTACGGTAACAATCTATGACACACATGATCGGAAATTTAATTCTATATAACTTTAGTTATGCAATATTTATCGATAGGGCCACCAATAATATAAATATTTTAGAGTTAAATTTTGGGCCTTCCCCTAAATTATCATTTTACTCAGCGTGAATAAAATGATTTATAGCCTAGATTGTAGCGGCTCATCCCCCGACTTCACATACCGATTTTCATTAAATTCTCTTCAGCCGTTTTCTCGTGATGCGTGTACAGACAGACAGACAGACAGACAGACAGACAGACAGACAGACAGACAGACAGACAGACAGACAGACAGACAGACAGACAGACAGACAGACAGACAGACAGACAGACAGACAGAAATTAGGGAAAATTAAAAAGTGCATTTCCGTGTTACTGTGTACATGACTGATACAGAAATACCATTCTTTTCCAATTCTGATCAATGTACAGACAAAACTCTTATTTTATATACATATATTCTCAGTGATGGTAACCTTTAAATTGTAATCATCATTGTATATCCAAATGGCAAAAATCCGATGACGAAAACATTATTGGTGTAATACTTTTCATTTAATATAAAAGAAGATTATGCTCTTTTTTTTTTTTTTTTTTGTCAAAGTTGTCAAGAAAGCGGTGAGTAAAGTTTTCCTGTGGGCACAACCCCGCCCCGACCTAAGAGTCCACCAACCGCCGCTGTTCAACACACCATCACATGGATACCCAACATCAAAGTTAGGTTACAAGCATTTTTCTCAGCATACCTTGTCACAAGGCAGCTTCTACATGAGAGGAAGTATTTCATAAAATAAGAATAACCGCATTCCTAAACCTACCAGCAGATCTCTTTCTTTCTGCAACTGAAGGAATTCATAGTTTTCATAAATCAACACCTGGAACAGTATGACATGGATATTGGTAATGACACTTCAAAACTAATTTGATCTATAGACTGAAATATAAAGAATATCCATACCAAATCGAAAGGAAAACCTTCATCCGTTATTTATAATTTGTCTAAGCATTTAGCTTCGTTGGTAACCTTTGAGTACAGTAGTTCTTGCAAATTTCATTTCTGTTGTGCTTAGTAGTGACATACGGTACGGTACCGGCATCGTAATTAGGATACGTCTGAAAGTAGTTTAAAAATTACTGTAGTGTACTGTACAGTAGTATACGAGTAATATCCTATTAGAATTTAGTGTGCTTATTTTATTATCTATATATATAAAATAAGAGTTTTGTCTGTACATTGCTCAGAATTTGAAAAGAATGGTATTTTTGTATCGGTCATGTTCACAATAACAAGAAAATGCATTTTTTACATTTCCGTAATTTCTGTCTGTCTGTCTGTCTGTCTGTCTGTCTGTCTGTCTGTATGTATGTACACGCATCACGAGAAAACGGTTGAAGAGAATTTAATGAAAATCGGAATGTAAAGTCGGGTGATGAACCGCTACAATCTAGGCTATAAATTATTTTAATCACGCTGAGTGAAATGGTAGTTTAGGGGAAGCCTGAAATTTAATTCTCAAATATTTATGTTATTAGTGGTCGTGTCTTAATGAAAATCGGTAGACAAACATGTGAAATAAGTCGCTACAATATAGGCTATACACGCTGAGAAAAATGGTAGTTTAGGGGTAGGCCTAAAATTTAATTGTCAAATATTTATTGTATTAGTGGTCGTATCTTCACGAAAATTGGTGTGCGAAGTCGGGGAATAGGTCGCTATAATCTAGGCTATCAATAATGTTATTCACATTGAGTGAAATGGTAGTTTAGGGGAAGGCCTGAAATGTAATCTATATATAAAATAAGTTTTTGTACATTGCTCAGAATTTGAAAAGAATGGCGTTTCTGTATCGTTCATGTTCACAGTAACAAGAAAATGCATTTTTAACTTTTCCGTAATTTCTGTCTGTCTGTCTGTCTGTCTGTCTGTCTGTCTGTCTGTCTGTCTGTCTGTCTGTCTGTCTGTCTGTCTGTCTGTCTGTACACGCATCACGAGAAAACGGCTCAAGAGAATTTAATGAAAATCGGAATGTACAGTCGGGTGTTGAACCGCTACTATCTAGGCTATAAATTATTTTAATCGCGTTGAGCGAAATAGTAGTTTAGGGAAGGCCTGAAATTTAATTCTCAAATATTTATGTTATTAGTGGTCGTGTCTTAATGTAAATCGGTAGACAAAGATGGGAAATAAGTCGCCAGAATATAGGCTATACACGCTGAGAATAATGGTAGTTTAGGGGAAGGCCTAAAATTTAATTGTCAAATATTTATTGTATTAATGGTCTTATCTTCACGAAAATTAGTATGCAAAGTCGGGGAATAGGTCGCTATAATCTAGGCTATCAATAATATTATTCACACTGAGTGAAATGGTAGTTTAGGGGAAGGCCTGAAATGTAATCTATATACAGAGTGAAGCGAAATTCGCGCACTCGGGCGTCGCAGTGCAACTCCCTACATGCCAGCAATAAAAAATGTCTTTCACAAAAGTTCGTCCTGCGAGTATATCAGGCAGAGAAAGGACGTTGAATAGTGGCAATCTGGCAACACTGTAACCACATGTACGGTAAGTACCTCTGTCAGCATCATATATTCGTGCTGAGCAGTTGGTGCATTGGGTAGGGTTTTGGGTGGGCATGCAGGTGGTAGAGGGTTCGATCTGGGTTAAGGCGCAATTTTTTGTTTACTAATTTCCACCGGACATAACATACTGTAATACAGTAAGACACCGTACCTTAGGTCTCACGTATCCTACATTTACAACATTTTGTAACGCTGAACACAACAAATACCTTGCTAGGCCTACTGGTAACGTAAGCCCTTACGAAATACAATGGACTTGAACGAGGCAAGAATAACAGTTGCTACTAATCTATGAGATCGTTGGAGGTCGGTAGAAAGAAAACAGGTTTCGCATTTAGTATATGAATTTGTGCGAATAAATTCACGCCCACGACGTGGAAAGGACGTCTTTCAAAGCTGACCAAGGGAAACGATTGTTCGTCCATTTGTAGGATCGTAGTATGTAAGTGCAAAGGGTTTCTAGAGGACCCGCTGCAATGGCTGTTGACGATTAAGTTGCCAGATACCATACCACCTGGACTACATTTATGAAATTAAAAAAAAAATACAGTCGCCTCTGTGGTGTAGTGGTTAGCGTGATTAGCTGCCACCCCCGGAGGTCCGGGTTCGATTCCCGGCTCTGCCACGAAATTTGAAAAGTGGTACGAGGGCTGGAACGGGGTCCACTCAGCCTCGGGAGGTCAACTGAGTAGAGGCGGGTTCGATTCCCACCTCAGCCATCCTCGAAGTGGTTTTCCGTGGTTTCCCACTTCACCTCCAGGCAAATGCCGGGATGGTACCTATCTTCAGGCCACGGCCGCTTCCTTCCCTCATCCTTGCCTATCCCTTCCAATCTTCCCATCCCCCTACTAGGCCCCTGTTCACTATAGCAGGTGAGGCCGCCTGGGCGAGGTACTGGTCATACTCCCCAGTTGTATCCCCCGACCAAGAGTCTGAAGCTCCAGGACACTGCCCTTGAGGCGGTAGAGGTGGGATCCCTCGCTCAGTCCGAGGGAAAAGCCGAACCTGGAGGGTAACCAGATGATGATGATGATGAAAAAAAATACGCTTCAACCCAGGATCGACCCCTCGACCTCCTGAATGCTAACCCAAAACTGTAACCACTGCACCAACTGTACAGCACGTGCTGACAGAGGTAGTTACCCTACATGTGGTTACAGTGTTGCCAGATTGCCACTCTTCAACGCCCTTTTTCTGCCGGATATACTCGAAGGGCGAACTTTTGTGAGAGACATTTTATTATTGCTGGCATGTGAACAGTCGCGCTGCGACGCCTGAGTACGCGAATTTCGCTTCACTCTGTATATAAAATAAGAGTTTTGTCTGTACATTGCTTATAATTTGAAAATAATGGTATTTCTGTATCGGTCATGTTCACAGTAGCAAGAAAATGCATTTCTTACTTTTCCGTAATTTCTGTCTGTCTGTCTGTCTGTCTGTACACGCATCACGAGAAAACGGCTGAAGAGAATTTAATGAAAATCGGAATGTAAAGTCGGGTGATTAACCGCTACAATCTAGGCTATAAAATATTTTGATCACGCTGAGTGAAATGATAGTTCAGGGGAAGGCCTGAAATTTAATTCTCAAATATTTATGTTATTAGTGGTCGTGCCTTAATGAAAATCAGTAGACAAACATTGGAAATAAGTCGCTACAATATAGGCTATACACGCTGAGAAAAATGGTAATTTAGGGGAGGGCCTAAAATTTAATTGTCAAACATTTATTGTATTAGTGGTCGTATCTTCTCGAAAATTAGTATGCAAAGTCTGGGAATAGGTCACTATAATCTAGGCTATCAATAATGTAATTCACACTGAGTGAAATGGTAGTTTAGGGGAAGGCCTGAAATGTAATCTATATATAAAATAAGTGTTTTGCCTGTACATTGCTCAGAATTTGAAATGAATGGTATTTCTGTATCTGTCATGTCTACAGTAACAAGGAAATGCATTTTTTTTTTACTTTCCCCGTAATTTCTGTCTGTCCGTCTATATGTATGTATGTACACGCATCAAGAGGAAACGGCTGAAGAGAATTTAATGAAAATCGTCATGTAATGTCGGGTGATGATCCACTACAATCTAGGCTATAAATTATTTTATTCACGCTGAGTGAAATGGTAGTTTAGGGGAAGGCCTGAAATGTAATTCTCAAATAAGTTATTTATGTCATTAGTGGTCGTATAGATAAATCTATATATATCAATCTCACAGCTGCGCGCCCCTAACCACACGGCCAACTCGCCTGGTATTTTATATGATAACATTGCTTTCAATCGCTACATTCCTACTGACGTTTTTGTAATGACCTATGTTGGATTAAGGAAAACCACCAAGTCAGTCTTTCTGAGAATCCCGTAGCGAAGCACGGGTACATCAGCTAGTTGTAAAATATTTGTGTAGGACTGGTGTAGTAGAGGTATCCGTAGAAACTCTTACTAAAATATTGTTGAAATTAGGATAGGCTTAATTGCAGTTTGGAATTGTGTAGTCCTTGTGTATTACTTATGATATTCAGTAATTAACAGCAGCTTTTATCCTGTTAGGGGTTGTAGGATAAAAAAAATAGAGCACGACTAAGTAGTATTGTAGTGTAGTCGTATATTAATTACCTTATTGTTGTGTACTATCGCAGACAATATATCCCTCCGTTCATTTATTTTTTTGCAAATAAGTTATTTTATTTTTTAATTTAAAATTTCCCCCCCCCCCGTAAAGAATGGCTAAGGAGCGCGAGTGTACTTATTGTGGGTGTGGTGAGGCACTGAGGGGTATGAGGGAGGAGTTGGAAAGTTTGAGGGAGATAATTAGGATTCTCACAGAAGACAGGAAGGAAGATAGGACTCCCTCAAACAATGTACAGGTTACAGTAGGTGTACAAGAGGGAGGGGAAGGAAAGGGAGGAGTTGTAGAAGACAGGTGGTCTAATGTTCTAAGGGGAAGGAGATTGCAGGCCAAGGACCAAGGTCTCAGGATCAGAATTCAGGACAGGTGTCTGTGCGAAATCGGTACGAGTCACTCCAGGTAGAACAACAGAGGGAAGATGAGGGACAGGGAACTTTTGCTGAGATGCGTGGAAGTAGGAGGAAGGGAAAAGGTAGGAAAGGGAAATGTAGAGTAGAGGATAGGAAAAGACAGGTGGAACAGGGTCATGGGAAGGAGAAAAGGGAGGAGGAAGTAGCTTCTGCAGCTATCAGGAAAGATAGGGCTGACCAGGAGGGGAGGGGATCAAATGAGGGGGGTAGGGTTGAGGCTCTGGTCATGGGGGATTCCATCGTTAGACACGTGGGGAAAGTGTGTGGAGGAAAGGGAACCAGGGTAGAATGTTATCCAGGAATTAGGTTGAGGCAGATGTTGAGGAAAGTAGAAGAGAGGGAGGAGGGGAAGGAGAAGGTGGTAGTGTTTCACGTTGGTACCAACAACGTAAGGCAAGCTGATATAAGTACCAACATAGTTGGCGATGTGTGGGATCTGGTAAATGCAGCACGGGTGAAGTTTAAGAAAGCGGAGATTGTTATTAGTGGAATACTGTGTAGGAGGGATACTGACTGGAGGGTGATTGGGGATTTAAATGAGACTATGGAGTGGGTATGTGGGAAACTGGGAGTGAAATTTCTAGATCCTAATGGGTGGGTAGGAGATAGGGATCTGCGCTCGGATGGCCTTCATTTAAACCGCAGTGGTACGTATAAATTAGGAAATTTGTTTGGAAGGGTAATAGGGAGGTACATTCAGGGAAACGGGATGGCCTAGGGAGCGGTGATAAGGGAACAGGGAACTGGAAATCAACTAGGGATGACATAAAATTGTTAGTGTTGAACTGTAGAAGTATTGTAAAGAAAGGAATAGAATTCAGTAATTTAATAGATATATATTTACCAGATATTGTAATAGGAGTTGAATCATGGCTGAGAAATGATATAATGGATGCAGAAATTTTCTCACGGCACTGGAGTGTGTATCGTAGAGATAGGATAGGAAAGGTGGGAGGGGGAGTTTTCATTCTGGTGAAAGAAGAATTTGTAAGCTACGAAAAAGTTAAAGATGAGACCACTGATCTCTATACCTGGATGGCTGGTAGCTTGGGTAGCAGTAAGCCGAATAGAAGATGACTGGCGTAGTAAGATGGCAGCGAGCGCATGGTGCAATAGACCACGAGGAGCGCGCTTGCTTTGTTTATGCTTAGTTCAGTGACGCCAGGCCTCCTGATTGTAGTTCCACGAGTGTTCTGTGCTGTGTTATTGCAAAGTAAATAGTAGTGTATTTTACGAATTTAGGTTCGTTGCCTTGTAGTATACTTGTGGATTACAAGATTCAATTAAATATGTATGTGTTTATCTGAAATATGAATGAAGAAACATTCTACGGGGTATTAACATACCGCAGTGTTCAGCTTATGGATGTACAAACAGAACCGATCAGCAGAAGGAGAAATCATTTCATCGGGGAGTTTTATACTGTACATAAGAATCTTCCTAGGGTAGTGTTTTGAGTTTTAGGATTATTGTGTCCTTTTTTCGCATATTCCGGGAGCAAAATGGCAATTAATTTTTGTAGGTTTCCTTTCTCGAGACCCGAACTTCTAAGATCACGGATTATCAGGCGGGAGAATTGGGAGCCTTCTAAAACAGCTGTTCTCTGCTCGGATCACCTAGAGGAAGACTGTTTTGATAGAAATGGGCAAACTGTACACCTTAGAAGTGATGTACAGCCAACTGTTTTCAATTTTACTGAACATTAACTGCAAGTAAAGATTTACTTATATTTTTTTTTTTTCTCATAATTAAACTGACGGTTTCGATGAAATAATTGACGTGACCTTATAACAATCTTAGAAAATGATGTCTGGAGGAATTCTAGACCTTATTTACATCAGCAATAATTATGGGTTTCAGACACTGGAGTGGAGGGAGAAGGGAAAGTGTGATGGGTGTTTGGGTCTATCCCATTATATTATTCGTGGTATATGGGACTTTTTTAACTTGTGTTACATATTTCTGATGATGACTATCAATATCGCTTTGCTAGCTGAATTTAATTAAAGAGGTCTGTAATAGTAAATTAAGCTGCAGGTAATGTGATATATTGACAAGTTTTGAATATTTGCTGGTTTTATAAATGTGTACATTTGCTTCAGTGATATTTTAATTTGATAATATGCGCATTATTTCATGGAAACAGGAAACAGAAATTTATTATCAAGGACCGATTACGATATGTCGAATCTAGGCCTGTATAGTGAGCTACGTTTATAGGTACATCATTTTAAGAATGCATAATTTCGTGGCATACATGTATACAATTTACAGCAATGTTTCCAGAAACTGGTTTTTACTCGTATTGTGTTACCGATCGCTAATTGCATGTATTCAGCACCTAAGTTAATATTTGTCGGCCATTATTATACACTCATGTTTATTGCTATCCCGGAGATTTACTGACCTCGGAATGACGTGTCAGTGATCCCAATGTCCTTATGCTTTGAGTGAACATGTCTCTATATTTTTAATTATCCCAATGCGCCATTAAATGCGACTTAAAATTGACTATATTATCATTGCTTCCCCATAAGGAGAGCTCTAGGTTGGGTACGCCAACATGGCGAACCGCGCGCTCAACTTGGCGTACTTTCTCCTGCAGCGGAGACCTGCCATCAGCGATCCATGTAAAGAGATCAGTGGATGAGACACATGAAATTCTAGGTGTAAGGCTCATTTCTAAAGATAATAGGCAACTTGATATATTTGGAGTGTACAGATCGGGAAAGGGTAGTACTGATGCGGATTCGGAATTATTTGACAGGATAGTCAGCTATGTGGGAAACGACATGGAAAGAAATGTGATTGTAGCGGGAGATCTGAATTTGCCAGATGTCAATTGGGAAGGAAATGCGAACGACAGGAAGCATGACCAACAAATGGCAAATAAGTTAATATGGGAAGGACAGCTGATTCAGAAAGTGATGGAACCAACCAGGGGGAAAAATATTTTGGATGTGGTGCTGATAAAACCAGATGAGCTCTATAGGGAAATTGAAGTAATAGATGGTATTAGTGATCATGAAGCTGTTTTTGTGGTAGTTAAAAATAAATGTGATAGAAAGGAAGGTCTTAAAAGTAGGACTGTTAGGCAGTACCATATGGCTGATAAAGCAGGTATGAGGCAGTTTCTAAAAAGTAACTATGATCGGTGGAAAACGGTAAATAAAAATGTAAACAGACTCTGGGGTGGGTTTAAAGAAATTGTTGAGGAATGCGAAAACAGGTTTGTACCTTTAGGGGTGGTAAGGAATGGTAAAGACCCACCTTATTAAAATAGAGAAATAAAGAGACTAAGAAGGAGGTGCAGACTGGAAAGAAATAGAGTTAGAAATGGCTGTGGAAGTAAGGGGAAATTGAAGGAACTTACTAGAAAATTGAATCTAGCAAAGAAGGCAGCTAAGGATAACATGATGGCAAGCATAATTGGCAGTGATACAAATTTTAGTGAAAAATGGAAGGGTATGTATAGGTATTTTAAGGCAGAAACAGGTTCGAAGAAGGACATTCCAGGAATAATTAATGAACAAGGGGAGTGTGTATGTGAGGATCTTCAAAAGGCAGAAGTATTCAGTCAGCAGTATGTAAAGATTGTTGGTTACAAGGATAATGTCGAGATAGAGGAAGAGACTAAGGCCAAAGAAGTAATAAAATTTACATATGATAACAATGACATTTACAATAAGATACAAAAGTTGAAAACTAGAAAAGCGGCTGGAATTGATCAGATTTCTGGGGATATACTAAAGACAATGGGTTGGGATGTAGTACCATATCTGAAGTACTTATTTGATTATTGTTTGGCCGAAGGAGCTATACCAGATGAATGGAGAGTTGCTATAGTAGCCCCTGTGTATAAAGGAAAGGGTGATAGACATAAAGCTGAAAATTACAGGCCAGTAAGTTTGACATGCATTGTATGTAAGCTTTGGGAAGGCATTCTTTCTGATTATATTAGACATGTTTGTGAAATTAATAACTGATTCGATAGAAGGCAATTCGGTTTTAGGAAAGGTTATTCCACTGAAGCTCAACTTGTAGGATTCCAGCAAGATATAGCAGATATCTTGGATTCTGGAGGTCAAATGGACTGTATCGCGATTGACATGTCTAAAGCATTTGATAGGGTGGATCATGGGAGACTACTGGCAAAAATGAGTGCAATTGGACTAGACAAAAGAGTGACTGAATGGGTTGCTATATTTCTAGAAAATAGATCTCAGAGAGTTAGAGTAGGTGAAGCTCTGTCTGACCCTGTAATAGTTGAGAGGGGAGTTCCTCAGGGCAGTGTTATCGGACCTTTATGTTTTCTTATATATATAAATGATATGAGTAAAGGAGTGGAATCGGAGGTAAGGCTTTTTGCGGATGATGTTATTCTCTATAGAGTGAAAAATAAGTTACAAGATTGTGAGCAACTGCAACGTGACCTGGAAAATATTGTGAGATGGACAGCAGGCAATGGTATGTTGATAAACGGGGCTAAAAGTCAGGTTGTGAGTTTCACAAATAGGAAAAGTCCTCTCAGTTTTAATTACTGAGTTGATGGGGTGAAAGTTCCTTTTGGGGATCATTGTAAGTATCTAGATGTTAATATAAGGAAAGATCTTCACTGGGGGTAATCACATAAATGGGATTGTAAATAAAGGGTACCGATCTCTGCACATGGTTATGAGGGTGTTTAGGGGTTGTAGTAAGGATGTAAAGGAGAGTGCATATAAGTCTCTGGTAAGACCCCAACTAGAGTATGGTTCCAGTGTATGGGACCCTCACCAGGATTACCTGATTCAAGAACTGGAAAAAATCCAAAGAAAAGCAGCTCGATTTGTTCTGGGTGATTTCCGACAAAAGAGTAGCGTTACAAAAATGTTGCAATGTTTGGGTTGGGAAGAATTGAGAGAAAGAAGAAGAGCTGCTCGACTAAGTGGTATGTTCCGAGCTGTCAGCGGAGAGATGGCGTGGAATGACATTAGTAGACGAATAGGTTTGAATGGCGTCTATAAAGGTAGGAAAGATCACAATATGAAGATAAAGTTGGAATTCAAGAGGACAAACTGGGGCAAATATTCATTTATAGGAAGGGGAGTTAGGGATTGGAATAACTTACCAAGGGAGATGTTCAATAAATTTCCGATTTCTTTGAAATCATTTCGGAAAAGGCTAGGAAAGCAACAGATAGGGAATCTGCTACCTGGGCGACTGCCCTAAATGCAGATCAGTATTGATTGATTGATTGATTGATTGATAATACACTTGCTAAAATAAATTATTTAATGTTCACTCGGGTAATGCCAGTTACTTAAACGATTACAGTGAGCATTCCTAACCTATTTTCTCATTAATAGTTAGGCCTTTGGAAATCCAAAAGTTATGGTATTGACACACTCATAATTAGATCGACAACCAGGCACATACTATTTATTACTTTTATGTATCAGCTCTTTACAACCAAAACATCTCCCCAACACACACCAAAAATCACTCGAAGCAACAGATAACACTCAAGATACTTCTTCTCCTTCTCCTTCTTCTACAGCTTTTCCCACACCCCTGGGGTCGCGGGTGCGACCTGTGTCGAATATATGGATTTGGCCCGGTTTTACGGCCGTATGCCCTTCCTGACACCAACCCTATATAGAGGGATGTAATCACTATTGCGTGTTTCTGTGGTGGTTGGTAGTCTAGTGTGTTGTGTGAATATGAAGAGGAAAGTGTTGGGACAAACACAAACACCCAGTCCCCGGGCCAGAAGAATTAATCCGAGGCGATTAAAATTCCCGACCCGGTCGGGAATCGAACCTGGGACCCTCGGAACTGAAGGCCTCAACGCTGACCATTCAGACAATGAGTCGGCACTAAAACTCAAGACACATTAAAAGTTTGTTCTAAATTCAGTACCAGTACACTAGATCTATAAATCCAGATCGCTAATGAAACAAGCAATTACTTAATTGAACTTACAGATAACGAACATATCGTGAATTTGCGAATTCAAGCACAAGATCATCTCGCCAGCTTGGACACAGGCGTAATCTAAACTAAATATAATGTAAACAAGGCCCAGTATCCTCAAAACCATGGCAATTTTATCGGATATCGATATATGTCTTTAGTTGTTGTTGGTCTTGGTTTATACCCTTGGCCTGAAGCTTTCCGAATGCTGGGGCTTCAACGGCGCCAAACTCTCGATAAGATGTAAAGCGAATACTAGAATGTAACGATTACCTTCTATTTTATTTCGAGAAGTAAATTACGATTAAAAATGAAATTTGGTAAAAAGTAACAAATACAAGTAAAATATAGCTCACAAATATTAATTACTATTAAATCTATTATTTTACACATCTGTTCTTAGAAATCGTGGGGTAAAGCTCAGTGTTCTCTCAAAAGTTTTATGATATCCTCATACACTAGGGACTTGGCGTTGATCGCCCAGGCGAAGTCTATATGCGTGAACTCTTCATCCGGCACTTTCAAGTAAGCGACCACATTAGGGAGTACTGCCTTGGTTTTAGCCACGTCCTGAAACAGACAAAGAATGGAACATAATTATATTTCCTCCTTAATAGGTTTTATATTCTCTCACGATGGAAGTGTCAAAGATTATAGCGTCGAAACCCGCCTGACATTTCGATGGTTGATTCTGCACGGTGTAAGAAGGTAAGGGTTATTCTGCCCGAAGGCAGGTCCGAACCTCCGCAGAGGTGCTCCTGAGCCGGAGTTTACGTGCGGTAGGGTGGCCAGTTCCTTTCCGCTCTTCCATTCCCTTACCCCCCACCAACAGCGCGTGGCAACCCATCCAACTCCTGACCACGCCCAATGTTGCTTAACTTCGGAGATCTCACGGGATCCGGTGTTTCAACACGGCTACGGCCGTTGGCACGGTGTAAGAAGAACTCACGCAAAAATGAACTGCCGCTTTGAACTGGAAGACTGACAAATCTAGGGCCGAACTATACATACACATACTATATGACTGCAACTGGTTAGATTGGATGACACTAGCTGCTGGCTCCCTGCTAATGTTTGAGTGCACGTGGAGGAGCGAGGACAGATAAGCCGGAGAGTCGGTTTAACGGGAAGTAATATAGGTATTTTGAGGACTGTTTCAAATAAAAGATATACTCGTAATGTTATAGGGAGAAGTTTCCAA
Organism: Anabrus simplex; assembly: GCF_040414725.1. Taxonomy (NCBI): domain Eukaryota; kingdom Metazoa; phylum Arthropoda; class Insecta; order Orthoptera; family Tettigoniidae; genus Anabrus; species Anabrus simplex. The sequence goes on from NC_090267.1 coordinate 183,165,415, forward strand.
TCCTATTCACGAGTTACAGTTCTCATTGAGTTATACATACATACATACATACATACATACATACATACATACATACATACATCTTCATTATAGACTGTTATGGTTTCCAACGTTCAGTCTGCAAGCCTCTGTGAATTTACTAAATGCCGCCACAATCCTCTATTTGCGACAAGCTATGTGGCCTCGTTTAGTTCAATACCCTTTATCTTTAAACCATTAGAAATTGAGTCTCACCATCGTCGTCTTGTCTCCCTCTACTTCTCCTAGCCTCCATAACCGAGCCCATCATTCTCCTAGGTAGCCTAACCTCCTCCATTCGCCTCATATGATCGCGCCACCAAAGCCGGTATATGCGTACGACTTCTTCAATCGAATTAAATCTTAATTTGGTCTTTATCTCCTCATGCCGAATACCCTACTGCCATTGTTCCCACCTGTCTCTACCAGCGATCATTCTCGCTATTTTTCATATCTGTTCTAAATTATGAATAAGATATCCTGAATCCATCCAGGTTTAATTCCCGTAAAGCAAAGTTGGTCTGAAAACGGACCAGTGTAAAGATAGTTTCATAGGTTATAGAAGATAAATTGTGCTCACTTCACCTGTTTCAGTGGTTCTGCCACAAAGCTAGCGGCGCTACACGATCGCAGTATTGCGCACTGCAATGTGATATGCTACGAAAAAGAAGTTATGTTTGGGAACATTTTTTGTACAAACACGCGGGCTTTCTTATGCGGCACTCTGGGTAATTTTCGTACCATTGTAATATACAGGTTGTCTCAAAGGTCTCAAACCTTTTGGGTCAAATTGAAACAGGTGACAGTGGGTCCACAACCGATTATATTGAGATGGGGAATGGTTTAAAATGCATATTTATTGTGTTATGGACATGCACAGCGTACACCACATAACGACAACAAAGCTCATAATAACTGTTCAAAGTGACGACCGCCAGTCTCAATGCATGCACGGCAACGGCGCATGAAGTTCTGCCGCACTCTCTCAAAAGATCCCTGGTTGTCTGTTTTTCCTGATGACAGGCAGCTTGGACCCTGGCAAGCAGGTCTTCATCCGTTTCTACTGGGGTTTCTTACACCAATGACTTGACATAATCCCAGAGGAGAACTTCCAGAGGTGTGAGATCCGGTGATCGCACTGGCCATGGGACAGGACCTCCCCTTCCAATCCAGCGATGAGGGTACATGTTGTTCAGGTGCTGGCGGACATTATCATTGAAGTGGGATGGTGCGCCGTCGTGTTGAAACCACATCTTGCAGGAACACAAGGTAACGTGGACCAGCCAAACGGGGAGGCAGCAAATAAGGTCTTGGACAAAGCCCGTCTATACGTTGACAGAGAATCGTTGCTGGTGGCCACCGATGTGGGTGGCGTGGGGACTGTCCTCACTTCAGACATGGCTGTTGCAGCTGTTGAAAACACCATCGCGGGTGAATGAGGTCTCATGCGTGAACAATACAAACTGTACAGAGTTCGGCACTTCAGCACTGCGGTGGATAATCCATTGACAGAAGTGAATACGAGGCTCAAAATTCGTTGCTTGCACACGTTCTTTATGATAAGGGTGTAATACCTGTTCCGCCAGTACTTTCCACACTGCATCCTTCGAAGTGTGCGTTTCACGGGCAAGTTGAGGGATGCTTAAGGCTTGGTGATCGGCCACACAATCCAACACCATCTCCTCAAAGTCTGGTGTTCAGCAGTGTCTAATTTCCCATATATGCGCTTGATGTGTTACATCCCTTGTATTTTCAACGAGAAATAAGTGTTAGTTGTTCATATTTTAATGGGAGTTATTTATATAAAATCCAAACGCACAGTTATCGAAACTCAGAAATGGCTGAAGCGAGCGCGGCCGACTAGTGACTGCTACTAATTGCCAAACTGTTCCAGAGATGGCAACACGAGCGTTGGACCCATGATGGTTTTTGATCTCTTCGTGGGGTTGGAATGCGGAACGGACAGCCACATCCGTCAAGAGGGTGGTGCAAGGTGAAATTCTGTAAGTTGTCGCGTGTGGCCGTGATTTATTTGCTATTTCGTGAAATACTGGAGTTCTTGCTGGTGAGTAGTTCTTTTCTTGAGCTGTAAGTGATGTTATATGACAAATGTGCGTTGTAGTAATGTAAATGATTCAGTTTCGTGTAAGTGTAGTGTAAATATCAAACAAAGAAAAGGCGGGAATGATGCGATTTTGAAATTACATCACACCGATCTGAGATTAGTTCAGCAGGCATAGATGTAGGAACGCCACGGTCACGCGTTTCTGCCGCGCAATCCGAATTGAATTGTAATTTCTAATCATTATGTAATCGAACGATTATTAAGAGAACCATTAAGTACACTTACTTTTACGGAGAAAAGCAGAATTATAAATGAATGGCAACCACGTCCAACTCTGAATGTAACTACAACTTAAGTCGTGTGTTCGTAATTTCACAGAAATATGAACCAGACCATTGGATTAGTGGCTGTGGAATTTTAAATAAACATTCAGTAATGTATAAAGACAATGATATGAAAAGAGAATGTGATATTACGTCATTGAAGTTGTGTTCGATTTTCCCAGAGACAACAAATTGTTCCAGTTAGTTTCAACTGTTCCAGCCACAAGTTTCTCTGCAGAAAGATCATTTTTATGCACGAAGAGAATAAAAAAAATATTCGTAACTCACAAGGTTAGGCTAGACTTCCTGTTCTTGCGTTGATGAACACTGGGAATGGTCTCTTAGAAAGACTGCGATCAACTCCCCAGTTTCAGGAGCAGGTGATAGAAGTGTTCGTCAGAAAAACTAGAGGAATTGATCTACAATTCAAGAAATAAGGTATGGCAATACTGAATGATTTTGTAAATATAAGTTGATTTTCAGCATTTGAATTTTTAAATGTGTACATGTATGTTTATAAATCAGTATAAGGTGTTCGTTCTATAATAGGTCTGTTTACGTTCACGTATGCAAATTTTTTTCGGTTACCCTCACTAAGCCAGAAGTCACAAGTCGCCACTGGTGTTCGGACATGTTTTTGACGGGAATCTTGGCCGACAATCTGTGGCGTGAATGACCCCGTCTCTCGTAAGTTGGTATCCACGGATAAACTTCTTCCAATTAGGATGACGCCTGTTGGGAAAGCGTTCTCTGTACATTCATGCTGCTTTATGGGCACTACATACTGCCGCACCGTATATTAAATGCATGTCTGCCAACTCTCGTGACGAGTAACGTCCCATCTTTGACTACGCTTCATGCACTGTACACAGTAAAACATCTCACCCTGGACACATCACAAGCTGTCTGATGCAATGAACAACTGACACCAGGGTTAATGGTGTGCGTGCGGCACAGGTGTATTGCGTCGCGTCGGTGCGATGCATGCGGTAAAAGAACGGCGTATGGTTTTTAGTGCCGGGAGTGTCCGAGGACATGTTCGGCTTGCCAGGTGCAGGTCTTTCGATTTGACTCCCGTAGGCGAACTGCGCGTCGTTATGATGAAATGATGATGAAGACAACACATAACCCAGCCCACGTGCCAGCGAAAGTAACCAATGATGGTTAAAATTCCTGACCCTGCCGGGAATCGAACCCGGGACCCCAGTGACCAAAGGCCAGCATGCTAACCATTTAGCCATGGAGCCGGACGATGCATGCGGTCCTCACATGACACACGTGCTATGAGCTAAGTTGTGCACAGCACGTCTGTTTGGTGGTCAGGGGTGTACGCTGTTTATTACCCGCTGCCTGTTCCAGTGTACAACAGACCTCGGGATCTTTGCGAGAGTGCGGCAGAACTTCTTGCGCCGTTGCAATACACGCATTGAAACTGGCGGTCGTTACTTTGAACAATTACCATGAGCTACGTTGTTGTTATGCGGTGTACGCTGTGTATGTCCATAACACAATAAGTATGCATTTTCGACCATTGGTTACATATCTCAATATAATCGGTTGTGAACCCACTATCACCTGTTTCAATTCGACGCAAAAGGTTTGAGACATCTATACACACATAAACATATTTCCATCAAGGAACCTTATTTTTTTTACATTCCAAGATGTTACATTCGGCTCTTCTTTTTCTTCTTTTCTTACCGATTTCCCCCACAGTTGTGGGGTCGCGGGTGCGAACTGCGTAGCACATGGGGATTTGGCCCTGTTTTACGGCCGGATGCCCTTCCCGACGCCAACCCTATATGAAGGGATGTAATCGCTATTGCGTGTTTCTGTGGTGGTTGGTAGTGTGGTATGTTGTTTGAATATGAAGAGGAGAGCGTTGGGACGGACACAAATACACAGTCCCTGAGCCAGAAGAATTAATCAGAAGCGAAGGGTGAGGCGGGCCTCTCAGACGGTGACGCCGTCTCTCAGGCCGGGAGATTTGTTACAGTGAAGGAGATGTGCGGAGAAGGTGAGGGGGTAGGCGCAATTCTCGCGGCACAGAGCAGGCAGGTACCTACCAACATCCTCTGATACATGCTGAGGTTATCTGTTATCAAACAGACATCAAACTGTAGGTCCATATAGATTAAAGACGTCAGTGATTAGAGTCGATAGAGTTTTTGCGTTCATGTTCCTCAGTGAGTAATGTCCTGTTGTATCTTTGGTGTCTGAACGTTTCATTACTAAGTTTACCATCATTATGTGTGCGACTGCTATGCCATATGACATTCGTCATGTCATTAAATCCACCACCCACTCTCACTGAACTAAATAGAGCTTATATTGCGTCTCCAGAAAATCAAGTAGTGAGAACATAAAAAACTGATTTTGTAACAGATAAGACACACATTCCACTATAGATTTCACAGTTAACGAGACAGCATCTGCCGTCTCATTAGTCAGACACTTCAGTTTTTCCCGTTTTGATTCCAACAGAATTATTTACGTACGTACTCGATGATTGCACGTTATAAATTTCATATTAGAGCCCGTATTGTCAAAGTATCAACTTGTGAAAATTTAGATTTTATAATTCCACCTTTACAATACTGTAATTGTCTTTATTACAATGACTACATTAAATTACACTCGTGAAACATGTTTCGTCCTCTTATAGGACATCTTCAGTCACAAATACAAATACATAACATTAAAAATAAGGCGAGGACACATTGAAATAAGTAAATGCAAAGTCTTTGTATACTGTGACGCGGCGTGATAGCGTCTTGTCAATCTTCAATGTTAAAATGGTGCGGTGTGAACATGATATGAAGCATAAAGTCCAATTAAAATCATGTGTTAAAACTGTTGTTCAAAACAACGAATTGTTAATTATAAAACACCGTAAGGGCTATGCAAATAAAATTATGCAGAGGCGTAGAGCCACGGTAGAGCCGTGACCACCTCTCCTCTGCTCGGTTGACCGGTCAGAGTACAGAGCTTATGGGACAACAACCCACTCTGCATCTTATTCTTTATTCAAATAGTTATTTCATTCCTGCCCGGTAAGCTAAACATGTAGCTCTTTGGCCGGTGAGTGAGTACATAAAAGTAGAATTTTGGAACACATACATAGAAGTATGTCTCGTGCATACTGAAAACAAAACATAATCAAATACAGATTGAAACAGAGAAAATGTAAAACATACACAAGTATATAACAAGGAAATATTATGTGATTTCTTCCATGTCAGTCTATTTTTCATTGATTTCGGGTGGCACACAAAGTATAAACGCACAACACATCGTACCGAGAGAGAAATGTCTTCAGTTCATCTTGACGTACGATACGAAAAACACTATGGTGGAAGCAGAAAGAAATGGACGAACACTAGTGAAACAATGAGAACGCGAAAAACACAGAATGACTGAAAATGAACACGGATAGAGATGACACTGGTAGTGTCGTAAAGCACTCAGACACAGATATTGGAAGCCGGTACCACTGCCGCGAGGAGCATCATAATATCCAGTAAAAGAAAAGTTAGAATAAAAAGGCAGTGGGACAGAGGGGGAAGTTACGTGATAGGGGTGGGGAAAAGGTAAGAGATAGCAGGAGAGCGGTCATTATTAAGGATAGCGGTGGCAAGAGGAGAAAGGTTGTGGGATATCATAAGTATATAAAATATATAAAAGTGGGGAAAGGGGGGAACCTTGGGCTACGCCCGCAGTCATACGAAAGGAATAGGAACGGGTACCACGGATGAGGATCTGTGCTGATCGATGTTGAAGATAGTTGAAAATAAATCGAATGATAGTGATAGGAATGGGAAGATGGCGTAACTTAAAAAGCAATCCAGCATGCCAGACTGAATCAAAAGCCTTATTCACATCGAGGCAGACTAAAGCGGCAGTTTTACGGGGGCGAAGATAGGCATTGAGGGAAGAGGATATGTGAAAGAGGTGATCTTGAGTGGAATGATGGGATCGAAAACCAGCTTGAAAGGATGGAATAAGACCTAGAGAGTCGAGATAGGAGGAAAGTCTCCTACTCAGAATCCCTTCTAGGATCTTGCTGAGGACAGGGAGTAAGGAGATTGGGCGATAAGACCGAATGTCAGATGGGAGTTTATGGGGTTTTAGGAATAAGAGAAGATTGGCGTTACCCCTGTGATCGGGGTACGCGCCTGTATAGGTGTAAATAATGCTAAGATCAAAAAGAATAGGAGGGGCTTCTTGAATATGACGATATGAGATGGTATCTGAACCAGGGGAGGTGTTTTTCGGATGTTTCAGGAAAAGCCGGATATCAGTGGGTGTAATGGGAGCATTTAATGGATGAGTATAATCAACATGAGAAAAATGAAGGAATGAAGGTTGAAGTTCAGGGAGGATAGGATTAGAGTAAGCAATGATGGTGGGTTCGTGAGGATGATGGAAATTAGGGGCGTGGGAGGGGGAAAACACAGTTTGATAATAGTCAGCGAAAAGATTAGCCTTGTCTTGGTCAGTGTGTGGATGATTGGGGGGATGTGTAATAGGGTAGCGAGGAAGAGGGTTGGTAGTTTTGGTTAGTTTTCGAAAAGTCGTCCAAAAACGTCGAGGGTCGTGATAATCAGCTAGCTCAGTACACTTGTCCATCCACATTTTACGTTTAATAGCTTTAGTATATGAGCGCGCGTGGCGTAAAGTTCGGCGGTGTTGTTGAAGCGTAGTAGGGTCCTTGGTTCGAGTATATGCAGTAAAGTAGTCATGAGCTAGCTGCAATAAACGGAGAGCTTTGGGGGGTATAGTAGGTTTGGAGGGGTGGTAGGAGTGACGAGGAATATGAAGAGAATCTGCGGTAAGGATAGCTCGCTCTATTTTAGAAATTAGGGCGAATAGAGTGGGAATATTAGTAGGCGGTACAGCATCACTGAGTAAGTTAGTGAGAGTAGTGCGATAAGCATTCCAGTTAGTGTGATTGAAACGACGATTAGGGGGAGGGCGAGGAGGGGGTAAGGTCTGACGGGGAAGAATACCAGGAAAGGTGAGAAGGGCTGGGGTGTGATCGCTACCTATAGAAACGAGCTGCTGGATGGTGATAGATGCGTCAAGGGAGGGAGAAAGAAGGAGGGCATCAGGGGTGGAATTATTGGCTGGGAGGGTGTGGAAAGGAAAATGGAAGCGCATGCCCCGGAGAGACGTACATAAATTAGTGAACTCGGAGATTTGAGTAGGGGTATATGAAGTAACATTAAGGTCTGCAACTATAATATATTCAGAAAATGTAGCGTCTATGTATTTAATAAAATCAGAGGGAATGAAAGGTTTAGACGGTATGTAGATAGTAGCTACCGTAATAGTTTTCTGAGGAGTAATTACTTCTAGTATTAGATATTCAGAGAAATTAGTAGGGAAGTGAAAGTAATGCTGAATAACAGTAAAATCCCGTCTGACGCCGATAGCCACGCCACCACGGCCTTGAGTAGGACGATCAGCGCGATAGAAAGTAAACCGGGGAAATTGAGGCATTTGGGCCGGCGTCAGAAATGTCTCATTCAGAACAAAAATATCCGGGGCATACAATGAAAGGGAGGTGTCCAGCAGCGGCCGATTGGACTTAAAGAGATCTTATGTTGGCATAGTAGAGCTTCAATACGCTAACGCATAAAGTGAACAGTATTTAGGGGAAAAAATTGGAACGACATTTATAACTGAAAGCAGGATGATTTTGATTACAATTAACGCACTTTGGATTCGACTTATTGGGACAAGCATGAGTAGGATGCTCCTCACGTGAACAGATGGCACATACCTCCGGATGAACACATGGTGTCCCTGGGGCGTGGTCGAACCTCTGGCACGTCCCGCAGCGGTTCTTCTGAGGTGGTGATGTTCTGGAGGGTTCCACCCGATGGCGCCGGGCGTAGATCATGGCGCCGTCACGGAGCAGGGTGTCGAGCGTCGAAACGTCGCGTGATAGAATGCGAACCAATGAAGTGGGTCCTTGAGCGTTCCGAATACGGATGACTCGGTAGATGTGGTGGCCCTCGAGTTGGAGTTGAGCAGCCACCTCATCGTCGGTGTAGTCTCGGTCGACTTCATAAGCAACCACAGATAGAATTGTTGCTGGTCGGGTGGGCGGTGCAGGACGTTGTGCTGGACGCTTTGTGGTGACATTAGTGGCCCGTGCATGTGTCCCCAGTTGATGAGCTCCGATGTTACTCGTGAAATGATGGTAAAATGGTTGGCAGGTTTTAAGATTATAACCATCTCTCGTCCGTTGGATTTCAAGTTTATAATCCTGAAGATTGGGTGTGAATTTTGCAATTAGTTGATAGATGTACCTGACGTTGGCCTTGGTGATGTCCAGATTTGTAAGCTTTATCAGATAGAAAGGCGGTTGAACAGTAGGCTGGAGCGATGGAGTAACAATACTGCGCTGGCGAATATTAGGTGGTATTGCTGGGTTTTGCGCCACCTGAGCATAACTACGTACATGTGCAGGCATGTACGGTGCAGGTTGGTCCAACAGGTTGGGCAGTTGGTGGGCGGTCGATGCTCCAGGGCCCAGCAAATGAATTCTAAGGTCCGTTCCAAAGATTCCAGACGAGCATTAGATCCCGGTGAGGTTTCGACTGAGCCTGGAGAACGTTGTATCAGGGATTGCGTCGGACAAATTCTTTTCCTTTCTCCATCAGGACTTCCCGAACCAGACTCCGATAAACGACGAGGTTGTTTTGTTTGAGTAGTTTCCATGTCCTTTGGTGGCGACCTGGGTAAACGTGATCGCGCAGGTGATGGCGGCGGTGAAGGAGCCATCGCGTAACTTCCAGAAACTTCCTGATATGTAGACGTAAGACTGTCGACGGGTAGAGATTCCGGTCCGATCATATACTGTAGACTGAGTGACTCTGCATCTACCGACCTCGGTTAGCATCAATTCGGGTGTACTTTCCTTTCACTGGATGCTGAACATTAGAAATTGTCAACCACGTCGAAACTAAGGCAACAAGTTATGTTTCATAGTTCTCATGAGAGTGCGGAATTTCGCATCTCAATTAATTTTTATACTTTCAAAATGATGTTATAAATATAATTTTAACAGTTTGATAATGTATTGCAGTATATCCAGTGAAGTGAAATATAAGAGAAAACGTTATTTGACAAAGTGGAATTTCTAAATAATTAGCTTGTCCGACTCGTTGGCTGAATGGTCAGCGTTTTGGCCTTCGGTTTAGAGGGTCCCGGGTTCGATTCCCGGCCGGGTCAGGGATTTTATCCTTAATTGGTTAATTCCAGTGGCCCGGGGGCTGGGTGTTTGTGTTGTCCCCAACATCCCTGCAACTCACACACCACGCAGTTACCTACAAATGACAGATGCCGCCCACCCTCATCGGAAGGTCTGCCTTACCAGGGCTGCACTCGGCTAGAAATAGTCACATGAAATTATTATTATTGTTGTTCTCTTTTACTGTAGGACATGTTAAATTCGGCTCTAAAACAGAGAAAACAAATATACAGCGAATTATCAATATATGTGATTATATGTGATATGCGATGGGTAGTTGTTGGCGAAGCGTTTTTCATACGTGCAACAGTGATTTTCCCTATGATGATACATTTGTTATGTTAAATTATCACCGTTTGTACAGTTTTTTCGTATTAACCAATGCCAACTGTCCGGCTACTTCAGTCGCCATATCTTTTTTATGTTACGGTCTGAGTATCGAACCCGGACCTCCAGGAATGGCAGCTAATCACTCTAACCACTACACCACAGAGGCGGACACATTTAATTTACTTCTTGATTTACATTTTTTATTGGTATTATCGCGGTAACGATCCGACAAGGGCATGCAGATTTTACACAATTGGGAAACTACTGTTCCAAACCGATGACTTGGTGTTTTAATGGCCGTAAAAGGTTCCCTTAAGTCTAAATTGCCTTTCAAGACCAAACGCAGTGTAGGTGTTGTCGAAAATTTCCGACATATTCACTTCACAGCACAAACTTCTGCTCCTGTCCTACTTCTAGTCACATTGCTTAGATAACATGAGTGCATACTCACTGTATTACTGTGGATACATTGTCGATAAGCCTACTCCTCCTCACCAGAAGCTAGGCGTTATATTTTATTCTGATCCTCATCATTATGGTCGACGACAGACGACGGACATCTCGGTCGTGTAAGTTCCGTGTCTTTGGCGTTAATCATAAATTTGTCACCCTTAATAATGTACTTGCCATGAAAATTAACATCACACACAGAACTTCGCAGTGAGATATAGCAATATTGTGCACTTCAAAAACAAATCGCTTTTTTTGTGGATAGTATAAAGAAATGTCTTACCTCATTATCAGAGTTGGGAAGTAGACTAATTTGATTACTTGTAACGATTACATTCTTAGTAATCGCTGCAGTTTACAAAATGTACTTTTAGGTGAAATTTCTTTCCTAATCTTTTTACCGTCCAGGGTTGGATTTTTCTTCGGACTCAGCGAGGGATCCCCCTCTACCACCCACAAGGGCGTGAGACTTTGGGTCAGGGATAAAACTAGGGAGGAGTACCAGTACCTTGCCCGGGTGGCCTCATCTGGTACGCCGAACAGGGGCCTTGTGGAGGGGATGGGACGATTGGAAGGGATGGATAAGGAAGATGGAAGGAAGAGGCCGTGGCCTTAAGTTAGGTACCATGCGGGCATTTGCCTGGAGAAGTGGGAAAACACGGAAAACTGGAATCGACCCACCACCCTTATACTCAGTTGACATTCCAAGACTGAGTGGAACCCTTTCCAGTTCTCGTACCATTTTTCAAATTTCGTGGCAAAACCGGGAATCGAACCCGGGCCTCCGGGAATGGCAGCTAATCACACTGGCCACTACGCCACAGAGGCAGACACGTGTAATTTACTTCTTGAAATTAATTTTTGTCGTTATATACTAGAAATTGATATACATCAGAAGCAGAAACGGGAAAAAGAAAATGATCAAGATAACTTCTCAGTTCTCCTACAGCAGAACCAGTAACTTCACCAATTCTGGATGAGGTACCTTACTGCCTGTCCAGTACTTCTAAATACGTCATAATTATCGCAGCGATGTTCTTAAAATTAAGCACTGGTATTCCTTCAAGTGCTCCTGTAGGGTGTCTTTCAGATGCAAGTTGTCCCTCCAGCAGGCCGAAGCTTGCCGATGAGAATTCTAAGAACCAAGTATTTTATTTTTAAAGTAAATGGCAAATAATTTGAAACGGCACAATTCATTAACTAAACTAAAAATGATGAGAAAAGATCATTTCGGAAGTTCCAATAAGCAATAAGAGTCTCACCTAGTGATGATAGCTACTTATTGACTATATGCTAAAAAGAAAACACTCAAAATTAATAATAACTTTTCCTTGCAAACTTTGGTATTGTTACAGCTACATGCAAAATAATAGTCAGTGACCTCCTTAAGACTAGGGTTCTGTAACGTAATAGTAATTTTACTGATTGATGAAATAATAATTTGTAATTGAGGAAAATATTTCTCAGGCAACTGTAATTGAGCCAAATTACCCTTTTCTTTTACACTTTCCATCACTGCTCACTATGTCCGGCTCCATGGCTAAACGGTTAGCTTGCTGGCCTTTGGTCCAGAGGGTCCCGGGTTCGATTCCCGACCGGGCCGGGGATTTTAACCTTAATTGGTTAATTCTAGTGGCTCGGGGCCTGGGTGTGTGTGGCGTATTCAGCATTAGAAATAATCCTAGGTATAGATCTATGTGCTTCAACATAATTGTTGAATTTGTTATCATGCATGTTATTTGAAAGACTATATCAATAGTCCATTATAGGGCTGATTTTGAAAAACATTGCTAAGGATTGTATCCCTTAGTTGGAAATTATAATAAGAGAAGTGGTCTCTTTCCTGAAATGTAAGGCTAGCCTCTGTTTATCTATTAGTGTAAAAGGGGATATTACTCCCTTGATTATGGTACTTGTTAGGAACTAATAGGCTCAAGTTATCCCTGTGGCAGAGCTACTTAGCTCTTTTTTTTTCTGGAGCTGGCTAGCTCCTGTGTTGTTGCACGGTTGTAAAGGTTTATCGAGCAACGCTGCACTTCTAGAAGTTGTTAACTTGTGGTTATGAAACTGAAGTTTTAGTAGAAAATAAATAAATAAATAAATAGTCTTAAATTTTGTTAACTCATACCTTGCTTGTCTGCCCATTCAACCCAAACGCTTCCTATTCCTCTGCGAGCCACGGAAACACGGTAACAAATGATATCAACGAATTTTCGATCCAAGTGATAAATATGCTGAGGGTTAGTATTTCTCCCCTCAACATTGTTACGTAATGGTATTTCCAGGCGAAAGACAATATGCAAAAGGTGGCATTTCATGAAAGTTAACAGTATATATTAGTTTCCTTGTTAAGTGCGTGAGTGCATTTATATGCATCAGTGGACATTTAGGATCTGACATTGTATGCAGTAATGTTGCAATATGTTTGTTTTGATAGTGCTGAGTATCGGGTTTAACTCAAACTACGACAATGCCTCTCACGCAATTAATTTTAAGTTTCCTAAGGGAAGAAATGAGAGAAGTGGATTAGGAATATACATCGTAACTATTTTGAGGGCAATGATAAAACTTAGAGTGCATACACCGTTTTAAGAATAAGTCTGAGGTTAGGGAAGACGTTTTTATATTTCTAAATGGTCGACCTACTCGTGTTCCTCGAAGAAAACGCCCTTTTTGGTAGGTGATATTGGGTATGTTGCTGTTCCATCAGTGTCTGTATGCTTCAAAGTGTCTAGTGATTTAAATGCAAGCGTATTTTACAAGAATCTGTGCTTGCTTCCGGAGAAGTGTATCTGGATGTTATAGTGAAACAAAACATAAATAAGTGTGACAGATGGAGCAAGCTGGAAAATTTGGTGAGTTTTCTTGCTAATTATAGTGATAAAACTGTCCCTCTCTGAAAGAATAACTTTACTGATAAATGTACACTCTTGCACAGAAGAAATAGTACCTTGAAGAGATTAACTGGGTTTGTAATGCAGGGTTTCAGAGTACCACCACCCAAGAGCTCAAGCATCTTCCTATTCGTGCTGTGATTATATTATATCAAGCAGACTACATCATATTGAAGATTGTCCTTGTAGGTTGAGATATCAATGGTTAGAGTCAATACGGCTTTGCATGCGTGTTTCTCAACAGAAAAATACCTATTTTTATCTTTGATGTTAAATTTACCACCGTTGTATGAGGTGCTGCTTTGCCATATGTCACAATATGTTTCAAGAGTTTACTAAAAGGATAGTCAGTTTTAGTAAATATTTTTTTAACTGGAATAGATCTCTAATATCAGTAAAAAAATGTGTGAAAGTGTTTGCAAGCACATTTGACAACAACTATTCTAAAGTGCTGCATGATTAAAAAGTGTTCAGTGCGATGACAAAGAAACTTGATAACCAGGAAAAAATGAAAACCCACTGAGGAACTTGGAGTTAAAGTAAACAAATGCAAGAAGTTAAAACTCAGCAGTAAGTAAGGTAAATAATGTATTACAGTCATTTATTTTTCTGTAGCATTTCCACCAATTTCCCTCGGCTGCAAAATGGGTCTAGCCTGATTATCTCCACCCACCTTCAAACCTTAACTTGACTCATTACAGGAATATTCCATCTCTCACCTCCTCACCAATTGGCCCTGCTCTGTAGAATCTTCATTAATATCTTTACGGTGTTTTATTTATCACAGGATAAAAAAATTACTGTATATTTTCATGGTTATCATGAGAGCGAAACAATAGAGGAATTTCTCACTTTAATTTATTTTTAAACATTCAATATGATGTTATAATTGTTTTAACAGTTTTATCATGTATTTTCATCTATCTAGTGAAGTGAAATTGAAGAGAGAACGATATTATTCAACTAGGTGAAATGTCCATCTAACCAGCTACTTGTTCTCTTTTACGGCGGGACTGTCCATTCATTCCATTAGAATATTTGTGATGAGTAGCTGCTGGCGAAGTTTCTTCATACTCGCACCAGTGATTTTCCTTGTGATGTCACATTTATCATGTAAGATTTCCACGAGTGGTAATATATGTACGTAATCATTTCGTGTTAGCCACACCAGCAGTCAGGCTACTTAGACCACTATGTTTTTTTCTATATTACGGTCTGAGTATTGGAGTTGGTCTTGGCACAATATTACACGATGGTATGACACTTAGTACATGGTTGTATAGTTTCTGAGATATTATTGTTGACCACGGTCTGTCCATATTATTCACGTGTCGTTTCCGTAATGCCACCCATACCTCTGACCGAGAGAATAGACGTATTCACGTCAAAAACCCTGCTTGAAAAGTGTTAACACTTCGGCTTACTTTACGAGGGATGATCAAACATTAAGGTTACAAGGACGATATTACTGGAGCTTCATTTGTAATAGAAAATGAGTAATGTGCGGTAATTATAATACATGCAGTTGGCTACTGTGCAGAGTTTCAGCTACACGTCCATCTACGGCGCTAGTTCTAGGTAAACACAAATGGCGACTCCTTTTGAAAACTGGTCTCGCGACGAAATCCGCTCAGTAATAGGATTTCTTTGGGCCAAACATGTAATCGCGGCTGAAATTCACCGGCATCTGATAGAGGTTTACGGAGAGATTGTAATGTCTCATCAGCATGTCGCAGAATGATGTCGAAAGTTTGCGTCCAGTAGAGAAAAGGTCACCGACGAGGATTTCAGTGGCGAACTCAGCACGGCATCAACAGATTTGAACACAGCTCGCGTGGAGGTCCTGATTCAGGACAGTAGGAGGATAATATTACGGTATATGACGGTGGAATTGGGAATGTTGTTCGGAAGCGTTCGTCACATTGGTCGCGATATTCTGCAGTACCGGAAAGTTTGTTCCCGATCGGTTCCACGAAATCTGATCCTCGAAGCGCACGGGGGTAAGTCTGCAACTTTTGCAACAGTTCTCCACGGAAGGGAGTTTTCTTCACCTCATTGTCACATATGACGAAACATAGATTCACCACTGCACCCCCAGTAGTAAGCGGTTATCATTGGAGTGGAAACACGCTTCCTCTCCAAAGAGAAAGAAGTTTAAGGTGACACCATCTGTCGGGGAGGTGATGGCCACAGTGTTCTGGGACAGCGCGGGTGTCATACTCGTGGAAGTTTTTGAAGGAGAGCATACCGTGACCGCTGACCGATAATGCGAGACCTTGACAGCAATCAGGATGAAACGGCCAGGACTTCTCACCGAGGGCGTCATCTCCCTTCACGACAACGCGTGACCTCATAAGGCCCAGCAGACTATAACGTTGTTGAAGCAGTTTCGCTGGGACATCATCGACTTCCCTCTCTACAGCCCGGACCTCGCTCCAAGCGAGTTTCACTTCTTTCCTCACTTGAAGGAGCACCTTGGAAGCCAACGATTCACTTCAGACAAGGAGGTGAAACACTTCGCGACAACGTGGCTGAACAAGCAAGGGCAGGATTTTTACCAGGAGGGAATACTGAAACTCATGCCACTAAGCGCAAGTGCCTAAGCTGATATGGAAACTATGTCGAGAAATAACCTAATGTATGTATAGTTGGGGACAAAACATGACGGCCTCAGTTCCTGGAAGCGTACTGGAAGACATCAGTCAGTCACACCCTGCACCCTGCTAGGTTAACGAGTTCTAAGTGATCCTTGTTTGGTTTGGAGAGGTTACCGAACCACTCTCTTCAGTCTTTACCCTTTCTCCGTGTCAAGTGCAGTAGACGATTTGGCACCTCCGGCTACAGCAGGCGTAGCAAATCCTATAAGCCGCTAATAGACACCGGGACTGCCGTTGGAGGGTAGTGATGTGAGCTGAGGTCGTCATGTTTTGTCCCCAAGTATACTATCAGTTGGCTTATTGGTTGTACGAAATAAAATGTACACGTTTTACTGCAGGATTTTTAACCTTACTTTTTGATCACCCTTCGTAATATCTGTAACAACTGAGGGGATACGTACTCAACAAATAATATATTTCTTTGACATGTATATAGCAAATTTATTTACCCGAGGGTCGACTACGATGTCATTCTGGCCATACATTATCGCCAAAGGAACAGTAATCTTGCTCATGTCGTACTGCGGAGGTGTGCGAGAGCCGTACACAAGAAGATTATTCTCTTCTCCATAATCGTACTTCCTGAATTCACCTGTGAACAAATTGTACAGTTTTAATTTGAAGTTACAAGTTAAACATTAAAGAAGTCATTCATAACATGGACCATTGATTTGGAAACATATTGTTATAGTTGCTTGTATATTAAAACTACATTGTAGTGATCAAACCAGAAGCTTTATACGCTGCCGAAACGTTGGATCTAACAAGAACAAGAACTTGAAGAGGAACGGAGAAAAATGACTGTATGTTAATGCACTACGCTGACTAAAAGAAAAAAAAGGAAGATACAGCTATGGGGTCACCGATATTTTGATACTTTGGGACCACCGAACTCGATAGCTGCAGTCGCTTAAGTGCGGCCAGTATCCAGTATTCGGGAGATAGTAGGTTCGAACCCCACTGTCGGCAGCCCTGAAAATGGTTTTCCGTGGTTTCCCATTTTCACACCAGGCAAATGCTGGGGCTGTACCTTAATTAAGGCCACGGCCGCTTCCTTCCCACTCCTAGCCCTTCCCTGTCCCATCGTCGCCATAAGACCTATCTGTGTCGGTGCGACGTAAAGCAACTAAGCAGCAAGCGATACTTTGGGAGCTTCATCTACTTCAAAAATAAACAGGTTCGTGCCCGATGGTTTGTGCAATTGTGCACGATAAATTCGTCATTTAAATGTAACAGCTTGTATACCCTTGGAAATTTGCACTTGAGGATCTGTAACACAAATAGTCTGGTGGTTAGTTTTATTGAATTCCATCCGGACATCCCGGGTTCGAGAAGAGTCGAAGTCTAATTTTTGCTTTTTCTTTTCTTCTCCCGTTTTCTTTTCCATTTACCTTCTGTCTGTTTCTTTTTTTGCCCATGCGGACTAGGAAGTGCGCTGATTAAATAAAAGCTATATCATAAACTCTGGCTGACACTCTCGAACCCCAGACGCCAGCGTTGTAAACAGGGACACTGACGTCTAGACTAGCAAAACTACGAACACTCTCACGCAAACTGCCAACGGGTATGCGGAGTGTTAAAATTAGGGCCATTTTCTCCTTAAACGTGTGTCAATGGGTCGGGCACGAATCTAGTTTTGACGTACATCATCCTTCCAAAATTTGAAGGAAATCGTTGACCACATAGTTTTTGCTTCGCCTTATAAGACCGAACGGTAATAATAAAAATATCATTTGGCCACAGGAGGTGCCTGGTGCAGGTCTTTAGAGTTAATGCCTCACAAGCATCCTGCGTGTCTGTTTGAATGGGGCCCTACATCTGATGAATTCTAACGCAGAAGACGGCCTCACATCCAGCCCCCAAACCACTGGAACTCAGTAATCGTAATCGTTGTCCCGAAGGATTTAAATTACAAATGCTATCCATTTGACAACCTGTGTTACTGAGGTAACAATACTCAGCTCTTCCAGATGTGTCTCTGCACTATTTTTAAAAAAACTTCTATTTCAAACTCCAACTGTTTCTGTGAAAATATAATTGAATTGGTCGGTGAAGAAAGGAGGGAATGTTTGGTTTTTAACTTCGATATATTAACAATAGAAGTATTTAAGATCATACGTCTGTTGGTACACAATGTAGTATAACAAACCTTTCCGATGATTGTCTGAACAACTAACAGTGCAAAAATACGAGTAACTGGGTGTGAACACAGGTGCACAACACTTGCCACAGTTCGAAAAGAAAAACACGAAGCATTAAATTTCTATGTGCAATAGGGTATTTACACTATACTTAGAACTAATGACTTGTTTAAGTACGGTATCTGAATGTCTCAGTAGAAGTCCGTGCAAGAACACTACTACCGGGCGAGTTGGCCGTGCGTGTAGAGGCGCGCGGCTGTGAGCTTGCATCCGGGAGATAGTAGGTTCGAATCCCACTATTGGCAGCCCTGAAAATGGTTTTCCATTTTCACACCAGGCAAATGCTGGGGCTGTACCTTAATTAAGGCCACGGCCGCTTCCTTCCAACTCCTAGGCCTTTCCTGTCCCATCGTCGCCATAAGACCTATCTGTGTCGGTGCGACGTAAAGACCCTAGCAAAAAAAAAAAAAAAAGAACACTACATTACCAATTTACTGCTGAGTTCAGTGAGTATAGATTCGGCAGTTGACATTCTTGATTTCTTAGGGTATGTAGATTGTAGGAGAAGACCTATCAGTCTAGCACTGCCGTCCCATGACGACCATTCAGTCGTTCCGTGGTCAGACCGTCTGTGTTCGCCACGGGGTAGTGATCTGTCTTGTAACTTCAGCCTTTCTTCTAGAAAATATGCCGATAACTCAGAGCGGAAATTCTTGGTCTTTTTACAGTGAGTTTCCCTTATCGGTTGGCCGGTAGGTGCGCCCAACTTATCTGCCTCCCGTTGATTCATCATCTCCCGTTACACAGCGCAGCAACAGCACGGGAATACCCGCACTTCGCAGTTCAGGTCCGTGCTTGGAATGTGTATTAAGTGTTGATCTGTAGCTCTAACTGTTCTCGAGTTGTGAAGTGTTACTTCGGGGTATGATTCTTATGATGCCTCCACATGTGTACACGGTAGAGGACAGGGTATTTATGTACGATAATTATGTGCAAACAGAGTCTTGTAGGAAAGTCGTTGGGCGATTTGTAACACAATTTCTAGGTGTACCCCGTCCACATACAGAGAGCGTGCGAAAACTAGTAAACAAACTGAGAGGAACTGAGTCTTTACTCGATAAGAAGCGAAGTGTTGAAAAACGTGTACTTAACGAGGTAAGAGTAAATGAAATCGCAGAGAGATTAGAACATACGCCTACAAAATCCTAAGAGGACTCGGAAGAGCTCAGCATGGCGGGCTACGAAAATATTAACATTGAAACCATACAAGGATATTTTCAACAAGACTCTGCCACCGCGCATACAGCTAATGACACATTAAACTTAAATGAGGAACGTTTTGAAGACCATGTTATTAGTACAGACTTATGACCCTCACGGTCCCCCATATTTAACTGTTTGTGACTTTTATTTATGAGGGAGCTTAAAAAATCAAGTGTATGCAAGAAACCCTCACACGTTGGATGAACTGAAAGGACATATCCGGAGAGAAATAGCCTCAATTACGGAAGACGAATTTATGCGTGTGAATCGGAGTTTCCTAAGACGATGCCAGAAATGTGTGGATGCAGGAGGAGAACATCTCCAACATCTCCTGTTATAAGGGACGAGCTTATTTACTTAATTCTTTATTATTAATTTTCTTAATTCTTATTTTATTAATTGTAATTGTTATCTAATGTCATGCACAGATAAAGTGAGCGAAGTTGCTATGCTGCGGAGCGGGGAGTGATGAGTCAACGGGAGGCAAATAAGCTGGGTGCGTCTGCCGGCCAACAGATGAGAGAAACTCACTGTATAATAAACCTGATGCATTACAGCCTAATTGTAGAATGTATAAACAGGCGGACACGATCTCCAGCCATTTTGTAATTATCCTAATAGACCTAGCCAAATTGTAATAAGTTATTTCTCTTTTCTTGTCCGTACGTGGCGCTTCACTAGTAAATGAGTTGTTTGCCGACAACAATGAGTAACTGCTAGTATAAACCAATGTCACCGGGCGAGTTGGCCGCGTTCGGTTAGGGGCGCGTGACCGTGAGCTTGCATCCGGGGGATAGTGGGTTCGAATCTCGCTGTCGGCAGTCCTGAAGATGGTTTTCCGTGGTTTCCCATTTTCACACCAGGCAAATGCTGGGGCTGTACCTTAATTAAGGTCAAGACCGCTTCTTTCCAACTCCTAGGCCTTTCCTATCCCATCGTCGCCACAAGACCTATCTATGTCGGTGCGGCGTAAAGCCACTAACAAAGAAAAATCTCGGTCATTGGAGCAACACTTCCGTTAAGATTTAATCTGAATTAGAGTCAAACGATAATTCTTTAGTTAAAAAAGACGACTGTGTTGGTTTTAAAGAAGAGTTTTATGTGAAACTGGGAAAGTTTTATGGAAAGCGACAGAATTCTTTGATAAAACCATAGACAACGCAACATGTTTTAAAGGTCATCCAGGAGGTTAAGAATGTAAAAGCAGCCGTCACTATCGAAACCACTACTATCGAAATGAGACGCTGAAGTTGCTGTAGAGTTTGGGGCTACCCACATCCTACAGAGCGACAGTGGTCGAGAGTTCACCTGCTGACGTTGTTAAGGAATTAATAGATATGTGGCCAGATTACAGAATTGTCCATGGTAGACCACGTCATCCCGACGCACAAGGAAGCATTGAAAGGAGGAACCAGGACGGAGAAAATATTCTTCGTTGTTTGATGGAGGACAATAATTCGACAAAATGGTCAATCGGATGCTACTTTGTACAGTGGCAAAAGAATTCTTCCTTTCACCGAGTTACTGGACATTGGGTGTGAGCCGAAAGTTGGACTTCAAAGTACTGGCTTACCAGAAGCCGTTATTGCGACAGTTAGCATCGAGGAATAGTTGGAAAATGTTTGCAATTCTAACAATCGCAGCAGAATTAACGTGGATAGTGACCATGTCGGCACAAATGGCAGTAACGAACAACGAAGTGAAGAACCGGTACATCCTGTGATCTCATCATCATACCAGTGAAAAGGAACAAATGATACATCTCAAATATTCTGTGTGCCAAAAGGAAATAACGGGTGCTCACACTTGCATTAAATGTAATCAGCCTAGCCTGTACATGTTTTTTGTGGTGAGCCCGACACAGCCGAAGCCGAGGGTTGCGAAAGTAAAGTGTTGTGTTTTATTCGTAAAATAAGGAAAACATGATTTTATTTCTTTTGTACGATCTTTGGCCCAAAAAGGCATACAAAGGGTGGCAGAGAAAATGGTCGGTGAAAGTTACAAGAAACTCCATCCGATAGAAGTTGTTAGTAGTGTACCTATGTCTAAAGTTGATCGTGGGCCCCTGGGCCCTAAGAATATTGTAGGAAAGATCGTAAATTTCAGGAATGGGGTGTATCGAGTGTTTCACTTGGGAAATTATTAAAAAATGGTTTCCACGCCTCGAAATACAACATTCGGCTGCAACGAACGCAGGTATTATATTGGACATACCTATTTCTTTAAGATAGGCGATATCAAAGCAGTCACCATTCGGTGGACAAGGTTTTCAAAAGTGTTGCTATAAACCTGCTAAAAATCAGTGCCGAACAAATCGATGTGCTTGCTTCAAAAATAATACCCAGTGCAACTCAAACTGTCATTTCCGTTAAACATGTGTTAATAAGTAGTCTTTCAGGAAATAACTTCATAATTCACTATTATTATTATAGTTATCATAAATTTCCATTTAAAACATTATGCATAATTACTATTCTTAGTTCAGATTGCGTTATATTCACCTTCTTTTTTCATGGCTGAAGAATGTGTTTCAAAATGTAACCTAGGCAATGGTTGAATGGTTGAAGTGACCTTTAATTAATAATATACTGGATTAATTTCAGTAGAAACTTGTCATTTTCTTCTCGTTTTGTTTCTAATTTTCTTAACACTTTACTGACTATTTAAAATTTTTCCAAGTTAAAAATGGAATTAGTACTTCATCGTACTATTAATTATAGCGACAATACTGCTTTCAAATAAATTTCAAAGAGGCTAGCCTTTTTGCATTGTCATTTACATGTGACTGTGTTTTATAATTAGGCTGCAATGCATCAGGTTTATTATAAAAAGCCAAGAATTTCCAGTCCAATTGAGTAATCGACATTTTTTCTACAGAAAGGCGGCTGATTATAAAAAGGCTGAAGTTGCATATGCGACATATGCACAGCCTGAGCTGTGACGTAGACGGCCGGCTGGAAGCACCCTCACACGCCGGCTCAGCGAGGGATTTTCTAACCAAGCACAAGCACCACAACACTCGGCATAATAAACGTTGTAGAGTGGGGTGACATTCTGTTTCATTCTCAGTGATTCAACCTCATAAATATTTACAATTTAGATGCGAATTAAATTTAAAAATCTACAGCGCACGAAAATGGGATGTTCAACATTTAGTTCAGAAGCCATAAAACGCACTAAACCGATCAGTTTAATTTGTATAAGACGCAACCACGCTGTACGTTGTATGGAAACTTACCACAAAATGGCTGAGGCCATGATATTGCTGGGCGAGATGTATCGGTCAGGCCGCAATTGCATCATCCACTCACCCAGACACGGCAAAGGGAATAACCGGCCACTCTAATGAAGCCCCAGGCTGTTGACATTCACGTCTGAATATGGGCCGCTTACTTTCCCATTCAGAACTGCCTCTGCAGGGCGAGAAGAACTCTGTTGATTCCTGTGCGGCTTTAGATGTCTGCCGACATTCCTTCTTGATTCCTATGGTGTATACTCGATCATAGCCTTGGCTCCGCTATGTAGCCTGCCTCCTTGCAAGTCAATTTTACCACCTGCACTGCTACACCCACGACTCGAGTGGTGGTGGTGATTATTGTTTTAAGAGGAAGTATATAATCAGAGGGAAAAATGGAAAGGACCCGACCCTTCGAAAAATTAAGACGTCGGCGCAGAAAGACAAGGGCCTCGAAGGGTGTGAAAATGAAAAAAATCTCTTGGTCTCAGAAACCTAATATCGTCGGGGTCAGAAAAGAACAAGAGTTAACCAAAAGAGGTCGAATAGAATAGATGAAAGTGAGGAGCTTGGCACAAGTAAGTGGAAACAATGTCAGGACTCAGTTAAGGGCCCCGTGGTCGTCAACCTGCGCTCCCAAGTTTAGAGCTCATGGGCCCCCTTTAGTCGCCTCTTACGACAGGCAAGTGATACCGTGGGTGACGACTCGAGTCCTCCTCCTGATCTACTTGTTTCAGATCCGCTCTCTCAGGCTGATTCCGGTCACAGAACGATCTATCACTCTCTGACAGACTCGAAGGCAGTTCGCGCTGTCCGCAGTGAAAGTAACAGTTTCAAGCTCCTATGCCATCACTGGTAAAATACATGTAATACACTTTCCTCTTGAGGTTCATCGGCATCTGAGGTTTCGCAGGATTTAGTTTAGCCTGTCGAAAGCTGCCAAGATCAGGTTGCCATTTGGTTGACAACCCATAGTTTAATGCTTAATTAGGAAAAAATCTTATTATAATACTTTTAGAGTGGAAATATGAATATATAATTCTCTGACATGTTTGATCCAGCCGATTCTACTTACTCAAAACGCTAGGAATTAGATTAAAATACCGTTTTTTTTTTGCTATGGGCTTTACGTTGCACCGACAAAGATAGGTCTTATGGCGACGATGAGATAGGAAAGGGCTAGGAGTGGGAAGGAAGCGGCCGTAGCCTTAATTAAAGTACAGCCCCAGCATTTTCCTGCTGTGAAAATGGGAAACCACGGAAAAATATCTTCAGGGCTGCCGACAGTGGGATTCGAACCCACTATTTCCTGGATGCAAGCTTACAGCCGCGCGGCCAACTCGCCCGGTAATTATAACTGTACCGGGCGGTACACCTCCACGCCGCTTATTTAAAATTTGCGCCAGTCGAAACTCCTCTGCTGGAGGAAGTCTGAACTTTATTGACCGTATTAATTTTCTACTTTCTCAGAAGATGTCACTACCTGGAAATTTTGGAGTTTTTGAACTGTGTCATTTTCGACGTATTTTGTTTTGCTTGTAGTAAGAAGTGTGAACTTTCTCTTCTAGAGGACACTACCGAAGATCAACAATAGTGCACCCTAGTGCGGAGTGAAAGAACTGTTTTTTGGAGAAAATTTAATTTCAAAAGTTTGTTCCTTGCTAAATTTCTTTCTGTCATTGTTTAAGTTGGCAATATTAACCCTTCCTTTCCCCTTGTTTTGAATGTAGCCAATCCCGAATTTCTTCAATTAATTTTCCACCAATAATGTGTTTCTTTTTCATATTGTGTAGGGGTTTTATTTATCCACCAATAAAGTGATTGTGGGAGGGTGTTTTCTTTCCCCTAACGCCTCGAACCTTCCGCGAGAGCATATAAACTGCTGATTTTTGGGTCTCTGCGCCACTTCTGTTCCATCTTTCAGTGTGTAAAGTACCTAGCAGGGGGCGGGAAGCGCCTCTTTCTTCGGCGGCGGTCAACAACCAGGTAATGGCCGATTAATTACTTCTTTTCTTGCTTGCTCAGCAGTTTAACTCTCGGGGCGGGTCCGAAGTTTTTCCACTATGTAACCTTCCTTAAAATGTAAAGAAACTTGTATCTATTCCATCTTTTAAACTGCATATCGGGATAGAGAGTGCTTAACCCTCTCGAGCTCCCAATCATATTGTTTTGAGGTGAACTTATTTTTCTTAACCTATTCTTCGTTAATGTAATGTAAATTGGTCTTCTCTAAGTCACCTCTGTAGTATGGGATTAGCCCTTGCATTAGCGGCCTAGAGCCCGATCAGGTTTTAAACGAATGTATTAGGAGAGCTGATCGCCTCCTCCCAAATTGTTATTTTAGAGGCCATGTAATTTTCCTTTTTTTTAATTAATAGGCCTCAGTAGGTTGGGTATTTTACCCCTGTGTCTAGGTCCGTAGAGGACAACTTGAAGGTGGAGTTTGGTGTGGCCTTAGATAGGCTTAAAGTTGAGAGCGAGTGGCTCTTTTCGAAAACTGAGTGTTGTATGCCTCGAGGAGGCTTTACTGTGTAATTTGGAGCAAGTGCTCCAGGGTTTGATTGGGGTCTTCTGCCCCGTTGTTGAAATTTGTATGTCGTAAAGTTGGGCTAGTTGCTCAAGAATTGTGTTTTCAGGGCTCGAAGCCCAAATCCTGTAAATACTGTAATTGTACTTTGTTGCCTTGCTACTCCGTACCTGCCATTCTTGTTATTTCTGAATTTTGAAAAGAAAATATAACCTTGTTAAATTTTCAAACAATTTTACTGTAGTAGCTTGAGACCTGTTCACCACCCCGCACCTTCTTTCACCTCTGACTACCGCTAAAACACGGTAACAAGTGGTAGCAGAGCGTGGTTGAATGGGTCTCATTTTAGCCCCTTTTGACGGCTAAACATTGTTCTGTTCCGAACTCTAACCATTTTCTCAGTTGCTGGAATTTTTGAGTTTTTCAAAATTGTTCTGTCATCATGCCCGGCCCTCGCGATGTTCTCCATCTTAACTATTTGCGCAAGGAGGAGTTGATCTATGAATTGACTATTAGAAATGTGCAATCTGGAGGCACGGTTGCGGTAGACACAAACAAGCTTAGAGAGTCCCTTGAATTGCCCATTTCCATCCCCACCTTGGGAGAGAAAGAAATTGACGACTCTCTTTCCACGATCGTCGAGAATATTACTGGGCTAGCCTCTGTAGTTAGTTTTTTTGATGAAAATGATCCTTCTCCTAATCAAATTAAGCGTGTGCAAGCCAGGCTATATCATTTCTCAAATAGAGTTAACGATCTGTTGTCTCTAAAGCTGAATGACGTTCAGAAGAAGGAAGCTAGTACGCTGCTTGAAAATATTTCTGAGTTATCTAGCAAGGTCACTCAATTGTTAACTGGGGAAGTTCCTCCCAAAATTGATCAACCCACCACGATGAATGTAGGTAGCGAGGAAGAGCCTCCTAAGGGAGAAGCCACTAGGATAACCGTTGCCGCTCAAACTATCTCTGCCCCATTGGACAACGAGTCTGAACGCCGTGCATCGTTGAATAATATACGTTCGGAATTAACTTCCTTGCCATTGAAACCTTTATCTACTATGTCACCAGGGTTTAGCAGCTTGCCTCATCCATTGGCAATGTTGCTCAGAGGTATCTCTAAGTTTTCCGTTAATACCACCAGTGACGTAATTTCATTTTTAAGATTTCTAGTTGAATTTCAGGACCATGCCCTTGTGTTTTCTCTTTCTCCATGTCAAATCCTTATGCAATTGGTATTCTCTCTGACAAAATAGTAAGAGCCATAGCTGAACAGTCATCTATTGAAGATTTTCACGCACACTTGCTTGCAAATTTTATTCCTGCTCGCGCGAGGTCATCTCTGATTCAGAAGTACTATTATCGTGTACAGCGCTTGGATGAAAACTTGGCTGATTTCATACAGGACATTAAGTTTTATACTAGGGTGTTTGCTCTTCACTTCCTTGAGGATCAGATTGTACAAGCCATTGTGGAAGGTATCTCACCATCCTATAGGTCATATTTGTGTTTCGCGGCGTGCCCGCAAACCTTCTCTGAACTTGAAGCATTGGCCGTCTCAGCGGAAGGAGTTAGATACGCCGATTCATTGCGTGTCGCGAAAGAACCCCCGCCTTCTTTTAGTAATACTCGGCCTCCACCTCGCCGACCAGTCACACCCCGTAAATGCTATGCTTGCGGGTCACCCGACCACCTTCGGAACAAGTGCCCATTGATCAAGTCTAGTGTGACAAGGAATGGAGCTGGTGCATCACAAGGCTGTTTTAAATGTGGGGCTTTCTCACATATCGCCAAGAATTGCCCAAACTCAAATAGCACCCCCTCCTGCTCAACTTCTGGTGCGAATTCCACCAATGCCAATAATAAAATGTGACTAGCGGCTTCGGCTGAGTCGATTAATTCTGCTTCTCAAGGCTCAGCCCCTGGCAAAAAGATCGTGAATTCTGGGAACGTTCAGTTTGCCAATTCATCTTTTGAATGCCCTAAAGAATGTCTTAGGATTGCGGCGGATACCCCCGCACCGGTTCCTTTTCTTAAGATTGAGTTAAATAATGAACCTGTAACAGCTCTATTAGATTCAGGCAGCGTTTGTTCTGTTATTTCGGATCAATGGTATTCTAAATTGAAATCTGTTTGTAAGCTACCTGACTACGGCTCATCACCTGTCCAATATGTTTCGGCTAATTCTTCTCCATTAGAAATTCTCGGTTCTGTAAATGTCAAAATTCGTATCTTTAAATTTACATGGAAAATTAAATTGTTTGCGGCTAAGCACCTGTCTTGCCCCATCATATTGGGAGCTGACTTTATTTCTCACACTGGTCTTGTGCTCGATCTTCAGAGTAAGTCGTGCACATTCAAATTTGCGTCCAATTGTAAAATCCTCTTGTTAAAATGTAATTCTGCATCATGTTCATCTATTTCGCCTACCCAGGATGAGATGTTGTTAGACCTTAGACATCTACCTGAGGAGCAGGCTGATAGTATTCGTACATTATGTCAGTCGTTTCCAGAGGTGTTCTCTGATACTCTTGGTGTTACTGACCTTATCGAATACAAAATTGAGGTCACGGATTCGGTTCCTGTCCGTTTTCCACCTTATAGGCTCTCTCCACCAAAAATGAAGGCTCTGAAAGAAATCATCGATCAGATGTTGAAGGACGGTATTATTAGACCCTCTAAGTCGGCGTATTCTTCGCCTATTTTTTAGTCCCGAAACCCCAAGGAGGCTTCAGGCCTGTCATTGACTATAGGGCTCTCAATCGGAAGGTGGTGTTACAATCTGTGCCCCTTCCTGACCTTCATTCTTGTTTTTCATGGTTTCGTAAGGCCAAGTTCTTTACTATCTTGGACTTGAATCAGGCCTATAATCAAATTCCCCTTGCCGAAGAGTCTAAACATCTTACAGCGTTTGCCACGGACTGGAACTTGTATGAATACAACCGCGTGCCTTTCGGGCTCCCCACGGGAGCAGCTGTACTCACTAGGCTGCTAGATAGGGTCTTCTCCGACATCAAATTTGAGTACTTGTACCACTACTTAGATGATGTCGTCGTATTTTCAGGGACTTTTGAAGAACATCTAGATCATCTGCGAGAAGTTCTCGATCGCCTTCGTAAGGCTGGGTTAACTGTCAAGTTGTCCAAGGTTGCCTTTGCTAAGCCCTCTATGTCATTCCTAGGGCATATTGTGTCACCTGATGGTGTAGCAGTCGATCATTCTAGAACACAGGCCATCCGTGATTTTAAACCTCCCAAGGACGTTAAAGGTATCGCCAGGTTCATTGGTATGGTGAATTTCTTCAGGAAGTTTATTCCTAACTTCGCTAATAGAGCGGCGCCCTTAAACCTTCTTCGTAGGAAAGGCATCAAATTCGAGTGGGGTCCTTCTCAACAAGCCGCTTTTGAAGATCTTAAATTAGCTCTCTGTAATGCCCCTGTCCTTGCTATGCCTGATTTCTCAAAGAAATTCATCGTCCAAACTGACGCGTCGTCGTCAGCAGTAGCTGCAGTCCTTCTTCAAGAGACTGAACTAGGGAGGCGCCCCATCGCCTATGCATCTAGGACTCTATCGGCTCAAGAAGCAAAATACTCCATCTATGAGCTCGAAGGGTTGGCAGTCTTATTTGCCTTAGAGAAGTTCCGTCTCTATCTGGAACACGTCAAATTCGACCTGGAGACAGATAATCAAGCTTTAAGTTGGGTCTTAGGTAGGCCGCGTCGTACTGGTCGTATAGCCCGTTGGGCCATCCGTATTTCTGCCTTCCAATTCGATGTCAGGCATATCCGAGGTACCGAAAATGTTGTTGCTGATGGACTCAGCCGTATGTTTTCCAACGACGTCGAGACCCACGAACCGGTCGACAGTTCATCACCTCCCGAGTCCATACTATCTGGTGTTAATGCCATCTTAACTGATGCTCCCATGCTCTTCAGGGATATCGAGAAATACCAACGTGAAGATCCGACGCTGGCTCCGATAATGGAAACCCTTTCTTCTGGGGAACATGTTGTCCCTTATGTTCTGAGGAATTGTGTTCTATGTTGCCCATCGAGGCAGGATAAGATGATGACAGTTGTCGTTCCAGCTGTTCTTGTACCTATGATCTTCAAGTATTATCATGAGACCCCATTAGGAGGGCACCTTGGTATCTTTAAAACTCGTGAAAAGATTCGTGAAATGTTCATCTGGAAAGGTATGGACGGTGAAATCCATGAACTAGTGAAGGCTTGCAAATCCTGTTTGCTTAGTAAACCAACCATGTCCACCAAGGTAGGCCTTTTGTCTTCTCATCAAGCGTCGCGCCCCATGGAACGCCTGTATATTGATTATGTAGGACCCTTCCCCCAGTCAAAGGGAAATGCCAACAAGTCATCTTTGTGTGCGTAGATGGCTTTACTAGATTTTCCTGGTTATTTCCGACTAAGCTGGCTACCGCTCAGTCTACCATTACTTGCTTAAATTCTATTTTTGCCTCTTTTGGTCCGTGCCAATACATCGTGTCTGATAATGCTAAGGCGTTCACATCAAATCTTTTTCGTAAATTCTGTTTTGACTTGTCCATCTCTCATGTAACTACTTCTGCTTATTACCCTCAACCATCTCTGGCTGAACGGGTTAACCGTAATCTCAGGTCCGCGCTTATTGCCTATCATCATGAAGATCATTCCAGGTGGGACACGTCCCTGCATTGGTTAGCTTTTGCTTTGAATTCGGCGGTTCATGAATCACATAAATTTACTCCAGCCGCTTTGATGTTCAAGTTTGTTCCCAACACGCCGCTCTCTAACCTCTGGTCTCTGAGTGACATTCTACCCGAGACAATAGATCCGAACAACATTAAAGATCTTTGGAAGAAGGCTAAAGCCAATCTTAAAGTGTCTCATGAAAAGGTTAGGGAAAGGTATGATCGTGGACGGAGACCCACCCCTTTGAAGGTAGGTGACCAAGTAATGGTCAAGAATTTTGTTCCCGCGGGCAAACTTGCCCCCAGATTCCATGGGCCGTGTGTCATTCTCGATTTTCTTACGCCGGTTACCTTGTTATTAAGCAATCCAGCCACCGAGAGGATATTTAGGGTTCACTTGTCACAGGTGAAACCTGTATAATTTCTGTGCTAACTTGCCTTATATTATTTTGAAAGGAATATAAAGGTTATATTTTTTTTTGAGTTTTCTCTTTTAAGGCATTCTGCCCCTTCTATAATATTTTGTTTCATATGTAAGATTTTTGTAAACCCTCCCCGCACCGTTAAACTGCCATTCTGTCCTTACCACGGCCATTACCACGCTCCCGTCTCCTGCTTCACTACACACAGGGGCTGGCTTATATTAATACCATGGATATCTGCACGCCGCTGGCCCCTCAACCTCTCCACAAGCCTGTGCCCTCAAAAAAGATGATGGTCCAACAATATTTTGCCGCCTAGCTTTAATGTTTCAGTGCCCCCGCAGCCGCGCGGCGCTGTACCGCGACTGGGTTTGAGGATGGGCCCCCTCGACCCCAGCGAGGACGACATGTGCACGGCGAGCCGGAGCTCTCCTCCCGGCCAAGGCTGATGTGCGGCGCACGACCTGCTTTTTGCCCGCAGCCTGTATATCTTCACCGCGGGCGCGGCGTGTTTCTACACCACTGCTCCCCTCATAGTGCGGGCGAGCGGTATCTCAGGGTACTTGAGGGGTCCGAGCGGCCTCCTCTGGACGCAAGCTGCAACGGCCGGTCTGGCCATCCAACTTAATCAACAGCAACTACATGGACATTCCAGTTCAACATTACTACCTTTTCTTGGATTTTTCTGCAATACATGGTGGACTTAGAAAATTTTTCCTCAACTTTAAAAACTTAAGTTTATCTTCTGAATTCAACTACTACAAACATAAAGACTTTACTTCACCAAGTCACAACAAAAATTTTGAAACTGAATCAAACCAAATTAAGAAAATCTTATAAATGCTTCTGCAATCAATCTTCATATCCACTTCATAACTTGGACTTTGTTTCAAACAGATTTCATGTGTCACCCCTGGAGGAACTTTTGGGGGGGGGGGGGAGGTCTGTACCGGGCGGTACACCTCCACGCCGCTTATTTAAAATTTGCGCCAGTCGAAACTCCTCTGCTGGAGGAAGTCTGAACTTTATTGACCGTATTAATTTTCTACTTTCTCAGAAGATGTCACTACCTGGAAATTTTGGAGTTTTTGAACTGTGTCATTTTCGACGTATTTTGTTTTGCTTGTAGTAAGGAGTGTGAACTTTCTCTTCTAGAGGACACTACCGAAGATCAACAATAGTGCACCCTAGTGCGGAGTGAAAGAACTGTTTTTTGGAGAAAATTTAATTTCAAAAGTTTGTTCCTTGCTAAATTTCTTTCTGTCATTGTTTAAGTTGGCAATATTAACCCTTCCTTTCCCCTTGTTTTGAATGTAGCCAATCCCGAATTTCTTCAATTAATTTTCCACCAATAATGTGTTTCTTTTTCATATTGTGTAGGGGTTTTATTTATCCACCAATAAAGTGATTGTGGGAGGGTGTTTTCTTTCCCCTAACGCCTCGAACCTTCCGCGAGAGCATATAAACTGCTGATTTTTGGGTCTCTGCGCCACTTCTGTTCCATCTTTCAGTGTGTAAAGTACCTAGCAGGGGGCGGGAAGCGCCTCTTTCTTCGGCGGCGGTCAACAACCAGGTAATGGCCGATTAATTACTTCTTTTCTTGCTTGCTCAGCAGTTTAACTCTCGGGGCGGGTCCGAAGTTTTTCCATTATGTAACCTTCCTTAAAATGTAAAGAAACTTGTATCTATTCCATCTTTTAAACTGCATATCGGGATAGAGAGTGCTTAACCCTCTCGAGCTCCCAATCATATTGTTTTGAGGTGAACTTATTTTTCTTAACCTATTCTTCGTTAATGTAATGTAAATTGGTCTTCTCTAAGTCACCTCTGTAGTATGGGATTAGCCCTTGCATTAGCGGCCTAGAGCCCGATCAGGTTTTAAACGAATGTATTAGGAGAGCTGATCGCCTCCTCCCAAATTGTTATTTTAGAGGCCATGTAATTTTCCTTTTTTTTTAATTAATAGGCCTCAGTAGGTTGGGTATTTTACCCCTGTGTCTAGGTCCGTAGAGGACAACTTGAAGGTGGAGTTTGGTGTGGCCTTAGATAGGCTTAAAGTTGAGAGCGAGTGGCTCTTTTCGAAAACTGAGTGTTGTATGCCTCGAGGAGGCTTTACTGTGTAATTTGGAGCAAGTGCTCCAGGGTTTGATTGGGGTCTTCTGCCCCGTTGTTGAAATTTGTATATCGTAAAGTTGGGCTAGTTGCTCAAGAATTGTGTTTTCAGGGCTCGAAGCCCAAATCCTGTAAATACTGTAATTGTACTTTGTTGCCTTGCTACTCCGTACCTGCCATTCTTGTTATTTCTGAATTTTGAAAAGAAAATATAACCTTGTTAAATTTTCAAACAATTTTACTGTAGTAGCTTGAGACCTGTTCACCACCCCGCACCTTCTTTCACCTCTGACTACCGCTAAAACACGGTAACAATAACATTTAGAAACACTGCAATATACCTGTAAAAGATACTTTATGAATAATAAATGACATGTTTCGTTCTACAAGAGCATCCTCAGAATAGCTTTTTACCATGCGTGTATATATACAATATTGTTTACGCGGTTAAAGTGGCATTAAGGGACTTTTACATTCATATTTGTCTCACTGGTTCATAATATCACCAATTCACAATCAAAGACAAGTTTACACAAGGTAAACAATTTTGTACATATACAGTATATCCATGGCCTGGTGGCCATGATCGTTAAGGCGTCAAGTCTATATGGTTCTACACCGCAGAGAGCCAGTTCGAGTCCCGTTGGTAGAAACAATTCTCACTATCAGAATGTTGGCCGGCAGGGTAGGAGAGTTGGTGGTATACAATTTCCAATCACTAGATTGCGTGCCAAAATTCTGGATTCAATTCCAAACCCCTCCGCAGTGCTCATATGAAGTGAGGGCATATGACGCTGTTGGTGGTCATTCGTCCATCGGACGGGGACGTAAAGCCTTGAGCAAACCCCTTGGTGCCATTCAAAAGGAGTAGGCTAGATGCAGGCACCGGTTTCACCCTCTCCCTTCCTACTATCATAACACGTTATTCATTTTACCTCATTAATTCCTCTGATGGGGTTGACATCAGGAAGGGTATCCGATCATAAAACCTCGCTACGAAGATTAAAATGGCGTATTGGATTTAGTGCCGTGAGTGTCCGAGGACAAGTTCGGCTCGCCAGATGCAGGTGTGTTGATGTGACACCCGTAGACGACCTGCGCGTCGTGATGAGGATGAAATGATGATGAAGACGACACGTACACCCAGCCCCCGTGCAAGCGAAATTAACCGATTATGGTTAAAATTGCCGACCCTGTCGGGAATCGAACCCGGGACTCCTGTGACCAAAGGCCAGCATGCTAACCGTTTAGCCGTGGAGCCGGACACAGATTGATCTCACTTCATACTCGACTCCGTAGAGAGGACAAGGGTTGGACATACACATGCATGGTTGAAAGTTATGTTATTGAATCTGAGGATGTTCTTGTACAACGAAACATGTCATTCCTTAAGAGTGGTTTTTACAGGTTTGTTATGGTGTTTCTAAAAGTTCTAATTCTTCTTTCCACAGACTGAAACACTTAAGAGGTGTATTAACTGAGTCGACACTGAAAAAGAATGGTTTCTTTCTTAACAGAAAAGTATGCATAGTACCTCTCCTCTACTGGAGGGGAAAGATCAAGTTGCTAGTAGAGAGTTCTACTATACATGATCATTACTGTGTAGTCTCTTACCAGAGTTGATGTTCTGGCCGAAGTGCTGGAAAGTCTTTATCGAGGCTCCGGCAGGTGCATGGCTCAGGATGAGAGGAAGTGCTGACTGTAATGAAAAACAGAGCCCAATCATAAGAGGACAGGAAATGATTATTACACACGTGGCACGGAACACCAACATGATATATTGATTTATGAAAATGATTAAATCTATAATAATGGTTCATGGTGTGGATTACTAGAGTCACGTCCTAGTTCGTGAACCATGTGCAACAGCTGAGTGGCCTAGTAAGTGGTCATGAGAGTCGGGATACCAGTAGCTATAGAATGGGAGTGTGCATCTCGGACATATTCTGAGTCATGGCCCTCCTTGTGCTCAGGCGGCTAGGACTGTGCAATCCACGTTGTCCCTAACCCGTTAGAGGAGAGATTCTCACTTGGACGATCTGTAAGTAGGATAGCATCCTGCTTCATGAATTTACCGAGCTCAGAACATTATAAGCAAGCCTCGGACCTGTGGGAATAACGGAGTCCCACTCCCATTTGATAAGCGAGGGACTTCTTGGAAACAACTTGGCGAACGAAGTGGAATTTGATGGGGAGCTATCAGTATTAATGTGGTTTACAGAAGAAAGAAAGTAGAACTGGCTGAGTCAGCAAAAAGGATGCATCTGGATGTGCTAGGTGTAAGTGATATTCGGGTAAGGGGAGATAATGAGGAAGAGATGGGAGATTATAAAGTGTACTTGACGGTTAAAAAGAGAAGGGCAGAGTGTGGGTTAGGGCCTTTTATCAGGAATACTATTGCACGCAACATAGTTTCTGTTAGGCACATAAATGGGCGAATGATGTGGGTAGATTAGGACGAGAATTGTGTCAGTGTATTCACCATGTGATGGTACAGATTAGGATGTTGACAAATTTTATGAAGCATTGAGTGACATAGTAGTTAGGGTCCACACCAAGGATAAGTTAGTGCTAAGAGGCGATTCCAATATGAGAGCTGGAAATAGAACTGAAGGATACGAAAGGGTGATTGGTAAATGCGGGGAATATAGGAGGCTAGTGGGAATGGGAAGCGTTTGCTGGACTTTTGTGCTAGTGTTCGATTCCCGGCTCTGCCACGAATTTTTTTGCAAAGTGGTACGCTGGAACGAGGTCCACTCAGCCTCGGGAGCTCAACTGATTAGAGGTGGGTTCGATTCCCACCTCAGCCATCCTCGAAGTGGTTTTCCGCGGTTTCCCAACTCTCCTCCAGGCAAATGCCGGCATGGTACCTAACTTAAGGCAACGGCCGCTCCCTTCCCTCTTCCTTGTCTATCTCTTCCAATCTTCCCATCCCCTCGCAAGGCCCCTGTTCAGCATAGCAGGTGAGGCCGCCTGAGCGAAGTACTGGTCATCCTCCCCAGTTGTATCCAGAGTCTGAAGTTCCAGGACACTGCCCTTGAGGCGGTAGAGGTGGGATCCCTCGCTCAGTCCGAGGGAAAAAGCCGTACCTGGAGGGTAAACAGTTTAAGAAAGAAAGAAAGTACAAAAGTCAAGGTCGTGAGAGATTCATTGTACTGTATTTTTCTTGTAAAGAAGGCATAGAGTTCGCCTGTGTGGTGTAGTGGTTAGTGTGATTAGCTGCCAACCCCGGAGACCCCGGTTCGAGTCCCACCTCAGCCATCCTGGAAGTGGTTTTCCGTGGTTTCCCCACTTCTCCTCCAGGAAAATGCCGGGATGGTACCTAACTTAAGGCCATGGCCGCTTCCTTCCCTCTTCCTTGTCTATCTCTTCCAATCTTCCCATCCCCCCACAAGGCCCCTGTTCAGCATAGTAGGTGAGGCCACCTGGGCGAAGTACTGGTCATCCTCCCCAGTTGTATCCCCCGACCCAGAGTCTGAAGCTGCAGGACACTGCCCTTGAGGCGGTAGAGGTGGGATCCCTCGCTGAGGCCGAGGGAAAAACCGTCCCTGGAGGGTAAAAAGGTTAAGAAGGAGAAGAAGAAGACATAGAAATCTATAACTGGTACCAAGTTCAGCTATTGAAACCTTCTCGTTTTCTCAATATTGCTGTGAATGACGGACAGAATTAAGGATTTTATATATATAGATATGGCTATCAAAGACTGCATACTAAATAATATTTTGGTCGTTATTATAAACGATACACAAGCATTACAACTCTTATTATTATATTCCACGTGTTAGCAAAATAACTCTATAAAGCGCGAAATTCTGTTTGTGTTGTCAAACTATAATTTTCAGTAAGGTGTGTTTTATGGAACTTTGAAACATAACTTTTGGTATATTTCTATATACCGTAGCATGTGTCAACATCAGGTAAATGCTCCGAGCCATCAAGCTGTTTTCCAGCAACGCTGATTTTATGGCAAAACGATTACTACCATTAAATTCACGATATGTTAATTGATCATTCTTCCGAGTCTCATTGAAATCTGTTCGGTCCAACCCAAACAGATCTCTTGTTAGTATTCAGGCTACGGAGAGTGGAAGTTGTTACTTTACAGTAGCTTTCATGGCCTATGCGAAATGACTGTTTTAATAATACTCCTCAACAACATCGGGTTTGGTCACCTAACGTTGGTCTCTAAGGAATGACTCTTAATATATCTCCCCCATTACTATTGAAGCTAGCGATTCATAGTTATTTTCTGACCGTTGTGTTGTATTCTGCGTTGCCACGCATGCAGTGAAGAGACCCACAAGTTCTTTTCAGCCTTATGCGTGTGAAAACCTACAACCTGTTTTCCAGTCAATGACCGGGTCAGGGATGTAATGAATGAAGCAGATATTGATTTACTCCACGTGTTAGCAAAATAGCTCTATAAAGTACGATGGGGTCGCCACTCCCAAAGTGATTTATTAATGACTGATAGATGCTATGAAATGAGAATGGTGAGTGTTGCTGGAATGAAAGATGACAGGGAAAACCGGAGTATCCGGAGAAAAACCTGTCCCACCTCCGCTTTGTCCAGCACAAATCTCACATGGAGTGACCGGGATTTGAACCACGGCATCCAGCGGTGAGAGGCCGACGCGCTGCCGTCTGAGCCACGGAGGCTCCTCCTTATGTGTGTCCCATACCATATTTTTTTGGATGTTTCGACAATGGCTGCAATAGGCTAAAAACACCTTGTATTTACGCAGCTCTTGAACAGTCATGGAACGACAACTTTGGCTCTTTTACCAGAACTTGACATTTGTGTGATAGATGTGTACAGCTTATTTTACTGTAAATTATCTTCACTACACTCATAAAAGTCAGGCTCATCATCATACCCTAAAGTTTCTAAAGTATAATCTTCCTTCATAATTCCTTTACTTTTCTGCGTACCCATCTCAGAGGACAGCTGTGAAAGAAAAACACAAAGCACATAATTATCTTCAAAATACGGTAAGGTGATTTATGAATCGTCCTTCGTCTGAGCAGAGCATGTGATGAAGAACAAAATTACAATGTCAGACTGAACTCGGAAGTGGAGAATAGTGCACTGCTTGAAATCCGAGTTAACTCATCATGTTGACAACCGAGTTAACTCATCGTGTTGACAACCGAGTTAACTCGGGCATGGGGTGGAGTTAACTCATCGTGTTGACAACCGAGTTAACTCGGGCATGGGGTGGAGTTAACTCATCGTGTTGACAACCGAGTTAACTCGGGCATGGGGTGGAAAAGGTACAAGTCGCATGTATGAGGCATTTTTAGTGATTTGCAAGGAGTTGAACTATTTTTACGTTTATATTGTAACAAGAAAGTCACAGGCAGTAGATTTCGGGATGTAATATTTTATCAATCAATCAATAAATCAATCAATCAATCAATCAATGATCTGCGTTTAGGCTGGTCGCTCAGGTGGCAGATTCTCTATGAATTGTTTGCCTCATATTTACATTTATTTATAATTGTTTCCCTAATTTTTTCTTGAATATTTTCAACAAACTTGGAAATTTACCGAACATCTCCCTTGATAATTTATTCTAATAGTTTATTCCTCGTCCTATAAATGAATAATTGTCCCAATCTTTCCTCTTGAGTTCCAACTTTATCTTCATATTATGATCTTTTTTTAAAAGTTCCACTCAAGCTTATTCTTCTACTTACGTCATTCCACGCCAACTCACCACTGTAGGATTGTAAAATAATATCAGTAAAGTAGAGTAGAGACATGTCCGAATAATAATGACTGCATTTATTTAACCAAATGATTGCTTACTTACAATATTTGTTTCCTTCTGGTTATAGGACACGTTAAGGTCCAAGATGTCGACGCAGATGGGTTGAGTCACAGCTCCGTCTGAACAAAAATGCCGTCCAACGAACGTGATTAGCTGCGTACGAGGTAAAATCAGGTATATTCCGAGCAGATTTGACAGCCACTGAAACACAACGATCGGTGTTACAAAGTTCGTTTTTTTCTTTTAGCCCTGTCAGACCAGAGAATAACATGTTTACAAAAACTTGTGTTCTATATTTCCTCGTGTTGTTCTAAAATTAGTACAGGGACAAAAAGACTGTTGGAATTGATTTACTAAAAGAAGCAAGGGTAATACTTGAGTATTGCAATAAGGATGTCACATATATCAAACAATAAACTTTGTTATCTGTGGAGATATACAGTATACACATTAAGTCCTGGACCAACAAAAGTAACAATAGTATGCCAGTAAACCAATGATGTAACCCCAAAAGAAATTGGTATATTGGTATTTAATGAACCATGTAAGCACACAGACCAAGTAGTAAAATACGCTCCAGTGATAAAATTAACACCACATATAGAAAGTACAGATATGGACAAAAGTATTCATACCCCTAGCCATCCAATATAAAATGCTTTATTGCTGGACCAATACGGAGTACAGGTCAAAATTACAAATCGAAACGTATACCTTGTACAGCAGTGGTCATTACAAAGCACAAAATAAACTGGAAGTAAACAACAGTACGGTACATAACAAACCAACAAATGCGTACTCCATGACACTACTTGTCTGGACATAGGTATTCATACCTTACATTTAAAAATGGGGTTTGAACGAGTAAAGAGGAACCTGTGTTGTTCCGTGGCATTAGTTGTGTAGCAGATGCAGACAGAGACGTACTGATCAGCTGGTCATAGACAGTACTAGACCAATGGCGAGGAAAACCAAGGAGACATCTGTTGAAGAGAGACGCCTTCTACGCCTTCACCACCAAGGAAAATAGTATTCCGAGATCAGAAACATCATTGGAAGAAGTTAACCAACTGTGTAAAGCATCATACAAAGGTTAAAAGGACAGGTTGTTCTTATAAGCAAGAAAAGAAGTGGACGTCCGAAGGAACTGACCGTACGAGGAGAAAGGTTAATAGTAACCACAATTAAAAAACAAGCTCAAACTACATCTTCGGCAATAGCATCGCAGCTGGCAGAATATTTCCATCATGCGGTGTCAAACAAAATAATAAGGAGGGTCGTTCATCGTGCTGGGTATCAATCTAGGGTCCCAAGAAAGAAACCGCGCATAACGAAAGTGAATCGACGGAAGAGAATACAATTTACAAAAGAATGTGTGACGAAAGATCATGCGTTTTGGTCGACAGTGATGTTTACAGATGAGAGTAAACTTAATATTTTCCGAAGTGATGGACGCATTTTAGTGTGGAGACGCCCTGACACAGAGCTCGATGAACAGAACCTCGTTACCACTGTGAAGCACGGCGGGGGTGGGGTTATGGTGTGGGGCTCAATGGCCGCTTCAGGTGTCGGGGAGTTGGTATTTACGGACAGATTTCAATATTTGAACACCCTGAAAGAAAACGTTCGCAAAAGCACCGAAGAGCTTGGGATTGCTAATGAGTTTTACTTCCTACATGACAATGATCCCCAAACATACGGCGGAAATTGTTCGTTTGTGAGTACTCTACAACACGCCGCGCACATTAAAAACTCCTCCCCAATCGCCGGATACCAACCTCATTGAACATCTATGGAGTGAATTGGAGTCCAGACGAAGAAAACACCACATAACAAGTAAAACACACTTGAAACAGTTACTGCAACAGGAATGGGGGAACATATCATATAAACTAACACGGAAACTGGAGTACCCAATGCCCAGTAGGTTAAAAGAAATAATATACAGGAAAGGCAAACAAACGCGCTACTGATTGAGTTGTGAACTCTTTTGTAATACGGTATGAATACTTACGTCCAGACAAGTAGTGTCATGGAGTACGAATTTGTTGCTTTGTTATGTACTGTTATTTACGTCCAGTTTATTTTGTGCTTTGTAATGACCACTGCTCTACAAGGTATACGTTTCGATTTGTAATTTTGACCTGTACTCCGTATTGGTCCAGCAATAAAGTATTTTGTGTTGGATGGGTTGGGGTATGAATACTTTTGTCCATGTCTGTATGTAGTTCCAGATGTTCTATTGGAATATGAATGTTGTGAATACTTGAACAGTAAGATGAAACTGCAAGATTTAGATTTAAAAGCAATTTCATTACACAATCTCCTCTCTAATGTAAATGATTTTAAACACGCAGAATTGAACCCAAGTGCCCAGCCTGTCCAGTTCCTTAGGATCACGACAGGTAATAATCTTATCAATTTCTTTGCCTTCATCGCAGCAGCACGATGTGTTCTGGGTGATTTTTGACAAAAGAGTAGTATAATAAAAATGTTGCAAACATTGGGCTGGGAAGGAGTAAGGAGACGGCCTGCTCGACTAAGTGGCATGCTCTGAGCTGTCCGTGGAGAGATAGGTTGGAATTACATTAGTAGATGAATAAGGTTTAATAAAAAAAACAAGAAACCAAATCGCACGGCACTTAACGCCTTTGAAACGGCTATGACCTGCCCAGGGGCCGCTGCTCAGCCTGAAGGCCTGCAGATTACCAGGGGCCGTGTGGTCACCACGACGCATCCTCTCGGCCGTTATTCTGGGCTTTCGAGACCGGGGCCGACATATCACTCTCATATAGCTCCTCAATTCCAATCACGGAGGCTGAGTGGACGTCGAACCATCCCTCAAGTCGAGAGAAAAATCGCTGACCTGGCCGGGAATCAAACCCGGGGCCTCCGGGCGAGAGGCAGACACCCCTACACCACGGAGCCGGCCTAAATGAGCTTTAATAGAGGTTTTAAAACTTGATAAAACCATAAAATGAAGATAAAGTTGGATTTCAAGAGGATTAATTGGGTCAAATGTTCATTTATAGGAAAATGAAATAGAGGTTGGAATAATTTTCCCAGGGAGTTCGATAAATTTCGAACTTTTTGAAATTATAGGATAAGACTATAGACTATAGCTGCAGTTTGTCCCCTCTCATTTTCAAAGTTTAAATATAACAGGCGGTTAAGAAAATCAAAGAGGAATTTGGGAATCATAACCCAAGTAGAGGAAATCAGTACTCTGAGATTTGCCGATGATACAGTTACGCCTATTTTATGTGAGTCTGCAGAAAATAGGGAGAAATTTCTGAAATGTATGGACACAGTCTTGGAAGAGTACAAGATGAAAATAAATAAATCCAAAACAACGTATAATACACATGTGGTTCTATCTTTCAGATTGGTCGTAAATGTTTCTCCAAACGGTTGCAATGTTATACCTAAGTACTTGCTCGATTATTATACCTGCAGCTTTTCTCCTGCCAAGAATAAGTGATGTCTTTATCGTGGAGTCGTAGCTTTCCTCCGTTTCTGAACACCATGGTTATGTTTTTTGTCTTATTTATATGTTGACTGTTTAGGCCATTTAGGTTTGCTGAGGTTGCAAGGTTTTCCAAGGTATCGTGCACGTCCTCTCGTGACAAGTGTAAAAACTACCTCACCAGTTTATTATCTCACGCTTGTATACTCGTATCACTTACAGAAAATGTAAAAATAAATTGAAGCTGAGTTGGGAGAAGATCAGTTTGGCTTCAGACGAAATGTAGGAATACGTGAAGCAATCCTAACATTACACCTGACCTTAGAGCATCGAATTCAGAACGAAAAGCCCATGTAGATCTAGGAAAGGCATTCGATAATGTTGATTGGACCAAGATATTTGAGATTCTGAAGGTGATCGGGATCAGATACCGAGAAGGAAGGATTATCTACAGTCTGTACAAAAATCACACTGCTGTGATAAAAATCGAAGGCTATGAAGAAGAAGTAGCAATCCAAAAAGGAGCGAGTCAAGGCTGCACTTTGTCTCCTCTCCTTTTCAAAGTTTATATACGTTTGTTTGTCCAACCCTTGTCCTGTTTCTCTACGGGGTCGGGTATGAGGTGAGATGAATCTGTCGTAGCGGGTTTTTATAACCGGATGCGCTTCCTGATGTCAACCTCATCAGAGGAATTAATGACAGATGTGATATATGATAGTAGGGAGAGGGTGAAACCCGGTGCCGGCACGTAGCCTACTCCTGTCGAATAGCACAAGGGGTCTGCTCAAGGCTTGATATCCCCATAGGACGGACGAATCACTATCAACAGCGTCATATGCCCTCACCATGTGAGCATTGCGTAGAGGTTTGGAATTTAATCCAGGCTTTTGGCACGCAATCTAGGGATTAGAAATTGTATACCACCACCTTCCCTACCCTACCGGCCAACATTCTAATGGTGAAAATTATTTCGACTAACGGGACTCGAACCGGCTAACCTCTGTGTCAGATCGTTTAGACTTCAACGCCTTATCGATCATGACCACCAGGCGGGCTTTCAAAGTTTATATATAACAGGCCTTAAAGAAAATCAAAGAGGAATATGAGAATCACAACGCAAGTAAAGGAAATCAGTACTCTGAGATTTGCCGATGATACAGTTATAAAATACGCCTATTTTATGTGAGTCTGTAGAAAGAATCGGGAGAAATTTCTGAATGGTATGGACACAGTCTTGGAAGAGTACAAGATGAAAATAAATAAATCCAAAAGAAAGTATACAAGTCCGCCTCTGTGATGTAGTGGTTAGTGTGATTAGCTGCCACCCCCGGAGGCCTGGGTTCGATTCCCGGCTCTGCCACGAAATTCGAAAAGTGGTACGAGGGCTGGAACGGGGTGCACTCAGCCTCGGGAGGTCAACTGATTAGAGGTGGGTTCGATTCCCACCTCAGCCATCCTGGAAGTGGTTTTCCGTGGTTTCCCACTTCTCCTCCAGGCAAAATCCGAGATTGTACCTAATTTAAGTCCACGGCCGCTTCCTTCCCTCTTCCTTGCCTATCCCTTCCAATTTTCCCATCCCCCCGCAAGGCCCCTGTTCAGCATAGCAGGTGAGGCCACCTGGCGAGGTACTGGTCATCCTCCCCAGTTGTATCCCCAATGTCTCACGCTCCAGGACACTGTGAATGAATCAGTAAATCAATATGCACTTAGGGTTATCGCCCAGGTGGCAGATTCCCCATCAGTTATTTTTTCTTAAATGACTTCAAAGAATTTGGAAATTTACGTGATATTTCCCTTGATAAATTATATTCATCCATAATTCATCTTCCAATAAATGAATATTTGCCCCAGTGTGTCTTCCTGAATTCCAATTTTATCTTTATATTATGATCTTTCCTTCTTTTAAAAGATCCACTCAAGTTTATTCGTCTACTAATGTCATTACACGCCTTCACTCCGCTGACAGCTCGGAACATATCACTTAGTCGAGCAGCTCGTTTCCTTACACCCAAATTTCCCCAGACCATAGTTTGCTACACTGCTGTTTTTGCGGAAATCACCCAGAACAAATCATGCTATTTTCCTTTGGATCTTGTCCAGTTCTCGTGTCGGGGAAAGCTGGTGTGGGTCGCGTACACTAGAGGGTGATTGGGGATTTAAACGAAACTATGAAATGGGTATGTGGCAAATTGGGAGTGAGATTTGTAGATCCTAATGGGTGAGCAGAATATAGGAATATGCGTTCAGATGCTCTTCACTTGGACCGCAACGGTACATGTAAGTTAGAGCGTTTGTTTAGACGAGTTACAGGGAGGTACGTACACTCAGGGAATGGACTAGAGAGCGGCGATGACAGTATAGGAAGCAAGTAAGGATGACCTAAAACTGTTAGTGTTAAACTGTAGACCTATTGTAAAGATACACTGACTGACAGAGCAAATGCAACACCAAGAAGGAGTGGTCAGAACTTTATGCCAATTGCAGGGTAGACTGACGACACTGAGGTATGCTCATGATGTGAAATGCGCCGCTGTGCTGCGCACGTAGCGAACGATAAATGGGACACGGCGTTGGCGAATGGCCCACTTCGTAACGTGATTTCTCAGCCGACAGTCATTGTAGAACGTGTTGTCGTGTGCCACAGGACACATGTATAGCTAAGAATGCCAGGCTGCCGTCAACGGAGGCATTTCCAGCAGACAGACGACTTTACGAGGGGTATGGTGATCGGGCTGAGAAGGGCAGGTTGGTCGCTTCGTCAAATCGCAGCCGATACCCATAGGGATGTGTCCACGGTGCAGCGCCTGTGGCGAAGATGGTTGGCGCAGGGACATGTGGCACGTGCGAGGGGTCCAGGCGCAGCCCGAGTGACGTCAGCACGCGAGGATCGGCGCATCCGCCGCCAAGCGGTGGCAGCCCCGCACGCCACGTCAACCGCCATTCTTCAGCATGTGCAAGACACCCTGGCTGTTCCAATATCGACCAGAACAATTTCC
This sequence comes from Anabrus simplex, assembly GCF_040414725.1. NCBI lineage: Eukaryota > Metazoa > Arthropoda > Insecta > Orthoptera > Tettigoniidae > Anabrus > Anabrus simplex. Next base: position 183,210,032 of record NC_090267.1, read on the forward strand.
CGTCGATTGGTTGAAGGAGGCCTGCACTCCCGGCGTCCGCTCAGAAGACTACCATTGACTCCACAGCATAGACGTGCACGCCTGGCATGGTGCCGGGCTAGAGCGACTTGGATGAGGGAATGGCGGAACGTCGTGTTCTCCGATGAGTCACGCTTCTGTTCTGTCAGTGATAGTCACCGCAGACGAGTGTGGCGTCGGCGTGGAGAAAGGTCAAATCCGGCAGTAACTGTGGAGCGCCCTACCGCTAGACAACGCGGCATCATGGTTTGGGGCGCTATTGCGTATGATTCCACGTCACCTCTAGTGCGTATTCAAGGCACGTTAAATGCCCACCGCTACGTGCAGCATGTGCTGCGGCCGGTGGCACTCCCGTACCTTCAGGGGCTGCCCAATGCTCTGTTTCAGCAGGATAATGCCCGCCCACACACTGCTCGCATCTCCCAATAGGCTCTACGAGGTGTACAGATGCTTCCGTGGCCAGCGTACTCTCCGGATCTCTCACCAATCGAACACGTGTGGGATCTCATTGGACGCCGTTTGCAAACTCTGCCCCAGCCTCGTACGGACGACCAACTGTGGCAAATGGTTGACGGAGAATGGAAACCATCCCTCAGGACACCATCCGCACTCTTATTGACTCTGTACCTCGACGTGTTTCTGCGTGCGTCGCCGCTTGCGGTGGTCCTACATCCTACGGAGTCGATGCCGTGCGCATTGTGTAACCTGCATATCGGTTTAAAATAAACATCAATTATTCGTCCGTGCCGTCTCTGTTTTTTTCCCAACTTTCATCCCTTTCGAACCACTCCTTCTTGGTGTTGCATTTGCTCTGTCAGTCAGTGTAGATATAGAATTATAGATATATATTTATATAGGAATTGAATATCCGGCTCCATGGCTGAATGGTTAGCGTGCTGGCCTTTGGTCACAGGGGTCCTGGGTTCGATTCCAGGCAGGGTCGGGAATTTTAACCATAATTGGTTAATTCCGCTGACACTGGGGCTGGGTGTATGTGTCGTCCTCATCATCATTTCATCCTCATCACAACGCGCAGGTCACCTACGGGTGTCAAATGAAAATACCTGCAGCTGTCGAGCCGAACTTGTCCTCGGACACTCCCGGCACTAAAAGCCATACGCCATTTCATTTTTTTTCATAGGAATCGAATCATGGCTGTGAAGTAATATGTGGATGCGGAAATTTTCTCACGAAACTGGAGCGTTTATCGTTGGGACAACTTATAAACGACATGATAGGGAGTATTCATACTTGTGAAAGGAGAATTTGTAGGCTATGAAAAGTTAAGGATGAGAAACATGCAATTCTAGGTGTGAGGCTAATCTGTAATAGGCATCTTGATATTTTGCGGTGTACAGACCTGGCAAGGCTGGCGCTGACGGTGATACGGAATTATTTGTTAAGATAATCAGTATGTGGGGAACGACACAGAGGAATGTTATTGTAGCGAGTGATCTGATCTTACCAAACGTTAACTTGGAAGGGAATGCGAACGACAGAAAATATGGCCAACAAAGGGTGAATAAGTTCATATATGAAGGACAGCTGAATCAGAAATTGAAGGAACCAATTACAGGGAAACACTTTCTAGATGTGGTACTGATAAAAGCAGATGACCTGTACAGAGAAACTGAAGTGAAAGATGGTATAAGTGATCATGAAGCTGTCTTTGTCGTAGTTAAAAATAAATGTGATGGAAAGGAATTTCATAAAAGTAGAACTATTAGGCAATGCTATATGTTTGATAAGAAGGCATGAGGACATTTTGAAAGGAACTATTATCAATGGAAAATGGTAAATACAAATGTAAACAGCCTATTGGATGGGTTAAAACAATTGTTGAGGAGAGTGAAAACAGATTATGTACCTTTAAAAGTGATAAATAATAATAAGAACCCATTATATTATAACAGGGAAATAAAGAGATTAAGAATGAGGTGCAGATTAGACAGAAATTGGTGTCCTACCTGAGACTTATATGCCTTCTCCTATACATCCTTATTACAACCCCTCGATGCCCTCATAACCATATAAAGAAATCTATGACCTTTATTTATAAGGGGCAGTCAAATGAAAACCGAACACCCGCCATAACGCACATTCCCCGCGAAAGGTGGCAACACTGTTTTCACGTATCGATACTCCCATCGCTGTGGAAGGAGAACTGCATAGTGACAACTCACAGGTGCACGCAGTTGTTGAGTTATGTCTTTGTTGGTGCACGGACTGGTCTTGTGTGTTCGTCCAGCTGTAGATATGAAGACAAGCAAAGAAGAGCAGAGAAGTGTGGCTCGTTTTCTGGAGGCTGAGGGTGAGTACGCGAAATTCATCGTCGCATGTCTGTTGTGTATGGCAAACACTGCATGCCGAGTGTGCACGAGTGGTATAGGAGATTCCGAGAAGGGCGCACATCACTGCAAGACAATGCGCGCCCAGGACAGGCCTATCGAGCCATAATGTGATAGGATGGATTGATGGCCTTATCCGGGAAAACCGACGAATCAGAGGAAGAAAGACATTCGTGGACGTTGGTTTCATTCGGACGAGGACGTGCAAGAGTACATGTGGCTGTGGATCCGTCAGCGACCTACCTCGTTCTATAAACTGGAATTGATTGTCTCGTCTCCCAGTGGGATAATGAATTAACGCTTTTGGTAATTACTTTTGAATAGGACCATTCCATGGTCACGTTGTAGCGGGTGTTCCGTTTTCATTTGACTTCCCGTTATATATCTTCGTTAGTGTGATTCCTTATATTAACACCTAGGTACTTACAGTGATCCCGTGAGGTACTATCACCCTGACTTTTCATCTGTTTGCTATCATACCATTTACTGCTGTCCATCTACAATAATTGAAATTATTAGGGGTCCATCCATCTATTCATTACAAAGACATTTATTAATGTGAATAGATCACATGTCGTTTACATGAGGTACTAGTTCCGGCACTTAACTCGTGCCATCATCAGCCAAAGAGTCATATCAGGCAAACACAAACAATTTTAAAACAATTTAAAACACACTGTAACACCTGCTTAGATGAATGTTCAATAAAATATGTACAAGATGATATTGCACTCTAGTATAAAATCCTTTTAAAAATGATGATGATTCAGTTCTTATATACACGTGGTGTTTAGTCCAGCTTGTATAAGTCTTTAGTTCTTTACGCCGCAGAGTTTTAATGTCATGTGAGGTTGACATTTTGTTTGATCTGTGGTATGGTTCCGAGAGAATAAACGATCACGAATCACAACGGAAACATGCTCTGAACTGGCATCCTAGCACATTCAAACAGAGGCTCAAACATTTACAGTATGCAGATCTATAATGCTATTGGACATACATACTATCTGCGCACTTTTTAGTGATAGATTTACTATCCGCACACTTTATCTTGGTGCATTTACAACCTAGTGCTGAATCGGTCGACCTCGGCGATCTTCGAGATTCATACTGGCAACCTCTGAAACACAAACTATGAATCGCTTAAGCATCGTTGTGCGACATCTGGCGTAAACTTTACGTACTGGTACTGTTGTTGTTTACACATCAAAGTCAAAGTATAGAATTCATGCTAGGAACAAGATTCGCATCGAGAGATATGTTTTATAATGTTATATAATGTGTAGGGGAAGGTCGGGAGGTATCGGACAGTTTAACTTTTTTGCCATAATTTTTTTTATTGAATAGGAAATAAAACGTGTAATTCATTTTATATGCATCTATAGTCTTATATTAACGTACTCACTTGAATATATTAAATCATAATGAAAAACACGGACAATATTAACAAATTACGAGATCAATACAAAATCGCATGTTTGAAAACTGGAGGGTGGTATCGGACAGTCAATCGTTCGAACAAAAATAAATTTTTCACATTCATAATACAAACAATTTAACGTCTGATCAGCGTTGAAGATTCTTGATGGAATAAAGAAATATTTTGTCACAAGATCATTTAATTTATCAAAAAATTTGTCCACTTGCTCCTTGTTGAAGCCTACTGTTCGCTGCAAGCTAGTAGACTCAGCCGTTCTCAAACTGAGGTCCTGGTGACTCTTCATAAAATCATAATAAAGGTCCATTCCTGCCATCATTTTAGTTTTATTAAACCTATGTTCAACTCTCAATTCCTCAGCAAATTGATACACAAGTTTTAAAAATTCAGTTTTGTTGAGTGGCATGAGTTGGCTGTCCAGTGTTTTTATATGCATGAACAGGTCATTCTCTTCTTCATCTGAGAACGTTCTCTGATACGTCCCACTGTTCCCCGTACACACTTTGATAGGAATCTCTTTACCAGCACCAAGAGCTTTAATTCTATCACCTAACGTGCTTTTTGGAACAGAAAAACGTTGACTGGCCTCTCTAATACTCATTTTATTGTCCCTGACACTATTCACGGCTAATATCATATTGCCTTCTTCCCATTGTCCTCGTATCTTCCCCATGTTTACCTAAAACAAAGGATAGTACCATAAGTAACCTGGACGGAACTGCAACCTATGATGTCCGATACCGCCCGCCAGTTTCGTGTCCGATACCGCCCGAATGACTCCCTTAAGAAACAACTGGAACTGAACGAGAACGTTCGAAAAGAAGCTGATTCTAAAAGCACGATATTACAGAGTAAGGAGTACTGTTTCTGCTAATGTACTTAAAATTCAATACAACAAACCCTTGTTGCTGCTGCTTCTTGGTAAAAATAAATCCGTGCGGGCCGAAAATCACACAATGAACAGAAATACACCACCACTCATAAACGACCCTGCCTCTCGACTGAATAGAATGTACCCACCCTTCAAACATGCGGGCGGACCTGTGAGTAACTAAACAGGTTCTGCCACATGCTGCTAACAAAGACATTCTGTGACTGTCCGATACCACCCGCTGTCCGATACCTCCCGACCTTCCCCTATGTGACATAGTTGTTGGCTTAAGATGATAACGGTTTAGAAATTTCATATCGATCGATCATCTTCTCGATTCAATTCAGATTTCATTTTCATTCAGTTGGCAGCACCAGGCAGCACTATCGATACCGGGACAGCTCCCTCCTTACTCCTCACTCCGTACACAAATGCATCAAGATAAAGTGTGCGGACAGTACACCCTAGTGCTGAAGTGGTCGCCTTCGGTTATCTTCGAAATTCGTATTGGCAACCTTTGAAACACAAACTAAGAATTGCTTATCATCGCTGTGCGACATCTGGCGTACACTTTAAGTACTCGTACTGTTGTTGTTTACACAGCAAAGCCAAACTATAGAATTCATGCTAGGAACACGTTTCGCAACGGGAAATGTTATATAGTATTATATATTGTGTGTGTGACACAGTTGTTTGCTTAAAATAATAAAGGTTTATAAAATTTATATCGATCGATCATATTATCGATTCAATTCAGATTTCATTTTCATTCAGTTGGCAGTATTAACGGAACCCTTCTTACTTCTCCAACGAGTACAAAAATCTATTACTAAAAAGTGCGCATACTATACATACATACATACATCTTCAATATAGACTGTAATGCCTTCCAGCGATCAGTCTGTAAGCCACTGTGAATTAACTACGCGCCTGAACAATTCTTTATTTGCAACTAGCTCTGTAGCTTCGTTTACTTCCACATCTCTTATATTTCAGTCATTTAAAGCTGAGACTACCCATCGTCACCTTGACCTTTCTCCACTGTACTTCTCTTAACCTCCATGACCGAGTCCACTATTCTATTAGGTACTATATTCATCCCACATGAACCGAGCACCGAAGCCGATTTATACGTACAGCTTCTTCTATCGAGATAATTCCGGGCTTAGCCTTTATCTCCTCATTTCGAGTATCCTCCTATCACTGTTCCCAAATGTTTCTACCAGATCCATTCTCGCATCTTTCATGTGTGTTATGAATAACATATACTGTACCCACCCAGCTTTCACACCCGTACAGCTAAGTCGGTTTGGAAAGAGACCGATGTAAAGATAGTTTTGTCCAAGTATTAACTTCTTTCTTTTTCAGAATATCATGGATGGCAACTATGATCTCACTGCATTAGCTTAGCTGTAGTCTGTTTACGTTTCACTTAGTACCCTACGCTCTTGGGAGAATACACACTGAATTTACGTCACGCTCACTACTTTTACGTTTTTCAGAGAATTTGTAGGAAGACTTTTACAATAACATGTTAGAAGTTTTTAACAGTTGCATTTCTTAGTAAAGAAATATACTTACGGGATACTTTTAGTTATATATTGTAAGGGTATAGGAAGAGCAACTTTCTGATTGTCGCACAACTTTACTCACCTCCAGCTGTTTACCGGCGATAGCGAACATTTTCGGCACTGGCGATCTGCAGTACTCTATATACACGGCAGGTGTCAAGGCAATCATAAAATTGAACTTTTTATTGTACTCAGGCATCTCTGAAGTCATAACAAAGAACATGCTTGCCCCCATGGAATGCCCGATGAAAGACAGCTTCTCTTGACCAGTTCTCTGCAGAATGTAGTCAGTGATGACTGGAAGGTCGTATATTCCCATCTCGTGCCAGCTACGGGAAAAGATGACACTTATATTCCATGAATTTTAAAGTATCTTTTCGATTCCTATATTTTTCAGGTTATGGTAGTCTGGGCCATCCACATGCATTCTGGGATGTCTGGTGGTACCAAAGAAAGTTTGTACAATAATGGGTACAGACGTGAAGACATCTATTTCTGTTTCAGAAATACCATTGTTCAAAACAAATAAAATATAAAATTTGTTACCAGTACTTAATTTTAATGTTGAATAATAAATTTACAAATCTGAGTATCCTAAATAGTTTACTCTGTTGAAGAGACGTCGTGATGATGATGACAATACGTATGCCTAGCCCCAGTCTCAGCGGAATTAACCAATTATGGTTAAAATTCCCTACCCTGCCGGGAATCGAACCCGGGACCCCTGCGGCCAAAGGCCAGCACGCTAACCATTTAGCCATGGAGCCGGACTCCACAGCAGTGTTGCCACTATTTAAGCTCCAGCCCTCGTATAATGGCATGTGGATGTGGTATTGTATGTATGTTCAGTCTTCAGCCCTAAGGCTGGTTGGATCCTCAACAGCTCTGTCATCAGCTGTCATAGATGGCCTAGGGATCACTGAAGAGGCGTACTGGGGAAATGAGAAGTGAGGTAGTTTCCCGTTGCTTTCCTCACCGAGCCAGAAGTTGCTATTACATATCAGTCTGCCAAGCCCACTGAAATGCATGCACCAACCGACCCTATGAACAACATTTTCACACCATTCATAGCAGGGACTGGCTGCAGAAGGAATGGCATTACTAGCATCGCTCATACCTCAGTCACTTTCATATAGTCAAAGCGAAGGATAAGACAGAGACAGATCAATGAAAGCAACAAAAATCCCTCTAGCCTATACCAGAAGACATAGTGCACTGTAAACACTACGTCCTGCCAGCAAAGGCGCGTATTATATATTCAATATCAATGGAATCCTGAATGTTCACACTTTGACGGTCACAGAGTCATCTTTAACGTCCGAGAAATTTAAGCCTTGTGCTACTGTAGTTTATAGTCTGTTAACAATATACTGTAGATCTCTTCTCTTGAAGTGGATCTTAAGCGATTCATTGTGCGGTACAGCTTACCAGGATATCTCTCACCAAAAACTACATTCATTGGCAATGTGCCCTAGTGTTCCGTCTAAAAGATCACAGAAGCACGTGAACACCCACATTATATCGGTGATATTACCTTTAATATTTATTTTGCTGTAGTTGTAAGTTCAAAATAGGGCTCGGAAATTGAAGACCTATACATTGCCTTAAAAAGACCTGTGGAAAGACCTAAAAATATCCAAGAAATGACCAAAAACTGACAAAAAAAGACGTAAAAATGCGATCCAAATTCCTTCATAGTTTTAGTTTCAATTATATTTAATGAAGGAATATGATGTTTTAAAATGAAAAATTCTGGTAGTATGCAAACAAACAATGCAAAAATATATAAGTGAAATACTCCTTCTTTCGGACATTATATATATTTTGAGATGAACAATTAAAAAATAGAAATTCCATATGTGTTTAAAAAATTCTTGTAGAATTTAGAATGAAACGGTTTTCCCACCTAGAATGAATCCACTGAACCCACAATGGGCATCCTGGAGAAAGAAATTGAAATTAGTATAACTAGAATCATATTTGGTTCAACCACACAGGTTACAGAAACTGGAATTTGGAAACCCTACCTCATTTAGTTTTGCAGTATATCACAATAGTCATCTCCAGGATTTTCGGTTTAAAGGATCGTCGGTTTTCAGACTACGTTGGAAAACACTGAGAAACGTCTCTCCTCATCAACAGATGTTCAGGATTCATACTTGAAGCAAGTGAGGTCTTCCTCTTCAAAAACACTCGCATCAAAATTTTCTCCTTTCAGCATTTCACTTATCTTGTACATAATTTGATACCCCCGGTGTTTACAAGCACTAGTTTAATTTTTCATTTCGTTTCATTCAATTTTCATTTCATTTTCTCTCTTCCTACAGAAAAGTTTAAGAGGTGACGGATGAACTAATGATAATTCGAATTTAGAATGGGCAATACATATGTAGTCGAAAAGAGGTGAAGTCGCAAAAAAAGTCGTTAAGACCTAAAAAAGTGAAAACCGCCGGAAAATGGCAAAAAAGGACAAATAAAACCCATCATTTTCTGGCCTATAATGACCAAGAATGAATAAATATTATGTTGGCCCTCGTCTTCAGACACTCAAGAAAAAAGGACTTTTCCTCTGTGCAAGCATTCAAATGAAGTACTCCTGCTACACGACCACGAACCGAGCTCGATAGCTGCAGTCGCTTAAGTGCGGCCAGTATCCAGTAATCAGGAGATAGTGGGTTCGAGCCCCACTATCGGCAGCCCTGAAGATGGTTCTCCGTGGTTTCCCATTTTCACACCAGGCAAATGCCGGGGCTGTACCTTAATTAAGGCCACGGCCGCTTCCTTCCAGTTCATAGGCCTTTCCTATCCCATCGTCGCCATAAGACATATCTGTGTCGGTGCGACGCAAAAAAAAAAAATAATAAATAAAATAAAAAATAAAAGAAGACGACCAAGAGCAAGTGAAGTTTATACAAAGTTTGGCAGTTTGCATAACTGGGATGTGTAGGCGAAAATGCTGCTTGTATGGGAATTCCTACCAAAGAGTATGTGTGATCCTGCAGAGGTACAAGATTTCATGAACCTCTAAAGGTCACAGCCACGCGCGTGACGCCAGACTGTAACTTTTTTTTTGCTAGTTGCTTTACGTCGCACTGACACAGATAGGCCTTATGGCGACGAAGGGACAGAAAAGGGCTAGGAGTGGGAAGGAAGCGGCCGTGGCCTTAATTAAGGTACAGCCCCAGCATTTGCCTGGTGTGAAAATAGGAAACCACGGAAATCCATCTTCAGAGCTGCCGACAGTGGGGTTTGAACGTACTATCTCCCGAATACTCGATACTGGCCGCACTTAAGCGACTGCAGCTATTGAGCTCGGTGACTATAACTTTAAAGCTTTTAAGACTGCCGTAAACACTAAAATACATACAACACAATAACATACCTGCAACAAACAAAAAAATACACACTATTAAACAAAGAATGCCATATTTCGTTCTACAAGAATATCCACAGATTCTATTAAATCAGTTTACAGTAAATGATAAGCATATATATTACTAGCTGATGTACCCGTCCTTCGCTACAGAATTCTACATTGCATACAGAATTCTAGGTTAGGTAGTGTATTCGTGAGCAAGATTGTATTAAATTGCATAGCTCTTAACTTTACCCTAGAAACGTGGCGGGTAAGTCACCAAACGTCTTTTCTCATATGAAGACTGGGTTAGGGAAGTTTCATTGCAATGGTAGGCCCGCTTGCCTACCATCAGTCACAATCAGGTTGGGAAGTTTTCATTATAATGGCAGACTTTCATTCTCCACCTACCTTTTTCCATCCTCAGAAAGACTATCTTAGTGGTTTTCCAACTGAAATGAACATGGGTCATTACAATGACGTCAGTAGGAATGGCACGATTAAAAACAAGGCTTTCAAATGAAATACTCGATCAAATGAAAAGCCACACATTCTCTCACTTTTAACGAACAGTACTACGCTGCCGATCCAACAGTCCAAAGTTCCAGATCTGGAATGACCAAGCCGCAGACAGCCGCGATCCGCGAACACTTTTCGTACATTTTTGGGCGGAGGGGTTCGAGTAGACGAGAGTCCCAGGGCAAAATCTATGCCCTTTTACTAATCTCTTTCCTAGGAGTACCCGATGAGTCGGAAAATCTCAATTCACTACACTGGCAGCGGAAAAATCTATCTGACTTGGAGGTAAATTTTCCTCCAAGCCAGAGGAGAAACCCCCTCCTCACTGCTAATTTGGAGTAAAATGAATGTAGAATTTAATAAAAGTGAAGTGGAAGAAGCTTTTCTTAAGAAACGGCTCATTTTAGAGTTGAATTTTGAGTTATTTGGTGAATTGTGGCGCTATGATTTGGAATAGACCTAAATTGGAATTCTAGACCAGGTCACACTACCACTACTGCTACTAAGTGACCCTCTGCCTTAAGTATGCACACTGCTCATTCAGAAAACAGCGCGTCAGATTAGGGATGGAGTAGCTGGATTTCTATGATGAACCAGTGTGTTACGTACCAGCAGTATCAGAAAATGTATGAACCAGAGGAATGGCATAAGATTTATAACTCCCCAGCTATTTCCCGCAAGTATTCAGTCAGGCTGTTATACTCGGTACGCAGCAGTAATCCCATCTATCGGAGTTGGATGACAGCATAAGAGACAAAGAACATCACAACAAACAACGGTCAACGTAATGTTATTGTTGATCAATGTTATGCGCTTTCGATACTGTAGGCCTTCACATCTAGTTTCTTTCCAACTCTGAAATACCACTCTTATCATAGTCGGTACGGTAAAACTGAATAAAACATAAAAGATCGGAAATTGTATTCTCTATAACTTTTGTTATGTACTCCTAGTACTTTATCAATAGGAACAATAACATAGGTATTTAAAAATTAAATTTTAGGCGTCTTCCCCTAAACTACAATTTCACTTATAGTGAATACAATTGTTTATAGTTTAGACTGTAGTTTCTTATTCCCCGACTCTATGTACCGATTTTCATTAAAGTCTGTTAACCCATTTCCTCGTGGCTGGCGTTGATATGGACTTAGCAACTAAAATACAAATTCATTAATATCTGTTATATCATAGCCGGTACGGTAAAAATATATGAGACATAAATGATCGGAAATTTAATTCTATATAACTTTAGTTATGTAGTATTTAGCGATAGGACCACTAATAATATAAATATTTCTCTCTTAGACATTTTTCCTTTGCCGCCAAGAATATTTACATATATTTTCCGACCTTGTGGAAATCTGTTGAAGGCAGGTTTCATAGTAACCTAATACTTGCTAATTTAATAGTAGCATTGTTTATGTACATTTACGATTATCTCGTAATAAATTGACTGGTTAACCTTGTTTGGTAAGCACTATATTTTCATGACATGACGTAGGTTGAACAGACCAGCGCGCCTTTTGCCAATTTTCCCTTGGAAACTGCTTAGCAATCTAAAGTCTGTATTACTAAAGACCAATTGTCTCACAGATAATTACAGGATATTTACATGTTGGTTTCGCTGCTAATTCTTTGTAACCGGGTGAGTTGTCCGAGCGGTTAGAGGCGCGCGGCTGTGAGCTTGCTTCCGGGAGATACTGTGTTTGAATCCCACTGTCGGTAGCCCTGAAGATGGTTTTCCGCGGTTTCCTATTTTCACGCCAGGTAAATGCTGGGGATGTACCTTAATTAAGGGCACGGCCGCTTCCTTCCAACTCCCAGGCATTTCCTATCCCATCGTTGCCATAAGAACTATCTGTGTCGGTTCGACGTAAAGCCACTAGCATCAAAATTCTTTTTAATATATTTATCAAACCAACACTTTTGTTGTATCAATGCTCCATTTACACGTGTGAGTGACGTCATTTTTCTTAGCGTGAGAAAGAGTCCTTTCTGCCCATGCTACGTGTCGTTCCGATTAGATTAAAATGGAGCTAGAGCTCCTCATTGCAATTAATATGGGGCCCCATGTGGTAATTTTAGGACTCTGATTTCTTATGACACAAAGGTCATGGTTTCAATATAGATGTGCAATATTGTTGACGTTTGCATAAACTTGTCAATGATTGTGAGTTGGTGATATTGTGAACAAGAAATAACTAATAATACTTGTGGAACTCGTCAACTGTCACATTATTAACTTACAGAAATGTTTCTGTACTTTAAGCTGCTAATCAATCGACTACTACTACTAAAATGCTTTCATTCCTCCCCTGAAGGTGGTGGTGGGCCTCTTAGACGGTGACGCCGTCTCTCAGGCAGAGAGATTTCTTACGGTGAAGGAGATGCTCAGAGAAGGTGAGGGGGCTGGTGGCCGTGCCCCATACTAGGAACTGTTCCGGCATTAGCCTTGGTACAGGAGAATAGAAAACCACGGAAAACCATTCTGATGGCAGCTGACGGTTAGGGTCAGCCGTAATTTCCAGTCCTTTCCCGTCTCCCGAAGGCAGAGGCGTAGAGCCACGGTAGAGCTGTGGACACACTTCTACAGCTCGGTTGGCCGGTCAGAGGGCAGAGCTGTTGGATCACGGACTAGCCATGGTCACTTATGGGCCGAGACCCACTCTGCATCTGCCGACTAATCAATCGACTGTTACCTCCAGCAATTGCATGTGGACTGCGAAGAGTGTCCTTTCTTTGTTTTGGTATGAGCAAAGAACTTAAAATACTTAATAGGTGAGCCATTCCGGGCATGTGTGCTTCCATTGGTCAGCGGAATGTGACGTCATCGGGAAGAACACATCTGTGGTCTGTAACATTTTCTTGCATTAAAAGCTGATGTAATATTTCTCGTTTCTTTTACGCTTTCAAACTGAAAAGTTTTTCTTTGGTGACTTGGAACATATTTTCAAATTGTGAATATGTTTAATGAATATGAGGAAAATAGGAAATATTTATCGTAGGGCATATAATGCATAATGATCGTGCCAGCGTTGTAAGCCTTTGTTAGGCATGTTTTTTAAATTAATAATCATATTATTATGAATATGTCTTTCTTAAATTTATTTTAACATTTTTCTTCTTCGCCATACAAGACAAACAAGACGGATGTGGATGTCGAAAGGCTACCATTCCACTGAAATGAAATGGCGTATGGCTTTTAGTGCCGGGAGTATCGAAGGACAAGTTCGGCTCACCAGGTGCAGGTCTTCTGATTTGACTCCCGTAGGCGACTTGCGCGTCGTGATGGGGATGAAATAATGATGAAGATGACACATACACCCAGCCCTCGAGCCAGCGAAATTAACCAATGATGGTTAAAATTCCCGACCCTGCCGGGAATCGAACCAGGGATTCCTGTGACCAAAGGCCAGCAGGATAACCATTTAGCCATGAAGATCTGTAGGCTATAACGTCTTGGTAGGCTGCAGCGCTCAGTGAGCGGTATATTTTAAATATCCTTCAAAAGATGAAGTTAGGGACATTGTTACCGACTAAAGCTTAATTTATGATGTTACGGAGATACAACCGAGAATAGGTTCTTTTTCACTGCATTATTCTTCATTGTTTCTCATTTGGCCTTTTTGTTCAAATGTCTGTTGCGAATGAAAGTCCTTGTCCTTACATATAAGGCAATGATTTTCTCATCGATTTCGGAAATTTTCGAGTGAATAGTTGATGTTAATATTTCCATTACTTTGAAGCACATTGAATTAGTATGTCAATTGAAGGAAGCAAAAATAACCTCAAACTCCATTATCGTAGACATCCACTCTGGTGAAGAAGTGAGGCCACTCTTAGAAATAATAGAGATCCAGTCTTGTTCAGAGGAGAGTTTCGGATCAAGACGACACATATCCGTTTGTGTTCCCAACGAACTGTCGATGATTTTACACCTGTAGGCGACGTAACCTGCCAAGTATTTTAAAGCATCGTCTGTTACATCTTCTTTAAGAATTGTTAAATTGTTCAGGTCAGTGTCAAGTAGCAAGTTTTCTTCACTTCCATCAAAACTTAAACCATCGGACGGGTTGTCAGTTACATTGATGCAAAGTTAACGTAGATGGTAATTCTTGAATTCTTCTTCACTTTCTTCGTCAGGTGTCAGGGGGTCAGAAAACGTAGAAGGTTGACTTCTGTCCTCATTAATAGAGGCTCTACGAGATAGAGGTATGTCGTTCGCGTTCCCAGCTAGTAGAGGCACATTCTGTTCTTCACTTCGAAAGGAAAAAACGTTCTGTTATAAGATATACCGAGACCGCGAAGTCCACAAAAAATAATTGTCCAGACAGTCTTGATTCAGTCTGGAAGTCAAAACGTACTTTTCTCCAATGCTTTTCACAGCTCCAAAGAGACCAATAAGTGAGTTTATGGATATTAAACTCTTTCTGGAATTGAAGGAGACCACTCCTTTTCTCCAGCCGCATACTCAAGCAAATGTCATAAATGTCTTCTCAAACTGTTTTCTTGACTCCATAACCACCTCTAAGGGGAGCTTTTTCGTAGTTAGGAGCCCTTGAGTTCAAAACATCGAATGCTTCATTTATTAGTTCAATAATATTCCCCCCATTGTATTTCCGGCCTCTTCAGGCTCTTTGATAATTGTTTGCAACAACGTGGTTATCATCGTAACATCAAAGTCATAATACTCAGGTTGTTTCCATTCTGAAAATAAACTTCGAATAATCGCCACCTGAACATTTTTGTGTGCCCGAGTATCTCATTATCGGATCGTGTGACCGTCAATCTTCTGTTAAGAATACAACTACATTTGATTCATTATTCTAATTTATTTCCGTATGACCTAATAAATGCACACACGCATATATAAATACACGCAAGTCTAACCAGCTGTGAATGGCCACGCTTACTAATTACTGTCTATTTAAAAATTGCCCTTCCTTATGGCGCAGCAGGAGGTTTAGCCCGCTACTTTACGTGGGGACTGGGGACACTTAATCCTTACTTTCACTTTCCCAAATACACTCAACTCATACAGCAGTTTTGTGTAGACAGCTGGATCTGAACACAGGGCCACTCGCCACACAACACACGATGACTATTCGTTGGTTCGACTCCACTGACAGTCCAGTAATTCACCCAGTAACATGCAGTGAACAACCAAACAGGCCCAACAGTAGTCAACGGCAAGACGATACTCACAACAGCGAACATTAACACAGGTCCGTTTATCCTCGCATTCACGATAGCGGGTTTCCTTGCTGGTTCACGGCGATCCTCAGTCCACAGAATTACACGTACACACAGTCCAGTCTTCCGTTCTGTCCTCTCCACCCCACTCATTGGACTCTCCGACACCACAACCACAGCTCCTGGTTCAGACCTCGGGGGACACTAGCGACACCCAACACCTCTGTCGCCCTCAGCCCAGCCACCGAACCCCAACACACCGAGTGTCGTACTGACTCCACGACGGAGTCCAACTCTGACACCGAGTCCAGCACTGACTCCGAGTTCAACACTGACTGTCCGCGGCCAGCCTCCCTTTTTATAGCTCGCTTGATTTGAGCCAGAAATTTCGCGATATCACTAGAGGCAGAACATTCCCGTTGAATCTTCAAGAGACTCACAGGTAAGCCGACCGACGAGACAATACACGGAAAGGCCGGCCCCACTCTACAAGCCGACTGGTAGATCCCAGGTCGTGTGAGTCACTAGCCCCTCCTTGGAAGTACCGAAAGTGCATTTAAACTCTTTTGTCCACCTTTGAAGAGTTGACCGGCAGGGTAAAGGGTATTTCCTTTTCCTCAGATAAGCGAACGCTCTGAGGGAAAGAGCTCTTAAAGCGAGTGCATTTACAATATCTTCAGGGCCCCAGTGACACGTTGTTCCTTTTTCAGCAAACATCGTATTTGACCCGGTGTAAAACACTGGGACACAATAGCCATTAGTTATAGTTTCACGTATCATTTTGTAAGGTACAGTTCTCTTGACAGATATCACAGATAGTACTTTTCTTTCGCAGAATCACTAATTCTTTCTTTAGCTCCAAAATGACCTAGTCTCTTATTAATATATCTGGATGAGAAGCGGGTTCTGTGTTTGTTGCCTGGTCTAGTTTCAGTTTCTTCGGAGATAAGGAGTCTAATGCTGTTACGGCCCCTTTCCTATCTGGTCTCGTGTCACTGCGGTGACCTAAACAGAGAAGAAAAATATGGTTCGTTTCTAACCATGTTACTATTAATAACAAGCATTTCTAGTTTGAAATGCAATTTTAATTTTTTAACATAAAATAAAAACGGAGGTTAAGGAAATTTAATGTGACTTACTGCACTAGCCTCAGTTTTATCTCCATGACAGTTCGGTATTTTCTGGGAAGGAATAGCGTCCGATTTCAGTATCTTGCGTTTTGGAAGACCCAGTAGTTCATTCTTCAAGTCTTGTTTATAATCATCCAAAAGAAAATGTTCTGAACACATTCTTGCATTATTAATATTAATGTTGTCCATTCGCTTGCAGCGAGCTACCCATGTATTTTCGAGTGCCTCATTCTTTGGGAATCGATGGTAAACTATGTCCTGAGTTTTGTAACCAATACTGTTAAACTGAGCAACGGCACGGTTAGTTCTAATTTTACTTAATAAATACTTAGAACAGTAAAGAAACCAGTCGCCTGTTAAATGAGAAACGAATTGTTTAAATCAGTAAATTCGATTTTAGAACGCAGGCCTCACTATTTATCACCCATAAACTCAACACTACCAAAATTTCAAAGCGAGTGGCGCATTCAGAGCTCAACGTATATTCCCAGTGACGTCACGTTAGACTTGACTCGTTAGCCACCAAATGCATTGGAAGTCGGAATACACCCCCCTGGGGGATGAGGAGAAATTCTGTAGGCAATAATCTTAATCTCTGTTCCTTGGGGATGGTCGGGGAAGAAGGGGAGTGAGGGGGTACGTTATTGCTAAGGTCTCCGTTCATTGGAGGGGGGAAAGGAAATGTTGGTTCTTTATGTTACAGTGCAGTTTTTGTGTATTAGGAAGTAAATGCAAGTTAATGATTTTGATGAAATAAAAGTATTGAATTAAAGAGTATCTTTATTGTTAAATAATAACCTAAAAAGGTCTCAATTGTCGAAAGACACTGCGTAAATTCTGTTCAACAGCCAAGCACGTCATCCTAAAAATACCATAAAACAACGTATCACTGACGTAGAAATTGCTTGAGAAAACAAATCCTTACCACAAAGAGAAATAACAAAAAACGTAGCCACATACGAAGCCCAAAGAAAAATTCGACGTGAAAAAAATCTATTAAACAACTGAAATATGCAAATCAGTACTTGGCGTAAGAAACAATAGAAATAAAAAACGAGAACCTAATCGACACAGAAGCAGATAAAGGGGACACAACAGTTATAATGAAAAACAATACGGGTACATAGAAAATAAAAAATCTACTATTTTCTCAGCTACATAGAGAAACTTCGAATCATTGATATTGATATGCCTTGACGAAATAATTTCCATAAATGCCATGTTATCGGAAAATTGATGCTCTAATTCCAGATAGCCAGCTCTAGCACTACGCTTTAGTATCCCTTCTTTTAAATTTTGGTGTGGTTCTTTGAGAAATATTTATATTATTGCGTATAATATGACTTACTATAGTGTACTGCTCGGAGACCATTATCTAGCTCTAGCACTGTGCTTTCGTGTCTTCTTCTAGACATTCTTGGCGTTACCAACCACAGCACAAGAGGAAATCGAAAACTATGATAGACAACGGATGATAGAACGACGCCATTTTGGTGGCCGAAATCACGAAGTCACGGTAGTCCTGCAAAGAAGAAATAACTATGTTATTACGAGAAAATAAAATAGGACCTGCTATTGATCCAGGGCGCATGATTTTATGACCAATAAATAATTTTCCCTTCCTTCCGCAGTGTTCAGAATTTTAATTGATATATTCCCGTTAAAATTATTGGCCATAGCTTTGTTTACAGCCTATCTTTGTAGGTCTATTATCTAAGCCTATCTTCGGCATTTAACATTATCATGTAAAATGTAATTGGAAAATTGAAATGAACATGTCATTGTTTGTATCTTACGAAAAAATTACACTTTCCATGTTCTGCACACTACATGCCAATTGTATAGAATCATAATTATTATGAAGGTTTCCTTATACGGTATAATGGAACTTGGTATTACATAATGTCACGTGGTAGGAAGTCAACTTACAAATTTTCGGAAATTTCATGACTTTGTAACGATATTTCTTCTCTACTAATCTTCAGTAAAAATAGGAAACGTAACCTTCAACCTTTTAAATATGTGATTTTATACGACACGATAAATTAATTTAATTTATTTTCTATATTCGGGGAAATTATTGATTCAATTTTGGCACAATCTAGGGTAATAAAACAAAGATATTTTCACATTTTCCTCATTGTTTCTTCCAGATGTTTACGTTTTTCGTGTTTAATTGATCTACTTTTATGAATAAATAATTAAAACAGTTTTGCAAAGTAATAATAATTGTTTTCATTTAATTAGATTACTTAAATGTCTTTTCGTGACGATTATCGATACTGAATTTCAATCATGACGACCAAGGATATAAGGATGGATAAATGAACATATGATGAGAAGTGAACCTACGAATGTACCCGAAATCCGTATTGAACGATCACGACCTCAGGGAAGAATCTTATGTTGACTCCGGCGGAAGTTGGTTAGGATAGACGAACGGGTACAACGTTTATTTTTTCATGATATTGTTCCTTATTGTTCCTTATGTTTATTCAGTTGTGTTTCTTCGAACGTGTTTTAGGAGGATGAGTCAGCTGGATTTATGCTTTTGTTGTTTGCAGGCTATGATACAGCGTTGCATTAGGCCTATTAGTTTATTTCTTCTGGTTGGAGTTAGAACTTGTAAATATGTTTTAAAATTTTAATTGAGATTTGATTTTTGCACGAGAGGAATTATATTTTAAAGAAAAGAAAACCAATCCCTTATCCGCACTTTTACTCACGAAGTGAAGATCAACACAAAATGTAAATCGCATTCCATGTATTTAATGTAATACCAATTTAGCAATATATATAATTATACATCTTATGTCATTCAGGAACTTTTATTCCTTTCAATCATTTTTCAATTATACAATTTCAATTGTAATTAATACATTTTTGTCGAGACGTTAGATGATACATGGAATGCACATTATGCATTTTTGAGGTTAGTGTCATTGTTAGATAGGTATGGGGCCATTGTTGCCGAGACTAACGCTGTCCATCCATGAAGAACCATAACCATTCATTAAACATCCACATCAAATCTTCTTTGTAAATTAACGTTTCTAATTTCAACTACTTTTAATACATTATATATCTTTCCAAGTATTCCCGATTTTTTTTTTATGAATGGTAGAGACATACTATCAATCAGTCAATCAATCACCACTGATCTGCATTGAGGGCAGTCGCCCAGGTGGCAAATTTCCTACCTATCGTTTGCCTAGTCTTTTCTTTAATAATTATTTAATAACTTAATAATTGCTAAGAATTTGGAAATTTATTGAACATCTCCATTGGTAAATTATTCCAGTCCCTAACTCCTTTTCCCATAAATAAATATTTGCCCCAATTTGTTCTCTTGAATTCCAACTTTTTCTCACATTGTGATCTTTCCTACTTTTGAAAACACCACTCAAACTTATTCGTGTAGTAATGTCATTTCACGCCATGTCTCCGCTGACAGCTCGGAACACGCCACTTAGTCGAGCAGCTCATCTTTCTTTCAAGTTTTCCCAGCCCAAACTTTGCAGCATTTTCGTAACGCTACTCTTTTGTCGGAAACCACTCAGAACAAATCGAGCTACTTTTCTTTGGATTTTTCCAGTTTTCGAATCAAGTAACCTTGGTGAGGGTCCCATACACTGGAACCATATTCTAGTTGGGGTCTTACCAGAGACATATATTCCTTCTCTTTTCATCGTTACTAAAACCCCCAAATACCCTCATAACAATGTGCAGAGATTAGTACCCTTTATTTACAATCCTGTGTATGTGATTAACTCAATGAAGTTCTTTCCTTATATTAACATCTAGGTACCTAAAGGGATCCCCAAAAGGAATTTTCACCGCATCAACGCAGTAATTAAAACTGACAAGAGACATATCAATAAGGTCATATAGAAACCCACTGTGAAGTTTCGCTGAGAAAGCAATGTACAAGAATTTAGCTGCCATTTCGAACTGTAAGGTCCTGAAATCGACACGGAAATGCCTAATAACATTACACGCGTTAGAATACAGCTGGATGTAGACAGTCCTGGTGACCAGCTGAGGCGAACGCGTTACCTTGAGCTTTCTGTGCTAGGCAGTTAACACATGTTCCTTTGAGAGAGCAGTCATAAATCCAGCTGTTTTAGATTATGTAATACGTTATTTGCGTGAAAAGGGTTTCTCTTCTTCCCGTGAAATAACTTCGGAAGAAAGTGATATGGGTCGACAATTGATCGAACTAATTGAAAATCATACCATAGCATTATCTCGGAATCGTATCTGGAGAGAAATGGTGATAGTGAAAGCAGCAACACCTCATCTGCATTGTCTGAAGAGAAAGAGCACACCATTGCGAAAACGACTCTATCGTTTGTTGTTGAGAAACATATAGAAGCATTTAATCAATCAGTTAGTACATTCACCCATTCGAAAATTGTACCTATTGTTAGTATGGCCCGTATTCTTTTCCCGAAATTATCATTGTACCTCAGGAGGAAACTGGAAAAATTGGTCCGAGAGTTTTCAAAGTAAAGTTTCATGCCGAATATATAATTGTAACAGACACAAAATCCGGGAAAATGGGAAGAAAGGAATTCAAGTATTGGTTTGAAGAAGCCTTCTTCCCATTCGTGGATGACAAGTGTTTGCTACTGTTAGATTCTTGGACTACTTATAGTGATAAATGCTGCCTTGAAGACATTCCGCCAGGCAAGAGTATAGAAATTTTCGAGATTTTTTCTGGCTCTACAGAGAAAATATAATCCTTGGATACGTTTTTTGTCGTTTAACAGACATTTTGCCGGCTTGTGAAGACTTGGTTTGATGTTTACTAGAGAAACATCATATTGAAAATACAATCCTTCATTCATTTTCAAACTACTTCTCCACGATTCAAGGACATGATTAAAAATTCATGGTTCGCAACCAATTACACAATGCAGAAATTTCCCGAGTTCGAAGGGCCTGAAAAATATTGCCTTCAGACAAGTAAGTAAAACTGTGAGGAACAATTTGGTCTTAAAGTGCATATTCATTGTGCGTGGTTCCAGCAAAATTTGTGTATTTTTATCATGCGACCACACCTCATTTATGTTTCACATTCGTCCCCTAATATCAAAGTGGCTTTGGCGCGCTGTAACCTGCCAGTTCGTTCTCTCTCTCTCACCAGCACAACTGCAACTCCACTCTGCTGTGTGCCACTCCAGCAAGTTGCAAGGGTTGTCCAGTAATTGCGTTGTCACACGGATTTTGCATCAAGATTTCGACACCTTCCAGTTCGAAATAGTAGCTATTTTTTTTTTTTTTTTGTACATAGATGTTTTATGCTCTCCTCATTATCTCAGCGAAATGTCATTGTTGGTTTCGGTATGACCGTCCTGTGAGAGAACTTCTCCTATTAGTAAAACTTTCAACCCGACTTTTAACCCCGTTTAACAACATATAATTACCTGTTGTCCTTCTTACTACACTGTCGAAGCCTTTTCGCAATTGCTCACAACCTTGTAACTCATTTATTACTCGATACAGTATAACATCATCCGGGAAAAGCCTTATCTCTGATTCCAGTTCTTTATTTTTGCCATTTATATATACACTGCCGGAAAGAAAACATACAACATCCTCAAGGACGTTTTTCAGTGGCACCAGGTATAATATGTGCATATGGAGGTGGGGGGGGGGGGGCGGGGTTGTGTTAGTGATTCATTTGTCACGGACATCAGCGATGGCGCTCAGGAGGCCTATCCGTGCGCACTCTGTTTTGACTCTGCAGGCAGTAACTGTGCTGAGGTTAGAGGTAAACAGTGTTTGAAACATTCATTCTATGGTACAACCATGCCCGATCGAAGAACAAGTGCAGTCTTTTGAACGAGGACGCATTGTGGGCCTGAGGAAAGCTGGATGGACATATTAGGCTTTCAGCAATGGTCTGTGGAACATTCCATAGACCAGGCTCCGGACGTCCGCATAGTACAGACGCACGTCAAGATCGACGCTTTGTGCGAGCAGTGGTGGCCGACCGAACATCATCCAGGAACGAAATCCGGTCACATGTTGCACCTGCTGTGTCACCAAGGAACATTGGGAACTGTTTGCTTGCAACAGGATTATGATCACATGTGCCTCTGGCCAGGCTACCACTGACACAACGATACCGCCAAGTATAGCTACTCTGGTGTTGTGAAAGAGTTGACTGGAGAGGGGAATAACGTACACTGTTGCCTTCAGTAACGAGAGTAGGTTCTGTATGTATGCAAGTGATAGAACGTACACGTGTACGGCGTAGACCTGATGAGCGGCATATTCCAGAATATATTCGCCCACGACACCCAAGTCCCACCCCAGGCTTCATGGTGTGGGTGGCCATCAGTTACAACTCGCGGTCACAGTTGGTGTTTCTGCAAGGTAACGTAACCAGTGCCCACTACAATGCAATGGTTTTTGTCCCCGTGCTACTGCCATTTTTCGGAAGGAAAGTCATATGCTTTTTCAGCAGGACAACGCACGTCCACGTGCTCTACGTGGTGTACAACAACTGCCCTGGCCAGCAAGATCACCGGATCTCTCTCCAATTGAACACGTATGGGACATGACGAAGTGGAAACTTACGCGTTCTCCAGAGCCTGCAAGATCCATTGCCAAAATGCCAAAAAAAAAAAAAAAAGTGCAAGATGCTTGAAACAATCTATCGAATACACGCCTGCATTGCCGCCAGAGTTGGGTACACTGTGTTTTGATACGGCCGTTTGGGCACCCTTTACTGAGACATGTGTGGTTCATTTGGTCTTAATTTGTAATTATATACTCCTGCAATGATTAACTACCTGTAACATCGCTTGTCCTTGAGGATGTTGTATGTTTTTCCCGACAGTGTATAAGAAAAGATACAGGTCCAATAATACTGCCTTAATAAATTCCCCTCTTAATGAATATAGGATCAGATAATGCTTCATATGATCTAATTATCTGAGTTCTGTTCTAGAAATACAGCCACACATTTCGTCACTCTTCTATCTAGTCCAATTGCACTAATTTTTGCCAGAAGTCTCCCATGATATCCCCTATCAAATTCCTCAGATAGGTTGATCACTTACAGTCCCTTTGAGATCCTGAATCTAAGATATCTGCTACATCTTCCTGGAATCTTACAAGTGAGCTTCACTGGAATAACATTTCCTAAAAACCGAACTGCATTCCATCGAGCCAGTTATTAATTTCACGAACACGTCTAATATAATTAGAAATAACTAGCTGAAACCCGTCAAGACACGACGGTCATTGGGACAGATATTCATTAAAGAATTTCCGACATTCCTTGTACGTTACGTTTTTACAATTTTCTTTAAGTCGCACCGGCGACGATGGGATGGGAAATGGCTAAAATCGTAAGGAAGCGATCGTAGCTTTAATTAAGCTACAGACCCAGTATTTTCCTGGTAAGAAAATGGAAAACCACAGAAAACCATCTTCAGAGCTGCCGACAGTGGGGTTCGCACCCACTATCTCTCGAATGCAAGTTGGTAGTTACGTGACGGAAACCACGCAACCACTTGCTCGGAGCATTCCTTGCACAATTACCATTTGAAACGATTGTAACTTTAAAATATCGCTCCCGTGACATTGCAACATTTAACTGGCCATGGCTGAAAAGTGGCTGAGGTAAATGGAGACATTCACATCCCTTGAGGTTAATTGATCGTGATACAAACTGCCATGCGAATTGGAAATTGATGCCTCTTAAAAAATGGAAGTGTTTTATCAGATGTTGTTAAGTCAATTCGAGGGATTAGAGCTCTCAGTCCAGCTTTATCTCCACTTATTATTTCCAAATCTAAACAATTTTCCTGTCATCTTCTTAGAATTAGGCCCTAATCTGGTTCCTATCCCATCATCACCATAAGACTTATCTGTGTCGGTGCGACGTAAAAAAAAAAAAATTCTGCCATATGGCACTGCCAAATAGTCCTCCTTTTACGACCTTCATTTCTAGCACTTTTGTTTTTAACTACGACAAAAACAGCTTCTTGATCACTAATACTAGGCTTATCTATTATTTCAGTTTCTCTATAGATGTAATCTGGTTTTACGAGCACCACGTCCAGAATATTCTTTTCTCTAGTTTGTTCCATCACTGCCTGATTCAGCTGTATTTTGCAGATTAACTTATTTACCATTTGTTTGTCATGATTCCTGTCGTTCGCATTACCTTTCCAATTGATATTTGGTCAATTAAGATCACACGCTACAATCACGTTCCTTTCCGTATCGTTTTTCACATCGCTAATTTTATTATCAAATAATTCCCAATCAGCGCCTGCTCCACCCTTTCCAGGTCTGTACACTCCTAGAACATACAAGTTGCCTTTTATCTTTAGAAACGAGCCTTACAGCTATAATGTCATGTTCGTCATCTTTAACTTTTACGTAGCTTACAAATGCGTTTTTCACCAGAATGAATACTTCCCCTTCTAGTATTTCTATCCTGTCTCTACGATAAACACTCCAGTTCCGTGAGAAAATGTCTGAATCCATTATATCATTTCTCAGACACGATTAACCTCCTAGTACCATATCGAGCAAGTATATATCTATTAAATTAATTATATTCCTTTCTTTACGATACGTCTGTAGTTCACCACTAACATATTTATGTCATCCCTACTTGACTCTCAGATCTCTGTTCCCTTATCACCGCTCCCTAGTCCAGCCCGTTTCTCTGAAGGTACCTCCCTATAACCCTTCTAAGCAAACTTCCTAACATACGTACCACTGCGCTTTAAAGTGAAGGCCATCTGAGAACAGATTTCTAGCTCCTACCAACCCATTAGGATCTAGATATCTCACTCCCAGTTTCCCACCTTTAATACTACAAACCCAATTCCGTGGAAAATCAACGCACCCATTTATATCCAACCCTTCACAGTCCATCCTTTACCCGTTTGACGTTGGTTCTCATTACAGCGTGCTGTCCGACTCGTTGGCTGAATGGTCAGCGTACTGGCCTTCGGTTCAGAGGGTTCCGGGTTCGATTCCCGGCCGGGTTGGGGATTTTAACCTTCATTGGTTAATTCCAATGGCCCGGGGGCTGGGTGTTTGTGCTGTCCCCAACATCCCTGCAACTCACACACCACACATAACACTATCCTCCACCACAATAACACGCAGTTACCTACACACGGCCGATGCCGCCCACCCTCATCGGAGGGTCTGCCTTACAAGGGCTGCACTCGGCTAGAAATAGCCGCACGAAATTATTATTATTACAGCGTGCTGCTG
Organism: Anabrus simplex; assembly: GCF_040414725.1. NCBI lineage: Eukaryota > Metazoa > Arthropoda > Insecta > Orthoptera > Tettigoniidae > Anabrus > Anabrus simplex. The sequence goes on from NC_090267.1 coordinate 183,235,730, forward strand.
AGTTTATTTAGGGTTAATCATCGCGGTATTTAATGAAGGGTATACATCAGTCCGTTCAATCCACTTCCTTTACTCTTCACCGCCGTAGATCATAATTTTCTTGAAGCGAAGAACTTTCCCATTGTTAAAATATGCCACGTGCAGAACTGTGAAGAATTTTAGACATTTTCAAACTCGATTCTATTGGAACTGGGTGAGAGTTGCAATTTGAACTGGTGAAAGTGTTTGCCATGGTCTGTACGTTTATTGAAAATCGTTCAAATCCGTGGCAACACGTTGCTGAGGTCTCCTTATAAGTGGAAAAAATGAGCCACACAGAGATCGCTGCGTCTCTATGAGCCTGAGATAGCAACCTTTCAAACATTATGGTTCCTGGAATTCTTTCACAGGGAATTCGATCTTTGATTACTCTCAAAGGAGGAGGGGAGTTTGAAGAGGCATTACATTTTCTCTAAGTATAATTATGGAACCCCAGAAGTTGGGGCAATTTCGCTCCTTAATGCACTTCTAGTAGAGAGGTGAGTATGAATTCACTCTGTAATTCGGAATCGCCAAACAGGAGTCTTTAGACAAATGTCTGCGAAATTGCTCAAACACTCGGAAGAGTTTTATAATTATTTCGGATATCAGTTAGTGCTTCAACATATAAAATAAGCATGTTTAATTTTTTTATTTAATGCTATTTGTTCGGGACCTGGACCTATGTGGATCTTTTGCCCCTACTGGCACCATGTTGTATGAACCTGCGTGTAATTGGAATGGCGGTAGTGTGGAATGTTGTGTGTGAGGAAAGGAAGATTAAGGACGTCACAAACACCCAGTTCCCAGGCCAGGGATATTAATCATTAAATTAAAATCCCCTGACCCGGCCGGGAATCGAACCCGGGACCGCCGGTTGAAAATACGCGTTACTTTCTTCATTGCATCGGTTGTCCAAGTGACTAATGTGAAAAAAACCAAAACAACCAGACGCTGCTATGTTCCTTATGCGAGACTCCGTGACAAGTTACAAGAGTGATACTCGGTGAGTGATACTCGGTGAGTGATACTGACATGTGGCCACGTGGTTCGAATTGTAAGTCTAGTCTGAAGATGTCAAAGAGTTTCTTGTTTGAATACCAAGACTTGCCTTCGCCGACACCCAATCCTAGCCCTTTCCCATCCTTCCGTCGGCTGAAACATTCGATGCGTTAGCGCGACGTTAAACCACTAGCAAAAATAAAACAGTGTCAAGTCAATAAGTGCGACACAGTTCACACCCGCGAGTGGCGGGAAAGCAAAAAGAATCTTGAATCTTACTTAATAAATTAATGTGAGACATTATCGGACCACAACGGAAATTAAAGTCCGCCTCCATGGCTAAATGGTTAGCATGCTGACCTTTGGTCCAGAGGGTCCCGAGTTCAATTCCAGGTTCGGGGATTTTAACCTTCGTTGGTTAATTCCGATGGCTCGAGGACTGGGCGTGTGTGTGCTTTCTTCATCATTAGAATTCATCACAGGTAGGGCCCCATCCTCACAGATGCGCAGGTCGCCTATACGGGTCAAATTAAAAGACCTGCACCAGGCCTCTTCGGAGGCCACACGCCATTGTTATCAAAGCAAAGCAAAGTCACCTTCGTACAGGCCATGAAGGCCCTTGGAGGAGGGGAAGGTAAAGGCTTCCACCATTGTTAACCTCGGCACGTGATGGGGTAGAGTGATTAGCTCTACGCCCAGCCGCCTTTGCCTCCAGGAATTAACCTGGTACTCATTTTTGGTGTAGGCTGAGTGAACCTCAGGGCCATATACACCTCCGGAAGTGGAAATCTCGTTTCTTAAATTTTACGACTGCCTGACGGGGATTCGAGCCCACGTCCTTCCGGGCGAACCGAGCACGCCTTTACCGCCTTGGCCAGGCAGCCTCTACACGCCATTGTTATAATAGCGGAAATTTAAAAAAAACTGCATTCTGTAATTCTATTTTAACAAACCTTACTTCACTCAGTCTGAAGTAATTGAAGGTTGGATAGTTTTCGTGCACATTTCTTCAATTCTTGTTGTAGACCTCACAGAATATTGTAACAGTAGCCCTTCCAGTATTCTCTATCAAGGCATTTCTTACAAGTTGTGGAGTAAGTGGCGTGTAATACTGTCAAAAAATAGTTTATTGAAAGGATAATGGACGAAAGACACCCTACTTCTTATTCCAGAAGAGTGATATCTTTCACCTCACCTGAAATTCCAGTACTCAGCGCTCGACGGGTTGAGAGTGACATGCTTACTGGAAAAATAGTTCCCCCGACAATTGCCAAACCACACATCATATCCAGCGTCGGCGAGTATGTAACCTGGAACAAAATACGGACAGTTTAAATCGTTCTTTTTGAAAGTGTAATGTCCAACATATTGAAAGAAAGAAAGAAAGAAAGAAAGAAAGAAAGAAAGAAAGAAAGTTTAGAAGCCATAATATTTTGAGATGCCTTACTAGACACTTGTATACGGTCATCAGTCGGATTGAGGCATTACGTATCAAACCCAGTCGACTTGGATGGACAATTGCAATACGACAAATGCTTTATTCAAATAGGACATGAACGTAGATTAATTGTCCGGCTCCTTGGGTGAATGATTACTGTGCTGGTCTTCGGTTCAGAGGACCCTGGGTTCGAACACTGGTTGGCTAACTTCGTATGGTTAATTCACTTACTCGGGGACAGGTGGTGGTGGTGATATATTTTTTTTTTTGCTATGGCTTTACGTCGCACCGACACAGATATGTCTTACGGCGACTATGTGACAGGAAAAGGTTAGGACTTGGAAGGGAGCGGCCGTGGCCTTAATTAATGTACAGCCCCGGCATTTGCCTGGTGTGAAAATCGAAAACCACGGAAAACCATCTTCAGGGCTGCCGACAGTGGGATTCGAACCCACTATCTTCCGAATACTGGATACTGGCCGCACTTAAGCGACTGCAGCTATCGAGCTCGGTGATTATTGTTTTAAGAGGAAGTGCAACTAGGCAACCATCCTCTATATAACACTAATCAGAGAGAAAAATGGAAGGAATCCGACACTTCAACAATGAAGATAACGGTCAAAGTAAGACAAGAGCGTGAAAGCCTCGCAACCTAGTACCGTCGGGCTCGGAAAAGGACAAGAGTTGACCATGGGAGGTCGGAGAGGATAGATGAAAGAGAGGAGCTTGGCACAAGTAAGTTAAAGTAGAACCAGAACTCAGCTATGGGCTCCGTGGTCGCCACCCCACGCTCCCAAGTTCAGAGTCCTGGGGACCCTTTTAGTTGCCTCTAACGATAGGTGGGTGTTATTCAACCGCCCACACCCACAGGGGGATCAGCCTCTACGTTCTCTGTGATTGAGCATATTTCATAATCTGTGCCTGCAATATTCTTTGCGAATGGGTTTCCCATACGTAGATTGGTATTTGGTTGGTATTGCTTGTTTTCTTCGGCTTTAGAGCCAGGAATTTGTTTTCTTCCGCCTCTTCCGCTGACAATTTTGCCTGTTTTTATATGTAGTTTTTTTCTCTTTTAACATCTGTTTGTATCTTGTCCTCTGTTGCTGATATTTTCGAAGCTTTTCTGAAGTTGTTGTGATCTGTGCTATATTCAACGCGCTAAGTGTTTCCTTTCTTTTTTCATAACATTCCTGATCAAACCATGCTTGGGGCTTCCGTGGTTTACAGCATATCGTAGATTCTACTATTGCTCTGGTTAAGGCCCGCTCCAGATCTTCAACTTCCCTTGGAGTCTCCTGTAGTTCTGCTATCAACTTTCGTGTTGTTTGCTTGAGGTTGTCTATATTTGGTTTTTGCGTCTTTCTGTAGACATTTTGAACTTGATTTTAATTGTTTTGTCACTGAGAATGAGTTTTAACTACGTTATAATAGGAATGTGCTTTCTTATCGGCGTTGTACTCGAGGGCTCCGTACAGCGAAATTTCCACGTGCACCATGCGTACGGATAAATAACTTTGATAACAACTTCTCTGGGTCGACGTCAGCTAATTGGGAAATTTAAACTCCTCTCAGTGTAAAGGGGGTATTCGACTCATTCTACGCAGATGTTCACATTTTGTAAACAGCAGTCTTAGCAATCAGTTCAGAATAAAATGAGCGATAGCGGGGTAGAAATGATAAGACGCGAATGGAACAACCATCCTTGGTGTTAAACGGATATCGATACAGGGCACACAGGAAAAGGGCAGGGCTTACAAGTATTTCGTGACTCTGTGTACAGCAGAAGTCTTCTACTGTTCTGGAACGTTAAAAACCACTGGAGATCATCATGTCATCGAAGGAAGCTTCAGGGAACATACTTGTGTTCCGAATGTTGCAGATATCGAAATAAAGAAAATAATAGAGGTATGCAGAAAGCGTGCGAGGGAGGACGTACCAGTTCCTGTTCATCAGGTGTTTCGGCAGGAGTTTCAGGTTCGTATTTATATATATATTAATCATTATATTTATAAATGGTCCGACTCCTTGGCTAAATCGTCAGCATTGAGGCCTTCGGTCGAGAGGGTCCCGGGTTTTTTCCCCGGCTGGGTTGGAGATTTTAATCGCGTTTCATTGATTCTTCTGGCTCGGAGACTGGGTGTCTGTGTGCATCCCAGCACTTTCCTCTTCATATTTAGCCAACACACCATACTACCAACCACCACAGCAACACGAAATAGTGATTACATCCCTCCATATAGAGTTGGCGTCAGGAAGGGCATCCGGTCGTAAAACAAGGTCAAATCCACATTTGCGGAACAATTCGCATCCGTGACCTCACAGGTGTGGGAAGAAGAATATTATATTTATAAATGACCTCCATTCTAGTGTGTAAGAATTTGATAACCGTTGTACTGCACTGACGTGCGAATAAACTATATAATTATGTATTTTATTTCCAGGAACTGCAGAACAGAGGATATGGATTTGTTGCCGAGTTTCATCGTTATGAAAAAGTAAAATCGGCACTGTTCAAAGAAAGGAGAATCGCACTAGTTGCCGATCAGAATCCAAGAAACAGCTCTGAAATCGTATTTTCCAACGAACTATTAAGTTTTTCTGATGGCAGCAGCTTTCTGAAAGTGGACGATTCTTCTATTACTGGCCGCAGGCTGATGATATTTGGCGTGGAAGAAGCTCACAGTTTACTAAATAATGGCAAAAACTTTTCATGGACGGAACGTTCGATAGTTGTCCAAGACAGTTCATATTCAACTATATAGCATTCATGTGGACATCGGTGCAACCGAAGATGAGAATATATATACCCCATACCTTTCGCTTTGCTTCCGGATAAGTCTCAGGAGACATACAAACGCCTCTTTACAGGTATCAGTAATTGGTCTGGTGGATGGAAACCCGAGACAATAAAAATCGATTTTGAAACCGCCGTGATCAACGCTTTACGAAGCGTCTTTCCGACTGCATCATTACCCGGCTGCAATTTTCATTTTAATCAGTGCCTTTGTAGGAAGATCCAGATATCGGACTGACACTAGAGTACGAGGAAAACATGGAGGTTCTACGGTTTTTTCTCGAACGAAAACTATTATTACAAAACACTTCCATCCCTGCAGTTATTTTCTCTATTTCTATTTTTTCTCTTTAAATCCGGATTTCTAACAAGTGAGGTAAATTCATAAACCTTAAGTTCATAAACCTTAAACTTTAAGTTTTACTTTAATTATTCTGCGGCAAAGATATTTTATTTAAGTTACATGAATAATATAATGAACTTCCTGAAGAAGATTATTATTCACATATTTTAATTCTTTTATTCAATCTCCGTTGGCTCATGAGTGTATATTGTGTTAATATCTTCTCTTTCTTCTTCTTCTTAATCTGCTTACCCTCCAGGGTTGGCTTTTCCCTCGGACTCAGCGAGGGATCCCACCTCTACCGCCTCAAGGGCAGTGTCCTGGAGTGTGAGACATTGGGTCGGGGGATACAACTGGGGAAAATGACCAGTACCTCGCCCAGGCGGCCTCACCTGCTATGCTGAACAGGGGCCTTGCCGGGGGATGGGAAGATTGGAAGGGATAGACAAGAAAGAGGGAAGGAATCGGCCGTGGCCTTAAGTTAGGTACCATCCCGGCATTTGCCTGGAGGAGAAGTGTGAAACTACGGAAAGCCACTTCCAGGATGGCTGAGGTGGGAATCGAACCCACCTCTACTCAGTCGACCTCCCAAGGCTGAGTGGACTCCGTTCCAGCCCTCATACCACTTTTAAATTTCGTGGCAGAGCCGGGAATCAAACCCGGGCCTCCGGCGGTGGCAGTTAATCACATTAACCACTACACCACAGAGGCGGACACACAATCTCTTTACTTTTTTTAAGTCACATTTTATTTTAAATGAGTGTTAGTTTATTTGAGATAGGCCTAGTTGCTTCTCAACTAGTTGTTTTGTTAAAGCGTATAAAATCGTGAGTTCCTCCCTCTTAATATATGTTTCATTTAATGGACTGATTTTCCCTTCCACATTCATTTACTTTGACTGGTAATCAAGGTAAGTGCCTTGGTGATGTTAGTGTTATATATATTTTGATGGTAATTTTTTTTTAGTGGATTTGTATCTTCATTACCTGTCCTGCTTGTCCTCACTTGTGTTTGTTTTCGGGACGCGGACGTGACATTACCCGTTAGGGTCACAAATTTTTACATACCTTGATTGTCGCCACAATGACAATGGTGTTTATTTACCCATTCTCTTTCCATAACTTGAACCTGCTTACTGTCCATTGTTTGGAACTTTTCTCCAATCATATCCATATCCTTCTGTCTCATTTCCTCGTCCTGGAGATTTTCTACCCTTATTTGTCCGCAGACAGATTTCACTTTCTCTATCTTAGGCCTAAAGATGCTTAGTCCACTGCAGATCAGATAGTGGCCCGTATCATAAATCTCCGGAAAACCCGCACGTTCCTAACAGATTTCTGAATTCAAAGTCGGTTAATATATCGACGGTGCGCGAACAATACCTCGCATCCCACAATGCCCTTCCGATCTGTTATCCTCCTCAAGACTGGTCACGCTTTCGAGCCACACATGGATATGCACAGTCCATCAGAACAACGTTCGTTGTGTTCATTTTCCTGTGCTAATGTGTAAAGGAAAATGAACCTTAAATGCATTCTACTGTAGGAGTGCATAAATAGTTCATGAACATACACATTCCTACAGTTAAGGTGCAATAAGGTTCATTTTCCTTCACATGTTGGCATAGGAAAACGAATGCAATGAACATTGTTCTGATGGACTGCATATCCATATATAGCCGGGATATGTGAGTCTTAAGGAAAATATTGGACAGGAAGAGCATTGTAGGATACGAGGTACTGTTCGCGCACCGTCGATATAATTAATCTATTATATATTTGGTGCCCCTTCCCTCACGTTTGTAGCGGTGAATAGCCTTATGTTTGAAGAATGTATTTGTAACTGCTAATACCGTACTAGCACGGAAGTTCCTATTCTTATTAGCTTCCATATCTTCCCCACATTTCCCCATCGCCTTCCCTTATCCTTCATTTATATTTCCAACTCTCGTATTGAAATCGCTCATTAGCACTATCCCATCCCTGCTGTCGACCCTGACTACGATGTCACTCAATGTTTCATAAAACTTGTCATACCAACTTCCTCCTCATCTGCACCATCACATGGTGAATACAGTGAGGCAATTCTCGTCCTAATTCTTCCAACTGCCAAATCTACCCACATCATTCGCTCGTTTACGTGCCTAATAAAAACTATGTTGCGTGCAATAGTATCCCTGATGGGCATTCCAACCTCACACACTGCCCTTCCCTTTTTAGCACCCTTCAAAGTCACTTTATAATATCCTATTTCTTCCTCGTTATCTCCCCTTACTCGAATCTCATTAACGCCTGACATATCCAGATGCATCCTCTTTGCTGCCAAATGGAAGTGGGACTCCGTTACTCCCACAGGGTGGAGGCTTACTTAAACATTCTGAGCGTGCTCGGAGAAAATTCCGTGAAGCAGGATGCTGCCCTACTGACATATAATCCCAGCGAGGATTTCCCCCCTAACGGGTTAGGGACCACCGGTTGACTGTATAGTTCTAGCCGCCTGAGCTCCAGCAGACCATGACTCAGAATATGTTTGAGATGCCCACTCCTTTTCCATAGCAACTGGTATCCCCAATCTCAGGACAATTATCTAGGCCACTCAGCCGTTGCCCATGTTTCACGAACCAGTAACCCACATCACGAACCACAGTAAGTTTAAAGTTAAATTTGGTCATTGTGATCTAATTAAATTACTACAGAACTATTTTCTTGAAAATTCAAGTTGTACTACTACTACTAAACGTTTTTATTCCTCCCCTGAAGGGGGAGGCGGGCCTCTTAGACGGTTACGCCGTCTCTCAGGCCGGAAGATTTGTTACGGTGAAGGAGATGTGCGGAGAAGGTGAGGAGGTGGGCGGCCGTGGCCTATACTACGAACTGGCCCGGCATTCACCTTAGTGCAGGAGAATGGAAAACCACGGAAAACCATTCTCAGGACAGCTGACGGGAGGGGCCAGGCGTGAAGTCCGGCCCTGTGCCTCTGTCCCGTCTCCCGAATGCACAGGCGTAGAGCCATGGCCACCTTTCCTCTGCTCGGTTGGCCGGTCAGATTACAGAGCTGTTGGACCACGGACAAACCGTGGCCTCTTAAGGGCCAACACCCAAGGGCCGAAACCTACTCTGCATCTACCAACCGGCCAGTTGTACTATCATAAACAAAGCTATACGAGTATCGTTATTATAATGCCAGTTAAATGCAACATCGACGTTACTTACACATTTTAAGACCTACCAGAGTCATTTTCATATAATCACTTGACTACAGTCTTGCATTAATTCTCGGAATTTATTTTATGTAATAAAACTGCTGTCATTTTTTTAAATTTCCTTTTATTGCCGTATCATCCTTGGCAATGTCATGAACATTCTTTTCCTGTTACGACTCGGTATCATGAACAGTCCATTTCCGTGGATCCTCGTGACTCTCCGCTTCTAGACAGGCACAGTATTACAACTATTATGGATTGTTTTATAACTCGGAACGTCTACACCCGGGAATCTATCTTGAAAGCCCCTTTGAAATACACGAGCTGACTGAATTAACACATATGAACCGTACATAAAGACAAGATATGCCGTTGAAAATGTACGAAGAATAAAAGTCGCACACACGGGATCAGCTGAAATGCGAGTGCGATATCGGCCGCATTTATGGGTGAGACGGGCAACGCATACCCATCGGCATTCAAACAATTCGGCATACGTTTGATCCCTCGGGCACTTGCTTGCCCAGTAGGGGGTGATTTATGACGGTGGTGAGTTCTCATTTCCAACAGAACTCGTCACAGCTCTGTTGCCATGCACCTCTTATTAAGTAGAAGGTCAGTCACGTTTTTCAGCTCGAATAATCGTGCTCTGTTCGCTGTTTGAAAGTCTTGTAATATTTTCTCCATTAATTAATATTTGTGAAGTGTATTGCTTTTCACCTAGCTTCATGTAATAGTGTGAAGGTCGTACGAATCAAACCTGGAAATTAACGCACCATAAGATGCTAAATTAAATCTGTCAGTGCACACAAACGATCCTCAACCGAGCATTAGTAGCACTGATACTCGACCAAATAGTACCGGTTCGGTGCCCACGAGTGATACTCAACCAAGTAGGAGCAGTTCTGCGGAGAAAAGTAAATGAGACTAAAACCTTAAGTAAGCAAAGTCAACGGCGTACGAATACGTTACGAGGAAGAATGTAGGCAAGGATTATTATTATTATTATTATTATTATTATTGTTATTGTTATTCCAGTCCACAATTCGTGATTTTACTTTCCTTACTGAAATTGAGACACTGATATTGGTTGTATAAAAGTAATATTTTTATAGGTTCACTTTGATATGAATCCAAGCAGAGTAGGTATTTAGGGAGACCTGCTATTTGTATTTAAAATAGTTCATGGCGATCATTTACGGCTGTTTGAAAGTTCTTTGTCGAGTTTATTTGCCAATTCTTTCTTTCTTTCTTAACAATAAATTAAATGCTAACATGTTTCAATAGTCGACGCAAAATATGACAACCTTGCCCTTGTGTCCAGAAGAAAGAAACCGACTGACAATCCCCATTATCACCAGGACGGGCTGACCACCCTCATTATCACTAGGGTGGGCCAAGTTTAGGGATTAGAAGCTGCCGCATGGGTATACGTTCAGCGTCAGGAGTATACAACGTTAGCTAGCAGGGATGCATGCGCACGCAAAACAAAGGCTAGAGTCAAGGAACAAAAGATGTGATGGCAAACCGCGCCATCCCTCTTCCCGTGCGCGGCCACCAAGTGGGAGCTCACCCGTAGAAAGAACTCTGCACACGCTGGAGTAGAGTATATCTTATCACTCTGTAGTGTACACGATGCAAGGATGACATTATTCTTTAATCATTTTTATCTGTCATTCGGTGATCGAATGAACACAAAAGTTGTCAATCCACTTATTCAGTATACTTGTCAGTATCAAATTAGATGTAGGCCAATCCGGCATTTCCCTGCTTTTGGTTTCAACAACCTTAAGAATACCATCTCAGAGACAGAGAAAATGGAACAAGTGTCAGCGACTTCCCTGATGGCCCACTGATACCGCAGCCAGGTCTTCTGTTGGTATCTTGCTAATAATAACAGTTGTGTTTGGTACTTTCTTGCCTTCTGCTCGCTGCGAGGAATCCAGAACCATCCTAAGAACCTTTACCATCGGGCGAGTTGGCAATGCGTCTAAGGCCGTGAGCTTGCATCCGGGAGATAGTGGGTTCGAATCCCACTGTCGGCAGCCCTGAAGATGGTTTTCCGTGGTTTCCCATTTCACACCAGGCAAATGCTGGGGCTGTACCTTAATTAAGGCCACGGCCGCTTCCTTCCCACCGCTAACCCCTTCCTATCCCATCGTCGCCATAAAACCTGTCCGTGCCGGTGCGACGTAAAGCCAATAGCTATATACTATATACATCAGGCCTTTCCAACTCGAGCACTTAATGCTGGGGCGCACCAGCGCTGCACTCAGTAGCACCGTTACCCTCCTTCCCCACCTACCCGACGCAGTACACTGTTTTACATTACGAACAATTATGTGCAAAATTTCGTAACTTTAAATCTGTTATGGATACTGTGTTAAAATGTGTAAATTTTTGCAGAAAGCAAGGTTTCAACCATCGGCAGTTCAAAGAATTTTTAAGAGATCTCGAGGCAGAATGTAGCGACATTCCGTTTTATTGTATTGTGCGCTGGTTAAGTTGCGCGAAAGTGCTAGCAACCTTCTTTGCAATAATAGCAGAAATTTCTCTGTTCATGCAGATGAAAGGTTCCCCACAACCAACTTTGCGGAATAAACAATGGGTAGCTGACCTCGCTTTCTTGGCTGACATAACGTCTTATTTAAAGGCTGTAAATATTTCATTGCAAGGAAGACACACATTGATTAGCACCATGTGTGATAGAATTAAGGCTTTCAAAATGCGGAATTGTTATTGAAAAGTCAGCTTGAAGCCGGAAATTTTGACAATTTTACTTCATTAAAATCATTGCATTTGTCTACTTACGAAAATCTTGTAGACTATCAGACGTTGTTACAGACTTTGCACGATGAATTCAATGCCCGATTCAAATGAATGAATGATATGGCACCTCAACTTGAAATATGTATGAACCCACTTTCAGCGCGTCCTGAAAAATAATATTTCCAAACAGGGCTGATAAAACTACAGTGCAACGCAATCCTAAAGGACAGGTACTACTACTAGAGCGGTGATTTAATTCCCTTTTACAAAGGTGTTCATCGACAAGAGTTTCCCAGACTTCATGCACTTGCCTTAAAATTTACGTCAATGTTCGGTACATCTTATGCATGCGAACAGATGTTTTCAATCTGAATTTAAATAAATGTAGAACTAGGACTTCTCTGTCTCATGTTGGCTTAGAGGCTGTACTTAAAATTTCAACTGCCAAATCGATTGCACCCAATATTGGTAAATTCGTTGCCGCAAAACGACGTCAACAATAGACTTAAACGCTAAATCTACATTAAGGCAAACGCAATGAATGTACAGAATAAATGGTTTGTTTATGTGTTCACAGAATTGTCATAAATAATATTCCATTCGTGAGCTGCAAGCTGACTTGACGACCTGTGGTCCTGCCTCTGCTACTTCCCCTCCTCCCCCCACCACGTCTACGGTGCTACAGCACAGCACCGGGCTGCTGCCGGGACCGGCGGGGCCGTGGGAGCACCTCAGTTGGAATCGCTTGGTATACATAGTACCTTTAACAACAACACACATGTTTTGAGGCCTCCGTTTTCGAGGTGTAGGGGAAGTCCGTGCAATTTGGACTTGCGTGTAATTTGGACCAATAATAATTTTGGTGAGCCTCCGTGGCTCAAACGGCAGCGCGTCGGCCTCTCACCGCTGGATACCGTGGTTCAAATCCTGGTCACTCCATGTGAGATTTGTGCTGGACAAAGCGGAGGCGGGACAGGTTTTTCTCCGGGTACTCCGGTTTTCCCTGTCATCATTCATTCCAGCAACACTGTCAATTCTCATTTCATTGCAACTATCAGTCATTAATATATCACTTTGAGAGTGGCGACCCCATCGTACTAACAGCCTATATATGCTTCATTCATTACATCCCTGATCGGGTCACTGACTGGAAAACAGGTTGTAGGTTTTCATTTTCAATAAATTTGGTATTTGCAAATTTGGTCACGCCCTGTCTGAGGCAAGGTCAGTAAGACAGCCGAGGGTAGCTTTCTTCCTGGACGTTTTGCTAATGGACTTATGTTTGAAGGGGGAAGAGGAAAACAATCTTAATACTCATATTCCTTATAAGCGTGTGCGGTGACAAGTAAGTGTTCTGTGAAGTAGTTATTTCAGCCAAGAGGGTGTTTAGCTTTTACAAGTACTGATGAAATATCTAGGTAAGTTTTAACATAGTTTCATTCGTACATTTTAAATACTTCGCATATTATTTAGTTTTTGATTAATTCTATGCATGCCGTGTAATTTGAACTGGCCGAGAATGTGTAACATGGTCCGTTGAAATAATTGTAATAATTACGTTTCTTCGTAGTTTTACTGGTGATTCTAAAAGAACTTGTTTTATAATTTGAGACCGGCCCAGCGGTGCAGAGGTAGCGTGTCTGCCTCTTAACCGGAAGCCCGGGTTCGATTCCCGTTCACGTCAGGGATTTTTACCTGGATGTGAAGGCTCGTTCGAGGTCCACTCACTCTACGTGATTACAGTTGAGTGATAATTATTATGATGACGACTGGATTCAATGCAATATTTGCGAAAAGTGGCCTCGTGAAAACTGCCCCAAAATTCAGGATGAATTTTTTTATCATTGTCCTACATGCCAATAGTGACGACCACAAGTCATAGTGTCGTATTCCATTGCTTAGTATTTCATAATAAATTCATTAAATAACTTATAAGTGTTTACATTTACCAGTCCAAATTACACGATCACCTGGCCCAAGTTACACGCCATCGGACCAAATTACACTATAATAAATTTTATAACAAATATTGCTTTTAAACTAATCCTAAAGAAAATATTAACATTTATTTTCATCAAATTATTTTGTACATTGTACTAATTATCGTGTACAAAATTTGAGAAATTTTAATTACGGTTAATAGTGTTATGGACGTTTAAAGCTAAGTGGCCCAAATTACACGGACTTCCCCTGATGTTATATTGCACCCAAATTGCCTTCGACGCTATGGCGGAATACATTAATTCATCAGATTCTTTGTATAAATCTTACATTCGACAACTTTAGCGAGGACTGCAGATTGTTCACGACTCACCAACGTGGAAGAGCTAAGCCACCTTGGCAGAGGTAAAGCACGTTCTGTTGGAGGTTGTTAAACAATTATGTCGTAAATGCCTGAAAACTTCCGCCCGCCGCACCCAAGGGACAGTCATTCACCACACCCTGGGAACATAATTTGAACATTTTCCACGAAGCCGTGTAAGACAGAGAAACTTCAGTTGTGCGTAAAGGATAGAAGATAGCTAAAACCTATGGAAGTGGGACGAGTAACCCCCAAGAAAAATGGTGCAACCAATCACATTGCTCCATTCTATACTTCCGAGGTTCCCGCTGGGAATATTTTAGTCTATCTCGGGAATTTGTGACAGATAGCACGTAAATTGGGTTTCTAGTCACAGTATTAAAATGAAGATAATTTTTGGTGGACCTAGTGGAATTAAGTATAACGTGAGTGAAACAATAAGCATTATGCGCAATTGATCACGTGTATATAGCGTGGGTGCATCCGGAAGTAACAACTTTCTCGCCACTAAGCACATGGCCGACGTTAGTTTAATTCAACCGACGCCAAGTGAATTAGGCAAAACGGTACGATCGTACTCAGACTTTCTAATCTGTACCATGGTACAGTAAAAATGGGAAACCACGGACACTGGTTCATAACTTAGTGAAGCCATTAGATAAAACTGTGCCTCTCCGTAATATCGCCGGAAGTTGGGTGAGAATCACATAGTTTGACCGTAGGCATATAATAGACGTGCATCGAACCAGAAGAGCAGTGGGTATTCTGCAGTCATCTGTTCAACACACGGTATTTCAGCATTCGGCAGTGAGCACTCAGTACTTTGTTGTGAGTACACTTCAGCACTTCAGTTCACAAGTGAAGTCCATCGTGTGAGTATTCAACCGAATACGGGAGGGAACGCCAGGTTGCAGACTAGTCAGGAATTGCAACCAGATGATCGAAGTGAATAATTCATAATCATTGGCTATTGCCGAGGACAATGTTTATATCGCAAATCAATGGGAGAAATAAAAGTTGCCGGTTTGTTTTGGAAAAGTAAAGGGGAGAGAATGGCATTCCGCAAAGGCTAACGGAACATTTTTGCAGGTAGTAAGGAAGCAGTTAGTAAATCCCTTGTGTGGTCATTTGTATTTCAATTGAGGGTGCAGGTCTTTAAACTCATTACGGACATTCCAATGACTAGCCTAGCAGAGGATAACGAACGCTGGCAGAGAACAATTCCTAGCCGGACGTCAGAACAGGGACAGACATGACAGAGATTTCAAGAGTGTCGCTTTGCCGCATATTCAGACCAGCTGATAGGAAGTAGATAAATATAAGATCGCATTACAAGCTGTGCAGATTGAGCGAAGTCATTCCTAGGAGTGTATTAGAATAAGTGATAGTATTAGAGTTTAGGATTAAGTGGAAGATTAGTGTTGCGTGTGTATAAATAAGTTGTGTCACAAGTGTACGATGTGCCAAATTGGATACACACCAGTCGTCACCATGGAAATGTTAATGTTTATGATGATGATGCTTGTTGTTTTAAGGGGCCTAACATCGAAGGTCATCGGCCCCATGTCAGTGTTTAACATGGCTCAGGCTTCAGGAAGGTACCATGGGGTGAATGGGACTGACTGCATCTTGGGGAAATGTAAGTGCCAGGTTATTGAAATGTTGTTTTAATTAATATGTAAATAATTAACTATAGCCGCAACCACGCTGTCATCCGTTAGATATATTTATGCCTATTTTTTATTTATTTTAAGGTTTCGTAAATGACAACTAATTTGCTTTAGATGTAAAATTGTAGATCACGTACCAGAATTTGCGAACATGGCGTGAATTAATGTCTAGGGCCCAATCTATTTGCTTAACGTGTGGATTTCATTGTGTGATAATTGTTGGAACGTCCATTGTATTGTTTAATAATCTAGATTGATATCTGTCCTTGCCCAAATTTTAAGTCACTTGGAAAATTCATAAATAGAGATCAAATGATGATGATAGTAATAAGATATTGGGTTGCGAATGGTAATTTTATTGTGATTGGATCGCAACAGACATAACGATAGTCGTCGTGATGGTTTTTCTTTGTCGACACAGTCAGCTAGAAATATTTAGGAAAAATTTGTAAAATTAGGTAATGATTAAGACGCCACTACAATTTGTATGATTGATTTAACTGACTTCTAGTTATGATTTGAAGAGCTTACCATCATAAGGTCTGAATAGGTGGATAATGTGGTATCCCTGTGAGGATCCGTCATTTTGTTTGGCCACGCAGTAATAAAATAATTGGGAATTTGTAAGAAATAAATTATAAGTGTGTTGCATTTTCACGTAACATTGAGTGAAATAACATGGTGCAGATCGGATGTCTAGATGGAAATCGAGGTCTGATATAAATGAAATACCGAGCAATAAACGAGAAATATGAGAAAGAGAGAAATTCCCGCAAGAAGCGGAAATAATACGTTGAGATACCAGTGGAAATAGTCCTGGTTAACAAGCGATGAGCTACTTAAGAAATGTCTACACATTAAAGAAGAATAGTAATGAAGCTTCGATGAAATAATAAGAGAAAATGAGAATCTACGAGGAAATAAGAAATAAAATAAAGAGCTAGCTGCTGTGTAATAGAGATAGAGGCAAGCAGAGGTCTGCCAGGATGCTCGTATACAAGAGAAAAGACCCCGCACTCACATCCAGACGCACTGTGAATATGAAAAAAAATGAAATGGCGTATGGCTTTTAGTACCGGGAGTGTCCGAGGACATGTTCGGCTCGTCAGGTGCAGGTCTTTTGATTTGACTCCCGTAGGTGACCTGCACCTCGTGGTGAGGATCAAATGATGATGAAGACAACACATAGACCCAGCCCCCGTGCCAGTGAAATTAACCAATGATGGTTAAAATTCCCGACCCTGCCGGGAATAGAACCCGGGACCCCTGTGACCAAAGGCCAGCACGCTAACCATTTAGCTTTGGAGCCGGACTTTGAATATGAAATTGAAATTGAACTAATATTCTGATATTGAAGCAGAGTTAAATTAATACCCAATTATTTTATGCTCTAAAATGTTACACCTGTGAATAGATTGATATAGTTCATGACACAGTAACATTTGCTACGGAGGTTAAATTAAGGTTTATTTTATTTATGACCAGGCATTTTGCTTGACTTTTTCATTCGTAATTTTGTCATGGAAGGATAATATTGGATAAATTGTTGATTTCCAAGTCGTATGTATTTATATGCCTATTTGTTTTTGTACCTGATTTTCTTTGATATTGTAGTAAAGCGACGTTCCAGTCCAGTTACTTCCATTTTGTATGTGATCTTACTGCTTGCTGTAAATACTATAGGTTAGATATGATAGTATGTCATCTCTTTCAGGAGCGCATTTAGATCGTAGGATATTGCTAATTGAAGCTCAGCTGTCTCTTTCATTTTGTCATTTAATTTGTTTTCTTTGTAGGAGGATCCACCCGCACTCTAATGTAAATATGAGTTCAATAACCTTAGGGGAGGAAGACAGCTTGGTTACATTCTTTAAAAAATTTCACTTACACATCCAAGCACATCGCAACTTGTCAATAATTAAGTCGCTGAACAAGCCTATGTAGAATTGTAAATGTGTAGGACTGTACGTGTAAAACAATAGAATTAAGACATGTGTTTATAGTCGAGGTAATAGGTAGGCGAGTCATTCAAACCCGGTGGAGTTAAACATTTGATTGATTAATGTGTAATTGTTAGGCAGGTCTGTTCAGTTGATTTCGTTATGTGAATTTTAATTTAGGTAATCCCTGATGACTACACAGTGATTCATGAAATGCTCATGTATACAATTGTTGGTTGGATATCCTTCCGATACCAGAGCATGAAAGGTCAGTTGAGATGACATTTAATGTTATGGTAATTAAAATAATAATAATGTAACGAGGAGCAGCGAACTCCTAAACTCAGGTGTGTTCTCAGGAAACTCCTAATTAGTTAATGGAGCAGTGTCAAATTCACATGCGTAAATATAATTCTTATTATTATTTTAAATGTTTAAATTTTAATATCCGTTCATTCAAATAGATATCATTTTACAATGCTCAGATTTCTTTTATATAACAACTGTTGTACTGACATTGCCGACAATGATAATCTAGGTTACGCCAGTCAGTGGTACACATGGCACATCTGCGATGTCAATAATGGATTTCAATTTCAATTTTAAATTAATTGATTATGTGAATTCCTGTTCATGACGTAACCGAGCTATTAATGGCCGTTTTACAGCCATTCTAATATTTTGTGTGCTTAATTAACATTTCTGATTTTTAATTAATCTTGATTCGAATAAATTAATTAGTGGAACTTTCAATTTGGGGTCCATTATCATTTGGTAGTAATAGTACCTGCAGCACGTAGTATCCGTATGTTCCGGAAGAAGAAGAAGAATACCGAACCGATAGCGCCCCAAGCAGATGAGATTCTCTTATGGGTAAGTAAATTTTATTACTGAGCGCCGTGGCAGAAGAAGATGATAGAGGAGCTTACCGCTGATTCGACATTCCCAAGGGTACAATATGCCAATTTTCTCCGATTATCTAAGAGTTGATAGTTTCTTTACACTCCTGTCTTCTTTTGAAAATAATTGACTTGTGTCAAAAAATCGAACTGACATGTACCTGTCATCTAAGTATAAAATACCTATCGATCGGTGGATTGTCAGAAGCCTGCTATTCGGAGCGAGAGACACCCTCCCTAATCAGACATCGACCTTCCTAAAAAAATTGAAAGTTCCATTGTGCGAGTTAGAAAAAATAGTGATAAAGATACTGAGGGACTCTCCGCAAATCATTCATTTCCATCTATACCTGATTAACATTACCCTCTCCTACCCTGGAAAAAAGATAACAGCATTACCGATTGAATTTTCAGTTTTTGATATTTTTAAACTCCTTTGAAATTGTAACTGTATTCCGGATCCGAATGGTCACCCTCACTGGAGGACGGATGATTTATTTCTTTAATAAAACTCTCTCTCTCTCTCTCTCTCTACTAGCAATGTATAGAACATACTTTGATGCACGTTCCAGTGTTCATCAGCTCCATTAATGTCTACAAAGCCATTCCAACTCGTGTGAATCCGCGAGCTAAAGTTACTTCTGTGTAGTGATGCCGTTAATAATAAACGCTTACCTAGGCTTTTCTCTGGACCCATTATAAGCCACTCCACAGAACTGGAGATGATGCCATGCTGGATAAGGACTGGCGGTCTGTTGGCTTTCGCTGAAGATTTCTTGCCGTAAGGAATGCGATGCAACGTAAGAATATAGCCATCTTCTGTAACTACGGTGTGAGATTCTGCAGGATACCCGTACTTGGCTAACAGTTCTACCTGTAAGAAAGAAAACGGAAATCATCTGATCAAGTTTTGTGTTATAATATGAAGGACCTCGGATCATAGTGTTACAACACAGATGTCTAAAGTTTGAAAAAATGTTTTGCGTTTGATTTTATAAAAAATCTATAGGTGTTAAAAATATTTTCTAGTATATATTGGACGGATAAAGAATTACAGTTTGTCAGTAAAGGATTAAAATGAAGAATTATTTTTAAAAAATGTTTCGGAAGGGCATTTAGAAATTGCCAACAGACTTACACTCTTATGTTTCTAGGAATGTACAAAACAGTAACTTTGTTACAAACCTTTTTATGTTTAAGGCAAAGTACAGTAAAATACGAATGCATACAATTTATAATCCTCAAAACATGACAGAGTTAATAATAGTAATAAATAATAATAATAATAATAGTAGTATAATAATAGTATAATAATAATCTCTTAAAGAACAAACAGGTTTGCGGATATATTCAACAGATGGCAGAGCGTTCCTTGTAACTTACATGCTGCCTTTGCCTGCTCGATATGCACCCTATGGCTGTTGCCTGCTCGATATTCATCCGATGGCTGCTTATACTGCCTGCTCATTCCATACTCAAACGTGTAACACGACTTGCGAAGAATCCACCGCTAGATGGCAGCACCAAATAGCCTTAGTTATCGCGGGAATACAGGTACGTAAGCACAGAAGTGAAACTCTGAAAATAAAGTAGAAAAAAGAAAGAGATTTTGCTTATAAAGTAGTGCTCTAGAGATTTATAGCTTCAGGACCTCTGGAGAAAGAGGTTTCGGCGGACAAAAAAACCTGGAAACTTCGTCTCTATTATACTTCCCTACATTACTAAGTGAACCATACTGTTCATGGTGGTAACGACGATATTTAAGGCAATTATAGTATTGCACAATAGGACACAATAATTATTGGCGCGAAGCCATATTGGGCGTCGAAGCTTAGCTGCAGTCCGCTAGAACGGGCGTGGCATTGTATGTGTGTGACAGAAGATGTGTCAGAGTAGGAAAGGAATATGTGGATTTTGTTTGGGGAACCACAATGCCACCTTGACGAAACTTAAAGCGACAAAAAACAGTCTTGTCACTTCGTAATAATCGAGCCATATCTATTCTCCCTGAGGGTTCTTTGAGAAGATAAAACGATAGTAATGATCCCCAGAATTTTCGGAATATTATGGTGTGTCTTATGCCATTAATATGTAATGAATTCTATAATACGATATTAGCGCGCACACCTCGGGAAACAGTCAAGTAGCCACATACCGATCTTAAGTGTCTTTCCTGGTGAGTCCCCTAGCGTGGCTTGGCTTGATGCTCCCTATAAGAACTGGGTGATCTGGAGGGAGGTATCTCATTCTGTAGCAAGATTTAATTCTGTGCGTGTCGTGAGTATGTCCATTTGTTCGAGTAATTGCGCCATAAACTTTGCCTAGGACAAAGACTCAGTTTACCTTAGTGCGGTTCTGCAGGTATTTATTCGGCTGATGGGTGATCTATAAACTGATTAGAGACCAGTTCAATCGAACGATTTCGTTCAGACACTTAACAGTGCAGTCGCGAGTGTCTAATTATTCGACCGGAGACAATGCCGAACGTATAGACTTCATCATAGAAGCGGTACGGGTAATCGTGTAAATATAAAACAATGTGCGGTATAGCAGGAGATATAGACACGAGACATTAATATTGTCACCGCCGGACTAACATGAGTGTAGTTGAGCAATAGGTAATAACAATTTTGTTCAACAGATTAGGCTATTGATTACGGCCTACTGTTGGAGTTAGCCTATACACAAGTTCGTGCGCGGTTAAGCAGTCAACGGAGAACAATGATGTTTAGCTTTGCAGATAACTAATAACTGATTCTATATCTGTGAGAGTGAATAGAAGTATCTGTAACGCAGTGCTAGCAACTAATTAGGCATTTAATTGCAGTGAAGACCTGTATCTAGTTCAAGAACTGATAAAGCACGAGACCTTCCGACCTCTTCCTCAAGAAGACGACCTCATGATGGAGCCATCGATGGAGAAGGTAGTAAAAATGGTAGTTAATTTGACGTCAGGATTTGCATGATTTTGCATGCATGATTTTCAGTGATTTGGGCTATGCTGTGTGTAAGCTGTTGCAACGTCAGAACAGAAAGTATTATCTAAATTTCCGGCATCAAGGTGTGTTCTTATTTTTACTGTTTACGTGTGTTGTATTGCCTTATGTTTGTCGTTTAGAAAGTGATGTAACACGCAAGTTACTAGTGGTTGAGGGTTCGAACCCATCTTTGTTCGTGGGGTCGGGCCCACGGTAACCTCTGTGCTTTTGGTGGGCGTAATTAAGTCCTGTGTTTATGTACATTTGTATGTACGTCCCGTATGTAAGGGAACTTACTAATGTTAATTATATAATAATTTATTGCAGCCAATGGTCATACACACAATAATACACAATGATTACGTTAATTATAGATCTGCGAAGCGTTATCTAGTCGTAACATTACAACAGTTGTCTTAGATTTTAAATGTTAAAGCAACATCCCGTAGACTCAATGTATCATTTATTTGAATGACAACACTTGGCATTTACCGAACTTGCTTTTCAGTGCATTATTTTATGTAAATTCTGGGATTTTAATTTTTTTTACTTTGTGCTTTCGTTCATTAAATTTGTACATCACAAGTTGTTCCTCATTTATTCGATACAACGCAAATTCCTATCCATTTAGATCTTTAAGATCCTTTTAGTTGAATATTTGAGGCCACAGGACCATACAAGAGCTCTCCAGCTGCTAGACGGCGCAATCTTGGCAGGAATAATAGGTAAGTTATTGAACCCTCATACCCACTCGACTTACCCATTCACTTATGCCCTTATAGGGTATATAAGCGAAGGTTTCATAATTTTGGGCACCACAGTTTGTGATGCAAGTTCGTGGTGATTATTGTTACTAACACACTTTAAATGACTCGACGAGTTCTTGCAGTACGGTAGAGCAACCTCAAAAAACCGTATAGCCCCATTATTAGGCCAGTGAATCGCAGATGGGTATACCGAAGGCGTATCCGATTGACTTATAAAGTTCATCAATAGGGATGCATTAACTGAGGTGTAAACATTATTCAAGCACGTACTGCATTCAGCTTCTTCTTGGAGTACACGCTCCAAATAACCACACACACTAGTGCCTGTGAAGCGGTTACCAAAGTGGCACGCACTGATTCAGGGGGCTCAAGAACATCTTCCAATAAATCAGATACCACTGATTCTATTTAGTTAAATCTGGAAGAAGATATTGAGGCAAAATTTTGTTAATTTTGCTTGTGCATAACACTAGCACCATCGGTGGGCATTAAAATACCGGATTTCAGATTTCTCTATACGGAATTCTGAGCAGCCCCTAAGTCAGTCATGTAACTGCTCCCTCTTCCATTTTTATAGCCCTAAACATGGCTTCAAATGGACCTCCTCTTCCATTCCTATAGCCTTAAATATGGCTTCAAATGGATCTCCTGAAAGGCTTGCGTCAGCACATAAAAGAATTCATTCTTTAGAAGATGAACAATGAAAGGCGAAGTAGATAATCTTCTTCCACCGCTTTTTCCACACCTGTGGGGTCGGAAGTCGAACTGTGTCACTCATATGTGGATTTTCTCCTGGTATACGGCCGGATGCCAATCCTGGCGCCAACCCTATGTGGAGGGATGTAATTACTGTTGCATATTTCTGTGGTGGTTGGTAGTATGCTATTTTGTCTGTATTTGAAGAGAATAGTGTTGAAACAGACATAAATTCGCAGTCCTCGAGCCAGGAGAATTAATTCAACGCGATTAAAATCCTCGACCCGGATGCTAATTGAACCCGGGGCCCTCTGAACCAGAGACCTCAATGCCGACCATTCAGCCAAGTAGTTGAAAAGTGATAATAATAGCTTGACGTGTTTCTTAGGCAAGTCTCTTTTTATTGGGAGCATGGTAATCTTCTTGTACCTCTTTAACATATTTGCAGAAACTGTCGCATGGAGTCGCATGGATGACCACACTGACTTAATTCTCCGTCAACAAAATTTTTGAACATGAGAGTATTTGTTCAATGCTTGTCCGTCACAAGACGAATAACATAGAATCTAGCCTTCAAAACACGCTGAAACAGGAGAAAAATGATTTCCTTGTAATGCGTTCACCATGAAGTAGGCAGGCGGAATCGTAAATTTCTTCGTCAATCCATGAATTAGAAAGCACAGCAATTTGTTGGCGAGTTGAGGTTTTATTCCAATTTCTTCTTTAGAATCCCTCTGCTTCGGCAAGTCCATAGAATCTGTCCTCTTCTTTATTATAGAGCAGCCGCTCTTTAACTGCCATTTCATCTCAAGTAAGAGAGCAAACTTTCTTCAAATCATTCAAATTAGTGGCTTCTGCTTGCAATCTTTCCTTTATCCTCTTCATTCGCTGGGTTCACATATGAGGACCGCGTTTTATAATTTTATTTTACTTCCTTGGCGCAAGATTTCAACAATTGATACCCAGAATTCTCTTCTGTGGACTTTCTAGTAGGCACCACTATGAATCTACATCAAGTTGTGTTATTCTTTGCCAACGCGTGTTCTGCGAAAACGGTAAAATGGCGCTGACAGATGACTGCCTTTCAAGGAAGTGGAAATAAATTCAGTTAGAGCTTAGTACTTGGATTCAGAATTTTTTTATTTGCAAAGAAAGCTTGAAGGATAGGTGTGATAATGTATGTAGTGTTATTATTTTTACACTGTGTTCAGTACAACATTAAAAATATATGATCCACATATGTGGACCTCAGGTTTCAATTGCGATTGTGTTTTATTTATAAGTTATGCGTTTTCTTTCAAGCAATATGGTTTTAACTGACCAAAAACTGTTAAAAATGGTGATGCTCAGTTATCAGAAGATGAACGTACGCAGAAAATGATTTTGAAATCACAAATTGAAAAACCTTGGAATATTGCAGGCGTTTTTTGTGACATTGTTGCCTCTTGTCTGGTCTTAGTTAAATATTTTCTATTGTATATGGTTGTATTTGCAAAATCACAGTACTCCAGCAGTTGTCATTAACATAAGTCTGTTATTCAACAACATGATACTGTGTCAAGTTGGAGGATATCAGAATTTTCACGCTGTGACAGTGAAAAATAATTTTTATTTGTGTGTTACCCGATATTATTTGAAAATTGCAGAATAATATCATAAAAATTCCTTTATTGTGTTCTTTTTAACATATTCAATTGTATATGCTTGGAAAATAAAAGATTTTCAATTCTTCACTAATGGCAATACTTACCCCTTTCATCACAAACCAATCCTGAGGTCCACATAAGTGGACCGTTCATTCCAAGGTCACCTCTCACTTAAAGTTATTTTTATTTGTGAATATGTGTTTAAAATGAGCCTAAGGACCTAAAAAACAAAACAGATATTTTTTCTGATCTCGCAGTCCCACCCAGGACTGAAGAGGATTTAGCGGTGAAATGCCTGCTCCAAACTTCAATGCTCCTGGTTATCTATCTAATGTACTACGTGAAGGTGAATATATTCATTTTGATCACCGTGCATGCTCGTAATCTTTCGGAGAAGCAATCCGCCAACAAATACACCATTTACACTGAAAATAAGTGCATTACTAGCCTGTTTTCCGCTATTTCATTCCGACTAACTGAGGCTGTTTTGTGCTGCCACCTACCGTGGGTATTTGTAAATGCACTGTTTCATCTACTGCCATGTTAAAGTGTTGTAATGACTGGGCGAGTTGGCCGTGCGGTTAGGGTCGCACAGCTGTGAGCTTGCATCCAGGAAATAGTGGGTTCGAACCCCACTGCCGGCAGCCCTGAAGATGGTTTTCCGTGGTTTCACATTTTCACACCAAGAAAATGCTGGGGCTGCACCTTAATGAAGGCCACGGACGCTTCCTTCTCACTCCTAGGCCTTTCCTATCCCATCGTCGCTGTTAAGACCTATCTGTGTCGGTGCGACGTAAAGCAAATAGGAAAAAAAATGTAATGAGCAGGCAGTATAAGCAGCTATTTGGATGCAGATTGAGCAGGCACTGCATCCTGCTAAGAGCAAAAAGTTGCGTACAACAGACCCCATCACGAACTACGTTTTATCAATACCATCTACAATAATATCAGAACTTAATAAAAAACAAAATGGCCGACCTGGATCGAGAAGGCAGTGACTGATGATGTTCGCGAGTAACTATCTTGCTCAAGGTTTGCTATATAATAGAGGTTCGTAATCGTTACATTAGTGTAAGAGTGATCAGAAGTAAATATTTAGATCACCTACTACATTCTTGTAAGTAAGATACCTGGTCTTTGTGAGAAGTAAATAACTATACAGATAACCTAAAACCCTTTGTTGACCGACTCAAAATGGCCACCTCTGTTGATAGAGGTCGGCATCTATCGAATTCAATGAATGAAAAAATCAATGATTTTTTTCCTCATCAGACACCAAGTAAGCCAACAAATAATAACAACACCGTAAATAACCCTCCATATCCTAACAGTGCATCAGGTAACCAAATGACAACCGTCACAAGTAGGCCTAGTAACGGACGTAATTCAAGGTTAAGCTATTCTGCTGCAATACAGTCGTACCCCTCCAAAGAACAAGCTATTGTAATCGAATCTCATGATGGGATCAGTATCAAGGATTATGTGCTAGCTATAGGGATATAGGGAAACTTACAACCCCTAGCAACATTCGGTTTGTTTCACGTGCGTATCGAACGGAAGAATATGCATCTTTTTCTTTAGTAAGAAAACTGTTGAAGATCTGATATTGACAAACCCTAAGATCTTAATAAGCAATGTATCACTGGAAATACGACCTCTTCTAACAAAAATCAAGCGTATTATATTATCCAACGTCTGTCCTGTGATCCCAAACTATGTTATTGAAGAGGATTTGTTAAAACTCGGTGTGAAAATCATGTCTAGGGTTACCCCAGTCAGAGCTGGTTTGTCAATTCCAGGATTCTCCCACATTTTAAGCTTTCGAAGACAAATGTACATTCAAAATGAAGACTTTGATAAACTCCCGAATCCCTTCATCTCGAATACGATGGTACAAACTACTGGATTTACCTATCATCCGACTCACACACTTGTTTTCTTTGCCATACCGAAGGACATCTGGCCAAAGATTGTCCCAACAACGTATCACTTCCAAAAGATGAATCCTCTTCGAATCATATTCATCAGCTCCAAGAGATTTCACAAAAGTCAGAAGTCGAAAACCCCAAAACAGACATCGGTACTTCTAGCCCTCTCCCAAAAGATAGACCTGTTCAAGAAGCCACTTCACTGACCAACCCTGACTTAGCACTTAACCAAGTCTGTAATGATCCTCCCTCCTCCAGAGTTCAAATTGAGAGAGAAATTGCAGCAGCTATGGAAACACACGCCACCCCGACAACAGTGAATTTTCCCGGATGTAAAAGGCCAATTTCACTACCTAGTAGTGAAAAAATTAATCCAAATCCTCCTGATAGCAACAAATCCATAATGGCCTCTCCTGAACAAATCGAAAACCGTAAGACAAATCACACTTCCAAGAAACCCAAGACAGATACGCAAAAATCAATAAGTGATATGCCCCTGCCAGTAAAACAAGTTCCGGAAGCCAACCCATCACTATTCCCCCTCAGCTACCTACAGCTCCAATCCTTCCTTGAAAATACAGTTGGTGCCAAGGACAAATCAGCAATTGCTTCAAACTACACACAAGACATAGAAGGTCTTGCTAAAGCCATTCAAAAACTTTTTCCTTACTATACCGATAAAAGCATAAAAAACAAAAGCACTCGACAGTAAACAAACTACTGAAATCCGCCAGTCAAAGTGAAAACCTAACGCATATCAATGTAACGCCAGACTATTGCAGTGATGACTCCTTCCCAGTATAATAATGGAGATAAACCTCGTTCTGCTTTTGATCATTATTATGACAACGTTACTCCAATGGAATCTTAACAGTTATCGATCACAGTTAGAATATCAACAACTCCTAATAAATAAACACCAACCATCTGTTATCTGTCTCCAAGAAACAAACTTTCAGAACGACTTTGCTGCCAATCTAAGACCCTACAGTGTCTACCACAAAAATAGAACTAATATGAATCATGCGAGTGGAGGAGTAGCTACTTATATCAAAAACAATATCTGTGCCAAAGAAATTACTGTTAACACTAATTTGGAAGCTGTAGAAATTTCAGTCCATCTACCACCTTCTCTATGTATCTGCAATGTTTATATTTCAAACAGTTATTTGTTCAAGGTGACGATCTACGAAACCTTATCCACTAACTACCGAAATCATTCATCCTAGTAAGTGACTTCAACAGCCACAACACGTTATGGGGTAGCCATAGTTCTAATGCAAGAGAAAAAGAGATAGAAAATATACTTGATGAATTTGATTTAATTCTAATGAACTCTACTGCTCCAACTCGCTTTGATATAGCCCACGGCACTGTAGTAGTACAGACCTAACCATCTGCACACCGGACATAGCAACCCTTTCCAACTGGTCTGTTTATTCAACACTCCAAGGAAATAGGGACCACTTCCCGATACTAATCAATAATGAAAACTCTTCTGTCAACTCCTCATTTATTAACAACTCTAAATGGAACTTAAATAAGGCAGATTGGACGAAATTTAGGCAGAGAGTCAATAATCACTTAAAAGACTTAACCCCTCCAAATGATTTCCCTTCTAAGCACATAAATACCATTGTTCAAGATTTCACAGAAGTTCTTGTTAAATCTGTGGACATGAGTGTTCCAAAAGTAATCTCAAATTCCTTTAAGAAAACAGTACCTTGGTGGAATGACACTTGTAAGGAGGCTATTAAGAATAAGAATCACGCTTTCTACCTCTACAAAAGAAAACCCACACCTGAAAATAAAGCCCAAATGCAGAAATGTAGAACAGTCGCTCGAAAAGAAATTAAACTCAGCAAAAAGAATTCATGGCTACCATTTGTCTCCTCGCTAAGTTCCCAAACCCCACAAAAGGAAATGTGGAATAAACTTCAAAGAATAAATGGCAAATATAATCACTTCTACATTACTTCCCTCAGAAACTCGGTTGATGGAATCTTCATAAATAAACCTCAAAACATTGCTGAAAAATTAGCTGACACATTTGCCGAGATATCTAGTGACAAAAATTATGATCCCGAATTTCTCTATACAAAGAAATCCAGTGAATCCGTTGATCTAAGGAAAGCCATCTCTGACCCCAACTATAATCTAAACGATGATTCCCAACTACAGGAAATAATTATTGAACTTGACAAATGTGGAAAATCTAGTCCTGGCCCAGATACTGTCCCTTATGAATTTCTAAAACAGCTTTCACTAAATGCAATAAATTATCTTCTGGCCATTTTCAACCACATATGGAGCTCTAAGACTTTTTCCTGATCAATGGCGAAATGCCATTGTAGTTCCAATATCCAAACCAGGGAAAGACAACTCAATTGCAGAAAATTATCGCCCTATTGCTTTAGCTATTGCGATGTGTAAACTCATGGAGAAAATAGTCAACAAAAGATTACGCTGGTATCTCTAGCACATAAATTTCTTCAGTAATGTGCAAAACGGGTTCCGTAACGCACACTCCACAACAGACACTTTGATAAGTCTGGAATCTGAAATACAGGAAGCGTTCCTCAACAACCAACACCTAATAGCAGTCAGTTTAGATATTAATAAGGCATATGACATGGTATGGAAAGACTATGTAATCAAAGTACTAATGACGCATAATATATCTGGAAATATCCTATATTTCATTTATAATTTATAATTTTCTCCAAATGCGCCGAATTCAAGTTAGAGTAAATGGAATTCTGTCAAAGGAAGTAGTAATCAACAAATGGAGTCCAACAAGGATCAGTTATCAGCGTAACAGTGTTTCTTGTGGCAATTAATGGTATAGTCTCTAACATCCACTCATCAGTTAAGTGTTGCCTTTTTGCTGACGATTTGATAATCTTCTGCCCAGGGAAAAACATTACGACGACTCAACTCTTATTACAAGAATAAATTGTAAATATTCAAAACTGGACTAAAACCACAGGGTTCAAATTTTCTAAAACTAAAACCAAATGTCTTCTCTTCTCCAAATATAAACATACCATCCCTAACACTGAATTATATATGGAAGACCATAGAATTGAATCAGTTAAAACTATTAAAATTCTAGGACTTCTATTTGATAACAAGCTCACCTGGACCCCATACCTTAAAAATCTTAAAGACGAGTGTCAATGAAGAAAGAATATCATAAAAATTCTGTCAGAAAAAAACTGAGGAGCAGACTACCATATCCTAATGAAAACATACAGAGCCACAATCAGAGCCAAACTGGATTATGGCAGTATAGTATATTGTTCTGCCAGAATCTACTCTTAAGATCCTTGATACCATCCAATCTTCAGCTCTTCGAATTGCCCTAGGAGCCCATCGCACCAGCCCCATAGCTAGTATAGAGATTGAAGCCAACGAACCAACACTTGAAATCAGACGTAAACAGCTGAGTTTGACATACGCACTCAAGATAGCTGGCACAAGTAACCAATACTTGAAAAAACACCTGCTTTCAAAGAGACATAAAGGAAAACTAACTGGATCTCAACCCCAACCTTTTAACATCAGAATATACACTCTTCTCAAAGAACTAAACCTCAGCCTTCCACCCATTTTATTTCCACACAACTCACTAGATACCCCTCTATGGAAAGCTCATTTGCCTCCAATCAACTGGGAATTGAACAACAATCTTAAAGCTCAAACTGACACAGCGAAATCCCAACAGTTACACTGACTGACAGAGCAAATGCAACACCAAGAAGGAGTGGTCAGAACTTTATGCCAATTGCAGGGTAGACTGACGTCACTGATGTATGCTCATGATGTGAAATGCGCCGCTGTGCTGCGCACGTAGCGAACGATAAATGGGACACGGCGTTGGCGAATGGCCCACTTCGTACCGTGATTTCTCAGCCGACAGTCATTGTAGAACATGTTGTCGTGTGCCACAGGACACGTGTATAGCTAAGAATGCCAGGCCGCCGTCAACGGAGGCATTTCCAGCAGACAGACGACTTTACGAGGGGTATGGTGATCGGGCTGAGAAGGGCAGGTTGGTCGCTTCGTCAAATCGCAGCCGATACCGGTACCCATAGGGATGTGTCCACGGTGCAGCGCCTGTGGCGAAGATGGTTGGCGCAGGGACATGTGGCACGTGCGAGGGGTCCAGGCGCAGCCCGAGTGACGTCAGCACGCGAGGATCGGCGCATCCGCCGCCAAGCGGTGGCAGCCCCGCACGCCACGTCAACCGCCATTCTTCAGCATGTGCAAGACACCCTGGCTGTTCCAATATCGACCAGAACAATTTCCCGTCGATTGGTTGAAGGAGGCCTGCACTCCCGGCGTCCGCTCAGAAGACTACCATTGACTCCACAGCATAGACGTGCACGCCTGGCATGGTGCCGGGCTAGAGCGACTTGGATGAGGGAATGGCGGAACGTCGTGTTCTCCGGTGAGTCACGCTTCTGTTCTGTCAGTGATAGTCACCGCAGACGAGTGTGGCGTCGGCGTGGAGAAAGGTCAAATCCGGCAGTAACTGTGGAGCGCCCTACCGCTAGACAACGCGGCATCATGGTTTGGGGTGCTATTGCGTATGATTCCACGTCACCTCTAGTGCGTATTCAAGGCACGTTAAATGCCCACCGCTACGTGCAGCATGTGCTGCGGCCGGTGGCACTCCCGTACCTTCAGGGGCTGCCCAATGCTCTGTTTCAGCAGGATAATGCCCGCCCACACACTGCTCGCATCTCCCAACAGGCTCTACGAGGTGTACAGATGCTTCCGTGGCCAGCGTACTCTCCGGATCTCTCACCAATCGAACACGTGTGGGATCTCATTGGACGCCGTTTGCAAACTCTGCCCCAGCCTCGTACGGACGACCAACTGTGGCAAATGGTTGACAGAGAATGGAGAACCATCCCTCAGGACACCATCCGCACTCTTATTGACTCTGTACCTCGACGTGTTTCTGCGTGCATCGCCGCTCGCGGTGGTCCTACATCCTACTGAGTCGATGCCGTGCGCATTGTGTCACCTGCATATCGGTTTGAAATAAACATCAGTTATTCGTCCGTGCTGTCTCTGTTTTTTTCCCAACTTTCATCCCTTTCGAACCACTCCTTCTTGGTGTTGCATTTGCTCTGTCAGTCAGTGTATTTAATGAAATTTTGTAATAGATACTCATCATATAGTGCAATTTACTGATGGATCAAAATTCAATGAGAGAAATGGTTGTGCAGTGAAATATAAAGACTAATATAAAGCTATACAGATTACCAGATCTTTTCATAGTTTTTACAAGTGAACTGTATGCTCTTAAACAGGCCATGATTCATATTTCAAAACCAAGCTACAATAACTCGTTCATAATATTCTCTGATTCCAAAAGTGCATTAACTTCAATACAAAATCCATCAACAACACACCTCCTTGTTAAATAAATTCAAATGCTGTACCACAAGATCAAGATTGCAGAAAAAAATGTTATTTTTATGTGGATACCATCTCACAGAGGAATACCAGACAACGACTCAGCTGATCGAGCAGCAAAAGAAGCTATTAGTCTTCCAATCAACGACTGGACTAAAACCACAGGGTTCAAATTTTCTAAAACTAAAACCACGCCACGCCACATTCTGATATCATCGCTTATACCAAAATCAAACTACACGAACAATGGAAAATGAACTGGCTTAAAACTTCCACTAGCAACCTCCAAAAAATTAAAATGATGTCTACGAGAACACATCATCTCCAAAACCTCACCAGACATGAACAAGTCTTAATCTCCCGACTAAGGATAGCACACACGAAGATCACCCACAACTATCTCCTAGAAAAGAAACAACCTCCCACCTGCAGTAAATGTAACTGCTCTCTCACTGTCAAGCATATCATCTCAGAATGTCAACTGTATGACCATTGGCGCCAACACCACAACATACCTAAGGAAATGGAACTGACACTGGCTTCTCCAGCACTGAGTCATCAAGTCATCAACTTCCTCAAGGACACTGGCTTGCACTCCAAAATCTAATTATACTTATTTCTTTTTTCCTTTACATTTTTATAATTACATTATTATTATTATTATTATTATTATTATTATTATTATTATTATTATTATTATTATTATTTGTTGTATGTCCGGCGCTCCCTTCTCGCTCCGCCAGCCAGCTACACGCGCGCCAAGTGTCATTCTTCTAACCTCGACGCGCAGCCCTCAGTGCGCGTGCCTGAACAGTTGTGTGTGTACTATAAAGAGGAACTCCCAGCCTGTCCAGATGCCCACTTGCCCCGGTGTCCAGCTCCAGAATACACCCTACGTCGAGCACGGAGGCTACTCCTCTTGAAAATGTGCTTCGGCCAGGTGGACTGAATTTCTGGCAGTACGAGGTCTCACCTCTGGTCACCGCTCCTCTTATTCCGCTGCCCATATCCAGTCATACTATTACATACCGTTATATTTCCCTAATTAATGCAAGCTCCCTTGGTTTCGCCAAGTAAGAATTCTTCCAACATTGAACTTGCTTTTATGAACTCAGCAAGGAAGGACTTTCCAAAACATTTATGTCAGTACTTCTGATAGTTTTCGACTAACGACTTTCATATCAAGGACTATCTTTT
This sequence comes from Anabrus simplex, assembly GCF_040414725.1. NCBI lineage: Eukaryota > Metazoa > Arthropoda > Insecta > Orthoptera > Tettigoniidae > Anabrus > Anabrus simplex. Next base: position 183,268,749 of record NC_090267.1, read on the forward strand.
CGAGATAGAAGTGGATGTAAATACTGTAAACTTATTTATAGTGTACAGAAGATAGACTCTTTCTCAAGATTACTAATTCATTTTGCTTCAAGTTAAATTTCAATTTTATTTGTGTTAATAGTGTATTTTGCATTTGAAGCGAATAATAAAGTTGTGTTTTGTAAATCTCAACCTTGGTTACAACACAACTCTATGGCGACGAGGTAAAAAAAAAAGTACGCAACAAACACTCCACTTCATCGGCCCCAGTCAACCAACTCTGTGGCGACAGGATAATAACTTGCTATTCATCCACTCCTTCACAACGAGGTACAGCAAACTCAGTGCCCTCATACACTTAGACATTGGCGACGAAGTCAATCAGTGCTCAGTGTGTCGCCCACTCCACAGACATTCCACAGCTCTGTCGCGCGCTCCACCTGTGTGGCACGCTCCAGCGTGTTTTGCTTGCTCTCTCTCTCTCACTCCCAGCATATACCGGTCAAGGTCGCGCCTACAACCAGTTCTGACACACAGCTCTCCTTGCTCTTTATTGCTCGCATCTCGCAATGGCTACAGCTGAGCAACTCGCTACGGTATTCCAAGCCTTACAGCAGCAACAACAACAGTTTATGCAACAACAACAGGCAGCATTAATTCAGGCTATTCAAGCTATTTCTGTCTCTACACAGCCATCAGCTATTCCTCCGTTCTCTGCTTTTGATCCGGCTAAGGAAGAATGGTCAGTTTATTTAGCCCGCTTACAACAGCATTTCATCTGCCATTCTGTCACAGATGATCAACGCCGCCGCGCACTATTTCTTAGTTCGGTTGGCAATGCTACGTGTGAATTACTACGTAAATTAGGTCCAGAAGAAAACCTTTCTGAGGTACCATTCGCACAGCTCCTGGCCCGTCTCACTGAACATTATGCCAAAGCTCCTCACATAGTGGCTGCTCGCTATAAATTTTTTCAGAGCAGCAAGCAACCCCATCAGACACATACTGAATGGATAACTGAATTGCGTGGTCTAGCTAAACCCTGCCAGTTCATATGCTCCAAAGACGGTTGTGGTTCACCCTACACTGATTCTCTCATTCGGGACATGGTAATTTTACATACTCCTGAAGACAAGATACGTTTTGACGCTGTCAAGCAGAGTAACCCTTCTTTAGAAGACGTCCAGCGTATTGCTACGGTTTATGAGCTTACTACCAAGACTGCCGCAGCCATAGCTTCTCCACACGAAGTTGCTCAAGTCTCGACTCAGGCCCGCAAGTCCTCTGCTACAGTGAACCGTCCAGATAAGGCGCTCTCTACCAAGCATTCTCGCCAGGTTCCCTCTCGTAATGCTACAAGGAAGCCCAATTCTAAAAGCACCTCGAAACTCCTGCCTTCCTGCCGAGGCTGTTTCAAGCATCATGAACGTCGTGACTGTCGTTTTTTCAAAGCCAGTTGTGAACGATGTAATAAACTTGGACACATTAAGACTGTATGTCGGAGTTCGCTCCGCCCTGCTAAGACTCCTGCAGCACGCCCGAAGCATATATAGCCCCGCCAAGACATGGAAGTTGATCAGATCAATCTTATTCTTCCCACAAGGAATTCTCACAAGATCATCGTTCCTCTCTCATTCTCTACTCGATCTGTCGATTTTCAATTAGACACTGGATCACCTGTCTCTATTATTAATCTGGCTACCTACCATGACTTGGGTTCCCCTTCATGCTCTCCAGCTGACATCCAGCTTGTGACGTTTAACAAAAGGACAATTGACATTAAAGGTCAAATCCAGCTTCAGGCTAGTTATAAAGGAATTCAGAAGGCCATTCCTCTTCTCGTAGTTAACAACTACACTGCATCCAACATTATGGGCATGGATCTATTTAACTTATTTGGTTTCCAGATACATGACAACATTAACGTTGTATCTACATTGCATCCTACTTCTGACGTTACCGATCTCCTAAAGCAGTTTCCTGAAGTCTTCGACTCTCAGCTCGGAACAGCAAAAGACTATACAGCTCACATACAGCTGAAATCCGGAGCTAAGCCTCGCTTCCTCAAAGCACGTCCAGTACCCCTAGCACTTCAAGACCTGGTCACGAAAGAATTAGAAAGATGGATACAAACTGGAATTGTGGTACCAGTTACTTCTAGTCAATGGGCTACTCCACTAGTGGTAATCAAGAAACCTGATGGTAATGTTCGACTTTGTGGCGATTTTCGATCTACAGTCAACGCACAACTCGACACAGATATCTTTCCTATTCCACGTCCAGAAGACTTATTCCGTCGTCTCGCTCAATTCTTCTCTCGAGTTGATCTTAAAGAAGCATATCTCCAGCTACTTTTAGACGAAGACTCTAAGAAATTTCTAACACTCAACACTCCTCTCGGACTGCTCCAGCTCCAGCGGCTCCCATTCGGTGTTTCATCCTCAGCGGCTATTTTTCAGCGCTATTTAGCTCAACTCACCGCCTCCATTCCCGGTTGTGCTAACTACCTGGATAATATTATTGTTACGGGAAAAGATCATCAGGAACATCTAAACAATCTACGCCTCCTTCTCCAGACATTAAAAGACAATGGCCTACGAGCGAATCTCGCTAAATGTACATTCTTTCAGCCTCAAGTTCACTACCTAGGACATATACTTGATAAGACTGGAATTCGCCCTAGTGCACAGAATGTCTCAGCTATCGTCAACATGCCAGCACCTCAGAACCTCAAGCAGCTCCAGTCCTTCATAGGCAAAGCGAACTACTATAATAAGTTCATTCCCCGCTTCGCTACAGTGGCAGCTCCATTAAACGCTCTACGTAAAAAAGGTGTTAAATTTCAATGGACTCCGCAATGCCAACAGGCATGGAAAACCATCAACAACGCCTTAATTCAAGCTATACAACTCACTCATTTTCAGCCCGACAAGCCCATCACGCTAGCTACTGACGCTTCAGACTACGGTGTCGGTGCCGTTCTCTCCCAGAAGGATCGTCATGGACAGGAACGCCCCATCGCTTTCGCTTCGAAAACACTTCATGACCATCAACGTCGATACTCACAGATAGAGAAAGAAGCTTTAGCCATCATCTTTGGTATTCGCCGTTTCAATGAATATCTCTATGGCAACCATTTCCTGATCATTACTGATCATAAGCCTCTCGTACACTTATTCCATCCTGGTAATAAGATCCCTGAGAATTCCCTCAGAAAGCTTCAAAGATGGTCCATGTTCCTTTCTGATTATTCCTATCAGATTGTCTATCGAGCCACATCCCAGCATTGTAATGCTGATGCCCTCTCACGCTTACCAGTTGGTCCTGATACTGCCTTCGATTCTCAAGAATCTGAATGTCTTCAGTTGGACATAGAACTTGAAGATACTGTCTCCAGTTTTCCTATTGATGCTACATGCATAGCTCAAGCTACGGATAAGGATAGTACACTTGCTACTGTGCGTACTTACATCCGCAACGGTTGGCCTCTTCAGAGCAATCTTCCCGCCCACCTTGCACCTTATCATCGTATGCAGCATCGTCTCACGACTCGTGCTGGAGTCGTACTCCTAGAAGCAGGCACCATCTTCCGAGTGGTTATCCCACTTAGCCTACAGAAACAAGTTCTCGAATTATTACACCAAAGCCATTGGGGTATATCCCGAACGAAGCAACTAGCACGTCAACACTGCTACTGGTCCGGTATTGATGCCGCCATCGAAAAGCTCATCCGTCATTGTGAACAATGTCAACTGAATCAGAACGCCCCGTCTTCTGATCTAGCTTCATGGCCTCCTGCTACTACTCCATGGGAACGAGTTCACATCGATTTCGCAGGTCCTTTCCTCAATTCCATGTGGTTAATAGTCATCGATTCACTATCGCACTTTCCATATGTAGTGGATATGCATTCGACTACTCCGACCGAAGCTACCATTCGTGCTCTACAGAAAATATTTACTACAGAAGGCTTACCTCAAGTACTCATTTCGGACAACGGACCTCAATTTACAGCTACTGCTTTTAAGAAATTTTGTACATATAATGGCATTCGTCATATCCTAGCACCGCCTTTTCACCCTCAATCTAATGGTGAAGCTGAACGCTTTGTACAAACATTTAAGAGAAGTATAAAAAAAGCTGTCTCTTCAGGCTTAACTAAAGACCAAGCATTGCTCCAACTCTTAAGCAACTACAGAACTCTGCCCGGCGCTGATAATATCACTCCTGCACAGAAGCTCCATGGACGACCTCACAGAACTTTACTTTCTCTGTTGCAGCCTCTTCCGGCCCAGTCTCAGACCTCACCAACGAAGTTCTCAGTCAACGACAAGGTCTACACCCGGACATTCAGGTCAAACCCACTCTGGATACCTGGAGTCATCTGCAGATCTTTGGGTCATCGTCTCTATGAAATACAGACTACGGAGAAACGTATCTGCCGCCATCAAGACCAGATACGTCTGCGCTACCGCCCATGTCCAGCTATTGATTCTATTGCTCAGCCAGATAAATCTATTGCTGAACGAGCTTTAGACCATTTAATAACAATGGGTTCCTTTCAGGACGAGACAGCGCCACTCCGCCCGGTCCCAGCTCCGGACAATCCAACAGAGACATCAGCAGCTCCGGCCCAGCATCGCAGCCGCCGCCAGCGCCGCCGCCGTTTCACGCCGTACCGGCGTATTTAGGAGGGGAGGGTGTTGTATGTCCGGCGCTCCCTTCTCGCTCCGCCAGCCAGCTACACGCGCGCCAAGTGTCATTCTTCTAACCTCGACGCGCAGCCCTCAGTGCGCGTGCCTGAACAGTCGTGTGTGTACTATAAAGAGGAACTCCCAGCCTGTCCAGATGCCCACTTGCCCCGGTGTCCAGCTCCAGAATACACCCTACGTCGAGCACGGAGGCTACTCCTCTTGAAAATGTGCTTCGGCCAGGTGGACTGAATTTCTGGCAGTACGAGGTCTCACCTCTGGTCACCGCTCCTCTTATTCCGCTGCCCATATCCAGTCATACTATTACATACCGTTATATTTCCCTAATTAATGCAAGCTCCCTTGGTTTCGCCAAGTAAGAATTCTTCCAACATTGAACTTGCTTTTATGAACTCAGCAAGGAAGGACTTTCCAAAACATTTATGTCAGTACTTCTGATAGTTTTCGACTATCGACTTTCATATCAAGGACTATCTTTTCGAGATAGAAGTGGATATAAATACTGTAAACTTATTTATAGTGTACAGAAGATAGACTCTTTCTCAAGATTACTAATTCATTTTGCTTCAAGTTAAATTTCAATTTTATTTGTGTAAATAGTGTATTTTGCATTTGAAGCGAATAATAAAGTTGTGTTTTGTAAATCTCAACCTTGGTTACAACATTATTATTATTATTATTATTATTATTATTATTATTATTATTATTATTATTATTATTATTATTATTATTATTATTATTATTCTGTAATCATATGCAAGAGTCGCGATAAGACCTTGGAGTTAAAGCGACTATAAAGAACCCTAATAAAAAATGGCCGACACAACTGTTCCATGTACGCCTGTGATACATAAATATAACCATTTGATTATCGTACTGAATTGCTCAGCTGTCAATAATAACGAACATAATACTTTACTTTGGGTAATAGACGAATAATATCTAGCAATATCCTATATTTAGATAAGCAATATGTGGATAATTCAAAATTTTCTATGAACTAGTATGGTAAAGGAAATAGGTAATATAGGACGCATTCTGAAATAACAGTCCTGGGGGAATATTTATGTATGTATGTATGTATGTATGTATGTATGTATGTATGTATGTATGTATGTATGTATGTATGTATGTATGTATGTATGTATGTATGTTCAGTCCGTCAGCGATTCCGCTGGTGAGATCCTCAACAGCTCTGCTATCAGCTGTCATAGATGGCCTAGGCATCACTGAAGACGCCTACTATGGAAATGAGGAGTGAGGTAGTTTCCCGTTGCTTTCCTCACCGAGCCAGAGTTGCTATTACATATCAGTCTGCCAAGCCCACTGAAATGCATACACCAACCGACCCTATGAGCAACATTTTCGTACCATTCATAGCAGGGACTGGCTGCATAAGGATTGGCATTACTAGCATCGCTCATACCTCAGTCACTTTCATATTGTCAAAGCCAATGATAAGACAGAGACAGATCTATGAAAGTAACAAAATTGCTCTAGCCTATACCAGAAGATATAGTGCACTGTAAACACTAGGTTCTGTCAGCAAAGGCGTGGGGGAATATTTGACGCGTTACAATTTAGTCAATTAATTAACCAATCACCAATGATCCGAATTTAGGGCTGTCGTCCAAGTGGCAGATTACGTATGAATTGTCCACCTAGTCCTTTTTTAAGTGATTTCAAAGAAGTTGGAAATGTATCTTATTGGTGTTGATATAGTAGGGGGCACCCTTGGTAAATTATTCCAGACCGTAATTCCTCTTCCCATAAATCAGTATTTGTTTCAGAAATACATTTATTTGAATGACCTTTCTATTATCATACGCGTTTAAATATAAATATAATAGCCTACCTCGTTCAAGAAATTTGTTAGGAACATAACCTTGTCGCGAATTTCAATTCTCTCATTACAATGATTCTAATAATGATTCACCAAACTGCTACATCTGTTTCACTTCAGATAATCAATAGGAGAATCATTTTGAAGTCCCTACTAGAAGTGCAAGAGGACGAAAGACCAAAAGGACTCAAACGAAGTGGCATTTGTACCATAGAATTTTGGAACAATTTTCCAGAAGAAAAATACCCACTAAGAAAAGTGTGTGCCTAGAGACATACCCCCATCTTTGGGACTACTTATGGGTGTGAATCACTGTACTCAACGATTAAATTCATTAAATCTACGATCGATCTGAACGAACTGATGAACATTTAAGTGAACTTGTGCGAACTGCGCTTACCAATTATCAGCCAATTTAAAAAAAAGACTAACAGCAAAAATGAACACTCAAAAAAGCACTTCTCAAAAATAAAATCTCATCCATTGATATGTACCTCAAAAATAATGTTCTGCGTAGTGTAGAAAAATGTCCCTTCATTTGTCATAAAGTGAAAAACGTGTCTTCATTTTATAAACCATTTTCTAAACATGCTCCCAAATTTTTGTCTCCTAAATTTGCGGCTCCCAGAAGTAAGGTTAGTGGCCACCCCTGGGCTAGAGCAATTTTGTTACTTTCATAGATCTGTCTCTGTCTTATCCTTGGCTTTGACAATATGAAAGTGACCGAGGTATGAGCGATGCTAGTAATGCCAATCCTTATGCAACCAGTCCCTGCTATGAATGGTGTGAAAATGTTGCTCATAGGGTCGGTTGGTGTATGCATTTCAGTGAGCTTGGCAAACTGATATGTAATAGCAACTCTGGCTCGGTGAGGAAGGCAACGGGAAACTACCTCACTCCTAATTTCCCTAGTACGCCTGTTCAGTGATGCCTAGGCCATCTATGACAGCTGATGGCAGAACTGTTGAGGATCACACCAGCGGCATCGCTGACGGACTGAACATACATACATGGTATTCATGTGTGTAGCATTATACTAATATTATGTTACAAGTTTCAGTTACCACAATGTCGAGTATCACCAAAAAAATGTATAAGATGTCTGTAAATGCCAGCATGATGAACTAATTCAAGAAGTGGTCCGGACGGAATTGGAGAGTGTTGAGATGGATACCAATGGATAAAAGTAAGTGGTGGTGGTGGTGGTGATTGTTTTAAGAGGAAGGACAGCTAGGCAACCATCCTCTATATAGCACTAATCACAGGAAAAAATGGAAGGGATGCGACACTTCGAAAAGTGAAGATATCGGCCAAAGGAAGGCCAGGGCCACGAAGGACGTGAAAATGAAAGACTCCCTCGCCCTCGCAAACCTAATAGTGTCGGGGTCGGAAAAGAATAAGAGTTGACCAAGAGAGGTCGGATAGGATAGATGAAAGTGAGGAGCCTGGCACAAGTAAGTGGAAGCAATGCCAGGACTCAGCTTAGGGCCCCGTGGTCGCCAACCCACGCTCCAAAGTTCAGAGCCCCCGGGGCCCCTTTTAGTCGCCTCTTACGACAGGCAGGGGATACCTTGGGTATTACTTCATAATGAGTAGGAATGTTGTGATTTTACTGTGAATAATCCTGGAAATTATGATCTGCCGTACGCTATATACTATGGGAATCTAAGCGGCCAATAGTAGGTGTGTTGTAGGCATGGACACTGCATGTGTTAAGATAATGTCATTGTAAATGAACCTCAGTTTGATTTATTGTTCAGATATAACCAAAACGAATTTCATACCTCAATTAGAACGAAGGATATGATTGCTTCAATGAGAAAAAATGTTGAAGAAATGAGACGTCAAATTGAATGTGCACTCATAACTTTCCTCAGAATCAACCAAATTTGAATAGTTAAAAGCTGAAATGAAAGAGACTGATTCACTGCGTGCTTTTAGGCCAACATGAACTCCGTACTTCAATTAGAACAAAAGATATGATTGCTTCGAAGAGACAAAAACATTTAAAAAATCAAATTATTTGAGGAAGGCGGAAGTTAAGTGATTTATAGTACCTGATGACAAATCCGTGCATGAATACCTTTCAGTTTAAAAAATGAAGGAAATCGACCGGATAGAATGGCCGGACTGACTGAGTTTAGTTTTCATATATTTTTTAAATATATGGATGGTTTAGGTTAAGTCATTAGTTCATATGCATCTCCATACGTCAGTCAGATCTTAAGGAAATAAACGGTGCGACATTGTGACCAGGCTCGACGAACTTTCACGTCCCTTGAGTGGAATCTTTTGCATCTCCGCGTGACACCAGCCGAGGCATAACATTTTCAACTAGAGCCCAGAAATTAGAGATGCGTGAAAGGTCACAATACAGGTCTATTATGCAAACAATCACAGTTAAAGCAACAATTCGAGAGCTAGATGATTCTTGCCCAGTATTGGGCGATGTCAATAGCGTTAGGGGAGGCTGCAATCAAATCTTTCATAGTGCACACTGAAGGACATAAAACACACTGACATAGATGTTGGATCGTCTGCTGCTCTCCGCAATCACAAAGTGATGAATCGCTTGAGAAATCCCACTTCCGCAATTCTGCCGACTTCTGTACGGAGTCTGTTAAGGGATTTCCAGACTGTTCACTTCTCCTGGTGTCCACATGGGAGACTCCTTCGGTTCTGGAAAGGTTGTATCTACTAGTCAACATAACTGGCGGGTGATCTGCCATATTTGAAGAAGGTTGAAAACAGCCCTGCCATGTTTCCTGGGGGCAGAAAGAAGGTGGGGGAGCAACGTAATGTATAATCACCGCCGTCTCGATCCTCTTATACTACCTGCTCTATGCCGCTAGTTTAACACAGGAAGGCGCGAATACCAATATTTCTTCAAGTGGCCGTAAGAGTGAAGTAGTAGACGTACAATCATCGCTGTCAGTGTGGGTGTAGCATTGTGTTATTGGTGCATGCATGTGTGTGAAAAGCTGAGTTATTTCGTACAATGAGTAAACGTGTCTGTTCACTTTCGTTCGTACAAGAGATATTTTGTATAGAACTGTGAAATGAATTAAACATGTTATGCTTATAGATATTTTAAAAGTGATTTTAATGTGTACTTGTTTCTTTCCGTTTGTGCAAGTTATATTTTTTTGTAGAACTGAAAATTTAGATTCTTTCCCCGAAATATTCAACAATTGTGTACCATTTTGCCTATCTCGGCTAGGTGGTTCGCAGCCAGAAGAGATATGACTCTATGAAATACCGTCTAGAAAGGAATTAAAAAAAGCGGCTGTCGGCTATATCTAGGCAAGGAAGTAATTGGATATCCTCAGATTACTCTCGCATCTATAGTCTTTACACCTTATTTCAGCTGGTGATTAAAGCCGTGGAGGATAGTAGATTCGTTGTGAGAAGAATTGTGACGGACAATCATAAAACAAACGTCTTCATGGTAAGACATTTTGGACAACCTCAAATATCCAGACGATAATATCCCAATCAAACTAGAAACAGGAAATGAAATCCTAATTTGCGGGTACTTGGTTCGTGTTGTTGAAGAGAGGATGGAGTGTGACATTTGCGCCAGCAACATCTCACTGCCCTAGAGCTTCGACACCACTAAATGAAACCGATTATGCATCAGGACAGAGGAGGAGTTCGATACGCAAAAGCTTGTTTTGTTGCTCTGGTGAAGCATCTGCAAGAGTTCGTTGAAGCTGCTGAGCGCTATTGTCGAAGTCCTTCAAACTTACGAGCGTAATACGAGGACTTGCGACTTCTCCCCTTTCAGAATGTGTTTTGTTACAGTGTGAGGTCAAAAAACATCAGCAAACTGTTAGTGATATTGTCCTAACCAAGTTCGTAAGATATTTATTAACTGATATTACGTTGGCAAGAGCACAAAAAGTTGGCCACCTGGTATACGATAACACTCAAAGCCTTCGTCCAGGACTATTTATCTATCTATCAATCAATGTTTTTATTCCCCACCCTAAAGGGGTGGGGCGGGCCACCTAAAGGGTTACGCCCTTTCTCCGACCAAGAGATGAGGGTGGGTTGGGGAGATGTGATGTAACAAGTAGTTGGGTAAAGGATGTGAAGAAGGAGGAGATGGGAGAGGAATTTTTCATATGCCTAAGGGTTTTGCAATTTATTTATTTATTTATTTATTTATTTATTTATTTATTTATTTATTTATTTATTTATTTATTTATTTATTTATTTATTTATTTGTTTCTTCTTTTCTTTTTCCTTTTTTTTAGAACGTACATACAATCTACGGTTTTAATGAGTTGTATACTAAGAATTTTATTGTCCATCCTAGCCTAGAAGACGTCCGGGAAAAACTTTAAACTGTCACATGAAGAGGTCAAGTGCGACTTCATACAGGTAATATTGTCGTATTTAATATTACTGATGTAATTTACGAGCTTCAGTGAACATATGACCATACTGCATAGTGTTTTCTAGGCTGTCGTCATTAGAATACTTTCAGAACATTGTGCGTCTATGACTGCCATCTAGCGGAGAAATTTTGTTGCAGCCTATTCGCAAAAAGCCTCACATAGAGCAGGCAGTATAGGAGGATCGAGACGGCGGTGTGTATATTATAGGTCGTTGAATGGGTCAACACTTGCATCGCCAACATCTGTCGTATGTTTATGTATGTCCGGCCCCATGGCTAAATGGTTAGCGTGCTGGCCTATGGTCGCAGGGGTCCCGGGTTCGATTCCCGACAGGGTCAGGAATTGTAACCATCATTGGTTAATTTCGCTGGCACGGGGGCTGGGTGTGTGTGTCGTCTTCATCATTTCATCCTCATCACGACGCGCAGGTTGCCTACGGGAGTCAAATCTAAAGACCTGCACCTGGCGAGCCGAGCATGTCCTCGGACACTCCCGGCATTAAAAGACATACGCCATTTCATTTCATGTTTATGTATGTTTGTTTCTTCCGGACAACGACTTAGGTATCTGCCTTTCTTTGACAGCTAACAGCTGACGAGTGCCACCAGGAAACATGGCGGACGTGTTGCAACTTTCCCCAGCTAGGAGCGCTGTTTGAGCCCGTACAGCCAAGGTCTGTCTAGGGAGGTCAAGTCACGAATGCTACTTATGGAGCCGCCATATTGGGTCTTTAAGCGAGCGTAACCACAGGCAAGTGTATTCGAATTTAGAGGATTTCGGTAACGTACATTGAAATAAAAACAAAATACCAACTGTTTTTCATAAAAAAATTTAATTGGGCATCTACTGGTCATGTATATACAACTGTATAACACTTAAATGATATGAATACATTCACAGCTATATTGAAATTCTTTTTTGAGAAACAAGAATCAACAGAAAAGCTCGTGTTCTTCTCTTTTACTTCCTTACAATTTGGTCTTACTGTTTTTCTTATTAATATCATCTGTCAAATACGTAATCTTATTGACAGAAACATAGAAATCTGTACAGTACCTGTGTCATATTATGATTACCAGTACATGAAATACTGAACTTGAAGCACTGTATTTAAAGTACTAAACGACGGTTGTAATAAATTACCTTCAGCGTTTTCTTTATTAAGAAAGTAATTTCCGATACTGCGTTTCTAAAAGGTTACCCCAGTATGTTGACAAACACTGAATGCCTCTTGAGTTGAGTGCATTAAATTATGTATGGTAACTGTTGTTGTCATTCATGTGGTATTTCTTTGGGTTCTAAGGCAAAAATATTCTGCACATATGCAACGAGAGTGATGTTCTTAACTACTCTTAACTAGTTTATTGATAACCCATGCAGCTATATAGTACAAAGTGGTGGTGGTGATTATTGTTTTAAGGGGAACTACAACTGGACAACCATCCTCTATAAACACCAATCAGAAGAAAACAAATGGAAGGGGACCGACACTTCGAAAAATGAAGGTATCGGCAAAAGAAAGATGAAGGCCACAAAGTGCGTGGAAATGAAAAACTTTCTAGGCCTCGAATGGGCTCATGCCGTCGCGGTCGGAAAAGAATAAGTGTTGACCAGGGGAGGTCGGATGGAATAGAATAGTGAAAGCCATGTCAAGACTCAGCTAAGAGCCTCGTAGTCACAACCCAAAATAGATTTCTCCCCGTGGGTGGGGCAATAGAATAACACCCACGGTCTCCCCTGCCTGTCATAAAAGGCGACTGAAAGGGGCGTCAGGCGCTCCTAACTAGGGAGCGTGGGTTGTCGACCACGGGGCCCTTAGCCGAGTCCTATAATAATAATAATAATAATAATAATAATAATAATAATAATAATAATAATGGTTAAGAAAATTAAAGCCATTGGTAGACACGATTCCATAAGAAATAGAAATTCAGTCACTATTAAAGTGAGTTAATCTAGGTTAGGCTATTTTAGGGATTACATTAGGATATTATGTCAGGCTACGGTACATTAAATTACAGTAGTTGGTTAGTGCGAGTGAAGCGAGTGTTATGATCTTTAAGTATGTCCAGCCATATAATGTACTCTATAGAGCATTTAAGATGAATGAAATTTAGCTGTAAATAATAACTACAGTACAGTATAAGACTGCTATTATCAATAAAATTGTTGTAATGATGGCCAGCTGGACATAAATTGTTGGTTTGAAGTGATAGGCTTATCCTTTGTTGTGATTATAATTGGTAAATGAACAGGAACAAGCATTTCAAATATCTATGAAACATTTCTACGTCACATGTAGGGATAGAAAGATACTGTCTGTAGTTTACATGAAAAGGAATGGAATGAAATGGCGTTTGGCTTTTAGTGCCAGGAGCGTCTGAGGACAAGTTTGGCTCGCCAGGTGCAGGTCTTTTGATCTGACTCCCGTAGGCAATGAAGATGAAGACCAACACATACGCCCAGCCCCGTGCCAGCGAAATTGACCAATTATGGTTAAAATTCCTGAACCTGCCGGGAATCGAGCCTGGGACCCCTGTGACCAAAGGCCAGCGCACTAACCATTTAGCCATGGAGCCGGACACATGAAAAGGAAATTTTCATAAACATCAATACTACTATTACACACTTCCTGTTACATTTCTTGCTTGTTTTGAAAGATAATAATGTCAAAGACTTGGGTGGATTAGGGACGTTGAAAATTGTTGGGATGGAATTCCACTTGAGTAGTTTCCGTCCATCTGCCCTCTTTTAGTTCAAATTACGATTCTTCAAAATGATGCTAGAAGAAAATACATAAGACCTATAAATATAAAACATCGTTCATATAAACATACTGTCATTCAGTAATAATACGAATGTACTGTATAACTTCACTAACCTCGCACAAGAAGCAATTATCTGTAGGTTGCCATTTGTCACGCCTACAGTTTTGTACCCACTGAGCTTTCCTTTGCTTATCTCTCGGGAAGCGAAACACTCTAATTCCGTCAGTTGTCTTATTTTGACAATTTGGTGCGGCGCAGTATCCCGTTTTCCTTCAAAATACAAGTAATAACTCACATCATTACATCGGGCACGCCCACGTAACAACGATATTTGAGACCCAATATGGTCGTTACCGCAAAGGATTGTGGTAGCGTGACCAGACCTCCCTAGACAGACCTTGGTACAGCCAGTCTATGTAGGGTAGTATAATCAAGACCGACTCCAATCCTCAGACCTTAATGCAACTCTTGATCGTTAAAAGATGGCGAATCGAGTAGCGGGAAATGTTGGAAATGTGGGTTTGTTTTGGTTTGTTATCGTATGTAGTCGGTGTCATTTCATGAAAGTTGACGATAAATGTTAGTTTATTTGTAGAATATAAGTGTGCGAGTGTATTTAAATGAGTCAGTGGACACTTAGGATCTGTAATTATACGCAGCAATGAGAGAATCCGTTTATTTTGATCGTGTTGTGAACCTGGTTTAAGTCTAACTATGGCAATGCCTTTCATGTAACTGTTCTTAAGTTTTCTACTAAATAAACATTAACAGAGAAATGGATTAGGAATATACTAGATCGTGATTATTTTGAAGTCGATGACAAATCTGTAGTGTGCATACATCATTTTGAGAATACTTCTGAGGTTAGGGAAGACTTTTCTCTAGTTCCAAATAGTGAACCTATTCGTGTTCCTCGTTAATATTAATTTAGATAGAATATAATTGATATTGTGATAGTCCGTCAGTGTCCATGTTCTTTAAAGTGCCGAGTGATTTAGATGCAAGTGTATTTTACAACAATCTGTGCTTGCCATTGCCATACGATACAGAAGACCAACTACATGTACTAGATCAGAACACTAGCACAAGAGTTGTATAATTATTCGTATATTCTTCAAAAGTAAATTGCTAATGGTTCCTTGGATCGTGTCCTCCACAAACATATGTAGTCTTCCTCTTCTCCCACTACGTCTCCATATATCTTAGCTCGTTTAGGCGCGTGTCCTAGAATACAGTAATTATTCAATGTACACAGAGAGTCTTCCAGCAGTTATTAATGTTTTGAATGTAAAGTGTATATTTTGTGTATTGATGAAGTGCTCATGCACTGATATTTTTAGAATATAGGTAGTTATTGTAGATTTGGTGGAGGAGTTATTGGAGAACCTAGGTTCAGTTCCTACCTGTTTAATCATTTTCGGATGATTAGATGAGGTCAGTAGCGGGGAATCCGTACGCAGCTCTATGTACACGCCCTGCAAGGTAAAATTATTATGCTCTATCAAAATTCGAGGTATCCATTTAGGTGAACTCTGGCACCCAAGTCACGGACATTTCAGTTTAAAAATCCATTATGTTTATTATCTGTAATTGTATTACCTCGCCCAAGCGTAAGGTGAGTATTTTATTTAAATTACACCGCATGCTCTCGGAATGATTAATTATACACGATAATCTTCTGATTCTTCCTTATGTTTTCCTACGAAGCTATTGACAGACAGTAGCAATATTGGGAACATCATCTTCATTGTTACCAGTGTACCACAAGCCAGTTCGCTTGGACCTTTGCTATTTTCTTTGTGGAGATCTTCCAGCCAAATTCCAGCTGATAGGTTAGTCTTCCCTGACGTTTGATAGATATTTATGGAGATTAGGAACTCACCAGGTGCAGCTCATTTAAAGTCCACACTCAGCGACTTAACGATGGCTACGTAACGACTCCACTAGTCTATCGCTGCAGTTACGCAACAGCGATACTTGGCTGCTATATTGTCCACATTGTGGCCATGATCATTAAAGCGCCAAGTCTTAATCGTCTGACACCGTGGTTGGCTGATTCGAGTCCCGTTGGTGACAGAGAAGTTTACCGTTTGAATTTCGGCCGGCAGAATTAGAGATTATGGTATACAATTCCTAATCACTAGATCCCGGATTTCCATGCACTATCAAATCTCAAAATATGCATGCATGCATGCTCTATGGGGAGCCTCCGTGGCTCAGGTGGCAGCGCGCTGGCCTCTCACCGCTGGATACCGCGGTTCAAATCCCGGTCACTCCATGTGAGATTTGTGTTGGACAAAGCGGAGGCGGGCAGGTTTTTCCTCGGGGTACTCCGGTTTTCCCTGTCATCTTTCATTCCAGCAACACTCTCCATTAACATTTCATTTCATCTGTCAGTCATTTATCATTGCCCCAGAAGAGTGCGACAGGTTTCGGCAGCCGGCACATTTCTTATCCTCGCCGCACGATGGGGACTTCATTCATTCCATTCCTGACCCGGTCGAATGACTGGAAACAGGTTGTGGATTTTCATTTTCATGCTCTTTCAAATGATGGGACATACAAAATAAACTAGAAAATATGCACTATCAAAATTCCACATTGTTATATTTTCATTTTCTTTTGAAACTCTGTACAACTAATTTCTCCACATTTTCTTCACTAAGTTTATTTGTTTATATGAAGAACATTCCCTGACACAGAAAATGATCTTTCTACGTCACAAGAAGTGACACGTTCATACTTAAATATACATTTAGAACGAAGTATATCTGAAGTTATCTCTTTATAAAAAATAACTTAGAAATTCCTTTCCTCAGTACATGTAGACACGAGGTCTCTTAGTAGACTTTGAACAGGTAGCATGACACCAACACGTCACAGCACAGTCCAACCGTTGCCTACGAGATAAGTAAACGCCTCTGCATGCACGGTATTTTCAAGTACTAAATTGACAGTGTAGCAGCAGTTCAAATAGCGCCGCCAGATGTCAGGTGAAGTGTCCATCCCTCAGCACAATTTCATTTGGCATTACGAGAATAACTTGCACATAAAAGCATATTACAGGGATAAAACATTACGTTTTGAGTAGGAAAGTGATATTTCTAGTACGTTTAATGTAGAAAAAGTAAATGTATCACCCAGTAATTAAGAAGGGTTCATACGAGTCAGGTAGTATAAATGCAACCGGAAAGTTCACGTCCTGGTAAATAATGAAAATACTCCATAGTATATTTTAAAACACTTCAGTATTCACATAGCCTACTCTTGGCACGCAAACACGATGGTCATCCTTCGTACTTCGCATGTCCACGATCTTTTTCGGCTGGGTGGCGCTCCTCTCTGCTGCAGCTCAGTCGGCCCACGAATAACTCAAACGGGCAGACGCCTAGTTGGCTGTCGCCTTTCCTCTCCATGATGATTTCTACGTGCCACATTAAGGATGTGGATACCACCTTCACCGCCGAATATATTTGCCGCGAACGTCTTCAGTCTGGCGTCCCCATCTACAACGTATGCCGGCTCCGGGATCTTACCACTGATCAACGCGCACCGCACGTTTTGGCCTGCTTTCTCCATCCAGGAGATACAGAAGCCCTGCTGCTTACCGGTGCGACCATCAACGGCAGACTTCATGAAGTGGTATCTACTCCCGACGAATTAATACAAGCTCGGCGTAATGATCCTACCCCCATCTCCACTGTTTATGTCAATCCCCCTCGCACATTCCACCACTTTCCAGTCCTCCCTACTGTCATTACGTCTACACTCATCACTACCACCAGCACTACCACTATTGTCACCACTTCTGCCCATGGTACTTCGTTCCCTTCTACCCATCTTTCAACGACTAGCCACATCACCCCTATCATGTCCACACCCACTCCTTCTCTACCTGCCACCTTCTCCAGTCCCTCCCCATCCCCTACCACTCACACCGATGCTACTATTACAGTTCAGCCAGCTTCCCATGAGCAAGCAGCCGCCGCACCAACACCTCACCAGCAGTCTACGTCTCTGAGCTGTGTCGTCCGTGGTATTGACCCCGCCGTCACCGAACGAGACATCCTGGATGAACTCCACCTGGCAGGTGTTCCCGCCCGTCGGGCGCTTCGGATCTTCAATGCTGCCGGCCCGACCTTCATGGTTCGCCTCCAACTTTCGTCCACTGCTGATGTCGAACATCTCATCACCAATGGTGTCCGTTTCCGCCGGCGAACCTACCGCGTGGAACATTCTCGCTCCCCACCTCGTACCGACCGCCCTCCACATCTTTCCCCTTCTCCTCCTTCCCCATCAACCCCGCCACCCACCCCACCGTCGCCAATTGTTCACCTTCCCGCACCACCACAAAACTTCTTCCTTTCGCCGCTCCCTACCTTTGACCTTCTCCGCCTGCTTGCCACTTCCATCACAAATATTACCACCACCCTCTACTACCTTCTATTACAACAATACCCTACCCCTTACTCCAACTTCATACCGAACCCACCCATTGTACCAACTTAATATCTGTAACAATGTTTATGTAACTCTTTCTGTACTATTTTCCGGAATGCGCGCCCGAAATACGCTACGTCGCTGTACTTTTCCCCTCACCCTCTGGTGTTTGTAGGGGTTTGCTTGTGCGGGGTGCTCTGCGGGTCTTCCCTGGGCCCCGGCTTGCTGTGACCGTGCCCTTACGCCATCTTCACGTACTCTCCCTTCTGTATGTACAACACATTCTTTGTACTTTTATTTTCAACGTTTTCTTCCCCTTCTATGGCCGAAGAGCTCCTCGTTGAGCTGATGGCCCGTCCCTCCTCATATGAGGAGTGGGAATGAAGTAACTTACGCTACGCTACAGGATGGATACCCTGAAAAAAGTGTTGGAATTCAATGCGGCTAATTTTCGTAGAAATGCTAAACCACGTGCTTTCAAAATTTTCACTACGTACTGCAGACATCGAGAAAGGTTGCCACATGCTATTTTTCTGTTCACCCCTACGTTTTATAATTTTGACCCATTTTTCTCGTAATTCTGCATTTGCTCGTGGAAAGAAATTCCAATACCTTTGTGAAATTTACTTTTGCAGAATGATACGCAGCAATAAACCATTGTTTACCTCGCGCAATAAACATCCTGTGAATAGAATGTTTACGATAAATACTCCTTCGGCGCTAAATACAAGGCCTTGTATATTTATCAATATGCACCCAAGTTTTTTTTAAATCTTGTGTTTAAATGGAAACTATATACTCACTACAAGCCGAATACACAAATGAACGCCTTGTATAATTAATTTTAAGGCATATCTCACTTAAAAACCCACGAAGTTAACTTTTTGCTTCACAGTTTCCATATACGGTACCTGTGTGTTAAACCATCGCCCTATATAGTAGAAGGCGATGGTTAAACAGTGGAGGGCTAACGCAAAGTCTAGCGGCGAGTCTGGAATTAGAACATATTTCACGCTGTGAAAGCTTCCATGCGGAGGCCTTATTACTAATCACGTAGGCAACGGTCCAACACTAAATTACAATTTGAAGCGAGTAAGCGTGCTGCTTTTCAACTCCCTTCTTTTATACATTATTTTGGCCTCAGACGTGTGACCAATGAGAGTTCGGGGTAGGAAATTCCAGGAAAACAAAACAGGATTCAGTGCAAAACCAAGGTTTATACGCTGCTATCTCTATAACGCGGCGTCACAGTAGTGTGATTTAAGTTTTGATTTCTTCGTCTAACATAAACGAAAAAAAATAGCCGTCATTTAGTAATGCAAAAATTAGGGTTCAGTTTTTGCTGGGACACCTTATTTAACGATAAGGATTAGAGCGGTCGACACCGGGTCTTCCCGCTTATGTCAATAATTACTCAAGCATGAGATAAGAAAGTGCTTGGCTAACTGGATTATAGGACCTCTGTGCATCTAACTTTGGTTGTCAAGTAGTATGCCAGAAATACATTTTCTTTCTCTCTCAATGATAGCCAGATAACGTGGACGCATGGTCCTAAATTCTGCAAACCAGTGTCCAAGAAAGGAACTATCATGCAAGTTAACATAATGTATGCGTCAAAGTCAGAAGAAAAGTCATAGCCTATAATCCAATATAAATCCAATTATTCGCTATTAAATCCAAAATTTTAAAATAAACGGTCTGCATAAATTTTCTCCCAAAAAGGCCAAAACATGCAAACATGTACAGAAAAAATACAGTTATTTGGAATTGATTAGTCATAAAACGAAAATTCGCAAAGTTTCAGAAGAGTAACCAGCTTATTTACGAACATGCATTTGCATAGAAATCGGGGCTCTACTAATCACTATATTTCGTGCCAAAAGCCTGGTTTCAGTTCCATATCTCTCCGCAGTGCTCGTATGAAGTGAAGACATATGACGCTGCTGATGGTGATTCGACCGTCGAATGGAGACGTTAAGCCTTGAACGGACTCCTTGGTGTTGTTCCACATGAGTAGACTATGTGCTGACACCGGGTTTCATACTTTCCCTATGGGAGAAGCTCAATAGATCTAATTGGTAGGGGCAGATGACCTAGGTGTTAGGCTCTTTAAAACAACATTTATCATCAGTCTAGTTGGTCGCAGTGCAAACTTTAACCTTACATAGCTGCTATATTCGACAGCAAACTGCAATATTCAGAGGTCATATACAATCAAATACATTTCAGCAGACCCTGCAAGTCGGGATTAATGCTAAGAAAGAGAGATATACAATCAAATACAGTTATGACCATGAAATTAATGGGCATTCCCTACCATTTCACAGAAATCTCTAATCTATTGCATTTCGCCTCTTTTCCTTGCGATTATTCTTCTTCTCTCGAACTATTAGTCTATTCTCATATTTGGACATCGGCCTCCTTCTCCAGTGTTAACCAGTTAAAACAGAGCACTGAGGTAACATAAACCGCTAAATTCTGTCTACACAGCAGGTATTCAGGCCAATAAGTGTACGTGTCATCCCGGCAGATCAGGTGACGGTCATCTGACCTGAGTTTCTTTCACGTGATTTAAATTGAATTTTCCTCTGGGCTTTTCCATGTCTCGTCCCACTCAACCAAGTTCAAAGACCTCCTCCACCTTCCCCTCACTCAACGACTGTTTTAGATCTGTTCCACTCTCCTAAACATTTTTTTTTTAGATCATCAGCTTGGAGGATGGTTGGATCCTCAAATAGAAACTCTGAAGTTTATGCAGTAATGGTGGTGCCGAAATGAGGCCTAATAGGCAAGACGAGGAATGAAGTAATTTGCCATTGCTTTCCTCACTACTGCTATTGCAGCATGGCTGACCCTATGAGCTACGTCCAGACGTACTAGCGGTGCTCTGAATGTCACCTCATCACTACCCATTCCTCAACAGATTCCATGCTGTCACAGCCGTAAATGTGACTGATAAAACTGGAAGGTGCAAGAAACGGATGAAAAAATCTGCATCCAACAAGAAATAACAACAGGTGAGCTTTTTAACAATCTAAATAAGCTAGTGGCTTTACGTCGACAATGCGAAAGGAAAGGCCTAGGAATTGGAAGGAGGCGACCGTGGCCTTAATTAAGGTACAGCCCCAGCATATGCCTGGTGTGAAAATGGGAAACCACGGGAAACCATCTTCAGAGCTGCCGACAGTGGGATTCGAACCCACTATCTCCCGGATGCAAGCTTACAGCCGCGCGCTCCTAACCGCACGGCCAACTCGCCCGGTAACGTAAATAAGAAACACGAGCTAGACGTATTAAGTATACACAGCAAACATGGTTGATTCGAACCTGAAAGATGCAGGAAAAAGTCGAATTATCGACGAATTTGTAATTAACAGAATCAACAATCCCTACTTGCTCAGTGGTTCCTCGAGTTGCTATGACAGTAGAGTATGTCTACCCCTTAGTCGCGTTTCCTGATGCGGGGTCGTGGATGAGGTGAGAAGAAAATGATATGGTACACTTGTACGAACGAATACCCTTCCTGACGCCAACCTGAGTTAATGAGGTAATGAAGGTGAAATGACTTACGGCGAATGAAATTGGGTAAAGAGGTGGAGGGAATTGGCTGTGGCCTGTGCATAGGAACTGTCCCGGCATTTTCTTGAAAGTGGAAACCACAGAAAACCATTCTCAGGACATCTGACGTTGGAATTCGAACTTCGAATCCACTCTTCTCCATAGCCAAAGCGCGTTAACACGCGCGGAATATAGCAAAATAATTACAGATCATAAAACTGTACAGCCCAGTCGTTGTCGCTTAATCCATCTGTAATCAATGACAAATATTATTTTTCCATATATTCCCATGTTTTACCTACCAAGCGTCCAACTCTGTACCGTAACGGTTAGTGTTATTAGCTGCCGTCCTCGGGGGGCCGGGTTCGATTTCCGGTACTGCCAGAAATTTAAGAATGCCAGAAGGGCCGGTATGTGGTTGAATTGGTACATGAGGTGACTAGCTCACCTCCAATGGGGGTGTGCCTGAAAATAACTGCACCTCCTCGGGATGAGGACGCGAGTTTACTTGTCCGCCTCCGTAGCGTAACGTTTAGTGTTATTAGCAACCATCCTTGGGGGCCCGGGTTCGATTTCCGGTGTTGGAAGGCTGGCATATCCCTTTGCCGTTCTGAACGCTCCAAAGCGTTTGTCACACATTGGGTCATTTGAAGCGTGTTGACAGAAAATTTGAAGGGTCTTGTGAAACCACGCTGCATTGCCATGACTCAACCAGCTCTTATTGACAGTCTTTCCCTTGTGCATTTCATAAGCAGGCCTGGTTTATAATCATCATATTCTGGTGAGAGAGTTCACGCCATGTCGTCTACTTATCGCAGAGTAGTGTCGAAAGGTTTGAAAGAATGTGTAATTGGAGATACGTTACAAAGTAACGGAGATGGCGCATTTCCTATTAGAGGTTAGAATAATATTCTGATGAACGTAGTAATAATGATTCCGAGAACGATGAAAATTGTGAACAAATGTTGTGTGAAGACCGAGGAATATAAAATAGTGATATTTGGAGTCGCGATAATCTTTCTGATGAATTGGAATATTGGAAAACAATGCTGGTATATCACGATTTATATTCCGAACGTTTAGGAAAATATTTTTTAAATTATTTGTGTGATGGGAATTTTATGAGCTTGTAGTAAATCAGACGAATATTCATGCCGAATATTTACAAAGAACTGGCTCTGTTGATACTATCTTCTTCTTTCTTCTTCTTAATCTGTTTACCCTCCAGGGTTGGCTTTTCCCTCGGACTCAGTGAGGGATCCCACCTCTACCGCCTCAAGGGCAGTGTCCTGGAACTTCAGACTTTGGGTTGGGGGATACAACTGGGGAGAATGACCAGTACCTTGCCCAGGCGGCCTCACCTGCTATGCTGAACAGGGGCCTGTGGAGGGATGGGAAGATTGGATGGGACAGGCAAGGAAGAGGGAAGGAAGCGGCCGTGGCCTTAAGTGAGATTACCATCCCGGCATTTGCCTGGAGGAGAAGTGGGAAACCACGGAAAACCACTTCCAGGATGGCTGAGATGGGAATCGAACCCACCTCTACTCAGGTGACCTCCCGAGGCTGAGTCGACCCCGTTCCAGCCCTCACACCACTTTCCAAATTTCATGGCAAAGCCGGGAATTGAACCCGGACCTCCGGGGTGGCAGCTAATCACGCTAACCACTACACCACAGAGGCAGACTCTGTTGATACTACCTGGCAAAATATTACGCTGACGTTATACTGTATGGGTGTATGCAAGTGTTCTACTTTATATGTGTTTGGTTATTTTTCCTGAAATTGATTATTACTTCCTAGGCGACTTTTGCGTGTACCCGTTAGTAAAGCAAGCAACGACAT
The DNA here is from genome assembly GCF_040414725.1 of Anabrus simplex. Taxonomy (NCBI): domain Eukaryota; kingdom Metazoa; phylum Arthropoda; class Insecta; order Orthoptera; family Tettigoniidae; genus Anabrus; species Anabrus simplex. Next base: position 183,292,294 of record NC_090267.1, read on the forward strand.
TAAAATGGTTTAAGAAACTTGGGCAACATTTAGATTCAAAATTAGGGTGAGTGAAATACATACGCACTGATTACTTAGAAACGAAATGCAAAATAAATTACATTTATATCTTTATTCGTTTGACATCTATGTTGTTTTCAATAAAGGGTGGGATTTACGGTGCTGTGTCTATTGGGATTTACTGTAAATACACCTGTCAGAAAGACGGTCATTCCGGCCGAGCAGGCGCCCTTGAATGGGGAAAAAAAAGGTAGGCCTATATGGTTAAAATGGTGTACCTGAAAATAAATGCACCAACTCGGGATGAGAACACGAGTTTATTTAATTTATCTCCAAGTCTTCAGTAAATGACCAAGCAAGTGGCTCCACGATTTGGGTCACGTAGTAATCAGCTTGCATTCGAGAGATAGTGAGTTCTAACCCGACTGTCAGCAGACCTGAAGATGGTTTTCCGTGGTTTCCCATTTTCACACCATGCACCATCATCACTATAAGACCTATCTGGGTTAGTGCGACGTAAAGCAAATTGTAAAGAGAAAAATAATGTCTAATCTCATCTGCTGACAGCTGTCAGTCAACTCTATGTGGAGGTGTGGGTTTAGTCCTAATGAGCGGATTTTCCCAGTTAATGAAACTCAAAGTTTGTTACCTAGAAGACCATTGAGGAACTTCTTCTCAGACGGAGAAGAGATGACTTGTCTCAAAATATCCGAGTCTCAAAATATACGAATTCCAGAGGACTCAAGGCAGTATTATCGGACCTTTATGTTTTCATATACATATAAATGATATGAGTAAAGGAGTGGAATCGGAGGTAAGGCTTTTTGCGGATGATGTTATTCTCTACAGAGTGATAAATAATTTACAAGATTGTGAGCAACTGCAGCGTGACCTCGAAAATGTTGTGAGATGGAAAGCAGGCAATGGTATGTTGATAAACGGAGTTAAAAGTCAGGTTGTGAGTTACACAAATAGGAAAAGTACTCTCAGTTTTAATTACTGCGTTAAAGGGGTGAACGTTCCTTTTGGGGATCATTGTAAGTATCTAGGTGTTAATATAAGGAAAGATCTTCATTGGGGTAATCACATAAATGGGATTGTAAATAAAGGGTACAGATCTCTGCACATGGTTATGAGGGTGTTTAGGGGTTGTAGTAAGGATGTAAAGGAGAGGGCATATAAGTCTCTGGTAAGACCCCAACTAGAGTATGGTTCCAGTGTATGGGACCCTCACCAGGATTACCCGATTCAAGAACTGGAAAAAATCCAAAGAAAAGCAGCTCGATTTGTTCTGGGTGATTTCCGACAAAAGAGTAGCGTTACAAAAATGTTGCAAAGTTTGGGTTGGGAAGAATTGAGAGAAAGAAGAAAAGCTGCTCGACTAAGTTGTATGTTTCGAGCTGTCAGCGGAGAGATGGCGTGGAATGACATTAGTAGACGAATAAGTTTGAATGGCGTTTATAAAAGTAGGAAATATCACAATATGAAGATAAAGTTGTAATTCAAGAGGACAAACTGGGGCAAATATTCATTTATAGGAAGGGGAATTAGGGATTGGAATAATTTACCAAGGGAGTCGTTCAATAAATTTCCAATTTCTTTGAAATCATTTAGGAAAAGGCTAGGAAAGCAACAGATAGGAAATCTACCACCTGGGCGACTGCCCTAAATGCAGATCAATATTGATTGATTGATTGATTGATTGATTGATTGATTGATTGATTGATTGATTGATTGATTGATTGATTGATTTAACGAAACACTTTGGTACGTGGACGACGAGTCTGGTACTATTTTAAAAACACTGCGTATATACTATTGCACCCGTTAGAACGTAATGAAACTTTCCTAAATCTCTGACTTATTTTACAAACATATAAAATTGCATTTAACTTGAAAAATATGAAATATCTGCATTTAAAATGGAAAATCTGAAAATTAATATTCATTAAATAAAATACACACTATTCGGACCTTGTACTCACACTTACTTGTTACCTGCTTACTTACACATACGTTATTTGAAGGGCGCCAGCTGCCACTCAGTGCAGGAATAACAGAATGAGACTCTTGACTATCTCTAGGGTGTGGGGTAATAAGCTTACTTTTGACAACATACCATATAAGTTCTGGGAAAAGGAGATTGGCGTTCGGTTTCCTCATTAATTTTGAGGTTAAGATATTTTACTGTCATTGAAATAAAACTATGAATTCGTTTGATAGAACAAAATATATTAAAAAAATAGTGAGTCTTGTTGCGATAAAACAGATGAGAATATGAAATTATGACATTGCAACTGAAAGAAACTAGGCATGAATTTGAATTCTTCTTGACCGGACATTTAACAATTTATACAAAATATTTCCCTCACTGACTCACTTGACCGTACCTTCAACACTTTGAGTGTAATTACGACGTATTCCTTTGATCTGGTGTTTACTGTAGATGTGTCACGCCTAACTTGGTGATACATCCTTGTGACTGCTTCTTTTCCATATCATCTGACTTCTTTGTAAGTCAATATGGTATTACCTCATAGTAGGTGGTATCCCTCTCTGACTCCATGGTAAGCCCTTGCGTCCGTGTCTTCAACTAAGTGACCGACCAACCTTTGGCCTCACTCTCTCAATGACCAATGATTAATGGCTCACTGAGTCTTCTCCATCTCTCGTTCACACTCGTTGACTGACCGACTGAGGCCTCTTCATCTAGTAGACTTCTTCACTGTACTTCTTCCGTTTAAATAATGACTGACGCTACAGTATGCAGCCTCCTTTTATAGACGTGCGTTGACACAGCTACGCAATCTCCAGAAATAACAATGACATAGCCTACTCCCACAACGCCTCAAACCGTTGCATGTAATGGTGAAATCCCCTGGGGCGGCCGACTCTCTGAGCGAAATGCTAAAAGCTCACGATGACGTAGCCATGACGTGGCGATGACTTGGCAGAATCGCCAGTATAGCACAATATAACAACGTCACATCCAACATCTGATACATCGAAACTCTCACTGTACAGGTATTTAATGTTAATCTACATATACGTATATATGCATACACTCAATTATAAATAATAATTATAACAAAATAATAGTAAGCTCATAGATAAAATAATAATAATACGGACATAATAATAATAATAATAATAATAATAATAATAATAATAATAATAATAATAATAATAATAATAATAATGTACATATTATCTTGTAACGGGATTTGAACCGTTACAGTAAGAACTACAAGATTACATGATCTTGTAAGACCATTCCACCACTACAGGAAAATCAATTACCCAACTACTGAACAAATAAATAATATGAAATTTGTGTCACTTAGCTCTTTTCGACGCCTTAATTTTGGACGATGACTTATCGCGCTCACTGTTGTGATCACGGTTAGTTAAACTGAAATAACAAATAACGTAGTTCAACCTATTCAATACAAGTAAATAAGAAATGTGGTGTTACATTCCTATTTAATTATAAGCGGAAGCGGTACCGGTTTCGACCCCAATCTGGGTCATCATCTGCCGAATAAAATGCAAAAACAATGCATAGGTAAATAGGAAATTAAAGAATGAATCTTTATCAAAAACAGTTGAAGAAGCAATATAAGATAATGGGGATATGCACTGCGCGATTTTAAATCTTAAAATCCAGAAGAACTAGAAGGTCAGTCACTTAAGGCGCAATCTTCTGAATAGTAGCACAACACACGCAAAGTTCGGCACTGTCTCAAAATGTTTACGAGAAGCGGAAAACAGTTAAGTGAGCCAGCCGGCATATACTATCAGGCGCGAAGTCACAACACAATTTAGTAAATATGAAGTCCCACATTTGTGTAGAATTCGAAGATGAGTCGCTTGACTGAAGCAAATTGCTAGCTTCTGTAGATCAGCGCAACATATTCAATGTCCGGCACTGTGCTTTCAAATGCGGACGGAACTCGGTGAATAGCTTGGTGATCCAGTCTGTAGTTGTGTCGGATGCGAAAATGTATAGCCTATATATATATAATAAAATTTAATATAATTGAAGTATGTAACTAGGATCTTGTAGATTCTTTAGAACAGTTGACGTAAAAACAATTGGGAAGAGAAAAATGGTAAAAAAGCGCAATACCGGAAACAAATGAAAAACGTATATGCACAGTGCGCTATTTCTTGAAGATAATAATTCAGGTCGTAATTGAGGTAGTCCAAGGCAGCGCAAGGCATGAGTTTAAATTTGAATGTAAAGACCCAAAATGCAGGTGGCACTATAGTATACAGTTCAATTCGGAAAGTAGGGTGTTTTTTCTCGAGAGGAGAGGTGAAAAGAAAAGATAGGATAAGTTAATAAAGGAAGAGGATTATTAGATAAGAGAAGATTAAAAGGACTGGAAGTTAAAAGAGGATGGGAAAGGATAAAATGGGGAAATAAAGGAGGGGTAGTTTAGGGTGTTTTAGGAGGGTGGGTTATTGGAGGTAGGAAACGTGGGTAGGAACTGTGTAAGGCATGGAAAATTGAATTCGGGTTTAGAAATTCAGAATTTTTGAGAAGAGGAACTAGGAAGTCAAATAGGATATTGGGCTTTTCAGAAATGTTGTTTAAATTGAAATTAGGGTTGAAGTATTGGTCAAGGTGAATAAAACAATTTTCAGTAGTGTTTAGAAGGGGGCCTTTGTTAATGATTTGAGTATTTTTATGTCTTTTTCAATATTGGTGAAATTATGCTTGGAGTCTTGTATGTGTTGTCCTATAGCAGAGAATCTGTTATATATAATGGCGTTGAGATGTACGGAGTATCTGATGTTGAACTTGCGGCCAGTTTGTCTGATGTACGAGGAGCTGCAGTTGTTACATTTGAATCTGTATACTCCAGATTTAGGAAAAACATTACATTTATTTAGTGATTCAGAGTTGTGTAATTTATCAAGATTTCTGTTATTGGTTATAAAAGAAATTTTCATGTTGTGTTTTTTAAGAATATTAGTTATTTTATGCATCTTGAGTGAAAGTAAAAGTGGAAAATGCAGTGGGTTTGGCTTTGTCTTTTAATCACGTAGTTTTAGGACGGTGTTTGAATTTGTTGATGATACGGTTTATGAAAGAGTTCTTAAAGCCATTAAATTTGGCGATAGTACGGATGGTGTTCAATTCATTATTTAAATATTTTTTTAGACATAGGGTTGTTGACGGCACGAAAAATAAGGCTGTTATAAGTAGCACGTTTATGTGCTTGAGGGTGTGAAGAGTCTTGCCGTATTGTGGTTGCTGTTTGGGTTGGCTTTCTGAACATTTTGCAACTTAAAGAAGAAGGATGTCTAGTTATAGTTAAATCTAGAACATTAAGAGTTTTGTTGTGTTCTGATTCAAGGGTGAATTTAATGTTAGAGTCAATGTTGTTAAGAAGAAGAAGAAGTGTAGAGGCTGCGTTGGTTGTTTCTTCATGTAAAATTACTTATGTGTCATCAACATATCTGCCCCAAAAGAGGATATTAGAGAAATTATTATTATTATTATTATTATTATTATTATTATTATTATTACTATTATTATTAATTTTTGTGTTTTCTAAGAAATCGAGGTATATTTCGACTAGAATGCCTGAAGTTGGTGAGCCCATACCTAAACCATCTTGTTGGTAAATGGTGTTATCAAAGGTGAAATATTGTTGAGAACCAATTTTAAGATTGACATGAAGTCTTGAATTTCAAGTTTACTCAGATTACTGAATTTGTTTAAGTTGTTGTTTATTATGGGAAATAATTTGGAAATTGTAATACTAGGATGCATGTTTACGATGTGAAAAGAGTGGAAAGAAAAATTTGGTTGGATGTCAAAGTTCTTTAATTTGTCGATTAATTCAGAAGTGTTTTTGATAGATTTTTGGATGAAAATCGATATTTTTTAGTAAAAATGTTTGGATGAATTTAGAAGTATGATATAAGGGACTGGGTCTGTAATTGATTATTGGGCGGATGGGATGTTAGTTTTTTGAATGTTTGGAAGTGCTTTGGCAGTGGGTAGGCCTGGGTTTATGTTTATTTAGTTTTTTCTTTGTCTGTGAGGAGAAAGGTAGTGTTTTTTAATGTTTGTTTGAGCAGGTGTTGGATTTTAGTGGTTGGGTCTTTTTTTACTGTAGAAAAAGAAGAGTTTTGAAGAAATCTTTAGTTTTAGCGAAGTAGTCAGTTTTTTCCATTATGACAGTGGTGTTGCCTTTATCAGATTTGGTAATGCTGAGATTATTGTCAGTGATTTTCTTTTTAAGTTCTACAATGTGTTTGTTGTCATTAATTGAATTATTAATATTATTACTCTATTATTTTGATTTAGGGAAGTGTTTTAGTTATTATTAATGGAGATTTTTTCAAGTTTTCTTTTTACTTCATATCTGATTTCATCTTGTTCTTCTGTCGGCATTTTATTAATGGCTATTTCAGATTAAATTATTAAATTAGTGGCTATATTGGGAGTATTGAGGTTGGGCCAATTGTGTTTGAGGCCCTTAGAAAGAATTAAGTTTTCATCATCACTCAGAGTTGTTTTAGATAAGTTGAGGTGATAGTATATGCAGGCTGGCTCACTTAACTGTTCTCCGCTTCTCGTAAACATTTTGAGACAGTGTCGAACTTTGCATGTGTTGTGCTACTATTCAGAAGATTGCGCCTTAAGTGACTGACCTTCTACTTCTTCTAGATTTTACGATTTAAAATCGCGCAGTGCCTATCCCCATTATCTTATATTGCTTCTTCAAATGTTTTTGTTAAAGACTCATTCCTTAATTTCTTATTTACCTATGCATTGCTTTGCATTTTATTCGGCAGATGATGACCCAGATTGGGGTCGAAACCGGTACCGCTTCCGCTTATAATTAAATAGGAATGTAACACCACATTTCTTATTTACTTGTATTGAATAGGTTGAACTACGTTATTTGTTATTTCAATTTAATTGTCATACAGTTCAATATGGAACGTCATGAAATTTTTATCTTTAAAATCACGGTCAGTGTCATTTGAAAACACTCGTTCGTATGATCATGTATTGTGTCTGAATACTTAGTACAGTAATGTTCAGTCAGTGGTACTGGATGTGGGACCACTCGGGACACTGGAGTGCCTATGTTGTAATTTAGACATAGTAGATTTTTCAAACTGATAGTACCAAAACATCGTAATGGATTGCAGCGGTGAGGATCTTGGCATGAAGTGTTCGAAGAATTAAAAAGTATCATGATCAAGCGTTCCTTATAACTGAAAATGCCATTAAATTGGAAAAAGAAGGGGAATTTAATGAGGCCCTTGTACAGTACGATTCAGGGCTTGTTGCGCTGGATTGATGCTTAAGTTTACCCATCAAATGTCCCTCAAACCCTGACATAACATGGGAAAAAGCCGGTGCCATGGTTCAGAAAATGAAAAAGACTAGGAAAGAAGTATCTGTGATCTGTGATCTGTGAAGGATCTGTGATGCTCAAACTAACCAGAATTTCGCCGTTGTACCTCCGCCGACGTATGAAGAAGTCACCTAACATAAAGATACGACACTCTGCCTGTCCAAAGCACTTCATCAGACACAAAGGAACTGTCACACTATAAATACAGTAAAACCTGACACTACCGACACTAAAAGACATACGTTAATATGGTATAGTAAAACCTGTTCTCAGCGGAAAGCCAAGTTAATGGAATATTTTTGCCGCTTTATACAAGATTCCGATTCATCAAGGTAGTTAAAAATCTCAAAAAACACATGAATGCATACATCCATTAGATTTTTAAAAGCAGTTTTTTAATTCAGCTATTGTTTTGTCATATATGTACAATTTTGATTATTTATACATTTTGCTACTTCGTTATTTCGTCAGAATGTTGCCGCAGGTTCCAGTCCATTTTGAAAACGTAAGAGATTGTCCTAAAAATGTTCCTATTTCTCCGTAGACCTTTTGAATCTTTAATCTAAAATGCAATGTTCCCTCCTTCTGTTCGAACCTCCGAGATTCATATACTGTACATCCAGGCTATTTGAAAATCAGACGTTTCAGCTTCTTTTTTCAAACAAGATACCAATTCCTTGAAGCGGGGATGAGGTTTTTTTTCAGACAGTTGAACAGTGCTCCATCCGTCAACGGCATTGTTTGTTCGGTGTCGTTTTCCATGACATTCCACAGCTCATTACACGGGGTGTTTCTGACAAGGGATTTAAATCCCAATAGACACCGCAGCATAAATGTCATCTTTTACAGAAAACAACATAGAAGTCAAACGAAAGAAGATATGAATGTGGATTATCAAGCCGCTGTTCAACGAAGTATTCAAAAAATCTTTCAGATGTTCCGCCGCAGGCGCTTCGCTGTGTATTTAGAATCACCCTTCTTCGACTTCCACCAGTTTGAGGAACGGCAATGCTACGCACAATCTGATGCATTGCCTTACGTCTTCATTTGTTTTATATGTTCAATATTTTTTATATATTCAGGAGAGGCCAACTTCCTGAGCCTTTCTCTAAAGGCATTGCGAAAAATGGAAAAGACACCATTGCGCTTTAGAAGCTGGAAACAAGTCCCGGACAGCTGAAATAGCCGCTGGCTCAAAGTCCACATTCATTTTTGCAGGATTCCATTCTGGAACTGATTGACGGATGGCTCTGAATAATCTGACGTTAGTTTCCTTGGTCTTACTTGGGAGAAGAGTACAAATAATTTGTGTTATATTAGTTTCTTCTCTGGTACTTCCTAAATGTGCATGGATCGTATAGATTTGATGAAACTCTCTTGCTGCTACTTTTGAACGTACTATCAATGAAATAAGCTATTTTTTTCAGGGTTTCTCTTCCCTTAGAATTACCTTCCCTACCGTCAGCTGGAAAAACGTTGGTGCCATCGGCTATAGTTAAAATATCTTGGTCCAAGGTGACTTCCGTCTATCTTTTGGTTCCGTCTGCACCCCCTGAGAATGATTCCTCTGTCTATGCAATGCTGTTTTTAAGTTCGAAAATTGAGACATTCGTGTGATGAGCTCATATCCTGTCCCTTGTAATTGTTCGAATTCTTCTTTGTACATCAGCAACATGCATATTGTAATCTATACACATAAACTTGCAGGGAGTTCGCCATCTGTAATTTCGTTCACTTTGCCAGTTTTGAGATATTTATCCGTTTTAGGTCAGCTCAAGACCGTATCAGTAGTTTTCAGCTTTCGCGTGTGTTTGTTTGCTCTACCATCGCTGAGAAACGGCTAGATTGATCTCGACCAAAATTCATATTTAGAGTCTACTCTTCCAGGAGCAGGTTTTAATATGCATATGTTTTAAATATCACCGAACAGATTGGGGGTTTAAGGCAAGACCAAACGAGTTATTTTATATTTTCTTATAGGCTATTGGTTTTATGTAAAATATGTACACTATATGTGAAACGTCCCTTCATTTCAAGCCACTGTTATGTACATAATTTCGCTTACTCTTCAAATGACGGAGAAAATAACTATTTTTCTACAGGGTTCATGCTCTGCAGTCATTGGCAGACACCCTCGCAGATCGACAGCGAATCAACCGGTTGCCACGGCAACGTCCATGCTTGCCAGCAGGCATGCAACGTAATACCATTTTCATCATCATTCCTCTAAAGTCATGGTTGTTCGTTGAGTAGAAGTCGAGAGAGGCATCAATTTGCCATTCAGAGGGATATTTGGGAAATACCGTTGGAGGTTACGATCATCTTCGAATGGTGATAAGCATAGCTGTTCGCATAATCTATGTGGGTCAAGAATTATATTTAATGTGAATTGCCAACGAGACCGAGTTTTATCGTTTCATTTAATGCCAATTAAAAACGAGACTAGAACACACGTGTTTCGTGTCAAGATAACGAAGGGAGACTAGTGCCCCGTTACGCAAAGTCAGCTCGCTACTAGAAACGAACTGTAACTGATTTGTCATTGATAGTAAAATGTTTGTAATCAGATTTCGTTAGAATAGATTCGTTAAGATTTGAATTCAGTTCTGAAGCGACGGAAATGAGTCGATAAGGTTGGAGTTAACCATTTTCAGGGATGTCAACATTTGAGAATCAGTAACGGATTGTTGTCTGACATTATTCGAGGGTTGTCCAAAGTCTTATTTTTTAAAGTCACGAAGCGTCGTTGAAGTTTAATAGAGAACCCTTGAATTTACCATTCCATCGTTGGTCGGCCACAGCTGCTGCAATGGAGCAATATCGAACTCTTAAATCTTTTGGTCGTAACGGGTATATTTCGATCACAATCTTGATCAAACGACGGGGTTCAGAAGAGAGCCTAACTACTTGAAATGAGGAACAAATATGTGCTTACTAGATTTTATTAAATTATCAAAATCCAAAATTTATGTTTTTAAAACCATTCATCAAAACCGATCCGTGGAAAATCTGACCTTCAATAAGTAGAATTCCAGATTTACATTTAATTAAGGTTATCCACCAGTCTAGTACCCTATCGGATATGGGAACACCCGGCGAATGGACCCTTAATCGAATCAAATTGACTATCAGTTGCTTTGGATAGGTTGCGAAATACTACTGGAAAGCATGGTGTTCACTACAAGTTAAAAGCAGCAGTCATAATTAAAAATAAACTTCCACCATGTATTGTCATCTCGTGACACCCTTAAGTTATGGAATAATCCCGATGCTGAAACATGCATCACCCAAACAGCTGTTCAGAAGGAACCAACGACAACTCGATCCGCGAGGATCTTACGTTATGTCGTTCCGAAGGAACAAAACTGCGAAATGCAGGAAACACTTATTCATCATGCATTTAGAAAAAATGCTAAACACTGAAGTTAAAGAAAAAATGGTAAATCACTCGAAAAATAATCTTATAAAACCAACTTTCAGGTTATAAACGGTTATGTTAAGTTTAATAAACTTACAAGTCCACATGATAAAATAAAATACAAAAATACCAAAACAATCTAAGGAAATCTCTCCATTCGACACATTTTGACTACCATTACAAATCCGTCTACTGATGTTTGTCCCAATAAGCTAACTACAAGTTATTGATAGACCAAATACATCTATTATAAAATGAAAGAAAGAAAACTGAAAATAAAATATATTCACAGCGGACGAATCGAAACCGCATTCGTAAGTCTCACATAAATAAGCTAAGTGTCCACACTGCACTATCAAAGCAATCGGACGTCTGAACGATAAAATAATTAAGTCAAGAAATAAAATTGAAATACTAAAGTTCAATGAACTCGAACGCGCGTGGCAAATACCAGTAATAATCAATCTCCGTTAGCTCAGTATCCAATGCTGGACAACCCTCACGTTTATGCCTCTAGTGGTTCCATGCTCTTATGTAAACACCTTCCAGCTGGTAAGGATTGTGCCGAAACATGGCCTCAATATTACTTTGCTAACATTCTTCGCATTACAAACACTACTGCAGACACTACCATCGTTCAAGTCACTTCGCAAAATACCTAACCTAAGACTTGACTATATACAGACGACACCCTAACCCTGTCATCGAGCCTACATAATGTCTACACACCCAAACAATAACATCTATACTGTATACACACACACGCAGCACTCTAAAAATATCGTTGAGCGTAAATGGGGATGTCTACTCACCAGTATACTCCTACGATACGTGCAACGTCTAAAATCTATCGTCGAGCAGAAACTGGGATGTCTACTCATCCGTATATCATGTCAGGCGAAATCGTAACTTCAAACATAACTGCCGATATTTAACTTGAAACCTTGTCGAAACTCGCACACAATGAAACGAAGCTTGCCACAGAATGAACGCAAGCCTGGAAATGCAACAAAATCCAATCTCGTCAATAAAACGTGAAATTGAAAATTTAATAATGCGCGGCTACTCAATCCACGACTCAAACATGATCTCAACACTCGCAGTGAAATTTGTAAAAAAAAATAATAAATTCAGCACACGTCTAACTTTACGTGAATATCGCCAAAACAATCATCACCACCACCACCGCAAAATCCACACTGTAATTCTAGTGTGAGGCCCAAAAATCGCCTACCATCTCACTGTTCCAAACATCTCTATCCACGAAATATCCAGTGAAGCTAAAATCATTTAATCTACACAGCCAAACTACCACTTTAATAACGTCCAATATCTCATCCCACAATGTTTCCGATTTAATGATAATCTCGTCTCGTAATATATAAATTTTACTGAATGGAAATTTGTTACAACAGTTAAACAACACCAACCGTGTTTTTCAGAATGCCCTTCTAATCTTGAGGTCGCTTATTATAACATGCACTATGCTGACTTTACATAAATCGTCATTTGGACTTAACTGCCAAGAGCTACAATCTTCTAGAGATATTGATAACATGAGGGAAATTCTCGACTTGAAATCATAATTGGCGTTACAACGCACTCAGTTCGAATCTGACTATCATCCAACGAGTCAGCTGTTCCGGATTGCTAACGAAACCTCATATACAGCCTGCCTCAGAAATATCACATTTAATATACCGCCTGTCACGAAATTTATTTGCCATCGACAAATATAGCCTGTCTCAAAAATTCTTCTCCATCGCCTCTCATCACGGCGGAATTACTCATGAAATACAGGCTTCCTATGCCTTCAACGTCTACACAACTATTCTCTCAACATATCATTCCGACACAATCCATTGCTTCCTGTTTCAAAACCTTTCAAACCTTAATAATCCCATGCCGAACAATTTTATAAGAATCTTTTCATTCATTTCATTACATATTTCGGACCTCAAGGACAAAATAACATACCGTGATTTCCCATATCACAAAATACACGATGTCACAAAAATTAACTTCCCACGAACAAATATAACTTTATCAGACCTCACTGGATTTCGAAACCAACGCAAATCTTACTCGACATTTCTGTTAAATACATGTTTTAACATAGAGAAATTTCATCCTGCTGTAAATATTATTTTGACTAATTTATTTTTTCTGAACTCATAGGATATTCGAAATTATTGTATTCACTACGACTACATTATCGTTATCACTTTCCTAACTCGAATCAGTTTAAACAATATCAAAAAGAATTTTAGCACATTATTTAAACTTCGCATTTTCAGTTTCTCAACGTGATTTTTACTGCCCTGAAAAGTTCCACACGAACGACCAAAAAATAACACTTTCGCCTGATCATTTTTAAATACTAATTCGACACACGCACTGGAAAATTTTATTGGGACAAACAAATTCTATCTACAACATTAATACAAAATATAGACAGACCTGCAACGTAGTCATCTTGGAATTTCTGGCTACATTTTAGCCAGCTGACCTCAGATTCAGCCACTCATGACTGTAGAATACATCATCTTCTTATAGATTACTTAAAAATTCACAGATTTTACACTCGCTATTAATTGACAACACGAATGACGCACTTTCCTCGCTCTTTTAGCATGCGAACGTACTCCCCTCTCTGCTGGCGACCGTGAAATGTCTCCGGGGACTCTGTTCTCGTTCACCCTAATAATAGGCCAGGTGTTTCAAAAGATAACAAAATAAGACCTGTCTCTGACTAGCCTCCAGACCTCCTTTGACAATTTCAAACACACAATGTAGTAAATGAAATCAGCTACGTATTTTAAGTAGATATCTATGCCTTCACGGTTTTCGTCGGCGGAAGCTCAGGAAAATTTCATCACCTTCAATTACATACTCTACTTGAACCATCGACATGACTATATAACCTAAGTTATTTCTATGAAACAAGTCCCGCACTTTCTTGTAGACGAGCGATGTGGATTTCACTGCCCAGACCTTCAGATAGAATGTTTAAATGTGGGTGGAGGGGATTCCTTTTATATCCTCTGAGATGATGCTATCCTGATTATGTAGCTTGGTGGTGCAATCTTTTGATTCCACATTCGCTGGACCAATCTTCCTGAAATTTATCCCACAAATTCAGACAGAATTATAATTCACTATGCTGTTATTTTATATTTTTCCCGTACTTGCAACGGGCGTAATAAATTTATTTCTGACATGTAACTTCGCGGGCTTTCTTTGGTACGGCCTTGGCACGTGCCGCAAATCCGTCAGTACGGACGCCAACTTCTCCCCAGGCTTAATTTCATTTAAATTCACCGTGTGGATTCTGTCTTCATGTAATGTTTATTAATAATTTGGATCCTTTATTCCTGGATTAGCCATTTCGCCAAAATCTCTCGTTGTGAAGTTTTTTCCTAAATTGCTAAATTAGTCAGTACTCGATATCAACCGAAGTGTCCCGGCATTTCACGAGAGGGTGGTTCGCTCGCTACGGTGAGTTCTGTTCCCATGGAGGGTGCGAGACTCTCGAAATAAAACACGAATACTCTCAAAAAAGTTATTTGTAGCTGAAATAAATATCTGCAATTAAATATTAACGGAAAATTATGGGTTCAATAGTTTCACTCGCATACTGAGTGTACGTGCATCAATGACAAACGAGGGAAAATATTTGTCACGACGTATAACATACGTTATATTCATGAAGAATGCCACAGAACTCGTGAAATATTCACCTATAATCCAAGAGGAACAGTACAAAAATTTACTATATACCATCACAGACAACCATTAGCGCTTAACTCTGCGTTCATGTTGGGCAACCTAAATATTTTTCTGCGGCTACCGGAACACATACTCTACCTATACGTGCAATCGATGATTGCTCGAAAAAACTGTGTATATGCCGAAACCCAAGACTAAAATATATTCTTCTATATTACAATTTATTTCATATACTGGCTCTAGTTTTATTAGCAAGGCGATGTGCAAGTGGCTATACTGTTAAGATGATGATATTTTTCTTGCAGTCTCTAGTGTGTGGCGCTGAAGACTTCGAGTGTCAAGTATTAAAACTAACACCCCGTACCTAAGCTAGCTGGCCTGTCGCCGTAAATTGCTGTCGGGGGAAAAGAAAAGGGTCCCATACACTGGAACAGACTCTAGTTGGGGTCTCACCAGAGACAAATATGCTCTCTCCTTTACATCCTTACTACAACCCCTAAATACCCTCATAACCATGTGCAGAGATCTGTACCTTTTATTTACAATCATATTTATGTGATTACCCCAATGAAGATCTTTCCTTATATTAATACCTAGGTATTTATAATGATCCCCAAAGGGAACTTTCACCCCATCAACGCAGTAATTAAAATTGAGAGGACTTTTCCTATTTGTGAAACTCACAACCTGATTTTTATCCCCGTTTATCATCATACCATTGCCTGCTGTCCATCTTACAACATTATCGAGGTCATTTTGCAGTTGCTGACAATCTTGTAACTTGTTTATTACTCTGTACAGAATAACATCATCTGCAAAAAGCCGTATCTCTGATTCCACATATCATTGACATATATAAGAAAACATTAAGGTCCAATAATACTGTCTTGAGGAATTCCCCTCTTAATTATTACAGGGACAGACAATAGAACAGTTGTTGAAATCAAACTGAAGATGACATACACGTCTCTTAGTTACACGCCGTGGATAAGTATGTCCCGCCAAGAAGACTATCTCTGGCGCATGTTAAATTTTCCCATGGGCAATGTGTCCTGTATATAACGGAGTGTACGAGTAGTGTCACATGTAGCAAGACCAGCTCCACTTTTCAGAAAGTAATGCTAATCTCGATTGGTCCGCAATGGCGACTCGAGTGGCCATGCATGTTCGAAACATGGGTTCCTTGTTTCCATATGCAATCGGTGTAATTTCATGGACGTTATTAATGCTATTTTCTTAGTAAAACGTAAATGCGTGAGTGTATTTATATACGTCATTGGACATTTCGAATCTGCAATTGCCGGGCTGAGTGGCTCAGACGGTTGAGGCGCTGGCCTTCTGACCCCAACTTGGCAGGTTCGATCCTGGCACAGTCCGATGGTATTTGAAGGTGCTCAAATATGTCAGCCTCGTGTCGGTAGATTTACTGGCTCGTAAAAGAACACTTGCGGGACTTAATTTCAGTACCTTGGCGTCTCCGAAATCCATAAAAGTGGTTTGTGGAACGTAAAGCAAATAACAATATTATTATTAGAATCTGTAAATATTCGCAGTAATGTCAGAATGCGTTTGTTTTAAAATGGTGCTGTGTACCAGGTTCGTAATGTCGAGTAAGACGTCAAAATGTCAGTAGAATTTTTGCATTCATGATTCTCTCTGGGAAAAGACCTATTATATCTTTAGCGTCTGAACGTTCCTTACTAAATTTGTCATCATTGTGTGAGGTGCTGCTATGCTATTATGTATGTCAAGGTACCCATGTTTTAAGGGTTTCCAGAAAGAAAAGTTTAGCATTATCAGGGCTGTTAATTGGATTAGCATCATCAGTTCGGGTGTACTTTTCTTTCCTTGGGTGCTGAACATTCGAAATTATCCACCAATTAAAAGTTAGCTTTGGAAATGGACATTCCCATCGGAAATCGTACACTTTTAATCATATCCATTGCCACTATGTTTTTGGTATCAAATATGCTCATTACAAGAGCAACATTTTATCTCTTTATAGTAATGCGATACAGTGCCTTTCTTGACACGTTTAATAATAATGTTATTGGCTTTACGTCCCACTAACGACTTTTACTGTTTTCGGAGACGCCGAGGTGCCGGTATTTAGTCCCGTAGGAGTTCTTTTACGTGCCAGTTAATCTCCCGACACGAGTTCGACGTATTTGAGCACCTTCAAATACCACCTGACTGAGCCAGGAGCGAACCTGCAAAGATGGGGCCAGAAGGCCAGGGTCTCAACTGTCTGAGCCACTCAGCCCGGGAATATGTTTGCAAACACATTTGTTAACAACTATTACAAAGTGCTTCATGATAAAAGTGCATCCAGGGAATTGTCACAGAAACTTGAGAACCAGGTACAAAATAAGGAAACTCACTGAGGAACTTGGAGTTAAAGTAAAGCAGCGAAAAGGGCAAATCATAATTTACATTAATTTATTGTTCTGATCATTTGCAGCAATTTCCCTCGGCCTGGAGATGGATCTAGCCTGATTATCTCCATCCACCTTCAAATCTTAACTTGACACATTCCAGGAATATTCCAGCCCCCACCTCCTCACCAACTGACTCTGTTCTGTAATATCTTTGTTAAAATATTTGACTGTGTGAGGGCAAAGGGCAACAACACGTTACATAGTTCTGGTGAGTGATCAAATTGAGGAAATGCGCACCTTAATTTATTTTTAAGCATTCAAAATGACATTATAAAAACTATTTTAACAGTTTGATCATGTATTCCCATCTATCCAGTGAAATGAAATGGAAGAGAGATTTTTTATTTAACTGAGTGAAATTTCTAAATGATCAGCTTGTCGTTTCCTTTTACTTTGGGGCTGTCCAATTAGTTTTACGAGAATATAATATGATTCCAGTTCGTTATATATGAAGCGTAGTAGTTGGCGAAGGTTTTTCATACATGCAACAGTGTTTTTTTTAATGATGTTACGTTTACCATATTCAATTGCCGCCATTGTTATGTACGTAATAATTTCGTGTTAGCCTATAACAAATAGCATTCGGGCTGCTACAACCGCCATGTTCTTTCTGTGTTACGGTCTGAATATTGGTAAGGTTAGTTCACACGACGATACTATGTTTCGCAACTAATTTAATGAAACAGACTTCACGAAAGTAATTACATGGTTGGTTGTTCTCATGGAGACACTAGTGCATACTGTACTTTCATTATAACTATTGGCGTAATTCGAGGGTGGCAAGGGGTGGCAGCCAATATTTTGAAGAAAACCAATTTTTCGTAACATTACAGGCTTAGAAAAACATACGAGTACAAAAACGTTTTTCGTTACTCCGTTTAATTTAGCTCAATGAAACAAAATGACCGTTGCAAAATTGTTTAAAAACGCTCTGCAGGAACAGAGAGGTTATCCTTTTAGGCCTTTTTTTGCTATCAAAAGTAGTAGTGATGTTGCCATTTAAAAAGCAACTAATGACTTTAATTCAAATCGAAAAATAAGACTTCATTTTGTGTAATATACGATGTGATCAAATGATGTAAAATAAAGAAAAGGTTTGGTCTTCGTCCATGTTGTCTGCTTGATTTTTATTTTACGGATAAAAACAGGCCAAGTAACAAATACATTTGAATTAGGTCTACTTTTTAATTCTGCGTGAATGATCTTTACTTTACAGAGATTTGGTTGTCAAATTAAAGTGAAACATGTGATATTCAAAGAAAGAGAATATTGGAAATAATTTTGTGGTCGCAAACTGCTCTCAAAAAGGAGGAGCCATGGACCTACCGGTGATCAATGCCCCCGCCCCAGATGAAAATGCTGAAATTACGCCCATGATGACACCTTCTGCATTTTTACTTCAGTATTATCTAATTATTATGGATGCTCACATCCTTTCAGCAACTACAAGCGTGGCAGAGATGTTGTTAGTGACTCTAAAGGCTGGGAAATAAACAGATAAATATGGAATAGATAAATAGAAGATCACATTTAGGATGTCCTGAAATCTTACTGAAGAAGATAATTGTAGATTACCGTACTTAAAATAACCTAAAATAAATTTTAAAAATTTAACTCTATATCTGAATGTGATATTTTGTGATCGTAAATCAATAATGCCTACCTGATTTAAATAAGTTATTTTGGAAACTATTTTCGTCAGTGGGGAATCACCAATGTTGAACTAGGGAATTCTCGGCTTATACATTTATTCCGTGCCCCTAGTGGACTTCTTATTATTCTCTACTTCCTGATTGTGATTCATTCGTGTGAGTATTCCTAATAGAATGGATTTTGTTTTTGAATTAATTACCTGTCAGTCCATCCACATTACTTTCTTCCATATTCTATTCAATAGCAGTAGTGCAACCGACCTTATTTTTAAAATAACACAATTAAAATCTCAGAAACACGTCTGGACTGCGTACAACTCGAGACTCTTCACTATTTCTTCATATCCACACTTCATTTTGCAAACCAAGTAACGGGTCATAACGTTTATATCCTCAAAATTACCAGTTTTGTTTCATGAAAAGTTGGAAGTAGCCGAAAGTTGCTAGTTTCGTAATATAGTGTCGCAGCTGCAAATCATGTACTGTATGCGCATTCAAATAAAAGCCATTTTCGATACTTACAATAGTTGCGGAACCCAGGGTCGTATTGTAAACTAGCCTTAAAGTCTTGGATGTAGTTCTCGGGAAGCAGAAGAGAGTAATAAGATGGCGCCTACTGCCTTCAAGCGCTACGCTCTGGGAGTAGAACCGTGTTATATCCAGTTACTATACAGATCAGTGCGTGTGTGTCCAAGCCCTGTCTCTTTTCTCTACGGGATCGGGTATGAAGTGAGATTAATCTTCATAAAGAGTTTTTACGACCTGATGCCCTTCCTGACGTCAACATCATCAGAGGAGTTGATGAAATAATAATGGTACGTGGCCTCCGCAGAGGCCTGGTGCAGGTCTTTTCGTGTAGACACCGTATAGGCGACCTGTGCGTCTTTGAGGACCCACCTATGATGAATTCTACGGATGAAGACAGAATTAACCAATGAAGGTTAACATCGCCGACCCGGTCGGGAATCGAACCCGGGAACACCTGGGCCAAGGGCAAGCCGCTAACAATTTATCCATGGAACAGGACATGAGATGAAATGAATGACGTGATGTAGGCCCTACTATAGTAAGAAGGTACGGGGTGAAACCCCGTGCCGGCACGTGTCCTACTCCTGTCGAATAACATCAAGGGGTCTGCTCGAGGCTTAACGTCTCCGTCCAACGGACAAATCGCAATCAGCGCCATACGCCCTCACTCCATATGGACACTGCGGAGAGATCTGGAATAGAATCCAGGATTTAGGCTCGCAATCTAGTGATTATACATTGTATACCACCACCCTTCCTGCCCTGCCGGCCAACGTTCTGGTGGTGACATTTTTTCGACCGACGGGACTCGAAGCGGCTAACCACTTTTCACGATTATGGCCATCAGGAGGGCGTTACTATACAGATCAGCGTATGGCTTTTAGTGCTGGGACATGTTCGGCTCGCCAGGTGCAGGTGTTTTGATTTGACTCCCGTAGGCGACCTGCGCGTCGTGATGAGGACGAAATGATGATGAAGACGACACATATACCCAGTCCCCGTGCCAACGAAATTAACCAATGATGGTTAACATTCCCGACCCTGCCGGGAATCGAACCCGGGACGCCTGTGACCAGAGGCCAGCATGCTAACCATTTAGCCGTGGAGCCGGACAGCGACTTCTCTGTTTTGCTGTTACAAAGCAATTGAATAACCTGGCGATACGCGCGCCGCCTACCGCGCTGTTTTTACTGTCAAGCAAGACTCGCACTGATGGTTGCCATTTAATTTCCATTATTGGTTGTTAAACCCTCAGTTTACTTTGTTTAGAAAATTTATTTCTTAGCGAGCACCTAGGGCATATGTTCTCGGACACTCCCGAAACTAAAAATCATACGCTAAATTAAATACATGAATAAATAACCTAGGGTCAAGGGTAACATCCTTGAAAGATTTCGATTTCCTAGCTTAAGGCTTTCCGGAGATACAGTGATCAGTCAGTGAATTAGCGGGTTTTCACGCGTAGATAAAATCCATCAATTGAGCAGATTTTCTACGCTCTTTTTTGTCTTGGTAATACAATGGCATCTTATTTTCTCCCTGCAATATTCATATTATTGTGAAGAGCTGGTTGTTTAATTGAACATTTTGTCTTAAGATATACCAGGACACTTCGGAGAAAAAGCACATCCTGTACTGT
Organism: Anabrus simplex; assembly: GCF_040414725.1. Classification (NCBI taxonomy): domain Eukaryota; kingdom Metazoa; phylum Arthropoda; class Insecta; order Orthoptera; family Tettigoniidae; genus Anabrus; species Anabrus simplex. The sequence continues at coordinate 183,313,086 of NC_090267.1, forward strand.
CAGGCGCAATCTGCATGCACTCTCAAATACTTCTGTTGTGTTGTCTCAAGCCGCGCGTAATCCTTCGGGGCAAATTCCATGGTCAGCTCTAATAGAAGAAGATAACATGAAGAGTGGTAGGCCTATTATTTCACAATATTTTCACAGGTTCTTTTCATGTTAGGAAACTACGAGCTAACTGTTTTGACGTAAGAACTTCTAATCGCCAAACACGTTCGAACCATTGTGTAACTAAATCATATGCTCACAGTCGGGTTTAAAACTCCCAAAATGAAAATCCCATTCAAATAGTTGAGGTGCTATTTCCTTGGAAATGTGGGAATTTAGAGAAAATATGACATTTGATAGTCCTCAGTAAAGTATGTTGGGCTGAGGTCTTTAAAAAGATGATGAACTTGAGGTCCATGATTTGGTTTGTGATTACTACCTCCAAAACCAAAAGACATACGAAGGTGCTTAAGATGTCTTACATTTGTATAACAGAGTGGTCCACCGAGCATGTGGCTATGCGATTTGAGTAATGTCGACAATCCTGAAAATAGTTTTTCGTAGTTTCTCATTTTCACCCTAGGGAAATGCTGGAGCTGGACTTTAATCAAGGCCACGATCGCTTTATCACTAGTCCTGGCTCTTTCCTACTGTATTCCATCGTTACTTCTCACAAGTAGTGAAAACAAGTCCAAAATTTGAAGTAGTATTTTTGATATGTCGATGATACGACCGTCTTATTATATCTTGCTCATGTGGGATACCGTTTAGTAAGCTTTGTCTTAGCTCAAGTTGATGGTACCATAAGGGTACACCCCTGTTAGTGGGGGCGATAGAATAACACCCATGGTATCCCCTGCCTGTCGTAAGAGGAGACTAAAAGGGGTCTCTGCAATTTAGAGCGTGGGTTGGCGACCATGGGTCCCTTAGCTGAGTCCTGGCATTGCTTCCACTTACTTGTGCCAGGCTCCTCACTTTCATCTATTCTATCCGACCTTCCTTGGTCAACTCTTGTTCTTTTCCGACCCCGACAGTATTAGGTTTGCGAATCCTAGGGAGTCTTTCGTTTTCACGCCCTTCGTGGCCTTTGTTTTTTGTTGGCCGATACCTTCATTTTTCGAAGTGTCGGACCCCTTCCATTTTTTCTCTCTGATTGGTGTTACATAGAGGATGGTTGCCTACATGTACTTCCTCTTAAAACAATAATCACCACCACCTCCACCACCACTGTCCGACTCGTTGGCTGAATGGTTAGCGTACTGGCCTTCGGTTCAGAGGGTCCTGGGTTCGATTCCCGGCCGGGTCGGGGATTTTGACCTTCATTGGTTAATTCCAATGACTCGGGGGCTGGGTATTTGTATTGTCCCCAACATCCCTGCAACTCACACACCACACATTACACTATCCTCCACCTCAATAACACGCAGTTACCTACACATGGCAGATGCCGCCCACCCTCATCGGAGGGCCTGCCTTATAAGGGCTGCACTCGGCTAGAAATAGCCACACGAAATTATTATTATTATTATCACCACCACTACCACCACAATAATGGCACCCTTAAGCATAAAGTTAAACGCGTGTCAAAAATGTGAAAATTGATTTACTTCATGTGGACTTCTGTATGTAAAATATGACCCATGACGCATGTCTTTGTATTATACGCCCAACATGATGATCTTTGTCGTAATCTTAGGACAATTGTAGTAGAAGTTTCATGGTGCCTGTATTCCATAAATGAACTGTAAATCAGAATGTGTGATTTTTATTTGTATATAAAATAGAATATATATTTTTGTTATGTATAGAGTAGGCCTATAGCACGACGTTGTCTGCCAACTGTAAAGTTATATAAGCAATAAATAAAGATTGAATTGAATTTAATTGAACTTAATAGTGTAGGAATTTTCAAAAAATATCAATTATTTAAAAATATCCCCATATTCAGTATCATTGGGAATAGCAATTCGAATAGGATTTTCGTCGCACGATGTCATGAAAACGCAGCGGGACAGTCCCTCATCTGTACAATTCATTGGTGGTAAATAAGTTGCCATTATGAACTATGCACTGTATTCTTACCGTTGTGAGGTCGATATCGGGATCCCTGGCTGTTGGGTGATGACTGCCTCCCAGCAAGTAGCCGAGTAGAACGCTTGTTACGGCGACTGTAGTTAACGACACTGTACACCTGCTTTGATTTCTCATCTTCACTCTCTTCTGAACAATCTGGTGAACTGAAGTCTGACTTGAGACAATGTGTCATCATTCCGACCTTCAGTCCAACGAATCGAAAGCTGCATATTTATCTTCGTGGGCATACGGTACTAGACATGAATCACGGACACTCAACAATTGTTCATAATTTCGATGTTTATCGCCCTTGGCTGATTTGACTTTGATGGAGAGAACTAGTGCTTACGGCGCACTCTGTCTTCACTTGTCCCTTCTTGTCTCTTCTCATTTCTGGTTTTGAAGATTTGAAATTGACTGAGGTATGTGCGATGATAGTAACGTCATTCCTTGTGCAGCCAGTGTCTGTTTTGGATGGTATGAAAATATTACTCATAGGGTGGGTTGGTGCGTGTATTTAGCAGGGCTGAGTGTCTTAGACGGTTGAGGAGCTGGCCTTCTGACCCCAACTTAACAGGTTCGAACCTTACATGTAACATGCTTTAACAGCTTCATTTTAGATAATAATCCCGTATTGACTTTAAATCAAATAGCGAATATTTAAGATTAACTTAAATATTATATTTAAGTGGTCCGCCTATTCAATACATATATAATTTATTACATTGCTTTAACAGCTTCATTTTAGATAATAATCCCGTATTGACTATATATCAAATAGTGAATATTTAAGATTAACTTAAATATTATATTTAAGTGGTCCGCCTATTCAATCATCATCATCATCATCATCATCTGTTTACCCTCCAGGTTCGGTTTTTCCCTCGGACTTAGCGAGGGATCCCACCTCTACCGCCTCAAGGGCAGTGTCCTGGAGCTTCAGACTCTTGGTCGGGGGAAACAACTGGGGAGTATGACCAGTACCTCGCCTAGGCGGCCTCACCTGCTATGCTGAACAGGGGCCTTGTGGAGGGATGGGAAGATTGGAAGGGATAGGCAAGGAAGAGGGAACGAAGCGGCCGTGGCCTTAAGTTAGGTACCATCCCGGCATTCGCCTGGAGGAGAAGTGGGAAACCACGGAAAACCACTTCCAGGATGGCTGAGGTGGGAATCGAACCCACCTCTACTCACTTGACCTCCCGAGGCTGAGTGGACTCCGTTCCAGCCCTCGTACCACTTTTCAAATTTTGTGGCAGAGCCGGGAATCGAACCCGGACCTCCGGGGGGTGGCAGCTAATCACGCTAACCTCTACACCACAGAGGCGGACCTATTCAATACATATATAATTTATTACATTTAGTACATGTTTCGTCCCCTAAGGGACATCATCAGCTATAATAAACTACAATAATATATCAGAATATCAAAATTACAATATTATATTGGAAAAACACATTTAAAACATTATTGTATGATAGGACATTTAAAATAAAATATCGGCAAACTTTGTTAAAGTTGCAAGTCATATAATCAATAAAACTGGTTGAATTGATCATTAAACTCTTGAAGATAAATTTCGTGGGGAAACTAACAGTTGTATTAATAAAATCTTAAAATAATCGTTGTTGTGAATAAGAGTTGATAGATAGGTCAATCGCGATACAGTCCATTTGACCTCCCGAGTCCAGGCAATGGAAGGAAGAGTTGCATGGAGAAGGCTGAGAGGAAGAAAGAGGTATCAGATGATGGACAGTATGAATTAATGGAAGATAAAAATGGTAGAAGACAGATCGGCTTGTAAAATGCATGCAAAAACTTGCTGATGGTCAGAGAACTGATGATGATGATTGCTTTAAGTGCCACTAACTACTATTGATAGGCTAGATCACGGGAGACTTCTGGAAAAAATGAGTGCAATTGGACTAGAAAAAAGAGTGACTGAATGGGTGGTTATATTTCTAGAAAATAGAACTCGAGAATTAGAGTAGGCGAAGCTTTGTCTGACCCTGTAATATTTAAGAGGGGAATTCCTCAAGGCAGTATTATTGGACCTTTATGTTTTCTTATAGCCTACATATCAATGATATGTGTAGAGAAGTGGAATCAGAGACAAGGCTTTTTGAAGATGATGTTATTCTGTACAGAGTAATAAATAAGTTACCATATTGTGAGCAATTGCAAAATAAACTCGATAATGTTGTGAGATGGACAGTAGGGAATAGTATGATTATAAATGGTCTTAAAAGTCAGGTTGTGAGTTTACAAGTAGGAAAAGTCCTCTCAGTTTTAATTACTGCGTTAATGGAGTGATAAGTTCCTTATGGGGATCATTGTAAATAATTACTAGGTGTTCATATAAGGAAAGACCATCAATGGGGTAATCACTCAAATATGATGGTAAATAAAGGATACAGATCTTTGCACAGGGTTTTGAGGGTATTTAAGGGTTGTAGTAAGGATGTAAAGGAGAGGGCATATAAGTTCAAATTTTTTTTGCAAGTTGCTTTACGTCGCACCGACACAGATAGGTCTCATGGCGACGATGAGACAGAAAAGAGGTAGGAATGGGAAGGAAGGAGCCGTGGCATTAATTAAGGTACAGCCCCAGCATTTGCCTGGAGTGAAAATGGGAAACTACGCAAAACCATATTCAGGGCTGCCGACAGTGGGGTTCGAACCCACTATCTCCCGAATACTGGATACTGGCCGCACTTCAGCGACTGCAGCTATTGAGCTCGGTAATATAAGTTTCTGGTAAGACCCCAACTAGACCATGGTTCCAGTGTATGGGACCCTCACAGGATTACTTGATTCAAGAACTGGAAATAATCCAAAGGAAAGCAGCTCAATTTGTTCTGGGTGATTTTCGACAAAAGAGTAGCGCTACAAAAATGTTGCAAAGTTTGGGCTGGGAAGACTTGGGAGAATGGAGACGAGCTGCTCGATTACGTGGTATGTTCCGAGCTGTCAGTGGAGAGATGGCGTGTAATCACATCAGTAGACAAATAAGTTTGAGTGGTGTCTGTAAAAAATAGGAAAGATCACAATATGAAGATAAAGCTGGAATTCAAGAGGACAAATTGAGGTAAATATTCGTTTATAAGAAGGGGAGTTAGGGATTGGAATAACTTACCAAGGGAGATGTTCAATAAATTTTCAATTTCTTTGCAATCATTTAAGAAAAGGCTATGAAAACAACAGATAGGGAATCTGCCACCTGGGCGACTGCCCTAAATGCAGATCACCGAGCTCGATAGCTGCAGTCGCTTAAGTGCGGCCAGTATCCAGTATTCGGGAGATAGTAGGTTCGAACCCCACTGTCGGCAGTCCTGAAAATGGTTTTCCGTGGTTTCCCATTTTCACACCAGGCAAATGCTGCGGCTGTACCTTAATTAAGGCCACGGCCGCTACCTTCCCACTCCTAGCCCTTCCCTGTCCCATTGTCGCCATAAGACCTATCTGCGTCGGTGCGACGTAAAGCAACTAGCAAAAAAAAATGCAGATCAGTAGTGATTGATTGATTGATTGATTAATTAATTAATTGATTGTTAATAAACATTTCCTTCGTAAACAATGACCTAACCAATTCTTCTTTCTCTTTTGAATGGTCTCCGGTATTGTCGTCCTTTTTTCACCTACTTTTTCCAATACTACTTCATTCCTTAATTTGTCTTGCCAGTTGATCTCCATTCTCCTTACTGATGATCATTGCCTTAGGCTCCTTTCTGTTAATTTCATACCAAAGTTTACACGCGATCTAAATGCTGAAGTAATCTTGATTATGATATTCAAAGAAGAAAGGGTTGATATTTTAAGAACGGATATATCCTGCTGTCTGGCTGAATGGTCAGTGTATTGGCCATCTGTTCAAAGGGCCCTGGTTTCGACTCCAGGCGATGTTGGGTGTTTTTACCGCCTAAGGTGTCCGGCTCCGTGGCTAAATGGTTCGCGTGCTGGCCTTCGGTCACAGGGGTCCCGGGTTCAATTGCAGGCAGGGTCGGGAATTTTAACCATAATTGGTTCATTACCGTGGCACGGGGACTGGGTGTATGTGCCGTCCTCATCATTTCATCCTCATCACACGTGCAGGTCGCCTACGGGGTCACACACCATTACATTACATTACATTTCCTGGTACGGTTAATTCCTCTGATTTCGGACTCGCAGTGCACCACGCTGCCAACCACCACAGAGACACGCAATAGGTTGGTGTCAGGAAAAAAGTCTGACCGTAAAATTTGGCCTGTCACACCATAATCTAAGAAAAAGGGAAGATATGAATTTATAGATCGGTTAGCTTTATTGAGAAACATTTCAAACAAAACTTACTTTACATTTAAATTAAAATGTTTTATATCAATATAGCAATTTTTGATGGAGCCAATTCTGGGTGATATTCCGGTAATTGTGAATACCTAGGAAATGGTACGGCTATGTGTTTGTAACCTGCGGTCTAAGTAACGGGGATCGACACTACCACTGGCGCGTCTGGAACTATTAACAATGACATTACACTGACTGTCAAAATGGACGGTTGCAGAAGCTAGTTAATAATACGTACATACAGTCATTTTCTTCTTTTCCTATAGCTTTTTCCCCACACGTGTGGGATCGCGGGTGCGAACTGCGTAGCACATGTGGATTTGGCCCTGTTTTACGGCCGGATGCCCTTCCTGACGCCAACCCTATGTGGAGGGATGTATTCACTATTGCGTGTTTCTGTGGTGGTTGGTAGTGTGGTATGTTGTCTGAATATGAAGAGTAAGAGTGTTGGGACGGACACAAACACCCAGTCCCAGAAGAATTAATTAGAAATGATTAAAATCCCCGACACGGCCGGGAATCGAACCCGGGACTCTCTGAACCGAAGGCCAGTACGCTGACCATTCAGCTAAAGAGTCGGAAAATACATACATATAGTTCGTTCGTAATCAGTTTACCCTCCAGGGTCGGTTTTCCCTCGGACTCAGCGAGGGATCCCACCTCTACCGCCTCAAGGGCAGTGTCCTGGAGATTCAGACTTTGGGTCTGGGATACAACTGGGGAGAATGATCAGTACCTCGCCCAGGCGGTCTCACCTGCTATGCTGAACAGGGGCGTTGTGGAGGGATGGGAAGATTGGATGGGACAGGCAAGGAAGAGGGAAGGAAGCGGCCGTGGCCTTAAGTTAGGTACCATCCTGGCATTTGCCTGAAGGAGAAGTGGGAAACCACGGAAAACCACTTCCAGAATGGCGGAGGTGGGAATCGAACCCACCTCTATTCAGTTGACCTCCCGAGGCTGAGTGGACCCCGTTCCAGCCCTCGTACCACTTTTCAAATTTCGTGACAGAGCCGGGAATCGAAACCGGACCTCCGGGGGTGGCAGCTAATCATGCTAACCACTACACCACAGAGGCGGCTTCGTACATATAGTACGTTACATAAATAAATGGTGTGTGGCCTCTGGAGAGGTCTGGTGCAAGTCTTTCGATTTGACCTGGTATAAGCAACCTGCGTGTCTGTGAGGACGGGGCCCTACATAAGATGATTTCTAATGTTTAATCATGACGAATATAAGAATCAAGTGTGATTACTCATCGAGTTCAGGCGCGCCCCGCCAGGCAGCGCAAGAGTTCGGTGGCTCCACAATACCTATCAGCTGTTCTTAGGAATGGTGACACAGGAAACGTATTACTCCGTAACTGATAAGTATATACACTGTCTTTTATAAAAAAAATGAGAGATTACAATTAAAATGCCACGGCAGAGAACAATGGAAAAATATCACACACGGAAATAAGAGCTACGACTTTCATCACATGTTGCGAAAAGCACAAGTTACTCGAGTGTATATATACATATACATAGCATATTAAAAAGCACCCATGAACTATTTAAAGGTAATACTCTACTTACCATCTCAGTTTGTCGGTTACTGGACTTTCGAAAGCTTCCGTGAAGATTTGGCGGATGTTCGAGATTGTAAATCTCGCCGGATTTCTTTCACTCTGAAGAAAAATCTGCATTTCAGATAATGATAAACAAGTCTGGGGATTATATCCATAACTAGCAAGATACCCGTGCTTCGCTACGGTATTATACTGAAATTTATAATTGAATGCTTATTGTTTTAGATATATAATCCGCCGAAATTCGCGATCTGACTCGTTTTCGGCGAGAATCCACCAAAATTCCCGATCTGACTCGTTTTCTATTAGATTTCGGCATGTTTCCTCCCATTTTTCAATCTTCCTTTCCAGCAATCGATTTCGTACTTCCCGGGCTAGGCTCAGGTATTCCTCCCGGTCAGTTGGGTCCCTAAATCTTTGCCATATTTTCCTATAATCATTTTTACTATGGATAAAATCCTTCAGGAGAACCGGCGTGGTGTCATATTGGGTGCCTTGGCGGCACTAAACCCGCGGCCGGACTGCATTCTTAGTCATTACCAGTCCAGGAGCCGTTTCCAGCGCAGTCCGCACAACTGACGACGGTCCGGAACATTATTATTATTATTATTATTATGTGTTGCTGTAATGGCTGATGACAGGGAAAACCGGAGTATCCGGAGAAAAACCTGTCCCGCCTCCGTTTTGTCCAGCACGAATGACACATGTAGTGACCGGATTTGAACCACGGAACCCAGCTGTGAGAGGCCGGCGCGCTGCCGCCTGAGCAACGGAGGATCCTTATAAGTACATTAAGAACAGTAAAATCAATAGGTTTCACCTCCTTCTACACCCCACCACCGTTAAGTTTATTTACCGCCACCCACTCCTCTCCCCCAAAAAAATTAAAAGAAGGCTTGTTTCTTTATGTTTAAAGGAGATTCCAAACACCAATGTTCACGTCTATTACCTTCAGTTTTGAGATATAAGTATCCCCATAAAAATAATTTATTTTTTCACTTCATTTCACACTACACCCCCACCCCCACCCCCCACCCCCACTAAGCGAATATTCCCGCAAAAAAATACGTGTTTCTTTAATAGTAAAGGATCTTCTAAATACCAATTATCACGACTCTAACTTCTTCAGTTTTTGATTTATGTGTCCTCATGAAAGGAATTCAACTCCTTTACACTCCCGCCCTCCAAGATGGTTTCCTCCCAAAAACGCGTTTTTCTTTGTTTTTAAAGGAGATCCAAATACGAATTTTCACGTCTGTAACAGCTTTTGTTTGTATTAGATGTATGTATTCTCATACAATTAAGTCAATTAAATTTTCAATTATTTCACACACACACACACTCTCATTGGATTTTCCGAGAATACGCGTTTCTTTACTTTTAAAGCAGATTGCAAATATCAAATTTCACGTCTGTAATTCCTTCATTTCTGAGATATCAGTAGTGTAATTAAAAGAATTCAACACCATTTTCAGTCACATTTACCCTCCCCCCCCCCCCCCGCCACCCAAGTGGCATTTCCGAAAACTAAAAATACACGTTTCTTTATGTTTAATAGAGATAAAAATACCATTTTTCTCTTCTGTAACATGCTAAGTTTTTTTAGATATACTGTAAAAATTCTCATTTTAAAATTTCTCCCCTTTTGAGTTCCCCTTAAGTGGAGTTTCCAAAAACAAATCACCTATGTTTCTTTACATTTACAGGAGATTCCAAACACCCACTTTTTACGTCTGTAACATTTTACGCGTCCAAGATATTCTGTAGATATAGTCTTTCAAAAAATTCACCCCAATTTGTCACTCCTGTTTAACCGCCATTAATTGGATTTTCCAAAAACTAAAAAAATACGTGTTTATTTATTTATAAAGGAGATCCCATATACAAATTTTCAGTTCTGTAATATCTTTCGTTTCTGAGATATATGTATCCTCATTAAAGTCATTAAACCCATTTTTCACCCTTTTACACCCCACCTATTGCGATTTACAGCAAACAAAAAAATACGTGTTGCTTTATTTTTAGAGGAGATTCTAACTACCAATTTTTACATCTGTAAATTTTAAAGTTCTAAGATGTAGACACCCTCATTTTAAAAAATTCACCCCCCCCCTTTTCATCCACCAATATTTGGAATTTTCAATAACGAAAAAATACGTGTTTCTTTACTTTTAAAGTAGATCCCAAATACCAATTTTCAGGTCTGTAATATCTTCAGGTTCTGAAATATAAGTAGCCTCATTTAAGACATTCAACCCATTATTCACCCTTTTACACCCTTCCTATTGGGATTTTCCGAAAACAAAAGAATACGTGTTTCTTTATTTTTGAAAGAGATTCTAAATACCAATTTTTACATCTATAAACTTTAAAAGTTTTGAGATATAGATACACTCATTTTAAAAAATCACCCCCCTTTTCACCCCCCCATTAATTGGATTTTCCAAAAACAAAAAATACGTGTTTCTTTATTTTAAAGGAGATCCCAAACACCAATTTTCAGATCTGTAATATATTCAGGTTCTGAAATATAAGTAGACTCATGAAAGGCGTTGGACAACTTTTTCAGACTTTTCCACCCTTCCTATTAGGATTTTCCGAAAACAAAATATACATGTTTCTTTATTTTTAAAGGAGATTCTAAATACTAATTTTCACATCTATAACCTTTAAAAGTTTTGAGATATAGATACACTCATTTTAAAATATTACCCCCCTTTTCACCCTCTCTTAATTGGATTTTCCAGAAACAAATAATACGTGTTTCTCGATTTTTTAAGGAGATCCCAAACACCAATTTTCAGGTCTGTAATATCTTCAGTTTCTGAGATATAAGTAGCCTCATTAAAGGCATTTAACCCTTCTTTCACCCCTTTTCACTCCTCCTATTGCGATTTTCCGAAAACGAAAAAATACGTGTTTCTTTATTTTTAATGAAGATTCTAAATGCCAATTTTTACATCTGCAAACTTTAAAAGTTTGGAGATATAGATTCACTCATTTTAAAAATTCACCCCCTTTTCACCCTCCCATTAATTGGATTTTCCAAAAACAAAAAAATACGTGTTTCTTTATTTTTAAAAGAGATCAAAAGTACCAATTTTCAGGTCTGTAATATCTTCAGTTTCTGAGATATAAGTACCGGTATCCTGATTAAAGGCATTCAACCCATTTTTCCCCATTTTCACCCATTTCACCCCTCCTATTGGAATTTTCTGAAAACAAAAAAATACGTGTTTCCTTATTTTTAAAGAAGATTCTAAATACCAATTTTTACATCTGTAAACCTTTAAAGTTTTTAGATATAGATACACTCATTTTAAAATTTCACCCCCCTTTTCACCCCCTTAGAGAAGGAATATCCAAAAATCCTCTCTTAGCGAGCACCTACATCTTAATATGAATATATCCCCAAAATTTCATTTCTTTATGTCCAGTAGTTTTGGCTCGGCGATGATGAATCAGTCAGTCAGTCAGGACAAGTTATTTTATATATATAGACTAGCAAGGTACCCGTGCTTCGCTACGGTATTATACTGAAATTTATAATTGAATGCTTATTGTTTTAGATATATAATCCGCCGAAATTCGAAATCTGACACGTTTTCAGCGAGAATCCACCAAAATTCCGGATCTGACTCGTTTTCTATTAGATAACGGCACGTTTCCTCCCATTTTTCTATCTTCCTTTCCAGCAATCGATTTCGTACTTCCCGGGCTAGGCTCAGGTATTCTTCCCCGTCAGTTGGGTCCGTAAATCTTTGCCATACCGTATTTTCCTATAATCATTTTTAATCTGGATAAAATCCTTCAGGAGATCCGGCGTGGTTTCATATTGGGTGCCTTGGCGGCACTGAACCCGCGGCCGGACTGCATTCTTAGTCATTACCCGTCCAAGAGCCGTTTCCAGCGCGGTCCGCATATTTGACGACGGTCCGGAACATTATTATTATTTTTATTATTATTATTATTATTATTATTATTATTATTATGATTATTATTATTATTATTATTATTATTATTAATATTAATGTTATTATTATTATTATTATTACTATTATGTGTTGCTGGGATGAATGATGACAGGGAAAACCGGAGTATCCGGAGAAAAACCTGTCCCGCCTCCGTTTTGTCCAGCACGAATGTCACATGGAGTGACCGGGATTTGAACCACGGAACCCAGCTGTGAGAGGCCGGTGCGCTGCCGCCTGAACAACGGAGGATCCTTATAAGTACATTAAGAACAGTAAAATCAATTGGTCTCACCTCCTTTTACACCCCACCGCCGTTAGTTTTTACTGCCACCCCCCCCCCAAAAAAAAATTAAAAGAAGGCGTGTTTCTTTATGTTTAAGGGAGATTCCAAACACCAATGTTCACGTCTATTACCTTCAGTTTTGAGATATAAGTATCCCCATAAATATAATTTACTTTTGTCACTTCATTTCAAACTACTCCCCCCCCCCCCAAGTGAATTTTCCCGCAAAAAATACTTGTTTCTTTAATAGTGAAGGATCTTCTAAATACCAATTATCACGACTCTAACTTCTTCACTTTTAGATTTATGTGTCCTCATGAAAGGAATTCAACTCCTTTACACTCCCGCCCCCCAAGATTTTTCCCCCCCAAAACACGTTTTTCTTTGTTTTCAAAGGAGATCCAAATACGAATTTTCACGTCTGTAACAACTTTAGTTTTTATTAGATGTATATATTCTCATACAATTAAAGTCAATTAATTTTTCAATTCTTTCACCCCCCCTCCCCCCGCTTCATTGGATTTTCAGAGAATACGTGTTTCTTTACTTTTAAAGCAGATTGCAAATATCAAATTTCACGTCTGTAACATCTTCTCTTTTAAGATATCAGTAGCCTAATTAAAAGAATTCAACACTATTTTCAGTCACTTTAACCCCCCCCCCCTCCACCCAAGTGGTATTTCCGAAAATTAAAAATACACGTTTCTTTATGTTTAATAGAGATAAAAATGCCATTTTTCACTTCTGTAACATGTTAAGTTTTTTTTAGATATACTGTAAAAATTCTCATTTTAAAATTTCACCCCTTTTGGGTTCCCCTTAAGTGGAGTTTCCAAAAACAAATCACCTATGTTTCTTTACATTTACAGGAGATTCCAAACACCCACTTTTTACGTCTGTAACATTTTAAGTTTCCAAGATAATCTTTCAAAAAATTCACCCCAATTTGTCACTTCTGTTTAACCGCCATTAATAGGATTTTCCAAAAACTAAAAAAATACGTGTTTCTTTATTTTTAAAGGAGATCCCATGTACAAATTTTCAGTCTGTAATATCTTCCGTTTCTGAGATATATGTATCCTCATTAAAGGCATTCAACCCATTTTTTACCCTTTTACACCCCTCCTATTGGGATTTACAGGAAACAAAAAAATACGTGTTCCTTTATTTTTAGAGGAGATTCTAACTACCAATTTTTACATCTGTAAATTTTAAAGTTTTAAGATGTAGACACATTCATTTTAAAAAATTCACCCCCCTTTTCACCCCTCAATATTTGGATTTTCCAAAAACGAAAAAATACGTGTTTTTTTACATTTAAAGTAGATCCCAAATACCAATTTTCAGGTCTGTAATATCTTCAGGTTCTGAAATATAAGTAGCCTCATTAAAGGCATTCAACCCATTATTCACCCTTTTACACCCTTCCTATTGGGATTTTCCGAAAACAAAAGAATGCGTGTTTCTTTATTTTTAAAGGAGATTCTAAATACCAATTTTTACATCTATAAACTGTAACAGTTTTGAGATAAAGATACACTCATTTTAAAAAATCACCCCCTTTTCACCCCCCATTAATTGGATTTTCCAAAAACAAAAAATACATGTTTCTTTATTTTTAAAGGAAATCCCAAACACCAATTTTCAGGTCTGTAATATCTTCAGTTTCTGAAATATATGTAGCCTCATCAAAGGCATTCAACCCCTTTTTCATCCCTTTTCACCCCTCCTATTGCGATTTTCCAAAAACAAAAAAATACGTGTTTCTTTATGTTTAATGAAGATTCTAAATACCAATTTTTACATCTTCAAACTTTAAAAGTTTGGAGATATAGATTCACTCATTTTAAAAATTCACCCCCTTTTCACCCTCCCATTAATTGGATTATCCAAAAACAAAAAAATACGTGTTTCTTTATTTTTAAAAGAGATCAAAAGTACCAATTTTCAGGTCTGTAATATCTTTAGTTTCTGAGATATAAGTACTGGTATACTGATTAAGGGCATTCAACCCATTTTTCCCATTTTCACCCCTTTTCACCCCTCCTATTAGGATTTTCTGAAAACAAAAAAATACGTGTTTCCTTATTTTTAAAGAAGATTCTAAATACCAATTTTTACATCTGTAAACTTTTAAACTTTCGAGATATAGACACACTCATTTTAAAATTTCACCCCTCTTTTCACCCCCTTAGCGAAGGAATATCCAAAAATCCTCTCTTAGCGAGCACCTACATCTTAATATGAACATATCCCCAAAATTTCATTTCGTTACGTCCAGTAGTTTTGGCTCGGCGATGATGAATCAGTCAGTCAGGACAAGTTATTTTATATATATACTAGCAAGGTACCCGTGCTTCGCTACGGTATTATACTGAAATTTATAATTGAATGCTTATTGTTTTAGATATATAATCCGCCGAAATTCGAAATCTGACACGTTTTCAGCGAGAATCCACCAAAATTCCGGATCTGACTCGTTTTCTATTAGATAACGGCACGTTTCCTCCCATTTTTCTATCTTCCTTTCCAGCAATCGATTTCGTACTTCCCGGGCTAGGCTCAGGTATTCTTCCCCGTCAGTTGGGTCCGTAAATCTTTGCCATACCGTATTTTCCTATAATCATTTTTAATCTGGATAAAATCCTTCAGGAGATCCGGCGTG